>NC_091441.1:83362314-83962314 GCF_964237555.1 Oryctolagus cuniculus | reverse complement strand
TGCCGTTGGTTCACCCTCCAATGGCCGCCGCGGCCAGCGCGCTGTGGCCAGCACACCGTGCTGACCCGATGGCAGGAGCCAGGTACTTATCCTGGTCTCCCACGGGGTGCAGGGCCCAAGCACTTGGGCCATCCTCCACTGCACTCCCTGGCCACAGCAGAGAGCTGGCCTGGAAGAGGGGCAACCAGGACAGAATCCAGCGCCCCGACCGGGACTAGAACCAGGTGTGCCGGCGCCGCAAGGCAGAGGATTAGCCTAGTGAGCCGCGGTGCCAGCCAAAGTCTGCCATTTCTCTGAAATACTAGGGAACAAGGGAAAAAAAATAAAACATCTGTAGAGTGTGGTCTTCCATTTCTTCATTCATTCAACAAACACTGACCTTGTGGTCCAGGCAGAACTAGGTGTGGGCTAGTCGCTAAGGTAGATCCAGTGCCTGGCCCTGGAAAGTTAGATTTTGCAGGACATGCAAATATATAGTGAACACCATAACCGGCACTGGGCATGCATGAAGGGAGCCATGGAAGAAGATCTGGGAATACTTAGAAGGGCTGCAAGCCCAATCTGTGGAGGCTACGGAGGACATAGTGTTGGAAGTAGCCTTCAGGCTAAAATTTAGAAGACGGAAACCAGTCAAATAAAAAGGAGACAACCTGGAATGGACATTTGGCCCAGCAGTTAAGTTGCTGCTCTGGGATGCCCACATTCCTTATTACAGTGCCTCGGTTCAAGCTTTGGCTCCACTCCCAACCCCAGCGTCCTGCTAATGAGCATACTGGAAGGCAGCAGGGGATGGCTCAAGTCATTGGTATTCTGCCACCCACGTGAGAAACCCAGATAAAGCTCCTGGCTCCTGGCTCGGGCTGCAGTGCCCTCGAAATGCCAGCGTTATCAGGAAACACCTCAAGAAGGGGAAAAAGTGGTTGCAATTCTAAGAGTGGACAACGAGGATCTTCTTCCAAGTCTGGGAAGTTGAAAGGAGATGACCTCCAGGCCATGAAGAAGGAGTTGACCCAGATAAACAAAAAGTGGATTCTCTGCTGGAAAGCCTGGAAAAAACTGAAAAGGAGCAGAGCAAACAAGGAGCTGGAGTTGATCAAGGATGATGAAAAAGAGGCTGAGGAAGGAGGGGATGACACAGACAGCGCCAACGGCAAGGATGACTCTTAAGCACATAGTGGGGTTTAGGAATCTTATCCCATTATTTCTTTACCTTGGCGCTTGTCTAAGATGAAAATTCTCACCAGATCCTCTCCCCAGTATCTTCAGCACATGCGCACTATTCACCCCAATCTTGTCCTTCCCATGTTCATTAATTCATATTGCTCTGCGCCTAGTCCCATTTTCACTCCTTTGATGCTCCTAGTAGTTTTGTTAATCTTGCCCTATAATTTTTGCTTTTAATTTTGATACCTCTTTATGACTTAACAATAAAAAGGATGTATGGTTTTTTTTTTTTAAATTCTATTCATCAAACCAGGGAATTTCTTGGAAATCAGAAAATTAAATTAAAAATTAAAAATATTTTTGAGGGATGGTGCCTCACATCACTCTCACCCGAAGACATAAAACACTATCATTTTAAACAGTTAAGACTATAAATTTGGCCATCAGAAACATTTTCCCCTTTTTACTTTCAAAGGCCTATTTCTATTTTAGTCTAATTAGAACATTATTAATTACACCCAACTTGGGAGTTAAATACACCTAGTTTAACCTTGACTATTCTATCTGCCAGGTGACCTTAGGCAAGCTATTAACCTCTCTGAGTCTATTTCCTTCAAGGAGACTCATCTCTAACAGTTTCTGTGCCTATCTGGTGAGACACTGGTTGAGTTAGTGCTTCTATTGTCATTTGACCAAAGAGTAACAAGAAGTTCTGTTAGCAGACCAGGCCCACCTCCCACTACCCCTTCTGACTCATTCTGCATCTGGTTCTCTTTTCTGTCATTTTTTTCCCATTGGGTGGTGGTGGTTTTCAGCAGCAAGTATAATTAAATTCCAACTAAAATGTCTTTTTTCCATATTATAGAAACAATACAAATTCTTGAATGAAGGCAAAATAAAAAGGCAAGTGGAGATAGTAACTGTCACAAAAATAGCACTGGATGGATTTCCAATGGGCGGATTTTAGGGTATGTGAGTTTTATTTCAATAAAGCTGTGAAAATTCTGAAAAATAAAACTAGCATTGGATAAATGAAGTAATATGGTATTTAGAAGTGGTATGATTTTGAGGAAGTTAATTTTTATCCATCATCTTAGCCTCAAAACAGGGGTGCTATTGTCTGTGTTGTCATTACCGAGGAATTGGGATAAAATTGAATCCTAAACGGTCAAGTGCATTATGAAATGCAGAAGACTACACTATGGCGACACTAAAAAGAACTGCAGAATGAGGGAGCCCTAAGTCTTCATTGCAGGTTGCCCCCGAGCCTCCTAAAATGTCCAGGGCATGAAGGTTTCCCACTCCCAAGCACCTGCTCATGAAGTCATGCCTTCTTAAAAAATACTGACATCCCTACAACATCTGCAGCAAGAAGCTCTGAAAACACAGGAGACATGAGCTCTGTTCACCATGGCACAGTGACAACGGAAGCGGGAGGCTCCATTCTCCACATCTTGGGCTTCCGGATCCATTAGCACAAGCGTTGGTAAGAGCTCTGCTTTACGAGTCACGTGAGCTCAAGAACCAAAATAAACACAAATGAGGCCAGAGTAATCCAAGCCTGAAACCAAATCCCAAGTCACCTCTGGTCTCCTCCTGTTCAAAGGCAGGCGCTCTGCCCCAGACTCAGTTATTTTCCATTTTATGAAGGAAATGTAAAATGAATTGGTACTTGCTTTCTCTGTCAGTTGAACACCATTTCCACTTTCCAAATTCCTGATTTACTGGTTTTGGAGAAATAAAACATCAATACCAAGAGTTTTATACAAGCAAAGACAAACATAATTTTTCCACCAACTGAAGTCATTTTTGCCCCAATTCCTACGGAGTGGTAAGCTTAAAATCAAGCCATTTAGCTCACAGTCAGGTCCAATAAATCAGTGGAAAAAAATAAATGGGAAAACATGCCCACAGGTAACCATGGTAACACCACAGATGCATCAAGAAATGGTGTGCTCATTTGCTTCATTCCCATTTCTTAAATTGGAATCTGAGTAGGGGAAAAATTACACAGAACAATCATGATTCTATAATCACCGAATTCGGCAAAAGTGTATTCAACACACTATACTGTAACTTCAGAGCCAGGTATGGTGCAGCTACTGAAACAGCCCCCAGTGGCTTGAGTCATAAAGACTAGGACCTGCTATTTATTAGTTACTTAATCCCCTAGAGACGCTGCTTCTTGATTTGTCAAATGGGCATAAAAGACCTTCAATGTCAAGGGCTTACTGCAACAGTAAATCCTGACATTGAGTCAAGACGATCGGTGGGCTTGAGAGACTCCAAGCCTTTGCCACCTGCACCCTTACTTCTACTGGCCTATCTATGTGCCTCAGTTTCTATTCCCTTTAAAATTGTTTATTTTATCTATTTTAAGGGCACCATGGCAGAAAGAGAGAGGGACAGAGACAGGGAGGATCTTCCAAAGGCTGGTTCATTCCCTAAATGACTGCAATACCCTGGACTGGGCCAGGTCAAAGCCAGGATCCAGGAACTCCATCCAGGACTCCCATATGGGGGACAGGATTCCAAGTTCTTGAGCCACCTTCTGCTTCTTCCTCATGTGCATTAACAGGGAGTTGGGTCAGAAGCAAAACACCCAGAGCTCAAACTGGCATTTTAATATGGAATGCTGGTGTTGCATCCAAGACTCTCACGTGGGTGAGAGGATTTAGGGCTTGAGCCATCTACTGCTTCTTTCCCAGGTGCGTTAACAGGGAGTTAGGTCAGAGGCAGAGCAGCCAGAGCTCAAACGGGCACTCTAATATGGAATGCTGGATTCAGGCATTGTCTTTACTGTTGTACCACAACACCAGTCAGTCTCGCTTGCCTCAGGTTCTTTGTGGTTTTTTAAAGATTTAATTATTCATTTGAAACACAAGAGTTACAGAGAGAGAGAGAGAGAGAGAGAGAGAGAGAGAGAAAAGACACAGAGATTTTCCATCAGCTGCTTCACTCCCCACATGACCACAATGCACAGAGCTGGGTTGATTTGAAGCTTAGAGCAGGAGCCAGAAGCTTCTCCTGGGTCTCCCACATGGGTGCAGGGGCCCAAGCACTTTGGCCATCTTCTACAGCTTTCCCAGGCACATTAGCAGGGAGCTGGATCAGAAGTGGAGAAGCTGGGACTTGAACAGGCACCTACATGGGATACTGGCCCCTATCGCAGTTTCTTGATGTATAAAAATAGAATGATAGGGGCCGGCGCTGTGGCGTAGCAGGTAAGGCCACCGCCTGCAGTGCTGGCATCCCATATAGGTGATGGTTCGAGACCTGGCTGCTCCACTTCTGATCCAGCTCTCTGCTGTGGCCCGGGAAAGCAGTGGATGATGGCCCAGGTCCTTGGGCCTCTGCACCCGCGTGGGAAGACCCAGAGGAAGATCCTGGCTCCTGGCTTCAGATTGGTGCATCTCCTGCCATTGCGGCCAACTGGGGAGTGAACCAGCAGATGGAAGACCTCTCTCCCTCTGCCTCTCCTTCTCTCTCTGTGTAGCTCTGACTTTCAGATAAATAAATGAATCTTTTAAAAAAAATAGAATGATAATCCATGCCCCACCAATATGACTACCATTCTTATTACTCCAAAATACTGGGGATTATGAAGAGGATGCTATTAGAATGCCAGCTTTCAATGCAAATGCTGAGTGTCACAGATGCACTCACATGAATACCTTGCCACAGTCTCTCTCTGTCAAGTGCAGCCCTGCCTCTCAGTGGAAAGAGGCAACCATGAAGCCCTGTCCCATGTCACTGGCAATTTACCTCTTCGCCTTTCCTCTTAGAACCTGACTTTAATTAAGAAATAAAATGGAGGGCAAGAGGCTAATCTAGAATCTGATCTCTCAAGGCATCAGCCTAGTTGTACAACCTAAGTCGTTATAAGCATCAGAAATGTCTGATTATTTGGGCTTATCAGTTTACAGAAGTTTAAGGACATATCAGCCCTTTAGAAAGTCACTCACAAAAACTTTTTTTTTTTTAAAGGAAGCCATTTATACAAACAAAACACATTCATAGGAAGTTTACCTTAAACATGGATTTCTCCTTTCTTGGCCTCGTTAAAAAAATGTTATTTCCAAGCAAAATATTTCAAATTTTGAAAGATAGGGTAGCACAGAAGAAAAGGAAAATTCCAAGCAATAGAAGAAGAATCACTCTCCCTTCATGTCTTTTTTTTTTTTTTTTTTTTTTTTTTTTTGGACAGGCAGAGTAGACAGTGAGAGAGACAGAGAGAAAGGTCTTCCTTTGCCATTGGTTCACCCTCCAATGGCTGCTGCGACCGGCATGCTGCGGCCGGCGCACCGCGCTGATCCAATGGCAGGAGCCAGGTGCTTCTCCTGGTCTCCCATGGGGTGCAGGGCCCAAGTACTTGGGCCATCCTCCACTGCACTCCCTGGCCACAGCAGAGAGCTGGCCTGGAAGAGGGGCAACCGGGACAGAATCCGGCGCCCCGACCGGGACTAGAACCCGGTGTGCCGGCGCCGCAAGGCGGAGGATTAGCCTAGTGAGCCGCAGCGCCGCCCACCCTCATGCCTTGAGTAAAATTCGATGTATGTCTTCCCTGCATCCACCCATTATGGTCAGCTATGCAGGACCACAGTGCAGCAGGCACAGCAATACTTCACTACAACTGAGGGCCACTTAATCTACATGTAGACAGATCAACCGACTGCCTTCTTCCTTCCCTTAACACAAACCCAGCTTTCAGAGTTCCTAGGTTTTCTGTCCTGCTGTCTTAGATTTGATCTAATCCAACATTTTGGGGGATTTGGGATTATTTTAATCTGTAGAAACCATTCCTCCAAAAAAAAGAGATATAAGAAATTCTGACTGACAAATTTAATAGAGTTGGATGGAAGGACAGAAAGTAGGGGGAGAAAGAGCTCCCTGAGGGGCCATTAGGGATCCACTGGTCTCCATCCAAGTCAGTCTAAAAGTCTCTGGATTGGCCCATTTCATTAATGACAATGAGAGTTAACATTTACAGAAGCTTGCACCATGCCAATACTTTGGAGAATGCCTTACACAATTCATCTCATTTAGCCTTCATTATAGTTCGATGAAGCTAGTATTACTGGCATACCCTTTCCACTCATGTGAAAAGAGGACTTTATGAAAGGTAATTTGCCCATCTTTGCAAACCAGCAAGTGGCAAAGCTAGGAAGGACATCCAGGCATACCGTGAAGCTGTGCTGTTGGTCCCACTGCCCTGTTACGACTCACCCAACCTAGCAAGTCCAGCTGAGCGGGAAAGCTGACAAGTGTTCCAGAACCAGTGATAACCTTTTAAAAAAGCAGTGACCTTTTTTTCCCTTGACTTTCTACACATTCACCCAGCAGTGAGATGCCAGAAACTGGCTACTTACAAGGCACAGCATGGCGGTAAAGGTTATCCCTTATGGTCTGCTGGAGTTCATGGTCAGGAGAGCCTTTCTGGAACCGCTGACTGAGAAAATGTCGCAGGTCCTTGTTCAGCCTTCCTCCTGCAAAAGACACATCAGACAGAAAACATCAACAACAGGGGCTGAAAGTTGTTTACAGCAGCCTGAAAGTTTTAAGAAAACCACACAATGCAATTCTCCTTGGCCTGCCCTCAGTCATCAAAAGAATGGAAGTGAGATTTTTCTCTGCAGGGGAAAAGGCAAGCAAGAGAGTAGTCCAGATGAAATGACATGCAGGCAGGCACGGTGGCACGGTGGGTTTAGCCACTGCTGGAGAGGCCGAATCACATCTCAGAGTGCCAGTTCTCATCACAGCTATTGTGCTTCTGACCCAGCTCTCTGCTAATGCACCTAGAAATCAGTGGGCTAATGTATCGAGAAAGCAGCGGGCACTGGCTCAAGTCCTTGAGTTCCTGTCACTCATGTGAGAGACCAGATGGGGTTCCTGGATCCTGGCTCTATCCTGGCCTACCCTTAGCCATTGTGGGCATTTGGGGAATAAACTCTATCCAGTAGATGGGAGATCAGAGAGACAGAGAGAAAGGTCTTCCTTTTGCCATTGGTTCACCCTCCAGTGGCCACCTCGGCTGGCGCACTGCGACCAGCGCACCGCACTGATCCGAAGGGCAGGAGCCAGGTGCTTCTCCTGGTCTCCCATGCAGGTGCAGGGCCCAAGCAATTGGGCCATCCTCCACTGCCTTCCCAGGCTACAGCAGAGAGCTGGCCTGGAAGAGGAGCAACCAGGACAGAATCCGGTGCCCCGACCGGGACTAGAACCCGGTGTGCCGGAACCGCTAGGTGGAGGATTAGCCTATTGAGCCGTGGCGCTGGCCAAGGGAGATCTCTTTCAGTCTCTCTCTCTCTCTCTCTCTCTCTCTCTCTCTCCCCGCCACTCAAATAAATGAACAAATACATCATTTTAACAAAAGGAAGAAATAGTATTAATTGGGGGGGTGTCCTGTATCACATAACACTAGAGGGCTAAAATAAAAAGAATGTAAACTAAGCTATTACATTGAACATGTGCCATAGGAATAGGCATTTAGCCTCACAGTTAAGGCACTCACATGCCATGCAGGAGAGGCCCGGTTCAGTTACCAGATCTGGGTCCTGACTCCAGGTTCCTGCCAATGACCATCCTAAGAAGCACTGGAGACAGCTCAAGTCACTGGGTTCCTGCCACACAGTTGGGAAACTGCAAGTGAGTTCCCAGCTCCCCCCTTGGGCCTTTCCCAAGCCCCAGGTATCCCAGGCATCTTGGGAATTTATCAGTGGATGGAGCCCCCTGTTGCTCCCTAGCTCTAGCTCACTTGGGCTGGAGCGCTCTCTTTCCCTCTCTCCCTCCCTGCCTCCCCCCTATTTCTATCTCTCTCTCTCTCTCTCACTCCCTCTCTCCCTCCATCCTCTGTATGTGTGTGCATGTATATGTATGTTTCTGTCTGTCTGCCTCTCATATATACTTTTTTAGATAACAAAAAATAAAAAAGAGAGACTGGCCAGACATTTAGGCCAGCATTCCATATCGAAGTGCCTGGGTGTAACATCCAGCTCTAGCTCCTGACTACAGTTTCCTGCTGGTGCAGACCCTGGGAGGCAGTGGTGATGGCTCAAGCAATTGGGTTCCTGCCACCCACATGAGAGAACTGGACTGAGTTCCTAGTCCCCAGCTTGGGGCAGCCCAGATCTGGTCATGGCAAGTGTTTGGGGAGTGAGCAAGTGATGGATCTGTTTCTCTTTCTCACTCTTTCTCAAATAGTAACAATAATAATAATAATAATAAAGTCTTAAAAAGAAAAGTTTAAAAGAATAAAAGGAGAGATCACATATTAGTAGAAGGAATCATAAGAAATTTGAGCAGCTAGATCTTTTAGGGAAAGAGAATGAACTGGGGAAACAGACTTCATTCCTAATTACAGAGGTAGACACATGACACTACTCTGTGTTGCTTTTCTTGTTTCAAAAAACCCATATGTATATATTTACATAAAAGAAAGGAAGACATACAGAGAAATTCCATCTGTTGGTCCAGTGCTCAAATGCCCGATACAGCTAGGAATAGGCCAGGCTGAAGCCAGGAGCCTGCAACTCATGGTGGATCTCCCACGTGGGTGGCAAGAATCCAAGTAGCTGAGACATCAAGTGCTGCCTCCCAGGGTATGCATTAACAAGAATGCTGGATTGGAAGCAGAGCAGCTATCTAATCCAGGGACTCTGATATGGGATATAAGCACCCCAAGCAACACCTTACCCAAGGGGTACCTCTGGACTTTTCCAATACCAGGTATGTACTGCTTGATTATTGCTGGTGTTGTTTTAGCCATAGTTCTGAGTGGGTTTATGTGTTTATTTCGTTGCTATTCTCCACACTTAAACAAAGCAAAAGCTAAAATATATAGAAAATAGCTAAAAAATGCAGAAAGCAGACACAATGTTCATATTAGAATCACAAGGTGCAGTGTACATGTCAGCAGAAGGATTACAGATCAGCCTTCACCCTTAATGGCAAAGATGCTTCAGTGACAGTTAAAAATAAAAAGGCTAAGATTCTCCTTCCATTTTTAGACAAGATAAAAATTAGGTAAGAGCATTTCTTAGCCTTAGAGAAACAATGCAGCAATCTAGTAACCACGTGAGCCACAAAACTCTTGTCTGTAGACTACAGCTTCCTCAAGGTCAAAAAGAGTAAACCATGAGAATAAGAGTGATGGTTAAGAAGATAATATTTCCTACCAAAGGCAGGAAACTACTGATCTTTATTTTAATATCATATTTAAAAAAAAATCTACTACTAACGCTGCTTATTTCATATGAGTTGTATTATATTCAAGGTTTCAAATGGCCAAAAGGGTAACACACATTTGAGTTAATCTAAGGTCATTCAATCACTCACCAAGGATTTACTGAACGAAAAAGATGAAAACCCACTCATTCTACAACCCCCCTCCCGGATGCAGGAACGAGGTTGTAACAGACAGTTCACAAAGGAATATATATGACTAGTCATTCAGCACATGAAAAAAAAAAAAAGTTAGACATAATGAGTCACCAGAGAAATACAATGAGATCTCACTGAAAACCCACTACAGGAACCAAAAAAGACAGACAGTAGTAAGTGTAGGCAGGGTTGTAGGGCAACAGGAATTCTGAAATACTACTGGCCAGCATATAAAATAAGACATACTTTAGGGAAAACAATTTGGCAGTATTTTATGAAGTTACAACTTCATTAGCCAAGTCACCCAACAACTATACTCCAATATCCAGGAGGGAAGTGAAAACAAGTCCGAAAAAAAGCTTGTCAATCAATCTTCATAGCAGCTTTACTCCTGAGAGCCCGAACTGGAAACAACCCAAACAATCACCAAAAAAGTAATAAATACTAGGCTGACGCTGTGGCGCAGTGGTGTAGTGAGTTAAAGCTCTGGCCTGAAGGACCGGCATCCCAAGTGGGTGCTGGTTCTAGTCCTGGCTGCTCCACTTTGATCCAGCTCTCTGCTATGGCCTGGGAAAGCAGTAGAAGATGGCCCAAGTCCTTGGGCCCCTGCACCGGCGTGGGAGACCTGGAAGAAGCTCCTGGTTCCTGGCTTCGGTTCAGCGCAGTTCCGGCTGTTGCGGCCATCTGGGGAGTGAACCAGAGGATGGAAGACCTCTCTCTTTCTCTACCTCTCTCTGTAACCCTGTTTTTCAAATAAATAAAATAAATGTTTTTTAAAAAGTAATAAACAAATTGTGGTATCTCAAACAATGGGGTGCTACACAGCAATGGAAAAGAATGAACAACTATCTCATACTAAGGAATCGCAAAGATTCAGGGAAGTCTTCAAAAAGTTCTGGAGATGCATTTTAAGAGAGAACCGTGCGTGGACTTCAATATGATTTCTGAACCAAAATAAACTTATCTTTCAATTCCATTTGCCCACAAATTTTTTTAAATATTGATTTATTTATTTGAAAGAGTTACACAGAGAGAGGAGAGGCAGAGAGAGAGAGAGGTCTTTCATCCAATCCACTGGTTCACTCCCCAGATGGCTGCAATAGCCAGAGCTGAGCTGATCCGAAGCCAGGAGCCAAGAGCTTCTTCTGGGTCTCCCCCGTGGGTGCAGGGGTCCAAGGACCTGGGCCATCTACTGCTTTCCCAGGTCATAGCAGAGAGCTGGATCGGAAGTGGAGCAGCTGGGACTCCATAGTTGGCACCCATATGGGATGCCAGCGGCTTTACCAGCTATACCACAGAGGCGGCCCCCCACAAATGTTTTAAAGTTCTCTCATACAATGCTAAGTAAAAGAGGCCAGATACAAGAGAGCACACTGTGTGATTCATTTACATATAAAGTTTTAGGCCATGCTAAATTTGTTTACAGTGATAGCTGTCACCTGGAACTTAAGGTCAGCAAAGAACAAAGGAATATGTGGCAATAAGATCTATGACTGTTTGGATAGTACCACAACTATGTGTTATAATATCCTGGGTATCTATCCTGATTTTAATATGTTTTTCAAAAGGGTAAATACAAAAGAACTTTTGGGGGACACAGAATTCTTTAACTGTGGTATTGATAACACGAGTTTATATATCTGCCAAAACTTACAAAAACATTACAGAATGAGAGCATTTTATTGTATCTAAATAACACTGCAATAGTTGATTTTGAGAGTTTAAATATACAAAGTAATTGAACAACTCCTTTGTGCTTGGCACTGTCCTAGATGCTTAGTTCTCAGTTTCCCATTACAGAGCCAAACTGCAAGAAAACATGTGTGGGGCCGGTGCTGTGGACCAGTGGGTTAAAGCCCTGGCCTGAAGTGCCGGCATCCTGTATAGGCGCCGGTTCTAGTCCCGGCTGCTCCACTTCTGGTCCAGCTCTCTGCTGTGGCCTGGGATAGCAGTGGAAGATGGCCCACATCCCTGGGCTCCTGCACCCACGTGGGAGACCCGGAAGAAGCTTCTGGCTCCTGGCTTCAGATCGGCACAGCTCCGGCCGTTGCGGCCATCTGGGGAATGAATCAGCAGATGGAAGACCTTTCTCTCTGTCACTACCTCTCTCTGTAACTCTGTCTTTCAAATACATAAAATAAATCTTAAAAAAAAAAAAAAAGGAAGAAAAGAGAACATGTTTAAAGGTAAATCTTGGTAATAAGGACAGACCAGCCTGGGTCTGAATCCTGGCTTCATGAGTATTAGCTGGTAAAGCGAGCAGTGGACTTACTCTCTCCTTACCTCACTCTGCTCACTGTAAAAATAGAACAGTGATATAACAGGAGCTCTGTCACAAGACTATCGTGAGGATTAATGGGGTGACACGTTCGGACAGCACTTGGCAAAGAGAAAGCACTCGATGAGATGGAAATCATAATTACAATGATGTCCAGCAGGCAATTGTTGAGGTGAATAGGGAAAGAACTAAAATTAGTTCAAGCACCAACACTTGCTCTTTTTGTAAAAATGCACATAAACACAGAATCTATCCTATGGGCTTAGAAGAGGCCAGAAATAAAATACAGGTCTAAGGAAATTTGGATTAATGGATATTTCTACTGTTTTTGAAAGTGGAGAAACATTTACTTGTACTACAATGGTGTGGACATAAATAGCTTGGTAAGCAAACACTTAAAGTGTACTTAATGCACTCCAGGCACTGTGTTGGTGCCAAAGGTTAGAAAACTAAACCCAGCAGAAATCGCTGACATCTGATAGTCACACCTGTGACTCCTAGCTTGAGGTGGAAAGGCACTCTAGAATTTGAATAAAAGAACAACAGTGTTTACCATTAGCAAAATTCCCATATCCTGTATGGGATACCCACTTTTTTTTTTTTTTTTTTTTCACAGATAGAGTTAGACAATGAGAGAGAGAGAGGTCTTCCTTCCATTGGTTCACCCGCCAAATGGCTGCCATGGCCGGAGCTACGCCGATCCGAAGCCAGGAGCCAGGTGCTTCCTCCTGGTCTCTCATGGGGTGCCAAGTCCCTAGGACTTGGGCCATCCTCCACTGTCCTCCCAGGCCACAGCAGAGAGCTGGACTGGAAGAGGAGCAACCAGGACTAGAACCCAGTCCCATTTGGGATGCCACGGCACCGGTCCCTGGACAACAGCTCTTAACATTAAAAACACACTGATGGGACCAGCACAATGGTGCAGAAGTTAAGCTGTTGCTTACTATGTGGGCAACCCATACAGGAGCACTGATTCTTGTCTCAGCTGCTCCATTTCAGATCCAGCTTCCTGCTAAGGGGCCTAGGAAGGCTTGGGCCCCTTTCTCCCAAGTTGGAAATCTGGATGGAGTTCCAGGCTCTTGGCTTCAGCCTGGCCCAGTTCCGGCTGTTGCAGCCATTTGGGTAATGAACTCTAGGATTAAAGAGCCCTCCCTCCACTCCTCCTGCCACTTCTATCTGTATGTTTCATTCTGCCTTTCAAATAAATAAATCTTAAAAAAAAAAAAAAGGCTCTGACAGTTTTAATTTGCACCAAGAAAAGCAAAAGATGTCTATATAATCCAAATGGACTGAATCAAAAAAAGAAAATTTCAAGTCAGACTCAGGGTACAGTATCTCATTATTCCATACACAACATAGATCCATATACCTATGGATTATATTGGTAACTGTCGAGATAAACTATGGGTATACAGAGTGGAAAACATTGTTAAGACACTCGTGGGTTACACTTCAGTTTTATATTCACACCAGCCAAGCCAGCCTGGGTTTATGATCACAAAACTAAAACTCCTCTCTACGGCGGATGTGCAAAAGGGCAGGGTTAACCATGCTGCCGGTTAACATTTACTCTCTGTTCCATGACATTTGGATGTGAAAAGCCTCAACCTTCGCATTCCATTAAGAATACTGTACTTTTTGGCATCTAATCTCAAATTAATTGCCAATTATTCAGGGGACATGTCCATAAATCTTCTTCTAATTGTCGAGGGCAGTGAGCCAACGAAATAATAAATTGCCGGACAGTGAATGTGTCATAACATCCTCACTTTCTTTGAAATCCAAGATTTGTTTTGTAAACGGAAAAGAGCAGACAGGTCACGAATGTGTGGAATTTTTTCCAAGAAAATGGTTCAGAGCTTATCGTAAGACAAAGTTTATAATTTAAGCGGTGAAAATGAGGACTAGAATCCATCTGAACTTATCATTAATTTATATTTCTACCTTTAATTTATATAAAGGACCTTCAAAAAGTTTGTGGAAGTGCATATTATGGAAATAACTGGCTTGGTTTTCAAAATATTTGTCACCAAAATAATCATTTAGTTAGTTTTCCGTGAACTTGTTGAAATTCCTTCAAATATCTGGAATTCTGGAATTTTATGTCTTTTAAATTAGCAATAATATATCTCTGCTTTCTTCAATCATATTAGTGTGTAAAATTTTTACCAGATTTGACCAATGCAATTTTTATTTTCAATGACATATAATAATTCCACTTTAAAAGCATTACAAAAATTTGGGATCAGGCAGTTAAAGCCTATTAATTGAGATGCTTTTGCCTCCTCTATCAAGAGTATCTGGGCTTAATTCCCTGCCCCTGCCCCTGCCCCTGACTCCAGCTTCCTGCTAACGCAGATCATGGTTGGCAGCAGCGATGGCTGAAGTGATGTGAGTCCCCTGCTGACCACATGGGAGACCTGGACTGAATTCCCAGCCTTCAACTTCAGCCCCAGCTATGGGCTGTTGCAGGCATTTAGGGGAATGAACCAAGGGATGAGAGCTCTCTCTCCCGCTGACTCTCAAACAGATAATACAATTTTAAGAAAAATTTCCAAAGATCAGGTGTGAAAAACTGTCTACAGAGAAGTTCCTCAGACACCCGGGTCCAGAGGTTTTCCTGAGGGCTGGTCACACAGGCAGCCTCTGCTTGGCATGGAGCAGGATGCCAGGCTCTCAGAAGAAAAGTATCAATGACAGCAAGGAATTCTTAGCCATTTTCAAGGGTTTAGGGAATGGAAATGCTCCTCCCCAAACCAAGTCCTCAGATACCAGCTAAGGACCAAGGTGGATCTCAAACCAGCTGCCATTAACTCTGTCTACACAGCCCATCTTCCACATACTCTTCAATGTAATAAAGATAAAACGGGGGCTGGCACTGTAGCACAGTAGGTTAATCCTCTTCCTGCAGTGCCGGCATCCCATAAGGGTGCCACTTCTAGTCTTGGCTGCTCCTCTTCTGATCCAGCTCTCTGCTGTGGCCTGGGAAAGCAGTAGAAGATGGCAAAAGTGCTTGGGCCCCTGTACCCGTGTAGGAGACCGGGAAGAAGCTCCTGGCTCCTGGCTTTGGACTGGCTCAGCTCCAGACATTGTGGCCATTTAGGGAGTAAAACAGTGGATGGAAGACTTTTCTCTCTGTTTCTCTGACTGTAACTCTACCTGTCAAACAAATACAATAAAAAAGAAAAAAAAAAAAAGGTAAAGGGGCCAGCAGTGTGGTACAGCAGGTGAACGCCCTGGCCTGCAGTGCCGGCCTTCCATATGGGCGCCAGTTCAAAACCCAGCTGCTCCACTTCTGATCTAGCTCTCTGCTGTGCCCTGGGAAAGCACTGGAAGATGGTCCAAGTCCTTGGGCCCCTGCACCTATGTGGGAAACCCGAAAGAGGCTCCTGGCTCCTGGCTTCGAATTCGTGCAGCTCCAGCCACTGCGGTCAACTGGGGAGTGAACCTCAGACAGAAGACCATTCTCTCTCTCTCTCTCTCTCTCTGTGCCTGTCTTCTCTGTGTGTAACTCTGACTTTCAAATAAATAAATAAATCTTTAAAAAAAAAAGATAAAATGACACCACAGTTTTATATTAATTTATACTTACTAGTGAGACTAAGCATTCCATCCCAGTTTCAAAAAATTGCTGTATCTCTATTTCTGTGACTTGCCTCTTCATATTCTTTATGCATTTTCCTAAAGGATCTTCTTGCTAAGATTCTTTATATATATATATATATATATACACACACACACACACACACACACACACACAGAGGCTAGGATTCTTTTATCAATTATTTATGTTGCAAATGGTACTTGTAACTATAGGAACATGAAATGATCTCCTAACCTAATTTGGTTGTGTAGCTTCTTCAGCCTTTCCTCTCACCTGTTACAAAGTTCTCTGCCAATCAGAAGCATCATTTGAAGGTGATAGATTATGAAGGAACTCTGCCTGGCTGGATTCCTAACTCCCAGGATACAGATCCTAAGGTGGGGGTAGGGTGTTAGCAGAAATAATCTTCATGGAAACAAGAATTCCAGAGAGAACATCTGCAAGCCCCCTTAACTCATCCATTTGATTTTTTTTTTTTAAAGATTTATTTCTTTGAGAGGTAAAGTTATGGATGGTGAAAGAAAGAGGAGACAGAGACAAAGGTCTTCCAACTGCTGGTTCACTCCCCAAATGGTCGCTACAGCCAGAGCTGCACTGATCCAAAACCAGGAGTCAGGAGCTTTTTCGTGTCTCCCACATGGGTGCAGGGGCCCAAGCACTTGGGCCATCTTCCATTGCTTTCCCAGGCCACAGCAGAGAGCTGCATTGAAAGAAGAGCAGCCCAGACTAGAACTGGTGCCCATGTGAGATGCTGGCGCCACAGGCGGAGGATTAACCCACTGTGTCACAGCGCTGGCCTCAATGCATCCATTTGTAACCAACTCCCTCACCATCCCTCCAGAATATCCACATCTAAGAGGTCGTGCAGTGGTGTTTCTTTACAATGAGAACTGACACCTTCATGCATTTCACATTTCCAACGCGAGGGAAACTTGCATAAGGATATTAAGGCTAATCACACTTCCAGGTGCCTCTGCTTGAGCACGCAGTCCCCTCAGGAATGATGATCGTTGCAGGAAAGGGCCATTTATTAAGGAAACACAAATGGTTTGTACTGCAGTGCAGCTATTAGAGCAAATAAAAATCTCTGTCAGTTCAGCACTTCCGAAAGGTTTTCTTTAACACAAAATTATAAATCGAAAACCAAATTAACTTGTTTTATGGCCACTCAAACTTACAATCCAAAATTAATTTAAGTGAGCTTGCTGTGAAAAAAGATGTTTGCTATTTGTTTTTCTAATACATTTTCCCCTAACATTTTTCTTGCCGTAACAGCAATATAAATTATCGGGGAGTTACTATTTAATGGGGACAAAATTTCAGTGAGGGATGATGAAAAAGGTGTAAAGATGGATGGTGGTGATGACTGCACAACCATGTGTAACCTGGTCTTGCCATGGAATCGTATGCTTCCAATGGTTACAATGATACACTGTATGTTCCATCTATTTTACCACGATAAAAAAGTAAAATTCATTCATTGCAATTGCAAGCTTTGGAAAACCAAGCAAGTAAAATCGCCTGCAACTACATATGCAGCCCAATCAACATGTCGGTTTTGTGCACTTGTGTCCTATGTATGCACGCACAGACACCCCCACCAACACACACACTTAGAATACATTTATATACTTGGAGAGACTCACTCACTCAACAAATATTTATTAAGTGGCTATAGCCAAATACTGTGTGAGCCCTGCCTGAAGCTACAGTAGTGAGAACACAGGAGTCCAGGAGCAGAAAACGGCCTACCCATTTCAGTGAGGACAGACAGGGATGGGCTCTGCACAGAGGCATTTGCTAAGATGAGAAGTGAAGGAAGACAAGAAGCAAGTTTGCTCTGAAGGCTTTTCCAGGCAGAGGGAATGGTATATACAAAAGGTGTGGGAGCAGAAAAGAAGCTGGCATTTTGCAAAGAGCATGGAGCTCAGACAAGGATGATTCAAATTGAGGTAAAAAAGAGAAAAGGACAGAAATTTTGTACCTTGCATGCTACAATAAGGAGCTTGCATTTTATTTTATTTTATTATTTATTTTTTTTGGGGGGGGGACAGGCAGAGTGGACAGTGAGAGAGAGAAAGGTCTTCCTTTGCCATTGGTTCACCCTCCAATGGCGGCCGCGGCTGGCACGCTTTGGCTTGTGCACCACGCTGATCCGAAGCCAGGAGCCAGGTGCTTCTCCTGGTCTCCCATGCGGGCGCAGGGTCCAAGCACTTGGGCCATCCTCCACTGCACTCCCTGGCCACAGCAGAGAGCTGGCCTGGAAGAGGGGCAACCGGGACAGAATCCGGCGCCCCAACCGGGACTAGAACCCTGTGTGCTGGTGCCACTGGCGAAGGATTAGCCTAGTGAGCTGCAGCGCCGGCCTGCATTTTATTCTAAAAACAGGAGGAATGCACACTGAAGGGAGTGAGTCATGCAGAGGAAGAGGTGGTCAAAACCATGAGGCTGCTTTGGCAGCTGTGCAGTGGGTCAAGGGTGGATGCCGGTGCCAGAAGGAAGTCAGCAGAGCTGATCATGCAAGATCTGAAGTGATCTGGACTTGGGAGGTGGCTGGGAAGAAGGGCAGGGAGGAGACAGCATTCAAAGCTGGAACAGAAACTGTTAGCCAATGTGATGGAGGAAGACAACAAATGCAAGGAGGGGAGTCAAAACTGATCCCAGTGTTTGTGCTAAGCTGACGACAAACAAGCTTATATGGAATACAGAGTTTTATTAGTTACTAATTAAATATGAGATGTACAAGATCATGCCATGTATATGCACTTATATGCATATTTTCTAACAACTCATAAGCATTTGCAGTATATTATTCATGTTCAATAATAAAGTTTAAAGAGCTGCGTAGTATTTTATCTGATCAATTCATCACTACCTATTTAATGACACCAATTAATAAATATATGAATTATTTCCACTCTGATTATTTTCCTTGACAAAATCTATCTGCATCTCTGATTGCTTTCTCATGATCCTTAAAGTGGAAATAATGGGACAAAAGGCACACAAAAAAGTTTGAGATTCTTGATATGGATTCCCTGCAAAAAAGATTGTATTAGTTTCCCTTAGTCATGCTTGATTTTAAATGGCTCCAAAATAGGTATGTACAGTCACGATACTACCATCAGTTTCATGGTAGTAAACTTTGGGATTGTTTTTGAAAGTTTACTTATTTTTACTTGAAACTCCAAGAGTGAGAACAAGAGAGAGGGAGTGAGCAGGAGTAAAAGTAAGATCTTCCGTTCCCTGACTGACTCCCCCAAATAGCTGTAACAGCCACAGCTGGGCCAGATGGAAGCCAGGAGCCCAAAACTGCATCTGGGACTCTCACGTGGGGTAGCAGAGACTCAAGTACTTGAGCCATTCTCTCCTGCCTCTCAGGGTGCACATGAGCAGGAAGCTGGATTAGAAGTGGAGGCAGGATTCAATCCCAGGCATTCTGATACGGAACGCAGGCATCCCGTCTGGCAGCTTAATCCCCTGTGTCATAATGTCTGCTCCTGGATTGTTTACCTTCTAAAAATATTTTTTTAAACTTTTATTTAGTAAATATAAATTTCCAAAGTACAGTTTATGGATTACAATGGCTCCCCCCCCCTAATTTCCCTCCCACTCTCACCCCTCCCATCTCCCGCTCCCTCTCCCATTCCATTCACATCAAGATTCATTTTCAATTCTCTTTATATACAGAAGATCAATTTAGCATATATTAAGTAAAGATTTCAACAGTTTGCACCCACACAGAAACACAAAGTGTAAAATACTGTTTCAGTACTAGTTACAGCATTACTTCACGTTAGACAACACATTAAGGACAGATCCCACATGAGAAGTAAGTACACAGTGACTCCTGTTGTTGACTTAACAATTTGACACTCTTGTTTATGGCGTCAGTAATCTCCCTAGGCTCTAGTCATGAGTTGCCAAGACTATGGAAGCCTTTTGAGTTCACCAACTTCGATCTTATTCTGACAGGGTCGTAGTCAAAGTGGAAGTTCTCTCCTCCCTTCAGAGAAAGGTACCTCCTCCTTTGATGGCCCCGTTCTTTCCACTGGGATCTCACTCACTCACAGAGATCTTTCATTTAGGTCTTCTTATTATTATTCTTTTTTTTTTTTTCCAGAGTGTCTTGGCTTTCCATGCCTAAAATACTCTCATGGGCTCTTCAACCAGATCCGAATGCCTTAAGGGCTGACCTTTTAAAAATATTTAAAATAATGCTGTGATGGAAAATTTGGAACATATATTTTTGATAAAATTTCTTAGCAGGAGATTGACTAGACTGATGAGTATGAACATTATTTCAAAATGTATTGACAAACTGCCTTTCAGAAAGGTCACACCAGTGTCCACTGAAGTCTGGAAGAAATTCAACATCACTCAACTGACAATCACGGTGTCAAAATGAAAATGATTTTCCTTTTAATTATGTGATTTTAAGTTTTTCCATCAATAATTCAAATAGATGTCAACAATGTTTCAGAGAGCCTGCATGGATGTACAGCTATGTTTCTTAAATTTTGAGAAACGACTGGTTTCCAGTAAGAAATTTGGAGAATGGGCTGTTAAATAATGAATGTTTACCATTACTGTATTGAGGTATAGAACTAGAAGACTGAAAACAAAGCAAATTCAAACATCTAACACACACACACACAAAATGAAACTTTCAGTGTACCAGTTCCCTATGTAAGAACTTCCATATTCCCTCTTCCCAACTAGCATGAAAGCACTGGACAGCTTGATTTCTTTGTAAAAGGCAAAGAGCTAAAATAAGTACCTACTCCAGCCTTGAGGGCACAGCATCCATGCCCAGATTTTCAACTCTGTCTCTGGTCATGAAAGCAGCCACTGACATTATATAAAATGAAGTTATTTTTCAATAAAACTTTATTCACAACAATGGGCAGTGGATTTAATCCATGGGCCACAATTTGCTATTTCCTGGTTTACATGTTATCCCTGCACATCAGGGTGAGCAAGCCTCCTTAAACAATCCCTAGGATAGAGGTGAAGTTAACTCTTGAGATGAAGGAAGGGAGTGGTTCTCAAAGTATGGGTAGAGAACCAACACCAAGAGTAACACAGAGAAACTTAACTGAAACGCAAATTCTTGGATCCCACTTAGACTTGACCAAACCAGAAACTCCAAGGGTAGGGCTCAGTAACCTGCACTATTTAAATATTTTTTATTTTTTTAAAGATTTCTTTATTTATTTGAAAGTCAGAGTTACGCAGACAGAGGAAAGGCAAAGAGAGAGAAAGAGAGAGGTCTTCCATCCGATGGTTCAATCCTCAATTGGCCACAATGGCCGGAGCTGCGCTGATCCGAAGCCAGGAGCCAGGAGCTTCTTCCAGGTCTCCCACATGGGTGCAGGGGCACAAGGACTTGGGCCATCTACTACTGCTTTCCCAGGCCATAGCAGAGAGCTGGACCAGAAGTGGAGTAGCCGGGTCCTGAACCAGCGCCTATATGGGATGCCAGCACTTCAGGCCAGGGCATTAACCCACTGTGCCACAGCACTGGCCCCAGTAACCTGCATTTTAACAGGCCTTCCAGACGATTCTATTACATGCCAACATTTGTGAAACAAGAGTCTGTGCCACAACAAAGTCCTCTAACAAAACGTGCAAAGCTGGGATCTGCGAATGAACCTCTTCCTCCATCTCTCACAGTATTCTCCATTTCTCAAAACCCTCAGGTGTTGGGCAGGCACTCTGGCACAGTGGGTTAAGCTGCCACTTGAGAAGTCACATCCCATGGTGGAGTGCCAGATCAAGTCCTGGCTACTCCACTTCCAAACCAGCTTCCTGCTAGTGTCCCTGGGAAGGCAGCAGACAATTACCCAAATACTTGAGTTCCTACCACCCACATGGGAAACCCTGATGGAATTCTTGGCTCCTGTCTTTGGCTTGGCCCAGCCTTGACTGTTGCAGACATCTGGGGAATGAAACACCAGATGAAGATCTCTCTGTCTCTTCCTCTAACTCTGCCTTTCAAATAAATAAATGCATTTTTTTTTTTTTGACAGGCAGAGTGGACAGTGAGAGAGAGAGAGACAGAGAGAAAGGTCTTCCTTTTGCCGTTGGTTCACCCTCCAATGGCCGCCGCGGCCAGTGCGCTACGGCCAGCGCACCGCGCTGATCTGATGGCAGGAGCCAAGTACTTATCCTGGTCTCCCATGGGGTGCAGGGCCCAAGGACCTGGGCCATCCTCCACTGCACTCCCAGGCCATAGCAGAGAGCTGGCCTGGAAGAGGGGTAACCGGGACAGAATCCAGGGCCCCGACCAGGACTAGAACCTGGTGTGCCGGCGCCACAAGGCAGAAGATTAGCCTAGTGAGCCACGGCACCGGCTTAAATACATATATTTTTTAAAAAGTAAAACTGCTTTATCATATCAGGTGTACCCCCTCAAGTCCAGACATGTAGTACCTCCACAGACATAGAGACCCAATCTATTCCCCTAGCAGCACAAAGACTGCGTCACAGTTGTGTTTCTGGAAAACCTCTAATAACCATAATAAAAAGCACAAGGGGAGTCAGTGACTGCCCTGGAGGCTGTGGGAGGGACTCACACACGGAGATGAGGCTTCAGAAACCATCTACACAACTTCTCACATGGACAGGCACAAAACATTTTGCTAGCACTTCAAGAAACCCGCGTTATCCTTATTACCTCCCTGCCTTCTCCATTCTTTTTCTCCTGGTGAATCTTTTGTAACAAATTTTATCCCCCACAGTGAGAAGAAACTTCAACTGAGCATGGGAAGAAAAGTAAGCTTAGGTCTAAATTCTAGCATCTCTATTTTTTTCATTATTTATAGCCTTTGGGGCTTCTTATATTTATTCCAGTCCAATGAGTATGGAGGAAAAAACATGTGCTCAGGAAAAAAAATAAGAAGAAAGGATTTATACATGGCCAGTGCTGCCCTACTGGTGTCATAGTTCGACTGATGAGGGCCAGTGCCTGGCGCTAACGCACAGTTGCATGTTTGCATCAAAAGCCAAAGTCACACGTCTCCACATGTGGAACCCGGAGAGAAATGCAAAGATCTGTGTAGATGGGTGTTAAAAAAAAATCACACTCTATAGAAACGACACTCTCCCAATCTCTAACAGACCTGCTGGACAGTGAACGTTGATGGAATACATTCAAAAGGCCACATGCACTGCGAATCCACTCAGATGTTATCCCAATCCAGTAAGGTTGGCTCTACTGCCAGCCCTGTTTCACAGAAGAAGAAACTGACACTCAGAAATTGTCCTATTACCCTGCTAAGTAACTGGCAGAGGTGGTACTCACATCCAGGGTCATATGTCAGTCGGTATTCTTTTACTCTTAATGAGAGAGACATTTTTCTTTTTAAAATATTTATTTTCTTTGGAAGACAGAGTTAGAGAGAGACAGAGAAAGAGATCTTCCATCCGCTGGTTCACCCCCCTCCAAATGGCCACCATGGCCAAGGCTAGACCAGGAGCCTGGAGCTCCACCTGGATCTCCCATGTGGGTGACAGGGTACCCAAGCACTTGGGCCATCTTCCGCTGCTTTCCCAGGTGCATTACCAGGGAGCTGGATTGGAACTGGAGCAGCCAGGACTCAAACTAGTGCTCGTATGGGATGCCATCATCGCAAACAGCAGCTTAACTCCCTGTGCCATACTGCAGGCCCCAATCAGAAAGGTACTTTAGAAAGGGTTCACAGTAAGAATGACAAAAAGGACAACCCAGGAAGCACCAGCAAAGGCAACAAAAGCAACACATACAGGTGCTATCAAAAAGCTGAAGAAAAATGCATTTTATGAAAAAGCTATGCATACACTTCAAAATTTTTTGTACCAAAAAAAAAAAAAACACTTGTCTTTTATAATTCCATTTGAAATACCCGTGTGTATTTTTCTATATTCAAGTTTAAAGGTCTTTTTAAACTGCTGCTGTCTTGGGAAAGTGGAAATGTATTGATAGGATCACTGTCCCTACAGAGCATGCTTCTCGCTGTGGTAGGTGGCAAGAAGCCAGCTTGAGTGAGTTCAGCTCCAGGCTCCACATCCACCAGCTGACCTTGGGCAAGTTGCTAAGTCTCTCTGAGTCTCAGTTCCCTAATCTATCAGTGGGGATAATGACAGTGTCTGCTCAGAAGAGTTGTTGTGAAACCAAATGACATCATGCGTTAACACAATACCTAGGGATAGTAAAGGCTCTGTGAATTATTATTCCTTTAAGAAAGAATCAGTATAAAGCAGTGTGTAAGCTTGCCTGGATCCTCATTCATATTCTCTCTCTCTCTCTCTCTCTCTCTCTCTCTCTCTCTCTCACACACACACACACACACAGATATTTATATCTCAGCTGGGAGAATGTTGAATATGTGCTGAAAGTCTGATGATGTTACTAAATGAATGTTTCTATGTGGCAATTGCATCATGGCTTGTGGGAAAACGTGATCTGTTGGGGGCGATGCTTGCTTACTGAGGGATGAAGCATCACCATATTTATAGCCTACATTCGGATCATGAGGATACTTCCAAAACTTCATGAAAAATACAACTAAAAAGTAAGCTTATTTTGGTGCAAAAAACATTGAAATGCAGGCATAGTTTTTTCATAATAAGTCGCTTCCAAGAGCTTAATGTAGGCCTCTCATATGTGCTAATTTCAAAACTCTCTGCCTGAAAGTAACTTATCTTTTTTGTTTATAAAAGATTTTATTTATTTGAGAGGTAGAATTACAGACAGATGGAGAGACAGAGAGAAAGGTCTTCCATTCACTGATTCAGTCCCCAAAATGGACTAGAACTGGCACCCACATGGGATGCTGGTGCCACAGGTTGAGGTTCTGCCCACTATGCCATAGCGCCGGCCCTATGAACTTATCTTTCACATCCACTTTCCATAAACTTCCAGAAACCCTGGTATATGCCAAGTGAAAGGGATGGAATATGGAGGGAAGGGTGTTAACAGCTGGTGAATACTGGCAATGGAGGCAATGGAAAGCTGCTCTTAGTATGGGTTTGAAAGTCTTCAAAATAAAAAGAGGCCAGCGCCATGGCTCAATAGGCTAATCCTCCGCCTTGCGGAGCCAGCACACAGGGTTCTAGTCCCAGTCGGGGCGCTGGATTCTGTCCCGGTTGCCCCTCTTCCAGGCCAGCTTCTCTGCTATGGCCCGGGAGTGCAGTGGAGGATGGCCCAGGTCCTTGGACCCTGCACCTGCATGGGAGACCAGGATCAGTACCTGGCTCCTGCCATCGGATCAGTGTGGTGCGCCAGCTGCAGCGCGCCAGCCGCGGCGGCCATTGGAGGGTGAACCAATGGCAAAAGGAAGACCTTTCTGTCTCTCTCTCTCACTGTCCACTCTGCCTGTCAAAAATAAATAAAAAATAAAATTATCATTTTTCTAAAGCAGTTACTCACTATGACACTAGAAAACACGGCTGTGAATCTCCACATGAACCCAAAGACTGACTTCTCTTCCAAACTGCTACATGGAAAAAGCTGCCCCACCATCCCTTTCCATGTCTGTCACGCAGTGAAACAGAGAAGGTGACATCTGAGCAGCACTGGCTTCCAGAGAACACTCATCCAGGGCACGGAAGCCAGGCTCGCTCAGGAACCATCACTGAGACTAAGCCTGGTCCTAGTCTAGGTTTCAGGGCTCTGCAGACAAGTGAGACACTTTAAATGTTTTTATGCAAATGCAACTGAGATCCCACTGGCATTCCATAACCCTGAACATCTATAGTAATTAACACAGCTGTTCTGCCAGCCTCACCCCAATTTACTCTCAGGAATAGATCATCTGGGTTACAAACTGTATTCTATTATGGCCTCATCTCATTCATGCAACAGTTGGCTGGGGCCAGAATCCCCGCGCTCTGACCTACATTGGCGAACATCATACAAACAGCCCTGCAGTTAAGCACACCACTTAGATATCTACTGGACTCAGAGAAGAGAGCACACCATTGAAACACATAACAATCCCATATCCACCGAGCATCCTTATGAGTCTCTTCTTTGCATGGTGCCCCTTTACATATGTTTCAAAGTCACAAACGAAACAGAAAGACAAGTAATTGCCACAGTCCCTGATAGGAGAGCAAGCAAAGAGTGATCTGGGGGGAGGGGGAGGGGTGTGCTGGTGGGGAGAGAGAGAGAGAGAGCGCGCGCGCCTATCAACTGAATGTGGCTGTGTGCATGATTTTAAGTTATTTTGTGATACAAACCCATTAAGTTAAAAATTCTCAACCCATTAAATTCTTGTCACCAGACAGACCACAGCTCTTACTTTTAAAGAGTGGGATACACAGTATACATATACCTGGTTAAAAAATATTTAATGGAAAGAATTCTTATATAATAGGCTGATCATGAGAGATTTCTAACCTCCATAGTTCCACAAATGATTATAATTTTCTCACTCTACTATTTTCATTCCACCTCACTGTAGTCTTGCAGCTGCTATTCAAAAATGATTATAAATAATGGGGCTATAAAAGCCATTCCGTAATTAGGACACTCACTGGCCATATGCCAACCTCCACAAAGCAAGGTGATTTATGGCGGCAACCCCACCACATCTGCCAGCCTGCTTCTCCCTCTGATGGGTGAGCTGGTCTCAGATTAACATTGCTCTTAATGACCATTCTGCCTCGAGCAGAGAGCAGACCGGCCAGCCAAAAGGCTCCAGCTATTTTAGCTTTACCTACAAAGAAAGAAAAATACACTCCATCAACTTTTTTCTGTCCTGCTATATCCCACATCCAGAGAAAGGAAGAAAGGGATCGAACAAAATAAAGAGGATCAGGTCAAAATAAAGAGGATGTGTGGACTTTATTGTAGAATGAGAAAGACCTAAATGTAACCAAAGGACAAAAGCAAAATTCAGATCTGACTGGCCAAATCCCTTCGGCAAAAGAGGCTTCAGCGTCCACACACTAATGCTCGGCTGCACGCTGTAGCACGTGTTCCTTAACAGCAGAACCACAGGCACCTGGCACAGGTGAACTGCTGGTGTCTGCCATGAACCTGGACATTGCGCATCCCTGCTCTTGGCAGCCCCCAGCTAAATGCATGAAGTGTCCCCTCCACCCTGTCACTGTGACAGCCACTATAGGGCAGTTCGATCCAGGAGATGGGGTTATGTAAATAAATCAGGGACAGTTACAGTGCTACTCTGCCTCCTAACACATCGTGGACTCTCCTTCTTATTTTTCTTTTACATCCAAGAGCATATTAGAAAAGAACATGGCCAAGAAGGCACATATTGAGGATGACTCTAAATTACTAAGAAGGTATCTGCTATGCACACACACACACTTAGCTTTTATTTATTTATTTATTTATTTATTTTTATTTATTTATTTTTTTTTTTGACAGGCAGAGTGGACAGTGAGAGAGATAGAGACAGAGAGAAAGGTCTTCCTTTTTGCCGTTGGTTCACCCTCCAATGGCCGCCGCGGCCGGCGCGCCGCGCTGATCCGATGGCAGGAGCCAGGAGCCAGGTGCCTTTCCTGGTCTCCCATGGGGTGCAGGGCCCAAGCACCTGGGCCATCCTCCACTGCACTCCCTGGCCACAGCAGAGGGCTGGCCTGGAAGAGGGGCAACCGGGACAGAATCCGGTGCCCCGACTGGGCACACTTAGCTTTTAGTACAGAGCTGCCGACTCCAAGGTAGCAGAGAGCCGAGCAGGGATCACAGGTCTGAGACAATGCCCATCACGGCTCAGAAGAGGTCCTCCATGTCACTCTACAGAGAAGTTGCAGCCCCATCAGCCTCCAGTCTGGTGTTCTAATCTGTGTTCATGGCAGGAATCATTCTTTAAAATGATCTTTTCTGTTTTCTCTCTCTCTCTTTCTCTCTCTCTCTCTCTTTTTTTTCCTGTTGATTATCTTTCATCTCCCAAACCCTTATGAGAGTTTCCTAAGAGATCTGGGATCCTCTAAGCCTAGATAAGATGTTCTTGACCCAGATGAGAAGTTGCTAGAGTTCAAGGAATTGACTGACCGAATGAATAATAATAATACTAATTATAACAGTCCAAGCAGTAGCTAAACCAGAACCAGCGAAGCCCATGTCCCCACCCGGCTCAGCTATGCATGTTCATGAACAGGTTTCTTAATCACTCTGAATCTCAGTTTCATCATCAGCAAAACGTGTTGATAGCGTTATCGACCACACTGGGCTCAATGAGGATACACAGCATGCAGAACAAACGCAAGCTTCCCTCTTCCGACTTTCAAGCCACATCTCCCGACTTGAAATCAACGTGATACAGAAACACCTTTCATGAGATTCTGTTCTCCGAGAAAGGAACTTTTGTTTTCTGGAATTTTCGTGATTACAACTGAATGTATAAAACAAATGAGTTAAACAAGCCAGCCTCTCCATATCTCCAGACTGCCAACTCATTGAAACAAACATGGTATCGCCAGATTGCTTTCCCACACCCACCCTCCTGTGTGCAGTGCACTGCCTGGCCAAAGGTGTGCAAGCCAAGAGGGAGAAGTACCTTCCAGCTTTGTGTGAACTGTGGCGATGGAGCCGAGTATCAATCAGCCTCTTGCCTTTTATTCCAGCACCAGAAATAAGGGAATCTGGAATTTTTTTTTTTATTCCACAGCTTATTTATATGTTCTTTAGGGGCAGGTTTTGGGTTTAGTGCTGAAGTCTTTTAGGAGACATGGATTGAGTTCCTGACTCCTGGCTCCATCCTCAGTCCAGATCCTGTTGCTGTGTGCACTTGGAGAGTAAACCAGCAGATGCGAGCTCTATCTGTCTGACACTTAAATAAATAAAAAGCTCTTTTTGTGTTACATTGTTGATTTATTATTGTAATTTGCATTCTATACAACTAATGATGCTCAGCATCTTGTCACGTGCTAATGGAAATCTTTTTTCATTGCTAAGTTTCCATTCCAATTGCATGTTGATTTTTATCAGGTTATCTTAATATCCACTTGCCAGAGTTCCTTCCACATCCTCTATGGCAGGTTTTTCACAGAACTATATTTTGCAAACAAAATCTCCCAGTCAGTGGCTGCCTATTCATTTTCTTAATGATATCTTGTGATGAGCAGAAGTTTTCAATGCTAATGAAGTCTAATTTATCAAGTTTTAAGGTTTTTCTTCATTATTCATTTATCACAGACAAGTCAGAAAACAATGTGACAAAACAGAGGATATCTGGGCAAGAGTCGGGAGACCTGGATTTCAGAACCAAGTCTGTGTGATGTCTGTGCTGGGGGAGTCATCCACAATGGTTAGTTTTACTTGTCACCTATGACTGGACCAGGGGGTACCAACATTACCTGGGTGTTTGCAAGGATGTTTCTGGGTGAGTTGACACATAAGTGGACAGAATAAAGGAGATTTGGTTTCCCTAAAGGTGGAGGTTGGGGGAGGGTTGGGGAGAAGGGGAGTGATCCTGATTCAATCAGCTCAAGAACTGCATAGAATAAAAGGCTGACCCTTCCCTTCCCCAAACCAAAGGGAATTCTTCCCCACCCCCAACTCAAAGCTGGGAGTCAGTTCCATCTTGCTTCTGACTAAATTTGGAACACAGGCTCTCTTGGAGTCTCTAGCCTGCCAACCTTCAGACAGCAACCACCATGGGTTCACTGGGGTCTCCCCAACTGCAGATTGGGTGGTGGGTCACCCCCTTAAATGCATGGGTTAAGTCCCTACAACACATTCGCTATATTTACATCCACCTGTACGTTCTGTTTTCTCAGAGGGCCCTAACACATTAGCATCCTCCTTTTGCTCTAAAATAGCATGCAGCATTCTGCTGGATGCATAATGCCCAGAAAATCAGCCCTGTTCACCTATCTGTAAATGAATCAGTGAGATTCAACATGCCCAGAGGTCTCTCTCTCTCTCTGAAAAATCTCTGATACTTATCTTGGTTTCCCAGGATGTCTTTTCCCTTAGGTGTCCTCTATTAAAATTAACATGGCAAAGGTGACTTAGTGCCTCCCAGTTCCTCGGTTCAGAAGCAACCCCACCACAGTCCCGCCACACATGAACCCGGCTGCCTCACGTGCCCCTTCCTGTTCCAAAGCAACCCACAGCAGCAGAATACACACGGCTTCTCCTCCAAGCACACCGCTGATGGACATATTCTATCCACCCCATTCCTGAAGTCGTACTTCCAAAACTGCAACTGTGATGGATGCCAAATGAGCTTGATAAACTCGACTCCTAAGGGCAAGCAGGTCCTTGGCATGCTACAGGAGTTGGCGAAACTTAGGAGGTGATCAAACATTTGTCGACGAACAAACCGAAGCAGGTCAACACCTCAGCCTGTGGGAACTGTGACACTCTCCTGTTTGTTGCTGTCTGACCAGCCCTGATGGGAGATTTATCTGCAGGAATTAAGGTGACCTAAAGTAAATTCTGCAGTGTTTTTTGAGCTCAACACATGCTCTAGGGAACTGCTAAGCCTCCAGTGGGAATTTTTACTTTACAATAAAACTATCTTTAAAAAAATAAAAGAACCGAAGGTGGAGCTGATAGAGTGTTAGAGCAAGAATCTCAAAGAATCGTTTCACTGGGCTTCCCCCCAAGGCTCCAACAGAAGAAGCAGAGAGCTGCTCTCTCCTTGGGCTGCAAAGTGTTTTTAATTACAGGTCATCAGCCAAGTAAAGGGGATCTGAGTGTTGTTACCTTAAAAATTGGGTACAAACCTCATTAAACATCAGAATCACTTGGGGGTATATATAAAATAGTACCAGTGCCCAGGACCCCACCAAAGCCCAGGAAAGTAAGAATCTATGGACAGCTAAAAAAAAATACACAGGTATTTTTTATATTTTTTAATAGAAAAAAAAAAAACTCAGTAGACATATTTTTAATCTCCTCTGGCAATTCCTTATATAGTCAGGGTTCTAAAACTAGCCTGTTTCTCAGATCCCGAATTCCCAGTGGATTCACTAATTGTCAGAATAGCTACACAGAAACTTCTATTTCTAGAGCATCCTGCACAACTCCCCCAAGACGAAGTGCCCCAAGTTTCAAAGAAGATACAGAACGAATAGCAGAGAGGGTTGGGAGGGAGGAACATCAAGGAGCAACAAAAGTGAAAAAATTCTAACACCCTCTTAGAGTCACAGCACTGGGAATTTAAATTGGGTTTCTGCCAGCCCTGCCAAGGAAAGAAAACTCAAATGAGCTGGGTAGAAATTTCATCTGAGACTTCAGGGGACTCCAAGTGACCTGCACACTTTGATGTCTCACTGCAGTTCAACCACACTTTCCGCTTTCACACGAATTCCTGAGCACAGCCATCAGTAGTTTGAATACAGGACATAAAAAATGTCAAGGGTGGGCAAGGAGGTGCAGGGACCGAGGTTTCCACCTCACTGTGCTAGACCACAAAGGGCAAGGTGAGAAGGGGCTTGCTGAGAGCACCGAGGCTGGGCTTTCCCACACCGAAATCAAAATAATGATGCCTTCAATGTTTGCGCTGGCTGACTTCTGAAGCCACAAAGAGTCCCAACACATGTGAAGAGAGCTGGAGAAGATGAAAGAACAACAGAAGGCTCCCCCCAAACTAAACACCACTCAGTGTGACTGCTGGGAACTAAGTAATTATTCTGTTGATGGATTCTACGCTCGGCTAACACTGATTCATCTGCTACCTCAAAAGTTGTCTTCAAGCATCAACACCAATTAGTGTTTGCAGCCACTCCCATGCACAGGCATCAAGCCTTTTAGTCCTCACAGGAACAATGAATTTCCTTTAAGGAGATATTATTCTGCCACTGTCAGATACAGGTGCCATGGCAATCATGTCCTCCGTGCAGAAGACTTCAGAGAATGCAAATGCTTCTGGAACTTTCCAACTGCTAACTAAAAACAGGTAAGTCTAGCAGAAATCCACCTTCTTCATCCAGGCAGCAAAGTTTTACATAAAATGGTTTTATGCTGGCTTATCTGGACATCTACCCATAATCTTGATGTGTATAATCCATTTAGACATAATGAAGTCACATTGGTATTTTCAAAGTTCAAGCAGAATCAAATTATGGAAGTCAACCAGTTCTACCGTCTTTCGTTTTTCTTGATAAAAGAAGACTAACTTAACATTTGCTTTTCTCCCCATAGTTAGAAAGATTCTGGAAACAGAAAATGTAGTCAGAATTGAGCAGAAAATAGCTAAAAAAGACATCTCATACATAAAAGGATAACAATTAAAGAATAAAAGCTCCATCTCTCACCTGATGGGTATTACCTGCCCAGAAATTAAAACGTAGCTTGTGCCATCTCCAGCGAAGTCTTTGGTTCCAAAACGAGGGTCTAATGTTTGAGCTGTGCAAGCCAAATCAGCTTGAAGGAACAGAAGGCTCTGCTGAGCGTTAGCAGAACAAGCCCTAACAGAATATGCCAAGGAACACGTGTGACAAAACAGAAGTAGAAAAATATTTTCAAAATCCGTTCTTGGCTTAAATATAGCATTTGGCACCTCAAGTAAACACAGAGAAGATCTAACTTGGTGCCACCATGTGACTTTCTGAACGGCAGGAGGCCAGACGGCTGCACTGGTTACTCATTTCTCTGTTCCTCTCCCTCTCTGCCCTTCCATTAGTGACTTCCCGCTTTAGGATCCCTTGGAAAGATAGGAAAGAACCGGATAAATGCATAAAAGTTGTCTTCTTTGTAATTATTATCTCTTTTAAAATGAATTTAGTATCAAGCACCTCATGCCAATTCAACTTTTTTTACAGTACTGGATTACACAGGAAGTCTCTGTCTCACCTCCTGTCTACAAAGCCTAAAGGGATAACAGGGCTCCAGCTGCAGCAAAAGGACAGATGTTCATCTCCCTATGCTTGCCACTAAGCGCATCGAAAGGCCTTGGATGCCATCCACAAAACAAACAAGGAGACAGAAACATAAAGGAAAACAGGCAAACCCACTGGGAACCTCTCAACACACTTCAGCATGAAGAGTGGTCACACAGGTTTTCACTCTGTCTCATACATACAGCAACTGCAGCTGAAGAAGCCAATGGGAAAAACTGTTAAAAACCAATGAAACAATAAAAACCAATGAAACAAAGGAAAATCAGAAAGGACAAGGCCCAAAAATGTCGGCTCTCTCCAGCTAAAGAACTAGCAAAGAGGTAGACAAGCAAGTGAGAAAACATGCAGACCTCAACTGCTCTACTGCAACAAAGACCTACAGTTCCAGCAGCCCTCAGGTCTGTGAGGACTGCATAAGATTTAGACTTCTGTTCTTTATACGGGTACTCCAAGACTGAGCAGAGAGACAGAATTCAATCCCGTCTCCTCATTTCTTCCTTCCCCTACGAGTGGAGAAATCATGGAATCCAGAACTCCTGCCTCACTGAGCAGTAATACAAGGACACTTCAAAAAATTCACAAAAAGCAGAATTAAAAGTTCATGGGGGGTGTAAAAATTTGGAAATTTATGCATAGATTTTCCATAATATGCATTTCCAATCACCCTTTTGAAGACCCCTCATACGCATGGAATTCAAATTTTTGTGCACCCAAATAAACTTACCATTTAATTCCACTTTTTCATGAATTTTATGAAGTACCTTTGTAAGAATTCATTCCTTCTTAACATGAAGAAGAAGCAGGGGGAACCTGGACTTCTACCGTCCCTTCCCTGGCAATAACAAAGTATCATGTCCCTCTTTGCCATTCCAGTATAATGTCAAACAAAACCTTCTAAAACAGAAGGCGTAAGTAGGATTCAGAGTCTTTGAACAAAATATTAAAATGCCCAGATTTTAATAGGAAATCATTTATCATAAAGAGAATCGGAAAAATCTCTGCCAGATTAAAAAGACAGTTAACAGTTGCCAACACTGAGAAGACAGAGATATTAGAAGTACCTGACAAGGATTTTGAAACAGTCATTGTAGAAAGAGATTCGAGGACCAACTACAAACACACTGGAAAGAATAAAAATGTATAAAGTCCGAGCAAAGAAACAGAAGATGTAAAGATAAAACAGAAATTCTAGAACTATATAATCCATAAAATAAAAAACTCAATGAATGGACTCAACTGCTTAATGGAGAGAAGAGAAAAATCAGCCTACTTGAAGGCAGATTATTAAGAACTATCCACTCTAAAGAGAGAAAATGACCAGAAGGAAGGAAGACAGGGAAGAAATAAGGGAGGAGGAACAGAACAAAGAGACACTCAAGAACTAATGGGCTATTTAAAAAGATCTATCACTTGTCTGAGACATAAAGGGAGGTAAAGGAGAGCAGACATAAACATTTACTTGAAGAAATAATGACTTTAAATTTCTCAAATTCTGCTAGACATAAATGGACAGATTTTAAAAGGGAGACAAATACAAAACAGGATTAAAATAATTTAAATTCACACCAAAATCCATCATAATCACATTTCTGAAAACTAAATGAAAAGAAAAATGTCTTTAAAAAACAGTGTGAGACATGCTACCTTAACATAGAAAAGGGGAAAAAAGCAGAGTGACCACAGATTTTTTCTTTGGAAACCAGAAATAAAAGGTTACAACACTTTTCAAGTGCCGGAATAAAAGGAACTAGCAACCTCAAATTCTACATCCAGTGAAAATATTCTGCAGGAGGCAAGACATTCTCAGATGAAAGAAAGCAAAGAGACTTTGCTGACAGCAAATCTACCCTGAAAAGGATTGCTAAGTAACTTTTCTGGACAGAAAAGAAGTTATAAAAGTGGGAAATCTGGAAGTAAAGAAGAAAAACAATACCAAGGGTGAAGACATAGGTAAAAACATGTTCTATCTCCCGTTGAGTTTCAGTGATTCAATTTGAAGGTCAAAACAAAAAGAGCAACACTGTCTGAAGTCATTCTCAATGTACGTGGAGGAATCATTTCTGATGATGTTAGAAACAGGAACGTGAAGGGAGGGGAGCTTTTACAATTCCACCCAAACCAGTAAAAGGACCAAGTCAGTAGACTTGGATAAATCATATAGAGATATAACACGACGCTTACAGAAACTACTAAAAAGAGATACACTCAAAATCATCTGGAAAACTTAGATTGGTAAAACATGCTCAGCCCACAGGAAGGCAGGTGAAAGAAAACACGTATATATTGTTTGGGAAAAAATTAGAACGTTAAAAAACTTCTTGCCCATAGGAAAATAAGAAAATAATGAGAAATAAAAAGATAAAAATACAGACCAAAGTCCTAACATATCGCTAATGACAATAAGTCTAAGTGGCCTATAGACCAATTAAGGAGTTAACAGAGTGAATTAGAAAAAATAATCCAACTATATTTTGTCTACCAGAAAACTCACTTAAAATATAATACTGTGGTGTGGTAAAAGAAAGCACTAGAAAAGTTTATCATGAATATGCTAATCAATAGAAAGCAGGAATGCTATATTAGTATTTCAGATAAAGTAGACTTAGGAGCAATCAAAGTGCATCCAGAAAGAGAAAGGTACTAAATACTGGTAAAAGAACCAAACCCCAAGGGAGAAAGCTATCTTAAATGCATATGTACCAAGGGCCAGTGCTGAGGCATAGTGGGCAAAGCCGCTGCCTGCAATGCCAGCATCCCATCTGGTCGCTGGTTCAAGTCCCGGCTACTCCACTTCTGACTCAGCTCTCTGCTATGGCCTGGGAAAGCAGGGGAAGACGGCCCAAGTGCTTGGGCCCCTGAGCCTGCAAGGGAGACCTGGAGAAAGCCCCTGGCTCTAACTTCGGATCAGCGCAGCCCCAGCCGTTGTAGTCAACTGGGGAGTGAACCAGTGGATGGAAGACCTCGCTCTCACTCTCTCTCTGTCTCTCTCTCTCTGCCTTTCAAATAAATAAATAAATCCTTAAAAAAATTTTCAACATTCCTGCCCTAACACCTGGTAGGAATTACACAGAGAATCCATTAAGAGGGAGAAAGGCTCAACGTCTCAAACATCAGGACCTAACAGACGTGTACAGAGCATTCCACCCAGCCACACAGAAGGTGCATTCTGTTCAAGTGCCTGCGGAAGAGGTAACAAGAAAGACCACAGGAGCATTGTGTATGATAAAATAAATCTCAGCAAAATAAAAAGAACTGAAAGGATACAGAGTGTGTTTTGTAATCACAAGGGGATCAGACTAGAAGCCAATAAAGGGAAAGAAGAAGACCTCTAAACACGTGTAAATTAACATTATGCTGGCCTAGAAAACCTCTTACCTGGCAATACCAGTAAGAAGGGTAGAGGGGAGAACCGGGAGCCCATATCCATAAACACTCCAGCCTGGGTTTAGACTGGGCCCCCTTAGTTCTTTGCTGAGGCGTCTACATGGTCTTTTAGGTGCATTTTCTTCATTAAACTTTGTTAGCAAGGCCGTATTGGGGGACAGTGAGTTAAGCCACCGCCTGAGATACCAGCATGCCATGTTGGGATGCTAGTTGGAGTCTTAGTGGCCCTGCTTCTGATCCAGCTCCGTGCTAATGCACTGGGGGGGGGGAGGGGGGCAGCAGAAGATGGTCCAAGAATTTGAGCCCTTGCCATCCATGTGGCACACCAGGGCAGAGTTCCTCTTTCCTGGCTTTGGCCTGGCCATTGTAGTCATTTGGGAAGTGAACTAATGGATGGAAGTCCTGTCTCTTTGTCTCTTCCCCCCTGTCACTCTGCCTTTCAGATAAATAAAACTTAAAATAATATTTTTCTAGCATGAATACTGCTGAAAAGAAACTAATACACTTCTTAAAACACACACGTGTGTGCACATACATCTCATGGGTCAAAGAAACAGTCTCAAAGGAAATTTACAAAACCTTTGAACTGAATAAAAATTGAGCACAAATCAAAATACATCAAAATTTTTATGACATAAATAGGGCTGAGAGGAAAGGATTACATTAAAAATAGTCTAAAATCAATATCATTTTCAATCATCTGAAAAACTTACCAAAGAAACAAAATCAACAAGGAGGTGAAAGAAAATAATAAAGATAAGAGCACAAATCAATGAAACTAAAAACAGAAAAATGAGTGAAATAAGGATCCATTCTTTGAAAACATCAAACAATTGACAAACACCTGGCAAAGCTGATCAGGGTGGGAGTGGGGGAGGCACAAGACACAGATTTCTAATAAGAGAAATTAAACAAGTATCACTAAACATTGTCATGCATCCAAGGATAAGGAAATACTATGAACAAATCTACAGACATATGTTTGACAGCTTAGATGAAATGGACTAACAGCTTGAAAAACACAAGCAATCACAATTCACACAACTTGAAACACAGCCCTAGAACTATGAGAAAAGTGGAAATTTTTTAAAAATGTTAATTCATTTTCATCTACTTGATAGAACAAGAGACAAAAGCAGAGAGAGATTGAGATGCCATCCCTTGGTTCACTCCCTAAACACCTGCAACAGCCAGAGCTGTGACAGTCTGAAGCCAGAAGCCTAGAACTCCAATCTGGTCTTCCTCATGGGTAATAGGAACCTAAGCACTTCGGTCATGATTTGCTGCCTGGATTGGAAGCAAGAGCTAGAACTTGGAACTCACATTCTGCAACAAAATGTAGGGATCCCAAGCTGTAACGTATTGTGCCATAAAACCCACTGGGCCACAAGGCCACCCTTGAAAACATTATTTGTAAATTAAAAATCCAAAGAGGAAATCTCTTAATCCATATTGCATCACTAGAGAACATCACCAAATGCTTACAAAGAATTAATACCAATCCTATGTATTCTCTTCAAGGAAAATGAGGAGAAACGAACATTTCCAATTTATTACATGAAGCTAGTATCACTAATACAAAACCAAAGACAGAAGCAAAATGGAAAATCTCTCCCACAAACCTGGATGTAAAAACTATTTTTAAAAGATTTATTTATTTATTTATTTGAAAGGCAGAGATACAGAGAAAAGGAGAGAGATAGAGATCTTCCATCTACTGTTTCACTCCCCAAATGGCCACAATAGTCAGGGCTGGAAGCCAGGAGCTTCTTCCAGGTCTCCCACATGGATGGCAGGGGCCCAAATACTTGGGTCAACTTCCACTGCTTTCCCAGGCACATTAGCAGGGAGCTGGATAGGAAGAGGAGCAGACAGTATTGGAACTGGCACCCATATGGGATGCCGGCACTGTACGTGGAAGCTTAACCTTCTATGTCACATAGTCGACCTGGATGTAAAAATTCTTTAAAAAACAATTAGCAAACGGAATGCATCAATAAAAAGAATTATACACCATGATGAAGTGGTGTTTTTTCTAGGGATGCAAGGTTGATTCAGTGTTTGAAAATCAATCACTGTAATCTACAATACTAACATATTAAAGAAAAATCAAATGATCACATCAACTCCCTGAAAACTAGTTGGTAAGATTCAACACTAATCATGAAAAAGAGAAAAATTTTCAGAAACTTGTGAACAGAGAAGAATTTCAAGTTGATGCAGAACACTTAAAAACCTTTTACTTTATGGTAAAAATCAGAACACATGCACACCCGTAAGATTGGAAACTGGAAAATTTGCACCACTCTAATGAGTCACTGCAAGGGCCAGCAAAATGACGCCAAAAAACATAAGAAAAAGAAACAAAGGACATGCAGATCAGAAAAGGAAAAATAAAACTGCCTCATGTGCAGATAACATGATTATCTCCAAAGAGCCTACTAGAAGCCTAAAGAACTCTTAATACTAATGAGAGGTGTGAAAGGTCACAGGTTACAAGATACACACCCCAAAATGGATGTGTTTCTTTCTTTCTTTTTTTTTTTGACAGGCAGAGTGGACAGTGAGAGAGAGAGACAGAGAGAAAGGTCTTCCTTTGCTGTTGGTTCACCCTCCAATGGCCACCACAGCCGGCGCGCTGCAGCTGGTGCACCGCACCGATCCGATGGCAGGAGCCAGGTGCTTCTCCTGGTCTCCCATGGGTGCAGGGCCCAAGCACTTGGGCCATCCTCCACTGCACTCCCTGGCCACAGCAGAGAGCTGGCCTGGAAGAGGGGCAACCGGGACAGAATCCGGCGCCCTGACCGGGACTAGAACCCGGTGTGCCGGCACCGCAAGGCAGAGGATTAGCCCAGTGAGCCACGGTGCCGGCCCAGAAATTTAAATTTAAAAATAGAACACCATCCACAACTGCTCAAGAGGGACACAACCCTGAGGTACAAATCTAGTAAATCACATATAAGACTTGCATGCTACAAACTAGGAAATAGTGATGAAACAAATGAAAGAACACCTAAAAAAGTATAGGTAGAAACCATTTTTAAAATTAATTTCTTGGGGCTCATGCTGTGGCGTAGCGGGTAAAGCCACCGCCTGCAGTGTCATCATCCCATATGGGCACCAGTTCGAGTCCTGGCTGCTCCACTTCTGATTCAACTCTCTACTATGGCCTGGGAAAGCAGTAGAAGATGGCCCAAGTCCTTGGACCCTGCACCCAGTTGGGAGACCTGGAGGAAGCACCTTACTCCTGGCTTTGGATTGGTGCAGCTCTGGCCATTGTGGCCTATCGGGGAGTGAACCAAAAGATAGAAGACCTTTCTCTCTCTCTCTCTCTCTCTCTCTCTCTCTCTCTCTCTCTATCTCTGTGTGTGTGTGTTTCTGTGTGTGTGTGTAACTCTGACTTTCAAATAAATAAATCTTAAAAAAACTTTAAAAAACATTAATTTATTTATTTTAACGGATTCAATACAGTTTGTAATGTAATTCTAATAATATGATATTACCTTCTTCCTTCCATTCCTCCACCCTCCTTCCCCCATCCTACCTTTCTTTCTCTTTTCTTTCTTTAGCTTTTGAGATAACATACTTTTAATTTACATTACAGTCAAAGGCTTAATGCTCCGCCAAATAAACAGTTCAACAAGTAAAAAGCAAAAACCCCCAATTTAGCAGGAATTAATGCAAGGACTTTTTTAAAAGTCAACATCATGGTGGGCATTTGCTGCAGCCTAAGCCGTGGCTTGGGAATCCCACATCCCATAATCAGAGTGCCTGTGTTCAAATCCTGTTACCCTTCGAGATTTCAGCTTCATGTCAATGTGTACCCTGGGAGACAGCTGGTGAGGACAAGTACTTGGGTATCTGACACTCATATGGGAGACCAAGACTCACTTTCAGCTTCGACCTGGCCCAGCCCTGGCTGTTGCAAGCATTTGGGAAGTGAATGTCTAAACCCTCCTCGCTGAATCGATCTACTTGCATGTGTCTAGCTCTTTTAAAGATTTATCTTATTTGGGGCCGGCGCCGCGGCTCACTAGGCTAATCCTCCGCCTAGCGGCGCCGGCACACCGGGTTCTAGTCCCGGTCGGGGCGCCGGATTCTGTCCCGGTTGCCCCTCTTCCAGGCCAGCCCTCTGCTGTGGCCAGGGAGTGCAGTGGAGGATGGCCCAGGTGCTTGGGCCCTGCACCCCATGGGAGACCAGGAAAAGCACCTGGCTCCTGACTCCTGCCATCGGATCAGCGCGGTGCGCCGGCCGCAGCGCGCCGGCCGCAGCGCGCCGGCCGCGGCGGCCATTGGAGGGTGAACCAACGGCAAAGGAAGACCTTTCTCTCTGTCTCTCTCTCTCACTGTCCACTCTGCCTGTCAAAAAAAAAAAAAAAAAAAAAAAAAAAAAGATTTATCTTATTTGAATGACAGAGTTACAGAGAGAGGTAGAGACAGAGAGAGAGGTCTTCCATTCGCTGGTTCACTCCCCACATGGCCGCAACGGCCGGAGCTGCACCAATCCAAAGCCAGAAGTCAGGAGCTTCTTCTGGGTCTCCCACACGGGTTCAGGGTCCAAGGACTTGGGCCATCTTCCACTGCTTTCCCAGGCCATAGCAGAGAGCTGGATCGGAAGTGGAGCAGCCGGGATTAGAACTGGCGCCCATATGGGATGCCGGCGCCCCAGGCCAGGGCTTTAACCTGCTGTGCCACAGCACTGACCCTGGCCATACAGCCTTGAATATGGTAGCTGTGTAAGTCATGAAATCAAGTAAGCAGATGTCTATTTTTTCTTCATTTTCAGAAGATTTCTCCTATTCCAATTCCTTTGCTTTTCCATATGAATTTTAGAATATCATTTATATCTCCCAAAACATTCATGGAATTTTGATAGGCATTACATTGAATATTATAGCAGTTTGACAAAAATTGAAATCTTTACTAAGTTTACTTTTTTTTAAGTTTGCTTTTTTAATTTTTTAATTTTAAATTTATTTTAACTTTCAATTCTTAAATGGAAAAACACAAACTGTGTAAAATATTTGATATCTAAAGGTAAGCAAAATGTTCTTAGACTTGATATCAAACCATGATCTATAAAAAGAAAAAAGTTAACAAATTGGGCTTTATGAAAACAAAACAATTTTCTTTCAAAAAAAGGACCCCGTTGACTGGGAGAAAATACATGCAAACTACATATCTGACAACTCTCTCGATATACAAAAATAACAAGAGCAAAAAAATCCAAATAAAACATAGGAACAAATGTGAATAATGATTAAACAGACAGTAAATATGGTACCAAATAAGACACAGAGAGTACAAAGATGTCCATTTAGTGATTAGGGAAATGAAAATCAAAACCACAAAGAGTTATTACTACTGTCAAAATGGCCAAACTAATTACACCTAATGCTGGCTAGTATAGAGAGAAATGGGGTACTCCTATGTGAGTGGTGGCAATGCAAAATGCAACTGCCATTCTGGATGACATTTGGCAGGTTCTTACACACCTAAACATGCAACTACCATGTGACCAGCAAGTGGACTCCTAGACACTTGTTCCAAAGCAAAACTCATGTTTACACAAAAACCTGTGTATAGATGCTTTTAGTAACTTTACTTGAAATAGTATAAAAATAGTAAACAACCCAGATGTCCTTCAGCGAGTAGGTGGTTAAGTTGGTACTTCCACACCATGGAACACTATCCAACAACAGAAAGGAACTATTGGGGTGGGCATTTTACCTAGTGGTTAAGAGACCAGCATCCCATTTTAGAGTGTTGGGTTCAAGTCCCAGCCAATGCAGACGCCAGGGGGCAGTGGTGACGGCTCAAATGGTTGAGACTCTGCCACTCACGAGGGAGACCCGAACTGAAATAAGAGAATGAAGAGGCACCTGGAGATCCCCCTTGACAGGGAACACAGCCTGTTGACACCTTGATTCCCAGCTGTGGCTTCCAGAACTGTGGGAGGATGTTTCTGTGGTTCTAAAAAAAATTTTTTTTTAAATTCATTTACCTGAGAGGCAGAGAAAGCACAGAGAGAGAGAATCCCTTATCCACTGGTTCACTCCCCAGGTGCCCACAACAACCAACTCTGGGCCAAAGGTGTGAGCCAAGAATTCATCCAGGTCTTCCATGTGGGTAGCAGAGACCCGGCAACCTGAGCCATTACCACTGCCTCCCAGGAAGGGTACCAGCAGGAAGCTGGACTTGGCAACGGAGCTGGCTCTAGAACCCAGGTTCTCTGATACGGGAAAGCATCTCACGCAGAATCTCAGCTATGAAGTTCAGCACTCTCTATGGTTTTAAACCACCAAGTTTACGGCAATCTGTCAGGAGCACTGTGAAACAGCATCAGCATTTCAGCAATGTCCCCTTGTGATAAGAATGGAGAACACAAAGTTTGAGAGGCATTGATATAAACTACGACACAGTGCTTACGAATTAAAGTCATGGCTTTGTGCTAACACAGAGGGCATTTATGATGATCACCATATGTAAAATAAATAGAGTACATTTCTGAAAACACATATTGTTAGTATGATTCTGCTATGTATATAAACTAGAAGTCTGAAAGGAAATAATCAAAAAGCAACAGACTATTGCCCCTCTCATCTCCACTTTGTTCTCTATGCTTCTGCTAATTTAATGTGTGATAATTTTTCAAGAGCAAGAGGCTGACACGCAGACCAACAACTGCCCCTTTTAGTCACACCTCTGTTAGGATCGTGAGACAACAGGTGGAATAAAATTCCACAAGTTGAAGGCTCATTAACAGCCTGCCATACAAAGAAATCACTTGGTTTTAGTCGATTCAACCCGCTCAAGAAAAAAAGCAAGACAATTGTCCAGGGGATTCTCTTTTGAAGAAATACACAAAGCAACTCAAACAAACTTTACAGGAAGGCCGGGTAGCCAGTGCAGTCATATTTCCTGGAGTCCAAAGACTGTGAGCTGATTTTTGCTACAGATGCAGAGCTGGCAACCTGAACCCCAGGAAGTACTTAGCGTCCTGAGTGTGCCAGCACTTGCCTAAGCACATTAAGAGGGCCATAGACCTGCATGTTAAGCCTACTCGTCCAGCCACATGGAGTTAGCACTCATCAGACAATGAAATTGCTGAATGTTCATCAGAGAGTCGGCTATTACATTCTTTGTCTCCTTTTTCTTTCTTACTGTAGGCAGACATCCCAGGCATGCCATCATTGCAAATGGCACCAAGAAAACACCACCAGATTTTCTGAAGATCCAACAGATAATCTTTTTTCACAAACTTGAAACAATCTGCTTCAATCAAATCCAAAGTTAATTTTTCAAATAATTTGGACTGTGACCCAATTTTTCCCTCCTCCTTGTAAAATGACCACCTTTCAGACAACCTTTTCATCTTTAGAAAAGGTATCATTCCAGTTCAAACATGTCCTAGCTATATTTACATGTAAACAGCTAAAAACCTATCTTCTTTCACTATTATGCTGAGAAAAAAGGCCCCTCTAATTAAAAGCATAATGCTCAGTTGGATAAACAAAATGATATTCAATTCCAACCTTGAATAATTATTTATATGCATGCTATCCAAAACAAAAACTAAATGAGATGCAGTTAAAATGAGTTTTATTATTGTTCCTAGACTAGTCACATCCATGCCATGATGTCATTATCTAAATATTTTCAAACTCTAATTATCAAAGGATAGATAAACAATTCAACACTCTTCTGAGAAAAATCCATTTTCATCCCTGAATATGTTGTCAGTGTCATTATTTAAGATTTCAAGAAGAAAGCAGAATTCATAATCAAAGTAAGGGCGAGAAATAAGAGGAAAAAATATACATCACTCCAATTCATGTCTTTCACCCTTCGTACTACAGACACAGGGGGAGAGAATTCTTTGTTGTGGAAGGGGCTCTGCTCTGAACTGTATGACATTGAGTAGAATCACTGGCCTCTTCCCAGGGGAAGCCAGATGCCAGTACTTATTCCCATCAGTTGTAACAACCAAAAATGTCTCCTGGGGAAAAAATTATCATCCTCAGTTGAGAACCACTGCTTTAATTTAAGAAATAGGACAACCTACTTAAACTCTGAGATGTAACAGAAAAACTCTTCCTTGACCCTCTGTAGGGTGAGTGGTTTGCACACCCAACAGAATGACTGGTACCTGTCCAGCTTGCAATGACTACATTTTAGGAATCAACAAAGTGTTAGATTTCATGTAATACAAGGCCATAAAGAGGTGTAGGGCTCCTTCTTTACCTGGACTGAAATAACGGAGTTGTGAGCTGATCACTGGCTTTCAAGAGACAGAAGGTGTAATTTTAAAGGCTGAAGCCAATGACTAGAGTCTTAGCGCATACCTGAGAAAACCACAGTGCCCCAAACTGTGGCAAGGGGGTGGAAATCCCGGCCTAAGTGACTACCAGAAGCACAGTTCCCTATGAAGCTAAGTGGCTGGAGTCCAGGAAATCTGGGTAATCAGAGGTCCACGAGGTGTGTTAAGTCATCAAGCAGTAATCCGGCAGGTCACTAGTGCTTTTAGAATAACATCAAAGAAGTGAGCAAGCCTGTATGGGTTTTTCTCTTGTTGTGTTCCCCAAAGGGAACATGCGGTCAAGTCACAACCTAAGGAGGAATAAAGAACAGCTTCGGGGACCTGAAAGTCATCTAGGACTCTCGTCATCTTCCATGGCTCCCACATCACACTGACTACCCAGCTGTGCCAATTCCACTTCCTGTGGTCCCTTGAGCAACTCACCTCTTCCCACCAGACTTTCCACTGTTGGACTATTACTGAAGACCCCTAAAAAGTCCCTTCTCTTCCCCTTTGGCCACTTCTACCAGACACAATAGAATCTTCACGGGCCTCCCAATGTGCCTAGAATGAAATCCAAACACCTGCAAACTATGATTTCATGTAAGGGTGGCGAGGTGGAGAGCACAGAACATAGTGTCACATGCAAGAAACCCAGACGAATAGAGGATTTAGTACTGAAAGGAGTTTTAGGAGCCCAAATCACTGATGATACAAATAACATCCACAAATTCTTGCAAATTCTAGGATCTGAAGTTTTAGGAACCCAAAGGCCTAATCAGCCTCTCCGATTTCTCTCTCTCGCTCTTTCCCTCCTTCCCTCCCTCCCTCCTTCTCTTTCTCTCTCTCTCTCCCTCTCTCTTGCTTAAAGATTTATCCTAATAGAAAGGCACAGTTACAGAGACAGAGACAGAGACAGAGAGAGAGAAAGAGAAAGAAAGAGAAAGAGAGAGAGATCGACCTTCCAACTGTTGGTTCACTCTCCAAATGGTCACAACAAACATGGCTGGGTCAGGCTGAAGCCAGGAGCCAGGAGCTTCTTCTGGGTCTCCACGTGAACACAGAAGCCCAAGGACTTGGGCCATTCTCCACTGCTTTCCCAGGTACAGTAACAGAGAGCTGGATTGGAAGTGGAGAAGGGGAGACTTGAACCAGTGCCCACATGGGATGCTGGCAGTACAGGCAGTGGCTTAACCAGCTATCACACAATGTAGCCCCTCTAGTTTCTCTTTGTGCTCCTGCTGTGCCCTTCCTTTTCCTGAGATTATGAAGGCAAATTACACAAAGGTTATTTTAAACCTAGCAGGAGTAACAGTTAAAAAAGAATAGGTATAATTAAAGGAATTTCATGTTCTCTTTATAAAGTGTTTTAGTTCCATGGATAGAATCTAACTACACTTATGATGTGACTCCAGTATATAAAATACAACTCCAACTATGTTCAAAATATGAATACAGATAGGCATTACATTTCCATGAGGACAGAGGGGGTTGTTCCACACAGTGAAATACGCAAGCCAGATGAACTAGAAAGAAACAGCCATATGTTAGCAGGAATATGTCTGGAGGGTGAGATTACAGATGATCAAATTCATTTTCAAAATTTTCATGTATTTCCCGTTACCAATAAGGGAATTTGAAAAAAGTTTCAAAAGGTTACTTTTTAAAAAGGCTTTATATATAGACCTAGATATAGGACAGACAGCAAAGGGAGTATCACTTTAGTTTAGAATGGCAAGATTTATCACCTGCCCTTATTCTTCTATGTTGCAGATCTTTGGGCCCAGATAACAAGTCTCAGAATGGAAACTGATGTCATTTGGTACCATCATAGTTATCCCACTAATCAGTCATCTCTAAACATTTTTTTAAAAAATATTTATTTATTTGAGAAAAAGAGTTACACACAGAGAAGAGAGACAAAGGGAGAGATCTTCCATCCACTGGTTCACTCCCCAAAAGACTGCAACGGCTGGAGCTGAGCTGACCTGAAGCCAGGAGCTTCTTTCGGGTCTCCACGTGGGTGCGAGGGACCAAGCACTTGGGCCGTCTTCCAGTGCCTACCCAGGCTATAAAGCAGGGAGCTGGATCAGAAGTGGAGCAGCTGGAATATGAACCGGTGCCCAGATGGGATGCTGGGGCCGCATGCAGAGGCTTAACCAATTATGCCACAGCGCAGCACCTCTGAAGATTTTAATACACACAAAAATAACAAAAAACTTGGGCCACAAAAATTCCCACTAAAACTTAAACGGCTGTAGGAGATTATTAGTAGATGTGTGCAGCACTGGGGAATGGTAACCTGTCTTGAAGGCAAACAAAGGGAGAAGGGCAGTGATGGAGGGAGCCTCATGACACTCAGAAAAAAGGTTCCCCTGCCAGCTGGCTGAAAGCCAAGGTTCTATAATATTAATAGCCTCAAGTTCAAGTCTTGAATAAATTTTCAATACACCCTGTCCAGTCTCTTTTGGGTGCAAGTGATATTTGAGTAGTGAGTAATTTTTTGCATTGAAGAATATCTTTGTCATTATGGATACGACTTGATGGGCATGATTACACCCATTTACCAAATTTTACCTAACGTCGATCTTGGTTAGGGCGTGAAATGAACGTTTGTACAGAGACCACCAACCATGCTCTCTCTTTGTGTGCCCACTACATTTCCTTTCTTCAGTTTCTGAGTTATAGGTCTCAAATATAAGAATACAAGCTACACTGACTTTATTGCCTGGTTGTTATTGAAATTTAGAATTTTAAGCACAGACTGGATATGGAGTGATTACGAGTATTTTGCAATGGTCAAAGAATTTAAATTTAAACACAAAAATGCCTCGTTCCATTACCCTCTTTCTTCTATATCAGTTTCAAAAGGTGAAAACTGATCACTGTCTTGGAACAGCAAGCCAGCTGTCATTTTTACTACACACAGTGCATCTTCCTACAGTGAGAAGGCCAGCGGGGTAGGGGAATGTATTCAACTCCCCAGCATTACAGCAAGATGACAACTGGGAATACAGACAGAGCAGAGAGAGAGAAAAAAACAGTATCTCACCACCTGTAGTCCCAGATGGCACTGGAAGATGCTTCACTGTAAACCCATAAAGGCTTAAAAAACACATAAAGCAATGCACTAATTAAAAGGAAAAAAAATCTAAATCCAGCCACATATAGTTATGGTACAGATTATTATATACACAGTCAACTGTGACTTCTGAAATATCACCAAGTCAAATTCCAGCAAAACACAGATGACAAAATACAGAGTTCTTCTGTTTTTCCTTCCATGGTTGGAACCATAGAATTCACACAGATTTATTAATTCCAAGAGTTTTTCCACTCTGCTCAATTTGACATGTAGGAGAGAACTCTGGGTTATCATCATCCATCACCATGATGACTACAATTTATTGCAGAATTGGGCTGAGTGCCTACATACATTATTTAACAGAATCCTCACCACTCTTTGAAATGGGAACTACCATCATCTGTGTCTTAAAGAAACTGAGTCACAGACAAGTTGAGAAAGTTGTTTAAGTTCACACAGCTTAGCTAGAAATGGGACTGGAATTTAGGTAGCTGAATTCCAGTGTCCAGACTCTTTAACAGGTATGTGAAAAACTGTGTTGTTTACTAAGAAATGATTTCCCTAGGTTTTTCTTTAGGTCTCTTCTCAAAAGATATTAATGTTGTCTACACATCCTCCGTAACCATTCCAGATTTCAGTTTCCTCGTAAACAGATAATCTCCTAATATCATTACGTGCATATCAGGGGCACAGAAATGAGCTTTCAGAAGTGCTAACTTTAAAAAAAAATTCCCTCCATAAAGGCCATATCTTGAGAAAATTCATTCATCTTAGTCAGAAGTTTGAAAGCTCGCACCCATCCCTTCGCCTGTGATGCAGTTCACTGCCTCTGAGACTCTGTACAGCAGAAGTCCCACCTGTGTTTGCCAGTCGGCCTCTCAGCAGACTTAATCCTGGAAAGCAGTTGAAGTCTGCAGTCAGTTTTTGAAATCTATTTTAGATCCAAAGGAAGGCAAACCCCAGACACCAAACAATCACACAATACAGAATAATACTGGAAGGGGCTTCGAAAAGTTCATGGAAAACTGGAATTCAACGATAATGCAAATTTACTACAAATGCTTTGCATGAATGTTCCTGCATAACCTTTAGCCATTTTGCGATTTCAAATCTTATGCACATAAAATGTTATGAAAAGTAAAATATGTTAATGAGAACAGACAACCATCAGTGGACTCTGAGTACTAACTTCTCATTCTAACAGGGAGGAGGAGATTGAAGAAGGTCATCTTGCAAAGGTGAAAACAAAGACTATTGACTGGGGTCAGCACTGTGGCGCAGCAGATTAAAGCCTGAGCTTGCAGTGCTGGCATCCCATATGGGAGCCGGTTCAAGTCCCAGCTACTCCACTTCAACCTAGCTCTCTGTTATGGCCTAGGAAAGCAGTAGAAGATGGTCCCAAGTCCTTGGGCCCCAGCACAATGACGGGAAACCTGGAAGAAGCTCCGGGCTCCTGGCTTCAGATTGGCTCACCTCCGGCCTTTGCAGCCATTTGGGGAGTGAGCCAGCAGATGGAAGACCTCTCTTTATTGCTCTCTCTCTTTCTCTTTCTCTCTCTCACTTTGTAACTCTGGCTGTTAAATAAATAAAAACTCAAAATAAAATAAAAAAAGAATATTCACTGTGCTAAACCCCAAACATAGGACAGGATCAGGAGGTACTGAAAAAGAGATACAATAACAAAAATAATTACCACGAGGAAAGGATAACAATACCGCAAGTTATTATCAATTCCTACTAAGCACCAAGTATGGGGCTAAGATCTTTATACAGACATAGCCCTACCTTGAAACCACACCATCCCTAGGAGCTAAGTACTACTGCTATCCCCAACTGAGAGGCAAGGAACTAGATGTTGAGGCTGGCTAAGTATCTTGCCCAAAGAGATACAGCAAATGTGGGGCTGGGATTCAAACTCCAGAGCCTGTACTGACCCTGCCTCGTAGGTAGAACAAACAGAAAATGTGCCTTTGAATCAAGTAGCGTGGGAAGGAGTGCTCTGCATTTTGTACACACAAGAGCAAGCAGCAAAGCAAGTCAGAGGAAGCTATGCTTCAAGGAGTCATGTATACTTATTGCCCAAATGAACACTTTTGTCACAGGGGTCAGGAAGCTGGATCCCCAAGTAATTTAGGAATGACAGTGCAGTGAAACCCTCTCACTTCTACAGCCTGGCTGAACTTTGGTTTCTATTAAAATCTCTACTTGACTGTATTCTAATTAGCCCAAGCTTTATACAGCCAAACTCTGGGAGCAATGAAACTTGCTCCCAAAAACAACCTTGCATAATCACCCTCAGGGGAAGGGATATTCGGTGAGTGTAATTTCTTCATCTTGTCAAACCTGCATTACGAAAACTTCCTCAGAGGGTCACAGTTAACAGAGGAGGCATGTGAAATGGTTAGCACAATGTCTGTGTAATTATTAATGAATCATTATTCAGTGTTTCACGTTAAGTCAGTATAGCACGCTAGAACTTAAAGTGATGCAGAAGTCAAACCAAGGACAAGTGCAGGCTTTATCATATATTTCCTGGGAAAAGAGATTTAAAGCTGAAAAGAATCATTTGTCTTAAAAGGACTGAATGAAACGATATTTAAAATTAACCGATGTTTTTTCTTGGCTTATAATCACTAAAAACAATTCCTTTTGGGCTCCAGAGAATTTTACAGTTCTCTTTATTCTAAATTCTACATTAAAAGCTTGACTTCTCATAAGGAAATGGTAAAAAAAATAACAATATGTCAGTGCAAGAACAAATTTTCCAGCTTACTATTCAGTTAAAACCTAATGGTATGGTAAAATGTTATTTTAACAGTCCAGCTTAACTTTTGAACAATTTTTAGCTGCTCTGTTCTCTGACACAATGTTTAAGCACCAAGATTCTACTTGTTAGTAACCTATTTAAGGTACTGAACGAATGAATTCTCTAGGACAGCTCTTCTAAGTGTATCAGATGTGCATCTCAGTCACCTAAGGATTAGGCTTAAATACTGACTGTGATACAGAAAGGCTGACACCTGAAATCATGCAATTCTTTTAAATAAAGATTTATTTACTTTGAAAGTCAGCGTTACAGAGATAGAGAGATCATCTATCTGCTGGTTCACTTCCCAGATGGCCACAATGGCCAGTGCTGGCCAGGCTGAAACCAGGAGCTTCATCCAGGTCTCCTACGTGAGTGACAGAGGTCCAAACACTTGGGCCATCTTCTGTTGCTTTTCCCAGTCCATTAGTATGCAGCTTAAATGGAAGTGGAGCAGCCAGGACACAAACCAGCGCCCACATGGGCTATGGCTTTACCTGCTATGCCATAACTCCAGCCCTGAAACTGTAAATGTCTACTATACTTCCAAGTGATAACAATGCTGCAGTTACAGGGAACACACTTTGAGCATCAAGATTATGAGATACAAATCATCTCTCTCTTTGTAAAATCTGCCTTTGGATTTTTCTTTTATCAGCTCACAAGTTACTTTTTTCACTGTCAATTTCCACTGCCAAAACCTGCAGAGCACACAGTTGTGCCTGGTCTAAATCTGAGAGTTTTCTTGCCCTGTAGTTCAGCACTTCCACATCAGGATGGAGGAAGGCACAATAAATAGCAGAAACCAACTACAACATCCATCTATATCTCCTTCCTTTAGGAAAGGAATGATAGCTGCTCCCTCTTGTTGTGCTTCATACTGGTCCCTTACATACCTCTAATACCGAGAGAAAATGAGCCAAAAACTAAATGACTCATCTAACATCACCAACATAGGAAGCAGAGTCCAATTCCCAAGTTCATGTTTTGAACCACTATGGTAGATGCACCATTGCTTGGCAACTTCCAACTCTCTATCTGGAGAAATAGAGCATCATAGTGGTGCTGGCCCCAGGTTCGACATGTCTCATCCCCTGAATGAGTGGATACAAAAGGGAGCAGTTTTCCAAAGTCTAGTAGTACCTGTTCTTGTACTGGATCAGCCACCAAAGGGACCCAACATTTTTGGTAAGCAAGAGTTTGCAGATTTATTATTGGTCCCATAAATTTTTGAGAGGCAAAGAGACAGACTCACAGAGAAACACAGCTCCCATCTCCGATGGTTCACTCCCCAAACACCTGCAATGGCTGAGCCAGGGCTGAACTTGGGAGCGGGGAACTCAATCCAGGTCCCCAGCACGGGTGGCAGGAAACCCAACTCCTTGAGCAGTCAATGTCATCTCCCAGGTTCTGTACTGACTACATAAAACTAGAGCTAGAAGTGGAGCTTGAGTACTTCAACATGGGATGTGGGCCTCCGACTCACTAAGTGAAGCACCTGCTCATTTTACTGATTCTCTGATTCGTCCCACGGATATTTGCTAAACAACTATCCCACGTCATATGCACCATGTAGGGTACTAATGCCATAAAGGCAATCTCAGACACAGGCTTTATGCTCTCCAATTTTAGATTCATGCAGTGAAGATGGGCATTAAACACACAATTATATGAAGAATCTCAACAGTATCAAGTACAACATGGGCTGTAAGACTGGCCTTGTCAGGGAGCACAAACAAGACATCCTAGAAAAATCTGAAGAAAAGACAAATTCTCATACACATTCATTTGTCTTTTTTTCTTTTTTCTAGTCTATCTACACAAAGTGACTGTTCTCTGACAACTCTGAAATCAATGCATCAAATGGAAACAAGGAATGTTATTGTCTTCTTGAAAAAAAGTTTCCAGCTCTCATTAGGGGGAAAATGGGCCAGATTTCTGCTCTTACTGTATGATTACTTCAATCTCTGGTTAAAATCACAGAAAGCTGGAGTGTCAACGTTTTCTGACATCTGTCTTCTAACCATGCTTTTCCCTTTCAGATTAAACAAATTTCCTATAATGGGACAAGATGAACAGGGAACATCGTCTCTGTAGGAAGCCACATCTGGTCTTCCATAATAAGCCATTATAACACTTTGGAATCACATGTATGATGCCAAAGGACCAATTATTACCAGAATCTTAATTCTGGGAACCAGACTAGAAGGGAAAAATCATCAAGTTCAAATAAAATTGTACGCATCAAACTGGAACTTCATGGGCACATCAAACAAAGCACTAAACAACACCCAGGATTCCAACATGAATACTAATTTTCTCAAGTAAATTAGGCTCCCTTTAAGGACACATAATTCCTAATATAATAATATATAATATATATTATATATGTTATATATATTATGTATTATATTGTATTATATAATATAGTATATTATATAATTTATATAATATAATAATAATAATTCCTAATATAATAATACAATAACATATAATTCCTAATATTGGTTTTGGGCTCTAGAGAGGAAAAAAGAAAACAAACTAAAATGGGTCCCATGTATATTCTTACACATATTTGCTTATGGAATGGCATGCAAGTAGATTAACTGTAAGTTCCCATCTCCCACTGGGTTGAACCAGCCTTTCTGGATCTCCAGTCTAGAACTGTGAAGTAGTGGAGAAAAAAAAAAGCTCTAGCAATACCTCCCATTATCATATGTAACTTACAAAGTAAAGCATTTCCTGTCAACAAAATGAATTCCATTTGTTGTTTTGACCGTGGCATCTTAGTAAACACACAAGTCATTTTCATTTTTAAATAAAGAGAAAGTCAAAGGAAAGAAGCCATTTAAAATGACATCTTGCTTGTCAGAAGTTTTTTAAAAGTCCAAAATTAATATTCTTTTTTTTTTATCTGACAGGTAGAGCTATAGACAATGAGAGAGAGAGAGAGAGAGAGAGAGAGAGAGACAGAAAGGTCTTCCTTCTGTTGATTGACTCCCCAAATGGCCACCATGGCCGGCACTGCACCGATCCAAAGCCAAGAGCCAGGTGCTTCCTCCTGTTCTCCCATGTGAGTGCAGGGCCCAAGCACTTGGGCCATCCTCCACTGCCTTCCCGGGCCACAGCAGAAAGCTGGACAGGAAGAGGAACAACCGGGACTAGAACCAGCGTCCATATGGGATGCCGGCGCTGCAAGCAGAGGATTAACCAAGTGAACCATGGTGCTGGCCCCAAAAATTAATAGTCTAAACGACGTTTCCATCTTTGGCCTTAGCAGCAATACATCAATAATCAACAAGCCCTAGTACCTAACTCTTGAAACCACACTGAGTCAAGACATTCGAGGTGGATTCCTGCAGTGTCAGGGTCTGGACACCTGTGGCAAGCCAGTTCTCATCTCTGAGCCTTAGTGTCCTCACGTGAAAATCAGGGCTGAGGGACTTTCGCTGATGTGACACATAACCAATTGTCACAGCCTGGCCCATGGCACTCATAGTGCTACCTGTTTTATTATTCTTGTTATTATATTTGCATTTCCTCATGACCACAACCAAGAAAAATAAAACAAGAATTACCATCAACTCTACTAATGAATTCAGGATAGAAGCTGAATCAGAACAAACGAAGAGGTGAGGGAAAAGAAGAAAACCAAAGTCAGCAGACTGGATAGGCTCCCACATGCACTCACCCCCAGTTAACAAGCAAGACCTGTTGGGTGCATGGAGAAGCAGAATTGTTTACATTTGACATTCAAATGAGCAGCCTGGCTTGGTTTTACATGACAATGCATTCATCTAAATTAGGGATCAGCAACTTTTCTGGAAAAATGCCAGACAGTAATTATTCTAGGCTTTGTGGACCACACGGTCTCCGTAGCAACTGCTTGATTCTATCATTTAGGGTGAACGCAGCTGTGGGCAGCAAGGAGCCACTGGACATGACTGTGTTGTAATCAAACGTTACTAAAACAGGCAGTTTACAAATTGCTGATAAAAAAAGAAGCTTGAGGACTCATTGTGGTGGATACATTTGTTTCATTGTATTTCCCAGTGATGTTACTGTTGTATAAATGAATTACTGAATAACTGTAAGCTACAAATTGAATACATGTAAGGTATGCATCAGGAAAATATTTTGATACACATAGTGAAGTGATTACTACAGTCAAGCAAATTAACATATCCATCATTTCATAGTTGTGTGTGTCTGTCTGTGTGAAGTATTTAAAATCTACTCTCTTGGCACACTTCCAGTGTATACTACAATAATATTCACAATAGTCACTAGCCTTAGTCATACTACATAACCACAACTTCATACCCATTGACCTGTAGGCCTCCCTTGAGATGGACAGTTTGAGAGTGACACATGTTCACACATCCCATTTTGACTACTGCTTATCCTACTTTTTACTTATGTTTGAAATATGGCACAGTTATTATTTTAAAAATAATAAAATCAGAAAGTTGGAAAGAAGACAAAGACTGGACCCTAAAATTCAGAGGACATGAAGTCAATCTATAGAAAAGCCAAACCAAAGGGCTAGGTGTGCTTGTAGATTCCTTCATTCACAAGGTATCTATTGAGAGCCTGTGCTGGATACCAGGGTAACAAGTCACAGGGCCTGCCCTCAGGGAGCCTCTAGTTAGTTCAGGGTTTTTTTTACCATTGAGACTACTGACATTTTTGGCTGTAGAGTTCTTGGCTATGGGGCTAACATTGTACGTTGCAGGATGATTAAAAGCATCTCTAAACTCCATCCCACTAAATCAAAGTAGGATCACTCCCTTAGCAGTGACAACCAAAATATCTCCAGATATTGCCAAATGTCTCTGGAGTATCAAAATCACCTCCACTGTGAGCTACTGGCCAAAAGTTGAGGAATGATCATCACAGTGATTGTGAATTATAACATGTCAAGTGGTGTGGACACGGCTTTAACCACAAAATGTTAAGTAAACCTTTACAGAAAAATAATGTCTCCAATAAAATCTATATTCTGACTAAATGATAGTTACGGTCATTAGGAAAATGATAGACTATATCCACACTGCTCTAAGACACTACAAAACCTTTCAACTGTATTGGGCTTCAGAGGTAACCAAACTCTGGCACCTACAGTATTTCATGAGACACTCACAAAGCCCAGGCCAACTCATTATTATTATATATTGCATGGAAGAGAAAAAGAGACCTAGAAAAATTAAGCCACTTAAATAAGGTGGCCCAGACAGACACTACAGGCAGATTTACTGTCTCCAGGTCTAACATCAACACCAGTAACGATAAAGCATATTCAGTTAACAGTTCACCACCAACTTAGAAAATTTCCTACTCTTTACAACTCCATTTGTGCCAGCATGCTCACACATACTGTCATATTAGCAACTGGAGCAATGCACAAATAATATTTAAAAGATCATCAGGAATACAGACACAACAATAAACAGTGATTTGCAAATATACTTGTTTAAGAGAACAATGGCTGACTCCAACTCAGGGGAGATGGTTGGGGTCATGCCCCATGGAATGATCTACCAACTTTTCTTTGCAATACAGCATTCTCCGGAGGCTGCTCCGCCAAACACAAGTCACAGAAGATGCTTTGAGAAGAACTGTGGGGCAGATGAGAAGGAAAAACACTGGAGATGATGAGACCCTGTAGTGGCTCAGTCACATACTGCCAAGGCAAAGGCACTGAGAAGCCCTGCAGGCAAGGTAGGAATGAAACCTTTCTAAAAATACATTTCCATGAGCAGTTCTCAGACCATGGTTTGCTTTTAAATACGTGTGAAATCCATGGAACAATGTTGAATAATGTTATCCTGGTAGCAGAGGCCACAGAGAAAGATGTTAATAGTTCAACACTCAGGGCCCTTTCAGTGCTGTGAAAGAGCCTGTGTGATCCTCAGCATCATTTTTTTAAGATTTATTTATTTTATTTGAAAGGCAGAGTTAGGGGCACGGGGGAGAGAAAGAGAGAGAGAGAGGCAGACACACACACAGAGAGGGACAGAGACAGAGAGAAAAAGAACTTCCATCCATTGGTTCACTCCCTAAATGGCCACAATAGCTGGGGCAGGAGCAGGGCCAGGCCAAAGCCAGGAGCCAGCAGCCAGGAGCCAGGAGCCAGGAGCCAGGAGCCAGGAGCCAGAAGCCAGGAGCCAGGAGCCAGGAGCCAGGAGCCAGAAGCCAGGAGCCAGGAGCCAGGAGCCAGGAGCCAGAAGCCAGGAGCTTCTTCCAGGTCTTCCATGTGGGTGCAAGAACCCAAGCACTTGGGCCATCTTCTGCTGCTTTCCCAGGCATATTAGCAGAGAGCTGGATTGAACTGGAGCAGCCAGGAATCAAACAGGTGCCCATATGGGATGCCGGCATTGCAGGTAGCAGCTTAACTGGCTATGCCACAGCACTGGCCCCTCAGCATCATTTCTTTAATGCAAGGCTGAATCACACATCAGTCACACAGATAGCTCTGGGCCCCTTCACAAACGCCACAGTTGCAACATTGACTGCAAGACCATGGTCAGGTTCTGCCATCAGGAGAACCTTTACCTTACAGTACCAATCATCCTGAGCTGGATGACAGAATGCTGGCAAAGCTCTTGGAAATACAAACAAGGATCCCACAGGGAGAGAAGACCATGATACGAGAACCTTCCTCTATAAGAAAAATGGCATTGTCCTGTGTGCCCACAGCAAGTACAAAGGTATTCCTTCTGCCTAGAATCAGTCTTCAAATTAAGACATTTTCGTTTTCAAAAGGGATTTGTCTAAATTACGTGGTGACATGAGGAAGGCTGCCACGAAGAAAAGCCTTAGGGACAATTCAGAGTATGTGGGTACAAGCGCTGGGAAGGCAAGCTGGGAGGGGCGACTTCCAAATGGCTTACAGAGAATGAGTAAATGCAATGCAGAAAAGAGTTCGGTTCCTCTGAATTCCATGGTGGCCGATTCCTGGGAGAAAAGCAGCCAGAAGGTAAAATGTAATTATGCTTCCCGAGGCCACTGGAGACACTCCCGCATAAGGAGTGTGATATGCGGTTGGCACATGCTGGGCCGGAGAGGACCGCATGTGGGGGCCGGGGGAGTGAGAGCCAGGAGGATGAGGGTCTTTCTCAGGGATCGTTCTGGGCTCAGGAAGGTGGAGCTGTTTTTAACAGCCCCACTTACAACTGGACTGGGGAACGAGGGCTTGTGCCATGCATGAACCACTAAGCAAGTTCAGCTGGGATCCAGCATATACCGTCCGTGGGACTTCCATTATAACGTAAAAGTTGTAATTAGTAATGCTAGATTTTCCCAAGAAATAACAGTACAACGTTGAGGTGCACAGCATGAACTCTGAACCAGGGCTGCCTGGGTCCCCATCCCAACACTGTCACTTAGAAGCTGTGCGACGTATGGCTAGCTGCTTAAACTCTCAGCACTGCCGTTGTCTTACCTGCAAAATAGGTGTGATTAATAGTATGTCCACCACAGACTTGAGGTTGAAATGCACTAATACACTTAAAGTGCTTAGCATAGTAGCTGGCACACGAAGGCTATTTAAACAGTCACACTGTTCGGGCAGGCTTGCGTTGGCTCAGGACAGTCCAATGCTGGCATTTCTTTCCAGCATAAAATTCAGCAACATCAGTTATCTCCTGCCACAGCCAGGTGGTAAACATTTACCTGCATGTGACACACATATACTACACACAGCATGTGTCTACTTTTTGTGTCACACACACCTACGTATACACGTGTATACATATGTATACATAGGCAAGAGCTTATCATCATTGCTGTCATAACCCGTTTTCAACATAACTAAAGCAGAAACGGATCGTTTACATTCCTGGCTTTTAACAAGCGACATGAAATGTAGACACTGCCTTCGCTTCCTCAACCCAACAACAAAAGCAGATGCTCCCTGACTTCCAATCGGCTTAGGCCCCAAAAACCTGTCATAAACTGAAAACATATCCCTAAGACAGTGTATTTAATGCTCCAAACATCATAGCTTCACCTCGGCTACTAAACATGCTTGGAACACTGACATCAGCCCAGACCTGAACAAAATCACCTCACTCAGACTATTTCTTACTATAGTGTTAAAGGTCTTTTGTAATTCACTGACTACTATACAGAAACTGAAAAACAAAATCATTGTTGCACCATTATAGAATTGAAAATTTTCAGTTAAATCAGTGTAAGTGGAGGGCCATCTGCATTTTCAAAATGCTATCAAAATTGTCTGGTAGAGGTCTATTCTTTTTTTTTTTTTTTTTTTTTTTTTTTTTTTGACAGGTAGAGTTATAGACAGTGAGAGAGAGACAGAAAGAAAGGTCTTCCTTCCGTTGGTTCACTCCCCTAATGGCCACTACGGCTGGTCCTGCGCCAATCTGAAGCCAGGAGCTGGGTACTTCCTCCCGGCCTCCTGTGCTGATGCAGGGACCTAAGCACTTGGGCCATCCTCTGCTGCCCTCCCGGGCCACAGCAGAGAGCTGGACTGGAAGAGGAGCAACCGGGACTAGTACCTGGCGCCCCAACTGGGACTAGAACCTGGGGTGCCAGCACCGCAGGCAGAGGATTAGCCAAGTGAGCCATGGCACCGGCTGAGGTCTATTCTTTATTTGCCCCAAGAGAAGTCTAAGAAAGGACTCTCTTTTTTGATGTCTTATTTTTATTTTAAATTAATATAGAAAAGTATAATAATGAGTTTGATAAACACAGGTTTCACAATTTTAATTTTTAAAATTAAAAATTTAATATTTTGCCATATTCACATCATGTGTAAATATTATAAATATACACACACATACAATTTATTGAAAGCTGAGGTGTATACATTGATATGACATAATTTAGGATTCATGACAAAAATCATTAAGTGAGGAAAGAAAGCTGTATTTTAATTAATATATTATGTGATAACAACTATTATGTAATGGGCATTATGTAATTAGTATGTATGCCATATAATTCAGTGAGGAAAAAATTTATGAATGTCTAATTCCCAAATATTATGGCATCAACATACTTTAAAATACTACATATATATATATATAAAATTTCACATACAAGAGAAAACATGTGGTATTTATCTTTCTGTGTCTGCCTTATTTCTTAGCATAATGATCTCCAATACCATCTATTTTTTGCAAATGTCAGGATTTCATTCTTTCTCATGGCTGAGTAGCATTCCATTATAACAAAAGTCTTTACCTTTAAGAAACTTACAGTCTAGCTAAAACTTTTTTGCCAAGATGGTGCAAAAGAAAGAGCCAGGCTCACTCCCTGCACTGCCCCAGCAGCCCTTACTTACCTCTCACGAGATGGAAGGAAGAAGAAGCGGGAATCCCGCATCAGGTAGTTTGTGAGCTTTGCTTTCTCTGGGTCCACATTTAGTTTGGCTGCACAATGATGTCAGAGGAAGCGTATTTGGAGGTGTAAGTACATTCCTTAATTTATTATTTATTTTTAATTATTCTTTTCCAAATCCATTTCTTTAAAAGATGGATGACCAGCACCTCCTCTCAAGAGCAAGTCCTGCCCAGTATTGAGGGGTTAAAGGACGTATTCCAATTTTCTGGGGAAATGTGGAAATACAGAAGACCTGAAGTGATATGCCCCCAGGATAGGATCAGGTATGATGCACTGCTTTCTTCTATCTTACTTTCCCAATTTAGGTGTTAGGTTCTAAAAAGGTGCTAAAAACTTTTCTTGTCCTCAAGGCCAGCAGGGCATGCCATCCACGAGCCCTAGCGCCATCTGTTGGTGGCAGGCAAAGTGGTCACACTTGTGATGGGCTTGGGCATCTTCACTAAGATTCCTTGATGGACGTCTTACACGTGGAAGAGCATTTTTACACTATCCCAAACGGTGTGCCAAAGAAGCGCTTAAGCATTTCTCCAAATCTCTGTACTCTTTACGTGACCAAATGCCGAACTAATGCCTCCTAATAATCTGGAGATAAAGATGGAAGGAACTGCCTCAACTGTCCTGATACCGCGTATTGTTATCTTAAAATTTCTTAGGAATTGCCGGCGCCGCGGCTCACTAGGCTAATCCTCCACCTTGAGGCGCCGGCACACTGGGTTCTAGTCCCGGTCAGGGCGCCGGATTCTGTCCCGGTTGCCCCTCTTCCAGGCCAGCTCTCTGCTATGGCCAGGGAGTGCAGTGGAGGATGGCCCAAGTGCTTGGGCCCTGCACCCCATGGGAGACCAGGATAAGTACCTGGCTCCTGGCTTCCGATCAGCGCGGTGCAACGGCTGCAGCGCGCCGGCTGCAGTGGCCATTGGAGGGTAAACCAATGGCAAAGGAAGACCTTTCTCTCTGTCTCTCTCTCTCTCTCACTGTCCACTCTGCCTGTCAAAAAAAAAAATTTTTTTTTTAATTTTTCTTAGGAATTATGTACTGTATACCAGAGTAATCCAAGTTTGTTTTCATGTAAAACAATTTTTCAGGTATTACAGTTCAAGGGATAAACTGAGATCACCAAATAGTGGAGTTAGCTGATGACTGAGTAAGAAGTAGTACTTCTTAGGTATATCATGAATGATGGGTACTGCCAGGGACACTCTGGCTCCAGCTTGAGAACAACAAGGAGCTCAGCACAGCTCTGCCCGCTCTGAGTTTCAGTTCTCTCTGTACGGCAAAGACCGTGGATCTCGGCTCCACGGGTGCTTCCTGCTCCGAGTCTCTAGAAAGCAGACTTTCAGAGCAGCAGACAGAAGCTGATTTCCTCTCTCTCTGAGTGAGCCCTGAGGATACATTCTCCAAGAATGAGGCCACGAGAAAATGTACAGATTCTTTTTATTTATACTAGATTGCCAGCTTAATAAATATTATACATAAGCATTTCCTACTTGATCTCTATTTCTATATTATGCATTCAAGTCGGCAAAATATAAGCTTTTTGTCTCTCATTCTTAATCATTAGCAAAATAGGGACATGCTTTCTAGAGGGCACCACCTCATATTCAACCATACACAGTAACTCAATAAGGTTAGGCCTGGCATTCAGGGGTGGGACAAAAGGTGACATTAAAGACACAAGCAATCATCATCTCAAATGAGGTCTCAAAATGTTGCTAAGGAACAAGCATTTCGCTTACCAATTAAGATGCCTGCATCCTACATGGGAGTATCTGGATTTCTTTTTTTTTTTTTTAAGATTCATTTATTTATTTGAAAGTCAGAGTTACACACAGAGAGAGGAGAGGCAGAGAGAGAGAGACAGAGAGAGAGAGAGAGAGAGAGAGAGGTCTTCCATCTGCTGGTTCACTCCCCAGATGGCCGCAACAGCCAGAGCTGTGCTGATCTGATGCCAGGAGCCAGGAGCTTCTTCTGTGTCCCCCATGCAGGTGCAGAGACCCAATCACTTGGGCCATCTTCTACTGCTTTCCCAGGCCATAGCTGAGAGTTGGATCGGAAGTGGAGCAGCCAGGACTCAAACCGGCGCCCATATGGGATGCTGGCACTGCAGGCAGCGGCTTTACCCACTACGTCACAGCGCCGGCCCCGGGGAGTATCTGGATTTGCTCTCTGTCTCTATCCCCTGACTCCAGCTTCCTGCTAATGCAGGCCCTAGGAAGCAGCAGTGCTGGTTGAAGTAACAGGGTTCCTGCCACCCATGTGGGAGCCCTGGATTGAGTTCCTGGCACCCAGCTTTAGCTTGATCCAGTCCCAGTCACAGTAGATGGAAATTTTGCCCCTTTACCTAAAGAATGAATGAATGAAATGAAGCTAAGGAGTTTGGATGTCTCCATATGATGGTTCTTTGTATTTTGCATACTCTGACAATTCTAACAAGGAAACTCAGCAGCACACAATCTCAGTTAAGACTTCAGTTAAGACTGTTGCCAACTTTGAAGAACACAAATCTTCAAATATATTTTCAGGAACCAAACCACTTACTTTATTTCTCCACTGTGATCGTGGACATTCTCACACACATGAGGTGCCTGTGATACTCCACATATGGAAACTATATTTTTAGGAAAGGGGCCAAGGTGTCAGAGTCGATACATCCCTTCTTTTTCCTGACATCATCCCCCTTTCTCTAGTTTCCGACACAACTATTTCCAGGGTGTTATGTTCTCAGACAAGTTTCATCCTGGCCTTCCCGCTCAGAGTCACCCCAAAAGAAAACAGAACAAACTCCAGGGTGGTCTTTACTTTTTCAGTCCTCCCCACCGTCCGTGCCCAGTTGCAGGTGTTCCCTGGACTGACACATGCCCTTCACACAGCCTTCTGTGCACATCCGCGCCTCGGGCATGACCCAGGCACAAAAGTCATCAGCATATGTGCAACAGAAGCTTCCAGGGGCTCATCCGTTGCATTTTAAATATTAAAAAATGAGGATTAATCTCATCACTGCAACCTGACACATGCGTTAATATTAATAAATAAACTTCAAACTTCCTGCACACAATAAAAAGTGGAGAGAAGGCTCTATTGATATGCTAGAGCCACACTCCCTAAGTATGCGAGCAGCAGGCTCTGGTGTATCTCAGAAGATAAAAGAATCAGAAATGAGAGGGGGAAGGAAATCCTGATGCGACACTCTCTGATCCAGTCCCCCCGCCCCTCGAAAAGCTTCAATCATGCCATCAGGCTCAATCTCAAAGCCGCTGGCACTGGGATTCACGATGACAAATGAAAACAAAGTGACGATATTCATTTACGCGCAAGATGGAAGGGTGGTTGAAAAGCTCCCTACATCTGGAATTTCAAGCATAATTTGAAACAGCAACATATCAGCCTAGAAACAGAACCCTCGCCTGTCTAAACTTCAAGGATAGCGGGAGACACTTGCTTAGAATAAATCAATTTGGAAAGCTGCCGTCATCAATCTCAAAGTAATTTCTGCCAAGGTAGAAATGGTGAGTTAAAGACCAGGGAGAGGAGAAGTGGCAGAAAAACACCACTTGAACGTCTTAGGAATAGCACATTACAGGATGCATATAAAGATCATTTATTAGAGTACTTGTGGAAAATACACAAAGAAAAATCTAGATAAACTTATAGAAAAAGGCTGCGCAAGGAATTCAGCCACCCATGAAAAATGCAAAGGAAGAATAAACCCATCACGAGCCAGGTAGGGTCTGACCAAAAATTCAAGGAGAAGTGTAACAGCAAGAATTAATGAGGTCGCTCAGGACAATGGTAAGCACCACACACACCTCTAAGGTAGAATCTGAACTACAGAAGCTGAGCTGAAAACCAAACCAAACAAGAAAACTGAGAAAAACACGGTCTTGAGAAAAAATAAAAGAAGATTCTTGAACACTTCACACAGGTTCAACCAAAGAAACAATGCTCAACTCCAATACTGGAGGGGAAAAGTGGCTGAGTCACTCTCTCTAACAAGTGGGAAGGCAGGAACAGGGAAGAGTGAATGGGCTTTCAGTAGTGATTTGGGCAGCTCTTGAGTTTCACCTTCTGATGATGACTTTGAACTTTAACACCCTCCTCTCACCAAACCAAGAGGTTATATCAGCAGACAGGGCAAAGAAAACATTTTATCAAATTGAGCACATATATTGACAAGCTTCTAGGAAAACACAAAGGATATTTGTAGCAATTAGACTTAACAGGAAATGCTGGTAACCATTAAAAAGAAAAGAGACTCACACAAGATAATGAGAAGGAGAGAAGCAAACAGGAAGAGCAGCACAGAGACCACACACAATCACATGCTTATAAGCCACGACAGGGACATGGACTTGTTCCCATAGCACAAGCACAAAGCATGAAAAAGACACACAACTACATCAAGCCACAAGTGGGAGCCAGCTCCGGGGGATTAAATACAAGAAGGAACGTTCATATTTTACTCTATGAAGTCCTGAAATCCCAGACTTTTCTAAAAACACACACAATTCTTGGTACACAAAGGGGATGAGACGCAGGACACCCCGCAGATTGAAAACCTTCAGCTTCTCAAGTTTCTCATATAAAGTGATGTATATGTATATAACTTACGTATGTTCTTCCACGTGCTTTAATTCTTAAAACCTGTTTTTCTAATTCATTTTGAAAGGAAGAGAACGAAAAAAGAGAGTTTGAGACAGAGATCTGCCATCAGCTTGTTCACTCCCCAAATTTTTCCAACAGCCAAGGCTGGGCCAGGCCTAAGCCAGGCGCCAGAAACTCAATCTGAGTCTCCCACACTAGGAGCAAGATTCCAGGCACTTCAGCTATCACCACTGCCTCTCAGGACGCACATTCGCAGGAAGCTGAACTGGAAGCGGAGTGGGGACTTGAACCTAGCTCTGAGACATAGGATGAAGGCATCCCAAGCAGCTTAACAGCTGGGCCAGAGGCCCAACTCTTGTCAACTGTGTTCCATCGACAGGTTGCATCAGCAGGTGTACACCACAGACAGGATTGGCTGAGTGTTCTTCTTTTTAAAAGATTTATTTATTTATCTGAAAGAGTTATATACAGAGAGAAGGAGAGGCACAGAGAGAGAGAGAGAGAGGTAGAGAGAGAGGTCTGCCATTCACTGGTTCACTCTCCAACTGGCCTCAACAGCTGGAGCTGTGCCGATCCAAAGCCAGCAGTCAGGAGCTTCTTCTGCGTCTCCCTGTGAGTTCAGGGGCCCAAGGACTTGGGCCATCTTCTACTGCTTTCCCAGGCCATAGCAGAGATCTGGATCAGAAGTGAAGCAGCTGGGACTCAAACCGGCGCCCATATGGGATGCTGGCACTGCAGGCGGTGGCTTTACCTGCAACACCATAGCACTGGCCCCGTACTTTTGTAATTAAAAACAAAACAAAACAAATAAATCTGGAGACTAAAGGGAGAAATTTTTAATTAAAGACAGAGAACTGGACCAGGCCAGGAAGCTCACGTGGGAGAGGCTGCGTCCACCACCTCCACGTGGAGATGCTCCTTTTCGTCCCGACTCCAGCAAAGAAGGGGACTGCAGAGTTGAGCTGACTGCTAAACAACCTGGGCAGTGAAAACATCCCTGCTTGTATCTCCCTCTCCCCTTCATTCTCAGCTCAAGAGCCCACTCCTTTTGTTCTTTGCTCAGGAGCTGCAGAAAACAGATGGTCACACCATCCCTTGAATTTGTCAACGAATCACACAAAACCAACAGAGCTTTTCTGGAGGGACAATATTGTGTTTAACAATAAAAATGACACATCCCAGTCTGCTCCTCACATACCAGGCTGCCTTACTAATGAGACAAAGGGATTTTACCAGATGTATTTCATTTAACTGAACAAGTATTACTTTACGTCTCCCATGTACTTGCTATTCTATGAGCTGCCGAGAACCTTTTCAGAAATTTAAAAGTCTACTGTTGGGAGGGAGACACATGACAAGAAAGAAAAAAATATTCCTGGGTAATGTAATCATAAATTAATAAATAAGCACTAATAAGATCTATAGGATTGAGATTAAGCTTATAAGGGTGAGAAGAGAAAATATTATTTTTTAGCTTTTTAAATTAGGTATTTTAAATTTCATTTTGCATTTTTTTGGTTATTTTTTATTTATTACTTTTTTTGGTGCTAAGAGGTCTTTAAAGGGGCTAGGAAAATGTGTGTTATGAAAAAACCACTCATGGATTTAAAAATTTTTATATCAAATTAAGTTATGATTTAAGCACCATTTTTCTTTTTTAAATTTTTTAAAATATTTATTTATTTTGGCTGAATTAGAAAGCCAGGGAGAGAGACAGAGAAAGACAGATCTTCCATTCACTGGTGCACTCCTCAAATGTCTGCAATAACCAGGGCCAGGCCAGGCTGAAGCCAGGAGCCTGGAATTACATCCTGGTTTGCCACGTGGCTGCAGGGGCCCAAGCACTTGGGTCATCTTCCGCTGCCCTTCCAGGTGCATTATTAGCAGGGAGCTGTATTGGAAGCCCATACAGGATGTTGGTGCTGTAGGTGGTGGTTTAACTGGCTGCACCACAACATCAGCCCCGCAAAGAACATCTTAACCACTGTGCCAAACACCTTCTTAGGCGGAAACTGTTGCCGCTTCACTCTCTACATCCTATGTCTATGTGCAGCCAATAGTAAAGTGTGGTAAAAAACCTTTCCACTCTCTCTGCCCTTTGTATCTGGGCCAAAGGTAAAACTGCACATCTCCAGTGAGCCACCTCTGCCCAATGCCAAACCACAAGTAAAAATTCATCCCAGAGTGCTCATGAGACGGTGGTGGGTGCTTCTTACTGAAAATCAGCTACTTACACTGCAAATTGATAGCACTTTTGCATTCTCCTTAAGTAAGTGAACAAATGATAGCACTCCATGCTAACTAACAGAGTTACTTGAGATCAAGTCAAAAACATAATGAGATTGAGAAAAACATGCAGATATCTTCTCGTCCTAAGTAGAGGGAACAGATCGTGTCAGGGAAGAGACAAACACACCTCCGTGGGTCCACCCTGTGTCCTTATCCTCAGGCTCTGGCAAGCATCTTCACTTTGGTTCCAGGGACACTATGTCACCTGGCTCTATTCAATGCAAGAAGCCAGAACCATCTTTTTTTTTTCCTCATCAGTGTAAGTCTTCAAATTTTACCAGCCTGCTGTGCTCACACTCCTTGAGAACAAACAACAAAAAGTCAAAATCTCTTTCCTACCCTGAAACTCAACAGGCTCCCGAACACCTGCAAAATTCCACACATTGATACTCTGTAAATTTTGCTCATTTCAGCTTACCCTTTTTACTTCAATGGTAGTTATTTTCTATTCTCATCCACACCCAGAAGAATCATTAAGAACCATCCAATCTTCCAGTGTGAATAAGGGGCCCTCTCCAGTGCTAGCATTCCACTCACTCAGCTTCCCCTCCTCAATCATGTTGTTTAATTTCCTGTCAGCTAAGCAAATCTTTGGATTAACAAAGCAATTTTCTCCTAGACTGTGCCACTTCTGCCGTGAAGGTTTTCCAGGCACCTGCCTACATCCTTTGGCTCAAAAATACAAATGTACTCTACTCAACATCACCAGTGTTCTGTGCTTGCACTGTGAATGAGACAGGAATTACATAAAGCGAGTCCAGTCTGCAAATCCAGAACACACTGACTACTGCATCTGAGAACCACCCCTTTGCAGGCACTCACAATAAAAAGAACCAGACTTGGTGTTTCCTGGGGGATTCTATGTAAATCTCACTATTTTCTTAACAGCATCCTATGGCCTAATTAAAGTCTCTTCCCACCATCCCAGATCACTAAGAAAAATGGAGCACAAGTCTATACAGAGAGAGATTACCCAGAGGCAGAATTCTCCAGAATTTTCTATGTGCTGCCTGCCCCCACCCCCCCGCCCCGGCCCACCATGGAGTGATGTTACATTTTGATCAAAAGTTCCCAAACCCAATGAATCCCCACAAGGATGAGGACAAGTCACACAAAATGGTTAATAATCTTTTGTTCTAGTTTGCAAATTATTTTCTATTTTTTTATAAACTTCAATGGACTGGGGCATATATATTTAAAAAGGCATTCTCCGGCCGGCACCATGGCTCAATAGGCTAATCCTCCACCTAGCAGCGCTGGCACACCGGGTTCTAGTCCTGGTCAAGGCACCAGATTCTGTCCCGGTTGCCCCTCTTCCAGGCCAGCTCTCTGCTGTGGCCCGGGACTGCAGTGGAGGATGGCCCAAGTGCTTGGGTCCTGCACCCCATGGGAGACCAGGATAAGCACCTGGCTCCTGGCTCCTGCCTTCAGATAGGCTCAGTGCGCCGGTCGCGGCGGCCATTGGAGGGCGAACCAACGGCTAAAGGAAGACCTTTCTCTCTCTCTCTCTCTGTCCATTCTGCCTGTAAAAAAAAAAAAAAAGGCATTCGCCATTGACTGGGCCTCAAAACTAGGTCAAGACAGCACTATGCAAAAACTATTTTACATGTTCCTTAGCCACCTTAAAGGATTTCACCCATTTCTTAGTGAGGGCTGTCTGAGCTGAATTAAAATGAGGATGCATGCTATGTTGATACCCTATAATGGATAATCTGATGTACATGTCAGCCATAGGTATATATAATCCAGTACATCTGGCATTGTTTGTTTATTGCAATCTCTAATAAGCTTATATAACTATGGCTAAAACTACCAAAATGTATTGCATCCTATGTATTTAGTCAAGTTCTATGGGGTGACTTTTTTTTTAAGTCCTGAAAAAGAACCCCTTTGGACGTGACTAATGATATGCCTCTTAGCAAGGATAACCTCAAGTGGAAATCACTGTTAAGATTTTCTTGCCAGGGTGGCATGTCAGTATCCTAATCCTGATTTATTATTTATCATATGAAAATAATAATAGCCAATAAGACAGACATACAAGGGTTCTGTGTTCTTTTTCATATTTATAGAAGTTATATTCATTAGAGTTAAAGGAAGAATGTGGAAATGAATGGCTATTTCACATTTCATTGAAAAAGCTGAAGAGATCATCAACAACAAAGTAAGTTGTTCAAGCACAAAGTGGAAAATAAAGGAGAAACAATAATGGGTCATGTGAATTTCTGGGTATTTGTCAATCCACAGCAAGTAGAACATACTGATGTACTTCTTAAGGTGAAATAATGATTATTATATAGAAATTAAAGAAACATAGAAAGCTAAAAAAGTACTCTCAGGGTTATATGCTTATATATCTTATTAGGTAATGAATGAACACGAAATGCATGAATTTATAACTAAAATTAAGACTATCACACATTGCCCATATTTTTACTGGAATTAATAGTATCAAGTGGGATTCTGAAGGTACAAGTCAACTATCTAAATTTTCACATCTAAAATATTTTTCTACATCTATAAATTGCTGGTATCTTTACTTACACGCTTAAAAAATAATGCAGAGAATTATATACCAAAAAAAAACAAGATGTGGTGTGTTTCCTGGGGGATTCTATGTAAATCTCACTATTTTCTTAACAGCATCCTATGGCCTAATTAAAGTCTCTCCCCACCATCCCAGATCACTAAGAAAAATGGAGCACAAGTCTATATGGAGAGATTACCCAGAGGCAGTATTCTGCAGAAATTTCTCTGTGCTGCCTGTCCCCCCGCCCCCGGCCCACCACGGAGTGACGCTGCTGCTGAAGGGTGATGATGCCACCTTACCCTGTGTTATTTCTAGGAAGGTGTCATCGAGCCATTCCTTGGAGGCAGAAGAATCACCGAGATCCCAGAACTTTGCGCCAAGGACAGGTGTGACGTGTAGCTGCTGAGGAAACTCTTTTTACCCCCCACCTGCACTCCACTCTGCAGAAAGCAGACCGTTGTTTCAGCCGGCCAGTGTGAAGGACTTTTGGTGGCCACGACTGAACGGGGTTTCGTCCTGATTGTTAAATGTTGACCACATGGGGAAAGGAATCACTCCCATCTCTTGAGTTTCTGTGAGGCTGGACCGGGAGGTGGCAATGGCAGCTGAAGTTGACAACGGCATGCCCAGGCAACTGTCAGCTTTTGGGCCATTTTCTTCTCTTGAAAAGTGGGATGAAGGCAGACAGAGCCCATACTGAGAACACAGAAAGCACAGTTCTCTCCTTTATCCCAAAGTGTTTCCCCTTCTAAATACAAGAGCAACAAAACCAGATAACATCCTATAGAAAAAGGCCACTTTTCTCACACTATGGTGACACACTCCCTATTCCTCCTTGGAAGCTGGAGGTACAGGTCTGCCACCTGCCTTGGATTCCTATACCCTCTTGCGTCCTCACCTCAGTCATTCCATTCCAAACGTAGGGCATTAAGAAGAACTGTAGGCCGGTGCCGCGGCTCACTAGGCTAATCCTCCAACTAGTGGCACTGGCACACCGGGCTCTAGTCCCGGAGTGCCGGATTCTGTCCCGGTTGCCCCCCTTCCAGGCCAGCTCTCTGCTGTGGCCCGGGAGTGCAGTGGAGGATGGCCCAAGTGCTTGGGCCCTGCACCCCATGGGAGACCAGGAGGAAGCACCTGGCTCCTGCCATAGGATCAGTGCGGTGCACCGGCCGCGGCGGCCATTGGAGGGTGAACCAACGGCAAAAGGAAGACCTTTCTCTCTGTCTCTCTCTCTCACTGTCCACTCTGCCTGTCCAAAAAAAATAAATAAATAAATAAATAAATAATAAAAAAGAAGAAGAACTGTAAATCCTTTCTCCCTGAATTTATTCCTCCTCTCTTAGACAGGCCTAGGTCTCATTCACAGACCACAGTCTGGAAACATGTGTCCCAAATTAAGCTATTTCCTACACTTGATCTTAGCCAAAAGGCTGAGAAGCGATATAAGCTATTTCCTTAATTCTACTTTCTCACTAAAGTTCCTGAAAAGTAATAAAATACCTAGATAACACTGAAGGACAAAATAATTCTTATATCCTGCTATTATTTTAGAATGTGAGTTAGATCATTTTTACTTGGAATGAAAAATCCAAACATTTTTAAGGAAAAAAAAAACCTTTTCATGTGTGTATATATCCAACTGAGACAGACATTACAATTTACACTATCATTTTACTGTCACATTGTTTGGAAACATTTTCCAAAGATGATACCCCCCCAAAGTATTTTCTATTTAGATAAAGAATAGCATATCCTCTGCAATTGTATATATGCCTAAGTTCACTGAGATGCAATGCAAAACCATCTTGCTTTTGAAAAGAGAAGAGCACCAATAGATGGCAAGTGAATGATTTTCATCTTTTCACCCATCCTCATTCATGTTGAAAAGAATGTAAGAAGCAGATGTCCAAGTGAGCACACAATGTAAAACAACAAGTTCATAGCAAGGTGTTTAAGAGTCAGGCAGCTTTAAGTAGGCATAAATAAAAGCATTCCCACCCAGCATCTCAATTTTTAGAGTACTCAGAGTGGGAAAAAAATAAAATAAAGAATCCCCTAGGGAAAGGGGAAAACATTCTTTCAGTGAAACAAAATACTTTCTAAATGGGAAACCAGGAAAATTACAAGTAGGCAGGCCAAGCCAGAAAATGGAACCTAGTAACAACAGGCCTGCCTTTGCTGGAAGCACTCTCACAAAGAAGTTAGGGGAAGGAGTGCCTCTCCCCAGCAGCAAGGTTCACTGCAGTGCTACAATAATCGAGACAGCACAGTACTAGAACAGAGACACACGCACACATCAAGAGAATACAAAGCCTGGAAACAGGCCCGCAAAAAATATGCTTGGCTGATGTTTGACAGTACAAAAAGCACTCCATGGGGGAAGGATGGCATTTCAACAAAACGTGCTACTGCAGGCGGACAAATACAGGACGCAAAATAAGCACTGACCTAACCCTCACACCCTACACAAAACTTTACTTGAGATGGATCACAGACTTAGATGGAAAAAAATAAAACTATAAATCATTCAGGAGAAAACATAGAAAAAAAAATCTTTAGAATGTCAGGCCAGAGGAAAATGTATGAAATTGGACCGATGGCATGACCCATTAAAGGAAAACCTGAACCACGCGGGCCTAACAAACATTTTGAATTCTCACCCTGGGAAAGTCCACATGAAGAAGATGAAAAGACAAGCTAAGGGGCAGAGGATGCTTAGCATGGCAAAAACACCAAGTACAACACCACAATGGTGGAGATGTGTTATTATATACTTGTCTGAACCCACAGAATCTGCACCACCAAGAGTGAACTATAACATAAAGTGTATACTTTGGGTGAACACGACACATTAATGTAGATTCATCAGTTTTGACAAAAGCAGCACCCCGGTGGGGGATGTTGATCATGGTACAATTAATACACGTGTAGGGGCAGGGACCAATGCAAAATCTCTGTATCTTCTGCTCAATTCTGTTGTGAAACTAAAACCTACTCTCAACACAATATTTAAAATTTTTAAAAAAATGACAAACTACCAACTAGGAAAAAATATTTTCTTTTTTTAAGTATTTATTTATTTATTTTGAAAGTCAGAGTTGTAAAAAAGGGAGGGAAGAAGGGAGAGAGGGATGGGGAGAGACAGTTTTCTATCTGTTGGTTCACTCCCCAGATGGCCACAATGGATAGCGCTGGGCCAGGCCACAGCCAGGAGCAAAGGGCTAGGAACTTCATCTGGGTCTCCCATGTAGATGGCAGGGATCCAAACACTTGGACCATCTTCTGCTGCTTTTTCTAGGCCATTAGAAGGGAGATGGATCCAAAGAGGAGCAGCCATAACTCAAACTAGCACCAATAGGGAGGCTTTGCCACAAAGCTGGCCCCAGAAAAAATATTTTCTAATCATGCAGGTGATGAAAAACTAGTAGAACACATAAAGAACCCTCAAAAGACAAAATAAAAAGACAAGCATAGGGGCCGGCACCCCGGCACAGTGAACTCACTCTGCCTGCAGTGCTGGCATCCCATGTGGGCAACAGTTCTAGTCCTGGCTGCCCCTTTTCCAATCCAGCTCTCTGCTATGGCCTGGGAAAGCAGTGGAAGATGGGAGACCGGGAAGAAGCACTTGGCTCCTGGCTTCGGATGGGTGTAGCTCCGACCGTTGCAGCCATCTGGGGAGTGAACCAACGGAGGGAAGACCTTTCTCTCTGTCTCTCCCTCTCACTGTCTGTAACTCTACCTCTCAAATAAATAAATAAAAACTTTAAAAAAAAAAAAAGAGAAACACAGGATACTCAATTAGAAAATATAGAAAATAGTCCAGAGATGGGAACACAAATGTGACTGGAGAGGCTTTAAAGATGGCAAGTGCATGAAAAAACATCACCATCGTTAGGCATTAGGAAAATGCAAATGTAATCCACCATGAGATCTCTCCACACCTACCAGAATGGATACAGTGACAAGAGAGACAACACCAAAGGCTCGTGAGGATAAGAAGAACCCGGACTACACTCATCTATCACCAGCAGTAATGCAACATGGCACTGCAATCCTGTTTACTCAACAGTTGGTGAGTCTTTCTGTAAAATTAAAATTCAATCAAAGATTATAGTCATGTACATTTATATGCCCACGAGGAAAACCTACATTAAAAAATAAAAGAACGCAACAACAACCTGTCCATGAGTATTCATGGCAGCTTTATTCCTAACAGGCAAAAACTGGAGTCAGCCAAGGTGTCCTTCGACATGTGAGTGAGTGAACTATGGCACAGACACATGTATCATCAGATAGTACTCAATAACTCAGCATTTGATATTCAAATGCAAACTTTCTCAAGTGCCAAAATTTTATAAATTGAGGCCAGATTGTCAGGGGTGGGAAGAGGGGACAGGAGGGAAGTGGCTGTAGCTATAAATGGGATTTTTATTGTACCAGACCTGTTCAGTATCTTCCTACAAGTAGGCAGAAACCAGGCTAAATGTGGAAGGGATCCCGCTGTATTATTTCATAAAACTGCATGTGAATTTACTACCAGTTCGAAAATTCCCACTAATAAAAAAGATTAAAAAGTGCTAAAAAATGAGCATCATTAAGATGTATACTTCATAATATTAAGTGAAAATACCAGATCACAAAACAAACGGAAACATTCTCATTTTGTCAAAATGTATACATGCATTTGTTTATCTATGCCTTAAAAAACAAATTAGTAGGGGGCAAGTGTTGTAGCACAACAAATGAAGGCACCAATTAGGATACCTGTGTGACAGGCGAGAGTACCTGGTTAGAGTCATAGTTACTCAACTCTTCTCACCCAGCTATCTGGTAATGCACCCTGGGAGGCAGCAGATGCTTGGGTCCCTGCTACCCACATGAGAAACTCTGATGGAGTTCCTGGCTCCTGGCTTCAGCCTGGCCTAGCCACAGTCATAGCAAGCATTTAGGGCATAAAACAAAAGATACAAGAGCTTGCTCTCTCTCAAATAAATAAATATTTCCTTTAAAAAAAATGAAGAAATAGGGGCCGGCACTGTGGCATAATAGGCCTCTATCTGTGGTGTTGCCATCTCATATGGGTGCTGGTTCGTGTCTCAGTTGCTCCTCTTCTCATCCAGCTCTCTGCTATGGCCTGGGAAAGCAATGGAAAATAGACCAAGTCCTTGGGCCCCTGCACTCACATGGAAGACCAGGAAGAAGCTCCTAGCTCCTGGCTTCGGACCAGCTCAGCTCTGGCCATTATGGCTATTTGAGGAGTGAACCAGCGGATGGAAAACCTTTCTCACTGTCTTTCTGTCTCTCTGTCTGTAACTCCACCTTTCAAATAGATAAATTAATAATCTTTAAAAAAATAAAAGAAGAAATTTTCATCCATGCCTACCATTTTTTGGTGGTAGGATTTTGCATACACTTATTTGCTTAACTTTTTTCCCTCAATTTGTAATACATTTTTCAGATAGTCTATAATGAACATACTGTTTTCATACTCTAGTGTTAAGAAAAATGTTTGATACCAAAAAGGGAAAAATCTAGGCTGTCTATATTTCATATCAAGCAGTATGTCAGAATGTAGCTTGTCTGGGAGCTAAAAGATTTGCAGCTAAGAAACTCTGTGTTTAATTTATATCTGGTAACCCCTTAAATGTAAGTAAATATACTTTTTCATGTTTATTCATTTTTATTTATTTGAAAAGCACAATGACAGAGAACGAGAGACAGAGAAAAAGAGAGATCTTCCACCTTTTGTTTTCACTCCCAAATGCCTGTAACAGCAGGGGCTGGGTTGGACCAAACCCAGGAGCCAGGAATGCCATCTGGGTCTGCCACATGGGTGGCAGGGGCCCAGGGACTTGGCCCATGTTGCTCTGCTTTCATAGATGCATTAGCAGGAAGCTGGGTCAGAAGCAGAGCAGAGGCAGGCAGGACTGGAGCATACGACATGGGATGCAGGCATCCCAAGCAGCAGCTTCACCTACTAAGCCATAACGTCCATCACAGTAAATACCTTTTGTGATGCAACTAATGGAACCCACTCTACATATTGCTCATTTGGTTTGCTTGATTCCATGGTTTTTTATTTTAGCAATAAGGTGTTGGGGGAAATACAAAGTACACACCCAGAGACTGAGAGGACTGTGTAGCTCTGAACAGCTGCTCTCTGGTCAAGCTAGTGCGGGGACTGCACGGTGAGGGACTACGGGGCTACTGGGAGGGATGGGAATCAAGCTGGGAAATACAAATCTGCCTGTGGTTACAAGGAAGTTACACGTTCTCCCTGTGCCTCCCCCTCCCCCAAAAATTATCTCCATTTGCTTCAGCTTCTCCACAGGCCTTCATTTAACACCTTCTCGCAGCTCAGTGCAAAACAAATCTGTCAGCTGCAAATATGGCCATAGCAACTTTTCCCCCAATTACTAGGGTAACGAAGTGAACAGCACAGAAAACGTCTCCAAAAGGAACGGATCGCCCTGCTGTCATGTGCTGTGCAGTAACTTGGGCTCTCCACTGGCTCTGGTTCAGGGGACCATTGGCTGGAATTAGCCAGGGGTAGGCACAGTGACACCACACCCATCAACCATCATCACCAAAGTCCTGGGTTCAGCAACTCTCAAGTGATGGCATCCCTTCCTGTGGGACATTTAGGAACCGGTCAGGGGGCAGGGGATGAGGGGAGCTGAATGCAGAGAGGGGGGTGGTCACAGCAACGGGAGGGCACAAACAGGATTCTGTTTGCAGTGTCGCTCTGAAGACTGACAGTCAAAGCATCCATGGCTCAAGCCTGTACTAGCACAGTAAACGGAACGCCAGGCATCTGAGCAGAGAATCTTCCTTTATCTCACGTGCAGATGCCAAGTATGATTTCCATGCTTTGCATACACACTGCACACAAGATGGTACAAAGTGAGAAAAAAGAGCTCACTTGATTGGCTTAGATTTACAATAGCAGGGTCGTCTACCATTTCAGAAAATGGCATCACCGACAGCAATGCTGCTGTGAGTTAGCAGTAGCAGCCCTCTCTGCGCATCTGTGGCCTCTGTCTCAGAGCTGCAATGTTCACAATTCTACGCCCAGGTGCAAGCATCTGACCACTGCATGATGTCCTCCAGAGCCCTGTGATCCCAGGGTTGGCCTTACACCAGCAGTACTGCCCTCGCATGAGAAGCTGGTAGAAACGCATGCAGACTCCCAGGCCCCCCAACACCAGAGCTTCTACGTAGAGTCCACTTTTTTTTTTCTTTAAGATTTATTGATTTATTTGAAAGGCAGAGTTACAGAGAGGCAGATGCAGAGAAAGAGATCCACCCTCTGATTCACTCCCCAGATGGCTGTTAATGGCAAGGGTTGGGCAAGGCTGAAGCCAGGAGCGCAGAACCTTCATCCGGGTCTCCCACACGGGTACAGAGACCCAAGCATTTGGGCCATCTTCTGCTGCTTTTCCCAGGTGCATTAGCAGGGAGCTAAATTGGAAAGTGCAGCAGCCAGGACTTGAACCAGTGCCCATGAGGAATGATGGTGCTGCAGCCAGTGTCTCAACCCACTGGGCCACAGCACCAGCCACAAAATATACATTTTAAGATCCCAGGATGAAGCACCACTCTAAGGAACTTGTGCCCAAGCACTTAAAATGTTCACAGAAAATGGACTTAAAAGACATTTATTTTGTTGTACAAAAGTTTTGAAATCCATGCATACATGGTGCCTTCAAAAAGTTTATTGAAAATGCACATTATGAAAAAATTCTGCATGGATTTCAATAAACTTTGCAGCAAATGAACTTACCTTTCAATTCCATTTTCCCATACACTTCAGAAGTACCTTCAAATCTATATACACTATAATACATATCATTTCCTGTGATTTACTTTAGTTTTACTTTTATTATGCATAGAAAGTTGATTCACTATATAATTTTTAAGAATGTGGCATACTAATAGGATGCATTATCTGTTATTTTCATTTTAGGGTGACAAAGAAAGCAAATTAAAAATATTTACTGTGAAGAGTGAGGCACTGGGCTGAGCATCACTAAGAAACTGCTCACCACCAGCTCCATCCGTAGCTTCATTTTTCCATTCTATCCCTAGCCCTGGAAAAGTAACTGAATTGCAGAAGACTGCAAGAGAAACACATGTGTATTTTCCTCAACTTTGACTTTGGGTACCAAATTGTCCTCATTGAGGCAATGTGATGCTATGTCACTAAAATGTGGCATCTAATGCAATTTGCCACTCACAAATGGTGGCATTTTGAAACACATAATTCCTCTGAGACCCAGATAGCAGTCTCTTGAAGAGAAAACAAATGCTTCATGCATGCTTCCCTCGCACAGTCTTTAACTTCATAAAGCATTCCACCTACTGCCTCTCACAAAGAAATACGCCTCAGTGCCGAGCAACAAACTGAAGACAAGATTGGATTTCCTCAAGACAGAATAAAACAATCCTGCCTTCCATGTTCTAAACTGCCCAATTCTACCAAAATGTCTCACCACCAGTAGCTCAAACACATTTCAGCTTCAGATACACATGCAATATTTTCTCTTAACTCTATTTTTTTCCTTGATTTCCTTATTTCAGTTAATGATCCCCTCCACAATATCCCGATCTCCTAATTCTTTTTTTCTTTTGTGACTTGCTTTTTAATATAATATTTTCTTTTCTTTTTTTTATTTAATAAGTGTGAATTTACAAAGTGCAACTTTTGCATTGTTATGGCTCCCCCCCCACCTCCCTCCCTCCCGCGGCCCTCCCCTCTCCCTCTCCCTCTCCCATCCAACTCTTCATCAAGTTTCATTTTCAATTATCTTTATATACAGAAGATCAACTTAGTATATACTAAGCAAAGGTTTCAACAGACTGCGCCCACACAACCGCGTACTGTTCGAATAGTAGTGTTATCGTTAACTCTCATAGTAAAACACATTAAGGACAAAGATCCTACGTGGGGAGCACGTGCCCAGTGTCTCCTGTTGTTTAACAATTGACGCTCTTACTTATGACATCAGTAATCACCCAAGCTCTTGCCATGAGCTGTCGAGGCTATGGAGGCCCCTTCAGTTCACCAACTCTGAACTTGTTTAGTCAAGGCCATATCACAGTGGAGGTTCCTTCCTCCCTTCAGAGAAAGGTGCCTCCTTCTTTGATGGCCCATTCTTTCTGCTGGGGTCTTGTTCACCGAGACCTTTCATTCAGGTGTTTTTGCCACAGTGTCTTGGCTTTCCATGCCTGAGAGGCTCTCATGGGCCTTTTAGCCAGATCCGAATGCCCCAAGGGTTGATTCTGAGGCCGGCCAATCTCCTAATTCTACAGTAACATAAAAGCCATTGAGAAAGAACCAAGTCATGGTGATAGCAACAAGAAAGAGACAGAGCCCCCTAGTGGACAGGCTCGCTGACAAGGAAAACTCCTGGGCTAGTGAAGCAGTCCAAAGTATTTAAAATCTTGTATCCCCCGCTCACACATGCATCCCACATTTAATCAACTGTCAGGACCTGTGGACTTTATGCCTGTGACATGCACCCATTTGTTTACTCTATTAGCACCTAATCATTTAACAACCTTACTGAGCTGCAGCTAACTCACTAGAAGCTCAATTAATGGAAATCTTTTTCATTCCACACATGGGAAAAGAGGTTTTCACAAGCACACAAGCTAAAGGCAGGAAACATGGGATCCTATTATTTCAACCTCCCAGGCATATTTCTGCTGCTGCGGACCACAGCATCTCTATTTTCATCTGGGCATAATATTCTACACCAGCTCCCCGGCTCACTGCATGTGGCGTCAATGGGGAAGACCATACCTACTCACGGGCAAAGGAGACCACGCAGAAAACAGCTTTGCCTATCACAGATATGGAGGGATTGGAAGAACACAAGAGTCACAGGACCCAAACTAAGCCAAAGAAATTTAAATCTGGGCTTTGCTGAAAGAATAAAAAAGAAACATTCAGTTTCCACTGTACCTACAGGGTAGACTGGCTGGAGTCTATTTTATTATTTTTTTCTCTCTTTTTTTATCTGCAGTCCATTTTCTTACACCGACAAAAATCTTCCTTGAGAAACAAATGAATATAGAGGAAGAAAAAACGTAGACAGACAAGCTGAGTCTTGGTAACACGTTGTTAGCTAATAAATCCCTTCCTTTGACACACTTTCCCACTGTGTTTTTTGCTAAAGCCAGTTGTAGTTACCTTCCTAACACCTGCAAGGAGAATCTTAACACGGATGCTTTGAGTTGTTTTTTTTTTATTTAATTGCTGAGTTTTATTGAGAGAGAGACATCATGATCTATAAACTTTAACCACTTTAATGGTCAATATTAAAAACTGGTATCTGTGAGAGCACTTGACCTAGTGGTTGAGACACCCATATCCACATACTGGAGCACCTAGGCTCAAATCTCAGCTCTGGTTCCTGACTCCAGTTTCCTGCAAATACAGACCCTCGAACGAAGCAGTGATGGCTCATGTCCCTACCACCCATACTGGAGACCTAGACTGAGTTCCCAGCTCCAGGCTCTGTCCCTGTTCCAGCCACTGCAGGCATTTAAGGAGTGAACCAGAGGATGGTAGTTAGTTTGTTCTTCCTCTGTTAAAATACAAAACTAACTTACTTAAAGTGGTGCCTATGAAATATCACGATGTAATACTATGATTCTTTGAATGGCACAAGATGATATTCTACTAAATATACCCTACATATCCAACTAACAAGATATGTGAATTAATTTTAGTTTTTTTTTTAAATTTTATTTATGTATTTGACAGGTAGAGTTACAGACAGTGAGAGGGAGAGACAGAGAGAGAGGTCTTCCATCCACTGGTTCACTCCCCAAATGGCCGCAATGGTCGGAAGTGGGATGATCTGAACCCAGGAGCCAGGAGCCTCCTCCCAGTCTCCTACATGGGTACAGAAGCCCAAGCACTTGAGCCATCTTATACTGCTTTCCCAGTGCTGGACTGGAAGGAGAGCAGCCGGATCTAGAACTGGTACCCATATGGGATGCCGGTGCATAAACAGAGGATTAACCTACTCTGCCACAGCACCGGGCCCATGAATTAATTTTAGACTATCCAAAGTCATCACCTTAAGAACATTTTCCTCAGGATACCAGTGCTTTAAGAAAAAAAGGGTTTCAGGCAAATATGTGTGGCTGAATCTGCATACCACATTCCCCTCTTGGAAAGCAGCAATGTACATTAGCATCCAAAGGTACCTAGAAAGTGGAACTAAAAGGTAAGTTTATATTTGTGCAAAAAAACCTTGAAATACACGCATAGCTTTTTCACAGTACACATTTTCTGCAAAATTTTTGCAGACCCCTGCATTAAGAGCTCTGTGATACTCTGCATTTGAGACACTTGGTTTTCTTCTTTGATCACATACTTACAATCTTATTTATTTACTTATCACAAATATAACACCTGAAAGAATACTATATTTAGAAAAACACTTGGGGGAAGCATTTGGCCTAGGATTTAAAGACACCACTTCCCCCATCACAATGCCTAGGTTCTATGCTGGCTTTGACTCAAAATTCCGACTTCCTGCCAGTCTAGATCACGGGAGGATGAAGAGTTAAGTAGCTGGGTGATCACCATTCATGTGGGAGACCTTGATAACATTTCAGCTTCAGCTCTGGCCCAGGTCTAGTCACTGTGGACATTTTGGGAGTGAACAAATGAATGCAAGCTCTCTGTCTCTCAAACAACAACAACAACAAAAAACACTGAACTCAAAGGGCCACTGATTGCATCTTAAGAACGTTCCTATTGCTGCTTTGTCAATAAAAATATAGTAAGAACCCTGACTTTTCAAGTCTAACAGAATTTAAATGTGACTATCCTAGCACATCCCCAGCTGACACACCTCCAGGAATTGCATGGTCAGAGTCGCGTTGTATCTCTCAGTTGTGTATCAGACTGCTCAGGCAGTGTGTGATTACGAGTGAGGGGAAACAACACTGACTGCAGTGTAATTGTTCCAGGGAACAGGTGCTTAAACCATTTCCAACCTAATTAGCTTCTCGTGGAAGCTAAAAATTTGCCTTATGCAACCCAATAGCTATTATTAAATCAAAGAGCACTACAATTCAGAATAGAATAAAATTCACTCCAGAGTAGACATTTAAATATTCTGTAATGGAGATTTAATGACAGGACTCATACACGACTTGAGCTAATTCAAAAAGACAAGTATAGGTACATGAGATTTTTTAAAAATGTGATTTGGACATTTATAGATGAGATGCAATAATTTAGATACAGAAAAAAAAAAAGAAACCAGGAATAAATAAGCACTAAGAACTCTCAATATTAGAACTTATACACACATGCATGTTTTAAATATTTCAACAGTTAAAAGATAAGGTATCACATATTCATTCATTCTTGCTTGTTCACATTGGTTCATCCATTTAACAGGTTTCTACTGATGGCTTACTCTGTGCTAGGTGATGGGGACAGAATAGTGAACAAAAACAGCCTTCTTCCTTTAACCCATGGTCTAGAGAGAACTGTGCCAGCCCCAATTCATACATTGAAATCTTACCTCCCAGTACCCCAAAGCATGGCTATATTTGGGAGCAGGGTCTTCAAAGAGGTAATTCAGTTAAGAGGATATCATCCTGGGCCCGACTCCAGGATGATGACTGTGTCCTAATGAGAGGAGGAGAAGCTCTGCCTTGTCTTTTATTTTAACATAACAGCATCATCAGGCCAGGTTACTTAAGATCTCTGAGACTTGGTTTCTTCATCTGCCAAATGGGGATTTACAGTATCATCTATCCCACAAATTCAGGATCCAGCAGTTAATACACATCAAATGCTTAGGATGAGGCTAGGACATAGGAGTGCTCAATGAACTGGGGTTTTTTGTTTCATTGTTTCTATTACAGAAGAGCACTTAGTGTGGTGTTTTAAGTAGAAAGGCGCAGGATGGTCATGATTAATGAGCCTTGGAAAGCTCAATCTAGTCCAATGTAGAGAATGCCTAAAAATGGCCAGAGAGGAGAAAAATGGGAGACAATTCAAGCAGGGCTGTCTTGAAGAACTTGCTAATTCAAAATAAAATTCTGAGTAAAGAAATCCATTCTTGCAATCAAATCTTCTGCAGAAGTCAGGTATACAAACCAGGGGAAAGCAGAGCTGCTCACACTGAAGTCACTGTGACAGCCCTGAGTCTTAGCAGCTCAGCATCCCTCCTGGGCCAGAACGTCTGTTCAGACCCCTACGAGAAACCCCCCAATTATGAAGGGCCCGGTTTAAAAACTGTTCAGTTATCTTCTGATAGCATGATTCTGAGCCTGTCAAAATGTCAAAAAATGCTTCCTGTGAACTGCAGGATTATGCATTTCTCAACATGCCTTCATGTGAAGTTGCAGGAGAGAGTCATTCATGTATTCATAAATATTTGTCGAGTGCTTCCTCTGCGCCAGGCACTGCTCTGTACACTGGGGATTCAGATATACTTTGAACATAAGTGAAAAATCCAGGAATACAGGCAGGGAGCAGGAGGCAGAAAACACAAAATAAGGGAAACATATACGGAGAGGGTCACCGTAGAGATTAACCTTTCACACCATAGCAGGTGATGGGACGTCTTACCTCTTGGCATCACAATCTGATTGTGACAACATTCTAGACCAGCTCCCCTGAATTTCCTGTACCTGATGATCTCTTTATCATACTGATGTTGGTTTCCATTTATTGTATATTCCCCCTTCTAATATTTTTGTGCATTTATCTTATTCTTCGGACAATGTTCCTCTTCCTTCATTCAACCTCCTAGCCAGGCCAGCTGGCTCAAGGCCTCCTTCCGCAACAGCACGGCATCCAGCTCCAACTTCAATTCATCTGCAGTGGTCTCCTCAGAAAACCTATCCACAGGGCACCGTGGCTCCAGACTCTGAGCCCTGATCTATAACACGAAAATCACACTTAATCCCTAGGCATAATGGGATCAAGGGGGAATGAAAGGAAACTCCAGGAAGGCAGGAACTGCTCACTGTTGTATACCCAGGGTTCAAAAGGGCATGTAGCCAAAGTAGTACCAGGGGTTGAGGGGAAGGAGGGTAGAAGGGAGTGAGGGAGACACCCGGGAGGGGAGAGGGGTAGAAATGAAGAGAAATGGATAAAAATGGATGGATGCATGGATAGACGGACAGACTGTTGGAAAGATAGAAGGAAGGGAAAGAATAAAGAAAGGAACAGGAAGGGAAGGAAGGAACGTGGTGAGGTCAATGATATCAATGAGAACATACAGAAAGTGAAGTGTGTTCTTTTTTGCAAGAGGACACAAAGGCGGTCCTGACAAGCGCTGCACAGTTTAACGTCATCCACAAACCACTGTGGGATGACTACTACCCCCAACATCACATCAACATCAACCCCGTGTTGTAGAGGTTTTCCTAAGAGGGACAACTCCGTGTCTCTGTGTCCCTGAGCCACGACTGGGTTTCCAGGCATGCAGAGCATAAAGAGAGCAGGAGCACTGACCATGTTTCAAGAGCGAGACTGAACAAAGCGGAGGCAATGCCCATCATCACGATTCTCTGGAGGACCTTGAATGTCGGACTGAAAACGTCTATTGTCCTGACACCAAAGAAGAAGCACGGTGAGCTTCCCAGGAGTGAGAAAAAGAGGCCTGGGCACGCAGGAGCAGCAGGTGCTGCAGTCTGACAGCCAGGGTGGCCAAGTTCACAGCATTTACAGCAGGGGCGGAAATGGGTAAAAAGTATAAACAGAAGGTTACTTTTTCAACCCAGCAGAAAAAAATACAAATGAAAACCATGGCTGTGAAATGGAGTCAGATCACTAGACAGAAAACAAGAGGCATCAAGAATCAGACCTGCAGAGCTGGCGCTGTGGCATACAGGGTCAAGACTCCACCTGCAAAGCCAGAATCTCACATGCGATCACCAGTTCAAGTCCTGGCTCCTCCACTTAGAATCCAGCTTCCTACTAATGCACCTAGGAAAGCAGTTGAAGATGGTACAAGGATATGGGCCCCTGTACCCACTCAGGAGACCCGGATCTAGTTCCAGATTCGTGGCTTCGGCATAGACCAGCTCCAGCCACTGTGGCCCTTTGGGGAAGGAACTAGCAGACAGAATTTCTCTGTCTCTCCATCACTCTGCCTTTCAAATAAGTAAAAAGAAGATTTGAGAACAAAACAAGAATCAGACCTCTGATACTGTGCAGGATACTCAAAAGCTACTCCTTAACACACATTAAATCTAAGCCATTGCAACTGTGGTTGTTACTTTTATATGAACTCCTTAACAAGCAGCTGGCATCGCACTAAGTAGTATGCCTTCAGCCTACCACTGGTACTTTTCTGTGCCATGATTCGGGAGCGAGGGGAGAACAGTGCCTACCTCACCAGGCCTGGGTGAGAATTTGGGAAATGCTGTGTGTGGAGTGCAAGCTGCCTGGCAAGTAGCAAGCGCTCACAAGTGCGAACCGTTCTCACCACCACTGCTCTGGCTCTGTCCTCACAACAACTCCCCAGGTGGAGCCAATAAACCTCCATTTTACAGATGGAAAAACCAATGCCTGGCAAGTCATCCCCAGGGGACAGAGAACAAAAAAAGGACTCAGTACAGTCCCTTAAATCACCAACAGAGAGTTATGGCTCAGTCTCTGCCTCACTGCAACCATACCTGGTGCCCTGACACTGTCACCTCACCTGTGCTCCTGTTACCAACCCCCTGGCTGCACTTCTCACAGCCAGGCCCTCTAATAAAACACATGTCCTAAAAGACAGAAACCCATTATTTACAACCCCGGGCTTCCATAATAAAATTCTGCCATTACTACTTAACTGTACTGAGACTCTGGCTAGCTCGCTCTCTAAACAGGTTGGGATCATTGGTTTCCTTTATCCTGTTGACTAGGATGTGTGTGTGTGTGTGTGTGTGTGTTTTAGCAACTACCACATCAGGGAACAAAATGAGAAATTTCTTTTGTATATAAGGTTGCTCCTGCTCAAGGGAAAACTTACTAAATTAGATTGGCATTTACTACAAAAAAAAAAAAGTGCAGAGAGAAAGGGAATAAGGTCTCCAAACTAATAATCTCATTAATACATAAATGCCATGTGACATTCACTCCTGTATTCTCAAACAATCTGCTTCCACATAGGTAGCTGATGAGATCAAAAAGGAAGGTGGGGAGAACTGAGCTGGCAAAAAGACAAAATGGAAGTGAGCTGAGCAGAAGAGGGTTCTTTGGGGTGGGAAACTGTTGAGAGAATGCCGGGACGGAATCACAGACTTGCTAATCTCAGCCCAGGGAAATGAGGGCTGCAGGCTACACTGATGGGAGTAGGACACAAGAACTTGTGCAAACTAAGGCCATTGGAGGGTGAACCAACGGTAAAGGAAGACCTTTCTCTCTGTCTCTCTCTCTCACTGTCCACTCTGTCAAAAAAAAAAAAAAAAAAAAGACTTATTTATTTATTTGAAAGGCAGAGGAACAGGGAAAGACAGAGAGAGAGATCTATCTGCTGGTTCACTCCCCAAATACTCCCAAAAGCCAGAGCTTGGCCAGCCAAGAAGCTAGAGCCAAGAACTCCAACCATGTCTCCTACATGGGTTGCAGGGAACCAAGTACTTGGGCCATCATCTGCTGCCCTTCCCAGGCACATTAGCAGAAAGCTAGATACAAAGCAAGATACAAAGTCCTGCAGAACAAGCAGGACTTAAACCAGTACTCTGATATGGGATGTACTACAAGAGGCAACTTAACCCATTACACCTCAGTACTGGCCTCTTTAATACTCAATATGAACTGTTGATGGATGAAGTATATAAAGGAAATCTAGAGTTGGCTCTTAGGCTTCATGGAAGTATAATAAGGCACTGGAAAGCCATTTGATATGTGAGCTTTTGGGACATCCATGAAGAAATTTTGTTTCATGTGCAGACTCCAAGGGCTCAGTTCTGGCTATATACTGTGTTGGAATGCCATCCCAATCAAATTCAAGTCACCAAGAAAGGGCTCTGTGATTGATTTGTGATGTCTGCCTAGAGTGCAGTCACAGTCTTCGATTCATCTTACAGCAGTGAGGATGCTTTCCCTGTTGCCGCAGTGTCAAGTTAAGGCAGAACCTACCCCGTACCTCCCTCCGTTGGTAGCATCTCTTCTCTCTCAGAATGAAATCCAATGGGCAGTCAGCATCCACTTCCTCACCTACCCAGCAGCTCCCAACTGTACTGGCCTCCTTGTTATTTTTCAAATCCAGCAAGCCCACTCCTGCACCAGATGCTTCACCACAAACATCTGCACCTCTAGACATCCACAAGCACACTTCCCTCAATGGCTGCAGCTGTCGACTCAACTATCTTTCTGCCAAGCAGGCCTCCCTTGTCCACCCTATTGCAAACAGCCCTCCCTCACCGTCATTTCCTGTCATTTCATCGAGCTTTAGTCTTCTTTATCCCACTTGACATATACTCACTTATACTGCATCCTCTTTTCTTTTGTTTTAAAAGATGCATTTACTTATTTGAAAGTCAGAGTTATAGAGATAGAAGGAGAGACACCGAGAGAGATCTTCCATCTCCTGCTCATTCCCCAGATGGCCTCAATGGCTGGGACTGGGAACCAGGAGCTTCCTCCAGGTCTCGCACATGAATGGCAGGGTCCCAAACACCTGGGCCATCTTGGGCTGCTTTTCCCAGGCCATTAGCAGGGAGCTGGATTAGAAATGGAGCAGCCAGAACCGGAATAGGTGCCCACATGGGATGCAAGCATCCCAGGCAACGGCTCTACCCACTAAGCTACAATACAGCCCTGTTTCCTCTTTTTACCCCTTCCTGCCCTCCATCCCATACTTAACTTCACTAGGAAAGGAATTTCATCTTTTTAGCCATGGTGTATCCTCAACACGTAGAACAGTATTAGATACATGGGACTGAATGGATCAGTTCCCAATAACTAAAATGATTAAGCTCATTTTAATATAAATATCAGTACAGTGAGCCAGTGCTGTGGTGTAGTAGGTTAAGCCTTCGCCTGTGGCACCAGCATCCCATATGAGTACCAGTTCATGTCCCAGCTGCTCATCCACCAATCCAGCTCTCTGCTTTATGGCTTGGGAAAGCAGTGGCAGATGGCCCAAGTGCTAGGCCTGTACACTCACGTGGGATACCCAGAAGTTCTTGGCTCCTGGTTTCAGATCAGCCCAGCTCTAGCCCGCTGTGGCCTTTTGGGGAGTGAAACAGCAGACGGAAGAACTTTCTGTATCTCTCTTGCCCTGTCTGTGATTCTACCTCTCAAAGAAATAAATAAAATCTTTTTTTAAAAAAAGAACAGTTTATCTACCCATAAAAGTTTATGGTTACAAGCCTTTTATTTTGCTTCCCTCCTGCCTGATCCCATAAACAATTTCCCAAAGTGAAGCTACTGTGAAAAAAGCTAAACAGAAATAAACATTTGAATTCTCAATAAAAATATACTTTTTCTCACCATGAAACACACCTAATAAAGACACAGAGCAGGGAAAAACTTCTGCGTAACTCTAAAATTTTCCCTGAAGCAATCATTCTTAATAATGTGACCCCTGGACTCACCATGCGAGCCCCTGGGCACTTTCTAGAAATGTAGAAGCAATTCCTGGGCACTACCCACACCTCATAGTGCAACAGCTCTGAAGGTGGGCCCCAGACACCCGTGTTCTCACAAAGCTTCCGAAGGATGCTGGTACACACTCCATCTGGAGAAATACAGAATATTTTAGAATCTGGTTTTCACTAGGAACAGTTTTGAACTTTGGGCTTGTAAATTAAAAACATGATTCCTTATAAGGTTGGTAAGAGAGCCTTTAAATAATCAGCAGAGTTCACAGGATCATTAAAATGAATTATCATTTTGAATAACAATCGTACATGAATCAATCTAATGTGTTTCTAAATCAAGCTTTGTATTCCAGGGATGCCCTGGATCTACTTATAAATAAAACTGAACAACCACATCTAATTTCCTCCTAATGCTGTGACTGTTTCGGGTAGCAGTTCTGATAATTAGCAAGAATCAGCAAATTAAAAAATGACTGTAAAACATCCTCGAAGGATAGAGACGAAGGATAGAAAACTTGCATCTCTAACAGCCCGGAGTCCAGAAACCTCACAAAATGTCTTAACCTGAAGCTGTTTCTTTAATTGCTTCTAATGAAGCCAATGCATGTGCTAATTAAATATTAAGTGCAAATGTGAGTACTTCTAAGCTGCAACATAGTTCCTCATATCCCAAAGTGCTCCAGCCACACTCCACCTTACACAACAGGAGGGCGCTGATCTGCAAATCGGTCAACAGCCCCTTCGTAACACACTGGAGCAACCATCGAGGGGCTCATTTCCAATTTGGAGAGACAAAAATCATGCTCGCAATAGAGCTTCAGGTTAGATAAACAGGTCAGCCATATTAATTATCAGCCTTATACAAAGTGTTGTCTGTGTATTATCTAATTTTCACAGGAGTCCTATGAGGTTATTTTATATCCCAAGTTTACAAAGGGAGAAACTAAGGTCCTGAAAGATAAACTAATTTATCTAAAACTGCAGAGTTCATAAGAATAAAGCCTGAACTGAAATCCAAATATCTTTCAATGCAAGATTCTCCCTCCTTCCCTCCCTCTCCCTCCTTACCCTATCATACATATGACTCCCTAGAGCTTCCAAAGCAAGTCCCAAATAAAGGCCCTTTTATTACAGGGCTGAGAAACCTGTGAGTCTGAGGGGCCTCAATGAGAACTTCATTTGCCAAGAAACAGTCTGGTGGACCTAGATTCTTCCCTTTTCTCTTCATTGACGCTTGGAATCACAGCTGTACGTTTCCAACAAAATGATTTCCGAATCACAGACGGTCAGTATGTGTAAAAGAATAAAATAGAGGAGGAAAAACAGTAAGAAATGGCTGCACTGGTACCCGTGATAAAATTTTAATTTGAACATTTTCTGAGAACAGATTTCAGCTTATCAAGCGCTATGCAAATCATATGCAAATCCCACACAATGCTCACATATATTCCCCCACGCCTGTTACTTTTTCTCCTCTCCCCAGGATGTGGCCCTTGGGAAATCCAGGCAGAAGCAGCAGAGCTGCAATTGCCCCTGTGGCTCAGTGCGGAGGATGGAACATTTGTTGTAGTGGAGGTGATAAATCTGAGGCAGGTTTCTGATCAGTATTCGGTACATCTGTTTCCGAGTAAGCCCATGGTCTTCTGCAACGGCAGTGTTAAACCCAAACGTCAAAAAGAATTTGTATACTTATATTTTTTTAAGTGTCAGCTTTTAATGCCTCAGCTTAGTTACAGGCAGTCTTTTGACACCCTGCTTTAAAAAAAAAAAATCAATGAATGCACACAGACACACAGAAACACCAAACCACCCCTTGGATGTACTCATTAGGCAGAAAGTGTTTTCACAGCAGAGCCCAATATCACCGTAACCTTCTTTTGGATCCACATTGTACTTTATCATAGCACAATTTGCAGAGCACCCCCGAGATGGTTCTCACACAGCACAGGTGAAAGGCATGGCAAGAAGGCATAAATTCTCAAAAAGTACACACAGAGTCCCCACCAGAGGCTGCAAGTGGTCTTACCAGTCTCCTCTGACTTCCCAGAATCCCCCAGCCCTCTCGTGCCACGCCCTTTCCCTTGTTCTTGTACTGCACCCGACTCGCCTACATCTTATCCCATGTGCATCTTTCAAGGCTCTACTTTCACATCCTCTACTCTGAAAGGCCTTCCCCAGCTGAAGAAAGCAAGGCAGTGCTTTTTCTAGCCAAGTACCTGACTAGGCGTAATTATTTACTTTACTTATTTATTGCTTCCAGAATCTGAACTCCTGGAAAGCAGGCATCTTGTTTGTCTTGGCCACCAGGGTATTTCTAAAGCCTTGGTCTTTACTGCACATTTATCCAAGGAATGAAGAAAAAAGAAGCGCTCCCTTTCTGTTTACACTCCTAAAAGCTTAGGCTCAACATATGGCGGTGGGAAACTCTTGCTCAGATACATGAGATGCAGAACGAACCCCCGCTAAGAAGGATGGAAGGAATTTGCCTGCCTTTGTACAACACTTGCAGGCAGAATCTGGAGCAGGGAAAGACAGCTCAGACTCCAAGTTCAGGAGCTCCTTCCTGCATTTGACAATCTGCCTCATTTGGCCTTCAAGGCATGGTGCTTGTCTCCCTACTGTTTTGGCAGGGGGTGGCTGGCTTTCAGTCTTAGCTGCTGGATGTGCTGCATGGTTACTGAACCAGAAGATGAGCAAATCTGACAACCGCTCCAATGCTGAGTGAGTTTAACTCGAGTAATGAACACCACGAGGGCATTCGCTGGACCCAGGAATGGGGTGTGAGGACCCATGACGGGTGAATCAATTATCTATTCAAATGCCAGCTAGACTGCCCTGGACAACTTTTCTCAGGGATTCCAATAAAGACCCAAGAAAAACTTGTCTGAGAACATTTAAATACGCTCCAGATGCCCTTGCTCATGTCATGAGATGGCAATGCCCGCAGGCAATCCTATCTAAGCCCACGGCATCAATTACTGTCACCACGCTGATGAGTCCGTTTTTCTAGCCAGGACCTTCCAGCTCTTCCCGTAAATTCAGTTGCCCCCATAGACAATGCTTCTGTAGATGATGCCACATGGATATCTTGCAGGCATCTCAAGCTCAAAATGTGCACAGCTCACTCGGAGTCATAGTGATAGACAGTGGCAGGTTAATTTCAGGTTTAGATGACACCAAAGAATATACTCATAACACAGGCATGCGGTGTGCCTGGTGGCCTTCCACTCCTTGTCAGGATGCCTAGGGGCAGAACGGAACGGAAGCTGCAACGGCACTGACTTGCCTGGGTAAATGAACCTTGGGAAAATGCATTCTACATCACTGATGGCAATGAAGACTGTCAATAAAATGGTACCAAACCTCCCATTCACCCAGAGAACTGCTGACTTCAGTGCTGGCTGGGGATTTCTTAGACACTGATGGCCTTTAAGTTGGATCAAGACACTCGCTTGCCTAGAATTCAGCCAACAGCTCTTTTGATTACTTACTTTGCCTTTTAAGGGTCTCAAAGAATGAAGTATCTCCCAGCACAGGGGATCAGGAGAGGGGGAAGAAGGGAGTCACGAATCCACTGTTCTCTTTTAAAAACACTCACAGGAAAACACCACGTCCTGAGCAGCAATCTCCAAGGCCACTGGGGGGCTTATTCACCTCTTCTCTCGTGTGTGTTGAGCTCACCACCGCTAGGCTTAGAGAGATCCTCACCCCTGCATGGAGCTCTGCCACACTGAGCAGCCTCCTCCTCTGCAATTTGCTTGCAAGACTCAACTTCTAACAAGTTTCTTAGATGCAGTTGTCACCAAAGGAGCACCAGCCCCAGGTATGAGGTCAGCTGGCTTGTCCAAGTAGGACCATCCAACACTCCCAGTAGGAAACACAGATCAGACTGGCTGTCCTTTCCTGCCTCGTTTTCCCATGTTTCCTCGGGAAGTGGGGGATGATACCACTTGCCAGGTTTCTCCTGCCCTTGACCTTCTCTGTTTCCAGTTATCTCTGTCCAGACAGATTGTTTTGAACTGGACTGGTTTTCTCTCGTCTCACTTGGCACCAAGTGCTTGCACATTTGACAAGTGAGTCAGTGGGGCTTATGTGGTCTTTAAATTTAGGAATGCTGTTGTAGGTCACTTCAGTTTTCTTTTTCGACAATTGTATTAGTCAGTTCCCGAGAATTCCTGTGTATTCCATCACATGCCATGTAAAGATTCATTTTTGCTTAAATGGCGTAATCAACTCTCACTTCATAGCAATGCACCTGTGCAGGGAGCTGAATATTCCCCCTTCTTTTTAGTTATCCACTAGACACCATCTCATTCCATGGTGCAGCTCATGTGCACCCTGAGCAGCTTCTCATATTTACCAACCCTTCCCAATAATCCCTATTTTCCTTTTAGACTTAAAGAACAGCTTTTGCCTGCTGCAAAAACTCCTCGGTGGCTTTCCCAAATCCCCAATCAATTAAAAACGGCTCTGCCTGGCTGGATTTTTGGAGACCTTTGTTGAGGTTCAGGATCAGTCACAATTCATCTTATATTACTTTCACACAAATACTAGGTAGGACACCAATGCAGAGACTTTCAGGAGATTTTATAAAAACTTTCATTCTCATGGTTTTAAGTCAAGCTGTGTTCTTACCAAGGTCTATTTGAAACAAGAAGAAAACGATTCCTAAGTTTACCTTCAGATAATAAAGTGTTATTTTAAGTAATTTAACATTTTTGGAATGTGTTAGCTTAAATGAATACATTTTCTGTCCTATAAAATTTCACATAGTGGTAGGCATTCAGTGGTACACCAAGGCCAGCTATGACAAATTTTTGGAAGTTACCGAAAGTCTAATTAAAGAGTATCTAAGTAAACCCAAAACATAAGTAGGTTTGACCAATATACTTTGATTTTAAAAAGTGTCTGTAGACTGAATATTTTTTAAAGATTTATTTTATTTATTTGAAAGACGGAGTGACAGAGAGTGGTTAAGACAGTGAGAGTTTTCCATCCGCTGGTTCACTCCCCACATGGACACAACGGCTGGAGCTGTGCCAATCTGAAGCCAGGAGCCTCCTCCGGGTCTCCCATGTGGGTACAGGGGCCCAAGGACCTGGGCCATCATCTACTGATTTCCCAGGCCACAACAGAGAGCCGGAACAGAAGAGGAGCAGTCAGGACTAGAACCATTCCCCTAAGGGATGCTGGCGCTTCAAGCCAGGGCTTTAACCAGCTGTGCAACAGTGCTGGCCCCTAGAGACTGAATTTTACATTGTAAAGCCGTTAATTTGGAGGGGGTGTGTTTGGCTCAGCAATTACGATGCCATCTGGAATGCCCCCAAACATACCAGAATGTCTGGCTGAAGTCCCAGCTATCTCCACTGCTTCTAATTCAGCTTCCTGCTAACGCGCACCCTGGGAGGCAGCAAGGATGACTAACATTCTTGGGTCCCTGACACCCACGTGGGAGATCAAGATTGAGTTCTCCACTCCTGGGCTTTGACTTGGCTCAGCCCTGACTACTGTGGACATTCAGGGAATGATCCAATGTTTACAGCATGACCATCATACTCAATTTCAGAATCTCCAGGTCATGGCCTTGGATAATTCTCAAAAGCTAAATCATAATAGAACTTGGCCATTTTCACATTCCCCCTCAATGATGTGACAATAACATGTCCCATTCCAAAGATTTCTTGGGAGTGGAAAAGGAATTGCAAAATCAAATGACCACTAAATGCTGAGCTCACTGATGTCAAACAAGTTTTCAAGCTTTTTGTTCAGAGAGGGCAGGAATACAGGTTTGGGCTACCCATTCTCTCACTAGAGAGGCTATTGGGAAGTTGGCTTCTTATTGACTAACACAGGAAAATTCTCAAAATGGACAGATATTTCCATATCTTCTGTACATTTCTGTGGATGAGATGTGATTTTGCAAAAAACTCAACCTAGAGTCCTTGAGTAACAAATCCTTCTCTAAAAGTACAAACTCTGTTTTCAAGAATATGCCTTTCATACTTTCAACTCAATGCATCAGCAAGCTTAGCTGTCCAATTAATTTTTTTCCAATCAATATAATGAAAATTATAGCGCTTTTGTCTTCTTCTCAAGAAAACCATTAGTAGATGATACACAGGGGTGAATTTAATTTTCACCTTGCTTTACAAATGGGATTTACATAAAATCAACTCTAGTTTTATCAAATCAATGACTGTCTGAAAAGAACAACAATTAAAAAACAAAAAACAAAAAGCCCTGAAATAGCAAACTATGGCCACTATGTACACGAATGAGCACAATCTGAGCAGACTGTTCAGCCTCACCAGAATATTTAACAACTACTGCAAAATTCATAAGGAGCCACACCACAGCCTCTGTCTTGCCAGAACCAACCCAGGCCCTAGTCATTTAACTACTGTGCACTGAGCTCTTTCTAGTGTCAAGCACGGTGCTCTGGTTGTCAAATGAACCCATGTCCTTTCTCTCAGTGAGCTGGGAGGATGGCATCACAGGAGACCCTGCCAAGTGTTAAGGACAGAGGGACACACAGGAGGTAGCATCCAGGAACAGCCTGGAGCGGACTGGAAGGTGAAGAGGATTCAGCATAGGAGAAGAGAAGGAGATCTAGAAAGGTGAACCAGGAATGCAAAGTCCTGAGACAAGGCGAGCCTGGCCCACTGCCTCTCTGTTGACTAAGGTGTAATGGACTGGGGTGGAAATGAGAAAGCAGCAGGGATCGGGTTCCGGGACACCCTCTTGGCCACGGGTAAGTTTCAGCACTTCATTTTAAGTGCAACAGGAAGGCACGGAAGGCCTTTTCTCGGGATGCTCAATTTGCTTTAAATCTAGTCCTATAATTCCATCTTCCCAAAGCATAAACTAAAAATTTCCATACCCAAACCACCTGCGGGTTTCATTTATCACTTCAAGTGAACCACTGGCTCAGTATGGCAGCTGGATAAACTAAAGACTTGGCAAAGGATTTGGTGGATGACAGCTCATTGATCAAACTCGAATGTGTTTGCCGTAGCTCCTGGAGATGAGGTAGGAACGTCTAGCCCCAAAGCCTGCCGGAACCTTAAATGGAGGCCACTTTTCTTCACTGCTGATTGACAGGGCTCCTAAGGTGGAAGTTCAAAACCGAACCTGCCATTTCACACTTCCAAATTAAATATTTCATTACTCATATGCTGCAGGATTCAGGCTGTGGCACATGGAAGCACTTTGTAAATGATCAAAAAATGCAATCAAGATAGCGAAAGCATCCCTGGAGAAGACAGAAGTTACAAAGATAAAAGACCTTTCACCAGCTGTGAATCTCAAACTTCCCTCTCGCGTTTCTTTCTCAGGAAAGCTTTTAAATTTCGTCGAAAGCTGAAGCAGAGGAAAACAAGTCGATAAAACATTGACGATTAGGAGACCTTTAAAAATCCAAAGTCATCATCCTGTCAATCCAACCTGGGGCGGTGACTGTGTAGAAAACACAAAACTGGATGGATACAAAGAGTGAGGCATCATTTGAGAGAGATCAATGTCTACATACTTTTAAAAAGCATTCATCATGAAAGAGTATGGAATTGGACATAGTTCTACATATGTTCTATTTGCCAAAATCATCATTCTATAAATGCAATCCAGTTTAGAACACACCTAAAAATCAGCCTGACAAAACCAACGTCTCCCCTACAAACTTTCCATACCTTGAGGTTCAAGACTGCTTCAATCATTTCCAAACGAGACCCAAGTTGGCTTAATCCTTCTTTAAACAAACAAAAGCAATCAGTAGCATTTAAACATGGAAACAGTTTTTTTTTTTAAGCTACTGAAGCGAACACAGTGTGGGTCAGGAGTGGAGGAAGGCCAGCTTTCCATGGGTAAATACATCTGGCCACTTTCAATTACAAGTAAGGAGTCTAAGCTGAGCCCTTCCCTTCCTGTGCAGAGACACAGAACAGTCCCAGAAGGAGCAGCCCTGGCATCCCATGGTGGAGGTAAGAGCCCTGGCCTGCATGCAGTTAGCAAAGACCAGCAGGGAGCTGCCACTGTCTCATGAATCCAGAAAAGCTTTCTCTTCTTAAGGGTCAATTTCAGCAGAAAAAAGTCAATCACTGCTTTCTACTAAGACGGACTTGGAGAGCACAGAAGGTGGCAGTTGGGTTAGTGGCAATGGGGAGGAAAGGGAAAAAATAACAGGAAGATAAAGGGTGAAGAAGAAAGGAAGGAGAGAAATATGAGAGGAGAGAAGAAGGCAAAGGAGAAAAAGATGATGGAGGAGGAGAAAGGAAGACGAGGCAGGAGCTAGCATTCCATTCCCAGCTGCAGAGGAGACCTTGCCTTTCTCCTCAGTCAGCCTTCCTCTTCGTTTCTTTTCTCCTTCCCGAATGCCAGGGAGGTAAAGAAGATGAGGAATAAAGTGGACGGTGAGTCCAGCCACATAAGGAGGAATCATGTCCAATGCTATCATCCCACCTGTCAATGCTCCACAAGTTCTGTGGTCTTAGAGGAGGGAAATCTGAGGTTTAATAAAGATTAACAAATCATTTTAATTTAATAAGACCCCAGTAGAGGGGACAGACCCAAACACCTGGGCTTTGGCACAACAGAATTTAAGAATAAAACTATTCAGTCATTTTCAAATAAAGATGGAGATGGGTATACATCTCTGTTCCCTTTGGTGCAGAAGAAAGGTATTTGGAATGCACATCACCTCCTCGCATGTGCCTTTTCCGGAGTATTAAATGGGGTAAAAAAAAAAAAAATGTGCAACCTGCTACATTTCTGAAATCAGCCTCCAAAGCAGAAGCAGCTGGTGGAATACCAGGAGTGAAAACCCTCTCTCTTGAGTTTCCAGTCCAGCAATTACTTAGCACACTGCACAACAGAGCCCTGAAGCTGTGTCTCTTTTTGAAAAGTGAGTAGGCTCACCCATCTCTATTAGTACTTCTGAGGTCCCTCTCCAGCTTGAAGAGCTACTGAGAGAACCCGAGGGGAGGACAAATACTGAGAGCACTTTCAGAAACCTCATAGCTGAGTTTCAGAAAAACAAAGAGGCGACACTAGCGACAATGGGAAAACATTCCACTCTTATGGCATTTCTGTGCCATAGTGAGCGTGGTATAGTGAGCCAGACCTTCTGCGTGGTACCCATTAGAGAAGTGTTTCACACAATGATACCTGATTGCACCACCAGCATATGAGAAACCTGCTCATTTCACGAGTCACATTCGACAAGTTAAAAAGTCAAGATAGGCTTTTGTCAAGCAATTTGAAAGGAACGGCTTTAATTTACAGACAGCACCAGCCGCTACAGGAACCGAAACACACACTGTAAAATGGTGTAATTCAGGTCAGGCCTAATATTCTCTTGCCTAGAAGTATGCAGTGTGATTCATGTTATGAGGGCTCCTCATCCAAAACCAGTGACCTTATAAAGTTCTCACCAGAAGCTCCTTGATGCGAGACATGGTTTTTAGAAATGGAAAACACAATACTATGGCAGAATGGAAGGCAGAGCATAAAGGGGGAATTTAAAGGACATAGGCTTAACGAGGTAAGTGTAGAAGATTCTCGGTGTGGGGACTCACTTTTTCCACCCAAGTTTCTGGAACACATTGTCATTTCTAGATGTGCATCAATATGATCATCCTTTGGAAGCTCTCTCATCCAATGAGGCAGAAAGCAGATACAATTATTCTTATTTATTTATTTATTTATTTATTTTGACAGGCAGAGTGGACAGTGAGAGAGAGAGAGACAGAGAGAAAGGTCTTCCTTTGCCGTTGGTTCACCCTCCAATGGCCGCCGTGGGCGGCATGCTGTGGCCGGCGCATCATGCTGATCCGATGGCAGGAGCCAGGTGCTTCTCCTGGTCTCCCATGGAGTGCAGGGCCCAAGCACCTGGGCCATCCTCCACTGCACTCCCTGGGCACAGCAGAGAGCTGGCCTGGAAGAGGGGCAACTGGGACATAATCCAGCGCCCCAACTGGGACTAGAACCCGGTGTGCCAGCGCTGCAAGGCGGAGGATTAGCCTATTGAGCCGTGGCGCCGGCCATATTCTTACTTCATACATGAAGGGAACGGTGTTCAGAGGCCTCATTTGCCCAAGGTCACACAACCAATCAAGGGTAGAAGAAAACATGAACGCTGTGTCCTAACAAGCAGTTCAGAGCTCTCGTCCCATGGACTCCACTGGCTCCAGTTTGAATGTGTTCTTCCTCAAAGCCCATAGGCAGGGACTTCCTTGGAGTTTCTCTTGTTGCTCTTTTTGCCATCTGTTCACTCTTCTGCTCTTTCCTCTACAGATGAACCTTCTGCCTTTTGCCTTTTCTTTTATGCTCATTCCACTTGATGTTCCCGATCATGTTCACGGCCCTGGAACTCCAGCACCACATGCCTGTTGAACAACTACTCACCAAAAGCCAGCAATGTTCTCAGCAGTGCTAGGTATGTAGGAATGATGCTAGGAGCATGAAAATAAAATACCCTATGTCACTGAAGCTTGATGTTTAGCACAGGAGAAAAAAATTCTAGTGAGAAGCAAATTCTATAAATTCTACCATGCTATGTTTATCAGATGAAAAGATTCTACTTGAGTCTGAGCCAGGATTAGATTAAAAACTTCCAGAGGAAATAAGAATGAAGCTGGATTTCTTTGAATATACTTGCTCTTCTAGATTTTGCTTTGGAATCATGTGAATATTTTATTTACATATGTATGAATTTACAAGGCAGAGTGATACCTTACATCTGTTAGTTCACTCCCCCAAATGCCTACAACAGCTAGGGTTGGGACAGGCCAAAGTCAGGAGTGAGGAACTCCATCACAGTCTCCCATATGAGTGGCAGATGTCAAGTACTCGGGCCGTTATCTGCCGCATTCTCAGGTGCATTAGCAGGGAAGTGCATAACTTGATCCCAAACATGCCAATATGGGATGAAGACATCTTAAGTATTAGTTTAACTCACTATGCCAAAATGTCCACTCTTAAACATTTTATTTAAATGTAAAAAATAGATACATAAGAAAGCAATCCCTAAAAACAGGGGCCAGCACGAATAATTCAAAACCTACTAGTTTAAGTTTTATTCACTGTAAGATGTATCTACAGACAAAAAAAAAAAAAAAAAAAAAAGCACACACATAACAGGAATATGATAAAAGTTTTTTTTCATCTTTTCTTGTTCTTGCTGTAGTCATGGCATCCTTAATACACTAATACCATCCCCATATTGTTGACTCTCAAGAGCATGCCCCCTTCATTGCTGTTAATGTTGCAATTTACCTTTTATTTGTGTGATTTTTTTTTTTTTAGATGGACACTATCTCCCAAGCTATAAACACCATACAGACAGAAACAGAGTATGTTTCTCCAAAGTGCCTAGCAAATAGCTGGCTCTTATCATGATTTAAAAACATAGCGTGGGAGCCGCATGGATCCTAGCAAGTTAAAATGCCTTTTGGGATGCCTACATCTCATAATGGAGTGCCTGAGATCATGCACTAGCTCCATTTCTAATTCCAGATTCCTGCTAATGAGCACCCTGGGAAGAAGTGGCAACGGCTCAAGTACTTGGGTTGCTACCGACCACACAGGAAATCCAAATGGAGTTCCCAGCTCCTGACTTCATCCTGACCCAGGCCCAGACACTGAGGGCATTTGGGAGCAGCTGATGGGAAATTTCTATCTCTCACTTCCAAACAAACACATAAAATTTTCAAACAAACTTTTAAAAACACAGCCTAAAAATCCTTCAACTCTCTTCCCGTTGAAACATGGGGTCTATGGCCGGCGCCGCGGCTCACTAGGCTAATCCTCCGCCTGCGGTGCCGGCACACCAGGTTCTAGTCCCGGTTGGGGCGCCGGATTCTGTCCCGGTTGCCCCTCTTCCAGGCCAGCTCTCTGATGTGGCCCGGGAGTGCAGTGGAGGATGGCCCAAGTGCTTGGGCCTTGCACCCGCATGGGAGACCAGGAGAAGCATCTGGCTCCTGGCTTCGAATCGGCATGGTGTGCCAGCCACAGTGCGCCGGCCACGGCGGCCACTGAGGGATGAATCAACACAAAAAAGGAAGACCTTTCTCTCTGCCTCTGTCTCTCTCTCACTATCCACTCTGCCTGTCAAAAATAAAAATTAAAAAAAAAAAAAAAAAGAAAGAAACATGGGGTCTATGTGCCCATCTCTCTAATTTGGACTCTTGGAGATGACCAACAGATTAAGGCAGAAGTGATGATGTCTTACCAGTTTCCAGGTCAAGAGCACAAAGAGATTTCAAGTTCCTCTCCCTTGGACACTCAAGCATTCTTGGAACTCAACCAACGTGCTGAGAGGACACCAGCCCACACAGAGAGGCCAGGTGTATGTGTTCCGGCTGACAGTCCCAATCTACTCCCAACAATGACTGCCAGACACACGAGTTAGGAAGCCCTCAAGGTGAATCCAGCCACAACTACCATCTAACTGCAAGGATGCTAAGCAAAAAAATAAACCCAAGCCATGAGAGGTAATGGGAAAACTATTGTTTTCAGCCATTATGCTTGGGAGTTTGTCATGCAGCTACAGATTACGTGAACAGCACTCTACATGAAGAGTCTCTCACCGGTATGCTTTCTGAGATATTTCTTGAAAATTGCCCCCTAAATGTTTTGAGCTATCCCTGGGATTCCTAGCCGAAGAGCTTCAGCCTACCTTTATTCCCTCACCGATGGACTCTCTAACAACATACATGTCCAGGAAAGTCATAGTTAGAAAAGTAATCTTACTATTAGCTTTTGACCTGAAACACAGGCAAATATCTTCAAAACCAGGAAGGAGAGAAAGTTCTTCACACAGAACAGCCTTTTAGAGCCCATTTCCTCCACGCTCTGTCCACTGTCATTTGCAGCAGACGCCACTGTTTGTGGCCATAAAAGGACTCTGGTTGCCTGAGTGATACAGCATCACCCTGCCTTCTGCCTTCGCTCCCTGCCATGCACCAGCCTCATCAAAGCTGCAGCCATCACCATGGAAACCAGTCCGGGAAGAAACTCAACATTCTTGGTCAAACCGTCTGTGCTGTCACCCGCAGGGAGCTGTGGAAAGAGAGCCTTGTATTTAAGTAAAAATGGTTATTTCAGGTTCTGGGAGGCACCCTTGTTTTCACCCGATCAAGTTACAAGAGAGATTCAAAAAAATAATAATAAATGAAACACTCCATTTCTCGCTTTCAAAAATAATACTGACTGCTTACCTTGTGGGAATTCCTGAAAAAAATTCAGCTGGAATGCCAAACCCCAGGGGCTGTAGAACACTGGCCTGAGTTTACTCCTAACTGAGAAAGGCAGAGATTATCCTCAAGCACAAGGCTTAACAGGCCCAAGTTCAAGTCTTAGCCATATTATGTAGATCTGGGCAAGTTCATTCAAACATTTAATGATTCACTCAATGCAGATATTTTGTGCGGTCACTTCGTTAAACAACCTGCATAAGAGACAGAGACAACCCCTAAATATTATCCCCATATTTACCACACACTACTAATCTAGCTGCTGGAAATTACAGATGAATGAAATAAACACTTTGACTTTAGAGAACTTTCATTCCAGTAGTGGAAACAAAGGGAAAAAAACTAAAAACTATCATCATGCAAGACTCTTGAAACACACAGAAACTCAGAGAAATTAAGACAAAAGCTTCACTTTAGAGCTGTGATCAGAGAAGACAATGTTGTTTAGTCTATGCAAGTCTTCCTTTCTCTGTCCATAAAACAGGCAGGATGTTACACTGCATTGTGACAAGGATTATAATTCACCCACAGACAGCATGTGCACAGGGCTTGCACACAATGGAGTTCAATGGTTCCTATTGTGATTTTTATTTACATATATATATGTAATTTATATATATTATATGTTATATATAATATATATAATATATTTTTTTTTTTTGACAGGCAGAGTGGACAGTGAGAGTGAGAGAGAGAGAGACAGAGAGAAAGGTCTTCCTTTTCCATTGGTGCATCCTCCAATGGCTGCTGCGGCCGGCGCACTGCACTGATCCCAAGCCAGGAGCCAGGTGCCTCTCCTGGTCTCCCATGCGGGTGCAGGGCCCAAGGACTTGGGCCATCCTCCACTGCACTCCTGGGCCACAGCAGAGAGCTGGACTGGAAGAGGAGCAACTGGGACAGAATCCGGCGCCCCGACTGGGACTAGAACCTGGGGTGCCGGTGCCACAGGTGGAAGATTAGCCTATTGAGCCTCGGCACTGGCCTATATATAAGTATTTATTTGAAAGGCAGAGAGAGAGAAAGGAGACAGATACAAATACATCTCTTATGCACTGATCACTTTCCAAATGCCCACAAGAGTTGAAGAAGGGTCAGGCCACAGCCAGGAGCCTGGAACTCAACCCAGGTCTCCCATGTGGGTGTCAGGGAACCAACTACTTAAGCCATCACCACTGCCTCCCTGTGTGGGCATCAGCAGGAAGCTGGAATTGGGAGTGGAGCCAGGACTCAAACCAGACACTCCAATATGGAATGCTGATGTGGTGACTTCATCAATACACCAAATGCCGGCCTCATGCTGGGATTATTGCTGTAACGTGTAAAAGTAGCTTGGGTGACAACCCTGGGGAGACAACCCTCCAGGGCCCAGACCCATGGGTGTCCCTGCAAAGATGCTAGGCCCTAAGTGCCTTTGGCTTTCACCAGTGCTCAGGGTAGTGTTGCCAGTGAACAAGCTCAAGAGATTGGGTCGTGTCTCCACCCAGGGAAGAAGTAGTCTTGCAGGAAAGACTCGGTCTCCCCAACCTCAGGGTTTCTCACCTGCAAAGCAAGCTCACAGTGCAACATCCACCTGGCCCCTTCCAATTGTGCCCTGGGGACTTGGCAGGCAAAGGCTTGGGCACAGGGTGTCCCCGCAGACATAACACTCATGTTGCTTACTGTATTATGAGTGCTGATAGTCCTTTATCTTTGACACAAGAGCCTCATGTGTTCTGCCAGGTCACATGAATCTGTAGTACTGAATCCATTAGCTTGTAAATAAAGGAATATCCTAGACCTTCATCACCAGGGTTTCTTACAGATGAGCTCAGGCCCTCCCTCAATCAGTTCTTCCCAGACAGTGCACTCTGGTTTGCTGCTGTTCCTAAATTATGTACTCATTTATTTATTTGAGCAGCAGAAGAAGAGATGGAGATAGAGAAAGAGCTAGAGCTACAGAATGTGTGTTTGTGAGTGCTCATCAGCTCGTTCACTCCAATACCTGCAATGGCTGGGGTAGGACTGAGCTAAAACCAGGGGCTGGGAACATAATCCAGTTCTCCTATATGGGTGGCAAGAACCCAATTACTTGAGTCATCACTGCTGCCAACCAAGATATGCATTAGCAGGAAGCTAGAGAGTCAGGAGCCAGAGCAGGGACTCGAACTCAGGCCTTATCTCGTATCTTCACCACTAGTCCAAATGCACAACCCTTGCAGTCTCTTTTACTGATAAGTGTCAACACCATGGAATACACACAAATGCCACTCCATGACTCCAGGTTAAATTATCCCACATTTCTGTTGACCACTGCCATCGAACCTGGGACCTTCTTTCTGGTCCGCAACATTGGAGACATACTGTGGATATGAATGAGCACATTTTGTTCTACCAAAATCCCAGAAGGAGGAGGGAAAACAGGTCAGCTTTACAATCAGCACAAAGGATAATGATAAAGATATAAAATGATGAAAAGGAGGAACAGCAGAAGGAGGCCGAGAGGTACAGAGGAAGGGAGAATCATCAGAAAAAAGATGGTGCGAAATCTTCAAATGCAGCATTGTACACAGATTCGCTCTCAAAATAGAGACCCACCTAGGAAGAAAAATGACCTTAGACGTGTGAGGTTTAATCAGCAGGGCTTTGCAAAAAGACATTTTGTCAAGGGCAAATCACATTTATCAGATGACAAAATGGAATGTAACAATCTCCTGTAACCAACATGACAGTAAAAAGTGCACAGACAGCAGATACCTTTTTGCAGAGTCATAAAGATTTTCTTGCTTCTCTTATAAAATTTTCTTCCTTCTTTCCAGGCTATCTATTTATCTATCTATCTATCTTACAAGCAAAGGTATAAGTTGAATTTGCTAATCCTTACTATTTATGGTAAAAACTCTGAGTTTGAAACTGACACTTTCAATTAAGTATACTGCTGGGAGTTCAGAAATCCCAAGGCGGGTAGCAGTTGTCTATTTCATACTGACAACAGAAAGCAGCCCTGCTTCTTCCTCTCATTACCACTCACTCCTAGGGAGCAGGTGCACATTTCAGAGAATGAAACAGCAGGTAGAACAGGCACGTACCCAGAAGAGCCACAGCATCAGATAGGTTTTGCTTCTTTTTTTAAAAAAAGAAATCTCAGGGCAAGCACTGTGGCTGCCGCCTACAACTCCTGCATCCCCTGGGGGCAGCAGGCACTAGCTCACGTACTGGCTGCTCCACTTTCAATTCAGCTCCCTGCTAATGGTCTGGGAAAAGAAGCAGAAGTTGACCCAAGTGTTGAGGCCTCTGCCATCCATGAGAGAAACCTGAATAAAACTCCAGGCTCTTGGCTTCAGTCTGGCCCAGCACTGGCCATTGCAGCCATCTGAGGAATGAATCAGTGGATAAAAGATGTCTCTCTCTCTCTCTCATTCTGACTTTCAAATAAATACCTAAATCTTTTAAAACAAATCTCTTGGATAAAAGAAGCAGATGTATCACTTCTCCCAGGTACTAGCCATGCTATGGAATTATTCCATGTCAAAGATAATTACATCAATGAAATATTTATGTGCATTCTATATATGACAAACCCGAATCTATAATCAACATTTTTGTGCCACTGGAGTAGGAAAGCTGGGAGAAGTGAAGTAGGAGATTTCATTCTGGTTTGGAGTTAGGTGAACCAAAGCTGAGGCAGCTGCCCATCTCAGCTGTCCCACTGAGCAATCAGACGTGTTGTAACCGGTTTGGCAGAGGTTCAAAAACTCCCTGCTCAGTTGAAGGTACATGAGATTCAGCTTTCTCTGTGCCTTAAATCTTTTGAAGTTGAAAAACTGGATTCCACAAAAGCATTTCCTAAACTAAGGCTCTCTTGGACTGTTCTAAATTAAAAGCACTGGGCACGTGTCTGGCCTAGAAGTTGAGACACCAGTTAGGACCCCCACATCCCACATCCAACTGCCTGGGTTTTAGTCTCAGCTCCATTCCTTTTTTTTTTTTTCCTTAAAGATTTATTTATTTACCTGAAAGTCAGAGCTACACAGAGAGGAGAAGCAGAGAGAGAGAGGTCTTCCATCCATTGGTTCACTCCCCAATTGGCTGCATCAGCCAGAACTGCGCCAATCCAAAGCCAGGAGCCAGGAGCTTCTTCCAGGTCTCCCCCGTGGGTGCAGGGGTCCAAGGACTTGGGCCATTTTCTACTGCTTTCTCAGGTCATAGCAGAGAGCTGGATGGGAAGTGGAGCAGCCAGGTCTTGAACCGGCGCCCATAGGGGATGCTGGCGCTTCAGGCCAGGGCGTTAACCCACTGGACCACAGCGCCAGCCCCCCTAATTCCTCTTAATATCCACCCTGGGAGGCAGTTGTGATGGCCTAAGTGGTTGGGTTTCTACCACCCATGTGTGAGACTTGGATTGAGCATCTGACTCCAAGCTTCATCCTGGCTCAGGCCTGGCCATTGTGGGCATTTGGGGAGTGGAACTGTGGATGGGAGCTCTCTGTCTTTGTCTGTTGGTGGGTTTGTCTGTCTGTCTCTCTCTGCATATCAAACAGATTTTTTTTTTTTAATTAAAGGTGTTTTCCTGTCCTCCTCTTTGGGACTGATTTATCAGACCCCATCTACCTAGGCGCAAGGTGCTCCAACTGATGCAGGGCTAGCTCAAGAATCTGGGGCAGTTCCTGAAGACACAGTGGGCGCCGTGGAGGCTGCCAGACATGCTGGGAGCCAGTGACCTGCGATCCCAAAGGGATTTGTGTAATCTTGCTGTTAGAAAAGCCACGGATTCCAGAACACACAAGGCTGAGAACACAAATATATTTCATCTTCAGAAACTGCTCTGAGAAGGAAAATAAAAATAAATTGTTTTCCACCCAGGATTAATTTATCAGTCACTTACCTCAACATGCACTGCACAAAAAACAAAGGGAGAGAAGAACGGCAATTAGGCCGACACAAAGGCAGACAATCTTATTTCACAGAGCTGCAGGAACAGTGGGGAACCGCAGCTCCTCCCTCCCTACCTGACTGTGAAATCCCCCGTGCCTTCAAATCACTTAATTGCTTATCTTTGCAGAGTGCTGGCTTCCTTTCTCTGCACTCTCCCAGAGTTCAGTCTAATAATTCACATGGTAGAGTTCCTAATGACTCTTCTTCATGGGACCCAAGGTGAACAGAAAGAATTAGCCCTGCATTCAATGAGTACACATGGAGGAGGGCCTTACCCCGTACCACGCTTTGTGCTGGATGCTAGTTTTTTTATTGGTTTTAAAAAGATACACAGAGAGAAACATACACACACACACACACACACACACACACAGAAAGAAACAGATAGATGGTCCATCTCCCAGTACACTCCCCAAATGCCTGCAACTGCCACGGTTGGGTAGGCTGAAGCCAGGAGCCCATACCTCAATCCAGATCTCCACAAGGGTGGCAAGACTCAACTACATGAGGCATCACCTGCTGCTTCCCAGGGTATGCATTAGCAAGAAGCTGGAAATAGGAGCACAGCCAGGACTCCAGCCTACGCACTCTCATACACGATACTGGCACCTCGAGTGGTATCTTAACCACTGCATCAAACACCTGCTCCAGGTGCTGGGATTTAAAAAAAAAAAAAAAAGAATTCTGATTCGATGAACTGTAGCAAGATTCAAAAATGATTTCCCAAACTATGACACACACTTCATCATTAACTCCTTGTCGTAGTAACTGAAACTCAAATCCACTAGCTCAAGCAAAAGAGAAAAATATACTGCCAGATGTCATAAGCAGAATAATGGCTCCCCAAATATATCCATGACCTGCTCCTTGGAACCTGTGAATACGTCACTTGACACAGCAAGAGGGTCTGTGCAGAACTGATTAAGTAAAGCAGGACTGGGGAACATCCGGCCAGCAGACCATAGAAGGTCTGCAGCCTCATTTGTTCTGGTTCTGCCAAGGCAACTGCAGGTGGGACTTGAAATTCAATAAATCTATTGCAGGTTGATTTTTAAGTTGATCATTTTGTAGGGCCATAAATAATGCTATCAATAACCAAATGGCCCTTGGAAGAAAAAGTTCCCCATCCCCAGTGCAAAGGATCTCGAGATGGGGAAACTTCTGTATTGTTCTGGTTGGGCTAAACACCTTGAAAATTTAAAAGAGGAGAACCTTTTCAAAATGATGACAGGGTGGCGCCATACAGATGTCAATGACAGAAGACCAACACAGTACAAATAACTAAGAAGTCAAAGATTGTCTGTAAGTCCAATTAGTTGCTTCCATCGGTTGTCTCCAGGGGCCAGTTTTGTCCCTCAGAGAACATCTGGAGATATCTGGAAATGTCCAGTTATCACAACTCAACTGCTTTATTAAGGGGTGGCATGGGGGAAGCTACTGGCATCTAAAAGGTAGAGGCCAGAGATGCTACTAAACACCCTACAAGGCCCAAGACAGCCCTCTACAGCGTCAAGCCCCCAACGTGTACTCTCAGAAATTCCCTCCTTATAGGTCTGGCAAAAGTCCTTGACTTGATTCTGATTAGCTCCAGCTTGGATCACTCACTGACTCCTGAACAAATGCAGTGACCATGAAAATGGAGGACCATTCCAACTGGCCAAGCTGGGTCACATGGCCTCCCCTAAGGCCAAAAGGATGGAGTCAGTCCCAAGTCCACTAACACCATCACCCCAATGCAGAGGATGCTCACCAAAAGGAAACAATTTAACAAAGCTAGTAAGTATCCACTGCCCTAGTGGAGCCCATCTAACCAAGCCAACAGGACTACAGGACTTCCCTATACAAAGTTTCACTTTGTAGTACCCGAGACTCCAGGGCCACCGAGGTAGCAAAACACAAAATGGAAAATTCCAAAACCAACAATTCATAAGTCTGAACTGCAAACTTATTTGAATAGTGTGATGACACTTGCACCACCCAGCTCCATCTGGACTGGGATGTGAACATTCCTGTCTAGAGTACCCACGACTTGGCTGTCAGTCACTTAGTAAAGCCATGTCAGTTGTAAGACCATAGTGGTATCATGGTGCTTGGATTCAAGTAACCCAATTTTACTTTACATTGACCCCTAAGTGTAAGAGTAGTGGTGCTGGCATTTCAGATATGCCAAAGAGAAGCTGTAAGATGCTTTTTAAAAGTAGAATTATGAATGTATAATAAGATATGTTAGGAGAGAGAGGCCACAGTCATATAACTTTTATTACAGTATGCTGTTACAACTATCCTATTTTACTATTAGTTATTACTGTTAATGCCTGACTTATAAATTAAACTATCATAGCTACATGTAAGTGGGGGAAATAAGGTTGAGTACTATTGTTCAGTTTTAAGAATCTTCTGGGAGGTCTTGGAACGTACCCTCCATAAAGAAGCGCCTACCTGTATACAATGGAGGGGCTTTTTATTACATTATATAACAACTTCTCCACACAAAATCTTGTACCTGCACTCAGAACTTTAAACTGATTGGTTTATGAACTAACTCCTGCTGTTAGAGGTGTCTGCACCAGGTCACAGAAAGATACAACCAGTAGACTGTGATGTCAGTGACTAATGTGGTGCCTTATTGGCCCACGTGGTAACCAGTCACTGTGAAAGAGCTCACAGTTGCAACAAGTTCTACAATATTGCCAGAAGCATTCTAGCTGGATCTAAGTGACAGCTTCCCAACATGCTGAAAACATGGTAACTCTGAGAACTTGGTGCAATGCATTCTCTTCCTGACACATGTTTCTTGAACAGATGGACATGAACCAATCTTTGCTCAGTGATATCAATAAATGGGAGAAATAGAAATAACCTCAATGTCATAGACCAAACCATGCAACACTGTGCCTTTGCTCTACCTTTTCAAACCTACTCCCATCACTCTTCTTTTCTCTGCAAAGCATGCACAGTTCACTTTAGTGATGCACTCATGATGTACCTTTCTTTTAAGTTTCTTCACATTTTCATAACTCTAGTAGAACAATCAAAGTAGCCTGGGATCAACGATACCTTAGATCTCTGAGCATATTCTGGAGTCAAATTATTATGGGATCCATATGCAAACACTAAAGGAGAGCACAGGAGCTGATATAACACTAAGGAGGACAACATAAATGGTGAGATGAATAAAATCCTCATTTCTTCAGAGGAACCTTCCAGAAACTACAGATGTCATATTTGGATTCAGGTTTCCCCAGTCAGGTACCACTGGGCATCCTTTATAGATTTCCATCAGATCTGTCAAACTGGACCACAGTGTTTTCCTCTCCTTTTACTTCTTCACTCTCTCTGTCCCTCCTGCTCTTGTTTCTAAAAAGCACCGAGAGATGCTGTTAACTCCTACTCCCTTGCTCCTCATGCCACCTTATATGATGCCTTCCCCAACTTCTGCCCAGTAGTACACAGCCCTGTAAAGAAAAGGACACGGGCTGGCGCTGTGGCGTAGTGGGTAAAGCCACTGCCTGCAGTGCCAGCATCCCATATGGGTGCCAGTTTGAGTCCCAGCTGCTCCACTTCTGATCCAGCTCTGTGCTGTGGTCTGGGAAAGTCACAGCGGTAGAAGATGGCCCAATCGCTTGGGCCCCTGCACCTGCATGGGAGACCAGAAGAAGTTCCTGGCTCCTGGCTCCTGGCTTCGGATGGGCACAGCTTTGGCCACTGCGGTCATCTCGGGAGTGAACCAGCAGATGGAATCTTTCTCTTTCTCTCTCTCTGTCTGCGCCTCTCCTTCTCTCTCTGTGTAACTATAACTTTCAAATAAACAAATAAATCTTAAAAAAAAAAAAAAAAGACACAAAGCAAAATGCCCCAAACTACTGGATCCTAAAAATTAAGAAAAAAATTATTTGAAAAAATAACTTTTTAGAACTGACACTACATATTCATAAATAAGATCAGAAGATACAAAGACCCCACAAATGGTAGTCTAGCCACATAAAGATAAACAATACAAGCACTCTGCTACAGATTCATTCAAACTATGCACATATATCTACTTATTGAATGTAATGTATGCCAGACATACACATATATCCAGCCTTAATACATACACACACATCAAATTCCATTTTTGTAAAATGTGGACATTATACTATGCATAACAAATATTAGGTATTTTAATTTTAAAATGGCATATTATGGCTGGTGCCGTGGCTCACTAGGCTAATCCTCCACCTAGCGGCGCCGGCACACCGGGTTCTAGTCCTGGTCGGGGCGCCGGATTCTGTCCTGGTTGCCCCTCTTCCAGGCCAGCTCTCTGCTGTGGCCAGGGAGTGCAGTGGAGGATGGCCCAGGTACTTGGGCCCTGCACCCCATGGGAGACCAGGATAAGTACCTGGCTCCTGCCATCGGATCAGCGCGGTGCGCCGGCGGCAGCGTGCCGGCCACGGCAGCCATTGGAGGGTGAACCAACGGCAAAGGAAGACCTTTCTCTCTATCTCTCTCTCACTGTCCACTCTGCCTATTTTTAAAAAAATGGCATATTATGAACTATTTTATAACTTGCTTTTTATAATTTACACATACGACAAAGTGAACACAATTCTAGTTCAATTGATATGAATCTAGGACATCATTAAAAACTGGTACTTTATTAAAGTATATGATGCCCCCACTAAATCCTTTATCCCATACATTTAGGTTTGGGTCAACTTCGTAATCAGATTCAAATGTTTAAAAGTTAGTATTCAGATGGGTGGAACTAAAAGCCATTTGATAACTTTATATATTTTACTTAAGCTTCGTTCAGAGCTCCCACCTTCACCAGTGGCCAAGTACTATGAACTTACCATTGATAGCATCTCAATTTCTTGCAGTTTACATGAGGACCCAGGCCAAAGCCAATGGAATATAAATTCCACAGAGACAGGAAGTTTTGTCTGTTCTGTTTCCTGCTGTGCCCTCAGTACCTACAGTAGTACCTGCATATGGTACGTGCTCAATCAATATGTTTTAAGTAAAAGAATCTACTTTGTCATGTAAATACAAGCCTGCTCCCTGTCCTCCTATCCCTGCTAACCCCAAATTGACATCCAAGTGCCAGGCAATCTTGCAGCATGGAGAAGGGGACCTGGGCTGGCCGCTGGATCCTGGCTCTGTGCTGGGAAGGACCTTACCCACGAGATTGCCCAGGGTTATGCAGGCCCTGCCACTGCTGTCTGTCCTGGTTGATGCAGCCGTGTTCTCCAGGCACAAATGGAGCCCCTTTATACTCCTGTCCCAACTCTGTCCTACTTTAACCCTTTCAAGGTCTGATGAGCCACCTGCCTTGGTCTGCACATCCATCCAATCCCTGATCCACCCAGACTGTACCCTCCAGGATGTTACCTCATGCTTGCTACATTATCTGCCAGGGCAAGTCCACTAGCTCTTTCCTAGAAACCTTATAAATTCCCCCCAATGAGTGTAGTCAAGTTCCCTCCCACACCAAGTTGGACCCAAGGAAGCTCAGGACTCATAGCTCTCACTGGTCCTCTTTCTGCTTGTGCCTGATCAGCTGCTGTTATTATTAAGCTGATGCATGGGGCCACTGTAGCTTTTCTGGAGTTCCAGAGACATTGAGGCCAAAAACACCTACTGCTTTTAGCTACTATGCCCACAATCACCCCCAACACACACACGCTGGAGTTCTGACTCACAACACACATGGACACGTGTGATCACTCCCCTCCCCTTCCAGCCTCTGCCTGTGTCCCCATTCTCTACTGGGCTTCTGGGTTGGGCTCCCTCTGGCTGTACCTCCTCTGAGGCAGGGGCTTTCCTTGCTATAATTTATCATCCAGCCCAGGATGCATTTGAGAATGAAAGGAGTGCTCTTGATAATTAGGTCAGGACAATGGATATGAATTGGAGCCGTCCCAGGCAAGCTAGTAAGAGTGGTCACCCCAGTTAATATTAAACCTGACATTCAAGTTCACTGGGCCTAGTTCTTGATATGCTAATGGGGGCTTAAGGGATTTAGAAAATCTTATTTCAGTAGACAAAAGTTGAGCACTGATTCATTCTTGCCTTTCTGCTTTCAGAATTCTAATCCCTTGAGGCAAATGGGTGCCTGTGGGTGATGGAAAAGAAGGTCACATACACAGAAATGTAAGAGAGAAAAGCATATTAATTCACTCAGAAGTCCAACACTATTCTAAACAACGTAGCAATGGACACCCACAGAATTAAATCACTACACATGGCCTCAGTTATTTTATTAGGTCTTTTTCTTTTCCAAGTAGGATTACACATGCTTGATTACCAAGAGGCAGCCTTCTGGTTTTCCAAAGCTTGTGGTAGGAAGAAAAACAAATTAAAAGACACACATTTGGCAGTTTCCTAAGTAATTCTTATCTCCCCACTTGCCATAGTGTTTCTCAGCCATGGGCTGTTGCTATGTGGTTTCTTCTCCCTGGAAGGCTCCCCTACCTTTCACTCTGCTCTCAATGTTGAGTCTTTATTGGTTGCCCCCCATCTGCACCCAGTCCTCCTACTCAAGGCCAGCTGCTCCACATACAGTATTCTCCTATGTTACTACACAAAGAGAGGACTTTCCTGGACTATTAACCAAGTCAGCCAATCTGTGCAACAGTGAATGGCAGGGAGAATTCCCACTGTACAGATCAGGAGACTGAACCTGGTAAGCCACAGTTGGTACAAGCATCCAAACTAAGATTTACTCATCAGTGCCTACCTTATCAGAGCTTGTTTCTTCCACTCCTACAGTCAAGATGAAATGACCTAGTGAATGTTAAAATTCCAACAAACAGTTGAGGAACTGGACAATATAAAACAAAATTAAAAAATTAGCTTGAGGCCGGCGCCGCGGCTCACTAGGCTAATCCTCCGCCTAGCGGCGCCGGCACACCGGGTTCTAGTCCCGGTCGGGGCGCCGGATTCTGTCCCAGTTGCCCCTCTTCCAGGCCAGCCCTCTGCTGTGGCCAGGGAGTGCAGTGGAGGATGGCCCAGGTGCTTGGGCCCTGCACCCCATGGGAGACCAGGATAAGCACCTGGCTCCTGGCTACTGCCATCGGATCAGCGCGGTGTGCCGGCCGCAGCGCGCCGGCCGCGGCGGCCATTGGAGGGTGAACCAACGGCAAAGGAAGACCTTTCTCTCTGTCTCTCTCTCTCTCACTGTCCACTCTGCCTGTCAAAAAAAAAAAAAAAAATTAGCTTGACTCCATATTCTTCCTACCTGGATGTTAAACTCCTTGATGACAAAGATGAGATTTTATCTGAATCAGAAAATGTTAGTGTGACATATAAGTCTCAAAAATTCTTAATATAGACAGACATATGGCCTAATAAGTAAGACATCAGGTGGGACACCTGCATCCCATTATCAGAGTGCCTGAGTGCAAGTCCTGGTTCCATTCTCCAGATTACAGCTTCTTGTTAGTGTGCACACTGGGAGGAAGCAAGTGATGGCTCAAGTGTTTGGGTCCCTACTCCCTAGGTAGGAGTTCTGGACAGATTCCTTAGCTGCTGGCTTTGACCTGGCGAAGCCCTAGCCCTTGCAGGCATTTGGAAAGTAAACCAGTGAATGAGAGCTCTGTCTGCTGTCTCTCCTTTTCTCTCTCCCAAACAAAAAAAACTTCAAAACAAAATAATAGATCTTTCATGCAGAATCCCCAACAGTTAGATGACATCAAGAGTGGCTAAATAGCTGGGAGCTAGACAATATAAGGAATTCTTGCCCTACATTCTTTCTTAGTAATGAACAAATCTGACTCAAGGTGAATGTCCCCACCATAAGATGGCTCCCAAAGAGACCTAACCATCTCTAGACCTCCAAACAACAAAACAACAGTAAGGGTCGTATCTTAATGCCTCAGGCTGTGGTCTTTCCTCAAGCAGTTCTCAGTCTCAAGACCCTTTTATACCCTTCAAAACTATCCCCAACAAGCTCTCTTTCCTATTTCCAGTGATTCTCATTATGGGGACCTGGCTCTACCGATGTTCTACTTGAAACATATCCAGCAATGTAGCCAAATGATCTGTGTTTTCCCAAAACACATCCTCCTCTTTAAGCAGTGCTTTCTGATTCATTTTAGGAAGTTAACAACAGCAACAAATAAGAAAAATAGTAATTTTGACACGTAAAATGCATATCATAATCACAGTTTTCATGGAAAATTTATGCTAAAGTGAGAGTAACAAAATCTTAATTACATAGGAGGGCCTCATTAGAGCCTTAAGTATTCAATCGTTAGTGAGAGGCAACTTTGCATGAAAATTACCATGTTTTTTGGACTAGAAAATGTGAGAATTTGCTAGGTATACCTGTGAACATTTATATTTTTTAAATGCCATCAATTGCACACACACAGCAATTTTACTCCAAGCAAAGCAGTGACAATTATAAACCTGCACAGACAGGTTTATTCAGCCTGAATTCTGTGTATCTTAGAAAAAAAAGATTATATATGCACTAAGGCTTTCTTCCATCTGAACCAAGCTGTGCAAAAGCACATGTGTCTGCACAAAAACACACTGTCTTGTCAAAATTATGATGTAGCAGCTGAGGGATGCTCAGAGGAGCAGTTACCATAGCAACACAGATCGCCACACACTGAAGACATCTGAGTGATTCTGTCTCTTCTCTCAGGTTCTTGTCACAATGACTCACTCAGGTTATCTGTCAGCCATCCAGAGCAAAGACCCACAGGCACAGGACTTCCATTGTTCTGAATCACCTGGGTATGGCCACAACTACAAAATTGTTGGGTAGGAAATCTGACTGCACACTGGCTCAGATCAATCAGTGCTGCCCACAAGACTGTAAACTGGCTGAGTGGAGAGATTCTTCCCTGCATTGCTGAATTCCACCTAAAATAATACACAGCACCTAACAGGTATTCAAAAAACACTGCTAAATTAATAAATGAACCCTTTATTTGATCATCATGAAAATCACAGGATTAATTGAAATCAAAGTTTCAATCCTTCCATTAATTTTTAAAATCACAAGGCCCATGATTTAGGTCAGAAGAACTCAACATGTCAATCACACAGAAGGAAAAAATTCCAAATAAGATTTCTATGAAGAAGTTTTACTCTTTATCCCTTCCAGTTACACTAAATCATTCAACTATGGCAGGAGAGTGCATTGGTTAAATGCATGGATGCTGGAACCATGAGTGCTAGCTTTAAAAGCTGGCTATATCATCACGTGACCTTGAAAGGAGCACTTAGCCTGTTTGCTCCAATATCGCTGTCAAAAAAAAAAAAAAAAAATTGGGAATAATAAGACCTGCCTCAAACATTAACTACTACATTGAGCACACATTATACAAACAAAGATGAATACAACATCCTCCAGTACTTATTATATCCTGCTAATAAAATATCCCCCAGTACTTATTATATTAGAAAATGTATCATATATTATGACATGACAGCACAAGGACAGAGGGACAATCATCAGAGAGTCTTCTGTTAATGCTGCCACATGCTGGTGGTGGGGGTTTGATGGCCTGGGGACTCAGAAATGAATGGTGGTAAGTGGATATGTGTGATAGCCTTTTGATGGAATGCAAGAAATGTAAAGAACCTTATAAACATGAAGCCATAGGTGCTGGAAGACAAGAATCAGTGCATCTCCTTCCTGCTTCCCAGATTTGGCTATGAATGGCAGTACATTTCATTCCAGCCAACTTAAAATATGAGGAGCACACTCTCAGCCTCTGAGAATCAACAGAAGATCTGAAAGGTCAGCATCCCAAGACTCTCTATGCTGGCCACCATAACAATACAAAGGTCTGTGAACAACAGGAAAAACATGGAAACTCACATGCTCAAAAAATTTGAATACAGGTAAATGAGTTAGTAATAAACATAGAGGAAGGAAAGAGAAATAAACTATTAAATAAAGGGTTAACAGTCTACGCTTCTCAAATATTTCCAGAAGCCAATTTCGCAAGGGAAAAGTGATTTATGTGAACATATTCTTGGCAAAGAGTACAGTAGAGAAATAAAAAATTATGCAAAGACTTGTTGAGATTAAATGAATTACTGCTGCATATGAATCAGTCTTTTTTTAAGAAGTCATACAGTATAAAATAGACATAGTCTTGCAGCTGATTAGATTTACACTTCCATCTTATTCAAGCCATGCCACCTGGAGAATAAGATAATTCAATGCTTTTTATATAAAACACCTTGGCTTAATATTTCACAATGAGAAGTCTTGCTTTTGAATTAAATTATGCCAAAATGGAAATCTAGGAGAATAGAGTACTCACAGTGTGTGATGCTAACCATTCAGTCTGGTAAAGAGACTGAGTTTTTGACAGCAGACAACTAGTACTATGTACATTTTCTAATAATCAAGAAGTAGATTTAGAAATTCTACCAAATCTTTGGAGACAGACATAAGTACACTGTATTGGTTTCTTTTTTCTTTTGGGTTTGGGCACCAAGTTTCTGTAGCCTTCACAAAGTCCAGAGATCTCTTAACAATGCCATCTTCAGTTCACAGATGATGTCTCAAAAATACCAAAAGAGAATGATGGTATTTTATGCACACGGATCTGAAGAAGGCCATAAATTCTCTAGATCACTACCTTTAAGTGTACTTTTAAGGCAAAACTTCTCAAATAGGGTTCCCAGAAATACTGATGCCCTCAGCCCTTGGGGGCCTGGGTGGGACTTTGAGTAGTAAGAACCCTAGCATGGTCCCCTTATTCTGTGACCACCTTAAAAGGGCTCCAAATCTCTATCCCCTCACACAACACACAATGGTCATGCAAAGGATTATCTACTACAGCCGTGGCATTCAAGAGTCATATTCAAGAGGACATATTTCTATACACAGTTAACAGAAAACAACAAGCATGGGTTGGAAGAAATTCTGTGGCCAAATATGTATAGCAGATAGACAAACCAAAATTTTTTGCCTCCAGGACTTAAAAACATGCTTTAATATGTTGATGGAATATCCTAAAGGAATATGATACCATTGTGACTCACGAATGTATGTGACAGCACATTCATTTCAAATGTGTTTCATTAGGGTTAAAAATTCACAGAATATACAATTTGAGAATCACTACTTAAAATATTTAACTTGTGGGCCAGTGCTGTAGCATAGTGGGTAAAGCCACCACCTGCAATGCCAGCATACTATACAGGTGCCAGATCGAGTCATGGCTGTTCCACTTCCAATCCAGCTCTCTGCTATGGCCTGGGAAAACAATGGAAGATGGCCCAAGTGCTTGGACCCCTGCACCTGCGTGGGAGACCCTGAAGAAGCTCCTGGCTCCTGGCTTTGGATTGGCCCAGCTCAAGCAGTTGCACCCATTTGAGGAGTTAACCTGTGGATGGAAGACACCTCTGTTTCTCTCCGCCTCTCCCTCCCTCCCTCTCCGTCTGCCTCTCTTTAAAAAAAAAAATAATTAACTTGGGTGACTTGATGAAGGGATTTCAACACAAGCTATATCTGAATTTTTTTAAATAAAGAATTATTCTAAATGGGACTTTCAATGAGGTAGATGTTTAACAGTAAGTAAGACTGAATGTGACATGGAAGAAGTAATACACTTCGATGGCCTAAATTAATGTTGCCATTTTACTGGTAAAACACCCCACATGTCTTCACGTATTGTTTCCCTTTTTTGTTTTTTGAACTTGATTGAAGGAGTAATGAGAAGTGCTTACAGACAGTACAAGGTACTTCAAAAATTTCATGTAAAATGGAGTTAAAACATAAGGTTATCTTGGTACAGGAAATTTTGAATTCATGCATATGAGAGGTCTTCAAAAAGTACACAGAAAATGTGTATTATGAAAAAACGTCACTTTGATTTCAAACATTTAACACACTAAAATACGTTAGATTTTTTTTTAAAGATTTGTTTATTTATTTGAAAGGCAGAATTAGAGAGAGGCAGAGAGAGCAAGATAGGTCTTCCATCTACCGGTTCACTCCTCAAATGGCCACAACTGGACCTATCCAAAGCCAGGAGTCAAGTGCAGGGGCTCAAGGACTTTGGCCATCTTCTACTGCTTTCCTAGGCCACAGCAGAGAGCTGGATCAGAAGTGGAGCAGCCAGGACTCGAACCAGCACCCTTATAGGATGCTGGCACTGCAGGCAGTGTCTTTACCCACTATGCCACAGCACCTGCACCTCCATGAACTTTATGAAGTCCCTTCATATATGCCATGGGCACTGGGGCATCCAATCTCCCTTACAGTGAAAGACCAGATAGATAAACAAGGCAGGCAAGTTGGAACTTCCATTTTCACAGAAGTCGGTGAGAGAAATATAGACACATACACTAAATTCAGAAGTGACATCGTATTACATGGTAAGCCTGAAATACCACTCAATCTGGGTGAAATGATGGAGAATGAGTAAGGGTGGGGAGGAGTCTGGATGCCATGCAAAGGAGGTGACCCAGGAGCTGCGTCTGGAGCTATCAGAAGGCGGCAGACACATCCAGAGCTGGGGAAAGAGCTTCCTATTCCAGGCAGTGGGGAGGTGCAGGGCTTTGAGACAGAAACACACTCCGGTGACATGAGGAACAGGGGGCAATGTGTGAGCGGGAGAAGGTGTTAGAAGATGAGGCTGAAGATTCAGAGAGAGACACGACATTGGGACTGTACAGCCCATGCTACAGACCTCAGAGCTCCATCTGAGCGAAACTGGTGGCATGGTTCTAAGCAGGAAAACACTGTAACTTGATTTGTGTTGTGGAAACAGCTGATGCCATGGAGTAAATAGCAGGTGATAAGGCTCAAGAAAGGAAGACGAGGAATTCACACCTAAACATGGTAGGATACATTCTCCAACCCCAAGACCTGAAACTCCAAATCCTGCAAGAATGATTGAACTTGACATTCATCCAGCTAAGCAACACAGATGTCAGTCACACAGGTGCACTTTTCTCCTTCAAGTGGTACTGTCCAAAGAAACATAATTGCCCTAGAGAAATACACAAAAAAATTGCTTTAAGATTATTTTCTTAAACACTATTGATTTGTTTACTACATAGAGAGTGAGAAAGAGATCAAGAGATCTACTAGTTCACTCCCTAAACTCCTGAGACAACAGAAGCAGGGCTGGAGCCTGGAACACAATCCTGGTCTCCCATGTTGGTAACAAAAACCTCATCAGTGGAACTATCACCACTACCCACCAGGATTTGCATTAGCAGGAAGGAGAAGTCAAAAGTCAGAGCCGGGTATTGAACCTACGCGCTCCAATGTGGAATGCAGGCATCTTAATGGCCTCTTAATCCAAGTTTCTTTTGGATCTTAAAGGATAAAACTTTTTCTTTGAACTGCATTAGCTCTATTCTTGTAGAACTCAAGGGTGAATCAAAGCCAATTAAAAAAAAAAAAAACAGTACGGATCGGAGACTGGTGCTGTGGCATAGCAGGTGGGGCCGCTGCCTGCAGTGCTGGCATCCCATATGGGTGCCAGTTCTAATCCCGGCTGCTCCACTTCCGATCCAGCTCTCTGCTATGGCCTGGGAAAGCAGTGGAAGATGGCCCAAGTCCTTGGGCCCCTGCAACTCTGTGGGGGACCTGGAGGAAGCTCCAGGCTCCCGGCTTTGGATCAGCCAAGCTCCTGTCATTCTGGCCTTTTGGGGAGTGGACCAGCGGATGGAAGACTTCCTCTCTGTCTCTCTGTCTCACTCTCTCTCCCTCTCTCTGCCTCTGCCTCTCTGTAACTCTTTCAAATAAATAAATAAAAAAGAAAAACAGCTGGTGCCGCGGCTCAATAGGCTAATCCTCCACCTGCGGTGCTGGCACCTCGGGTTCTAGTCCCGGTCGGGGTGCCAGATTCTGTCCTGGTTGCCCCTCTTCCAGGCCAGCTCTCTGCTGTGGCCCAGGAGTGCAGTGGAAGATGGCTCAGGTCCTTGGGCCCTGCACCTGCATGGGAGACCAGGAGGAAGCACCTGGCTCCTGGCTTCAGATCAGCGTGATGCGCCAGCTGCAGCGTGCTTGCCGCGGCGGCCATTGGAGGGTAAACCAACGGCAAAGGAAGACCTTTCTCTCTGTCTCTCTCTCTCTCACTCTCTCACTGTCCACTCTGCCTACCAAAAAAAAAAAAAAAAAAAAAAGAAAAAAAGAAAAACAGTAAGGCTCTCCCTTAATTCCTAATCAATACCCATATGATATCTCCCCATTAAATAAGTGACATGTTTATGACACTTAAGATTGAAAAAAATGAAACAGTAAAACCCGACTAATTCCTAACCTGATTTAATCAGATTTTGAAACAGTTTGGACCTTGTTGGTCTGAATATGTTCTCCTTTATTCAGTTTTTAAAAATTCTTCCCTGCAAATTAGCAACTAAGAATGGATAGGGTATATTATTCACTCTCAAGAGAACAAGCTGTGGGCTGGCGCTGTGGCAAGGCAGGTAAAGCTGTCGCCTGCAGTGCTGGCATCCCATATGGGCACCGGTTCAAGTACTGGCTGCTCCACTTCCAATCAAGCTCTCTGCTATTGCCTGGGAAAGTAGTATAAAATGGCTCAAGTTCTTGGGCCCCTGTACCCACGTGGGATACCCAGAAGAAGCTCCTGGCTCTTGGCTTAGGATCAGCATGGCTCCAGCCATGTGGCCATCTGGGGAGTGAACCATCAGATGGAAGCTTGCTCGCTCTCTCTCTCTCTCTCTCTCTGCCTCTCTAACTTTGCCTCTTAAATAAATAAATGTGAGAGAGAGAGAGAAACACAAGATGTATAGAAACATATAGGCTGGTGCCATGGCTCATTTGGCTAATCCTCTGCCTGAGGCACCAGCACCCTGGGTTCTAGTCCCGGTCGGGGTGCCGGGTTCTAGTCCCGGTCGCTCCTCTTCCAGTCCAGCTCTCTACTGTGGCCCGGGAAGGCAGTGGAGGATGGCCCAAGTCCTTGGGCCCTGCACCTGCATGGGAGACCAGGAGGAAGTACCTGGCTTCTGGCTTCGGATCGGCACAGTGCGCCAGACTCAATGCGCCAGCCATAGCAGCCACCTGCGGGGGTGAACCAACAGAAAAAGGAAGACCTTTCTCTCTGTCTCTCTCACTGTCTAACCCTGCCTGTCAAAAAAAAAAAAAAAAAAAAAAAAAAAAAAAAAAAAGAAACATATAAACACAGAATCAAAACCCTAATGGACAAACTGCTTATCTATTCAGTTTAGCAGGTCACTCAAAGATCTCTATTATACTGCTGGCTGACTTTGAAGTTGACAGCACTAGTGTAAGTAAAACAAATTCTAGTCATTTCAACACATTTCCCAGGTGAAACTTTCCAATAATTCTAGCTAGTGTTAAAACACAGTTCATACAAATATTTAAGGTAGGCTTGGTTCCAATTAAATCATCATCTATTAAAATTCTCACACAACAAATAATATAAAACAAACATTTCATATAGTCACTTATGTATTTACTTTGATCTAAATTCACAAGTGGACTAACCTCCAGCTAAAAGTTTAAAAATTATAATGAGAGTGGGTTTTTAGCCGACCAGTTAGGATACCCATGTCCTACATCAGAGGTCTTGGATTCAAAACCCAGCCTTGGGTCCTAATAACAGCTTCCTGTTAATACAGACCCTGGGAGAAGCAGGTGATGATTCAAGAATTTGGGATCCTGCCACCCATGGTGGGAGACACTGACTGTATTGGGAATTTCAGGAAGCAACCAGCAGATGCAATCTCTCTCTGTCTCTTTCTCTTTGCCCTTCAAATGAGTATTTTTCTTTTTTTGACAGGCAGAGTGGACAGTGAGAGAGAGAGAGACAGAGAGAAAGGTCTTCCTTTACCGTTGGTTCACCCTCCAATGGCCGCCGCGGCTGGTGCAATGCGGCCGGAGCACCGCGCTGATCCCAAGGCAGGAGCCAGGTGCTTCTCCTGGTTTCCCATGGGGTGCAGGGCCCAAGCACTCGGGCCATCCTCCACTGCACTCCCGGGCCACAGCAGAGAGCTGGACAGGAAGAGGGGCAACCAGGACAGAATCCGGCGCCCCGACCGGGACTAGAACCCAAGGTGCCGGTGCCACAGGCGGAGGATTAGCCTATTGAGCTGCAGCGCCGGCCTATGAGTATTTTTCTTTAAATTATACTGAATGCTTTAAGATTTTATTTATTTATCTGAAAGAGAGAAAGATCTTCTATCTGCTAGCTCACTTCTCCAAATGCCTACAACAGCCAAAGTTGGACCAGGGGGAAGCCAGGGACCAGGAACTCCATCCGGGTCTGTGACAGGGTTGGCAGAGCCCCAGGACTTGACCCATCACCCACTGCCTTCCTGGACTCTCACTCAGAGAAGAGCCACTGCCTATCTTGCTTTATCTAAACATATCCACGCCTCCCTGTCTTAAAGGCTTCCTATCACTAACAGAAGTGAATTCTGCCTCCTGACTTTTCCAGCCGCTCAGGGAATCTAGCCATAACCAGAGTCTACAGAGAGAAACTATGAATCAGCACACTGTAAGTACAGTATTGCAGTCTAGTCAGCAGCCCAGACTAGACTCTCTTTAGCAAGTGGTTAGCAATAAAAGACAGTGATGCTCAAATCGCCATGTAATGCAACCCTACTACCTCTGATGTCTGCTTACACAGGAGCTCAGAATCATGTCATTAAATGAGAAAGGCTGGATTCATTACTTTATGTTACCAAACACATTGCAGTCTCATGTTCAATGAAAAATTAAAACTTGGCCACATATACCAAGAGCCTAATTACATTTTTCAACATCTGCCTTTCTTTCCAGGCCAAAAGAAAACAATATTTGTAGAACAGCAGAGTGAGACAAAACAGACTTAAGTCTTTTCATCCAGTAGGGGTGGTGAGCATCTTCATTACATTCTCTGCCTTTTGGGTGGTTCAGGAAGGTTCCTGGATGCAAATTAGACAATCCCTGAGTGTCAGGGTGGCTTAAATAGCGAGAGGCTCATTTTTCTAACAGGAATCTGGAGGGAGGTGGTCCCAGGAGCTGCCTCAGCCATTCCACAATGCTGTGAAAGACACAGATCCCTCTGGTCCTACGGTTCTCCACATGTCAGTTTTCCTCCTCAAACCTGTCACCTCCTTTCCACAAGATGGCTATCATATTTCCACACAACACATTCTCACTTACAGTAGAAAGCAGAAGTGAAAGCAAAATGAGGTACCTTCATGGATGTCTGCCACTTTTATTCAGGACGGGAATGCCCCCTATTTCCCTTAGGTTTCTTGGGCTGAACTAGGGCCACATGTACAACTCTAGACCAATCGCTGTTGAAACAGGCTATGCTGGCCAGAACGGCTTAGACCAATCCAGATTCAGCAAGGAGCAGGATAGGCACCATATGCCTGAAATGAACGAGCTGTTCTGAGTAAACACAAAACCAGGGGTCTGTTCGCAGGAACAAGTAGACGAGGACAGCAGTGTATCCCTCAAGGATTTCTCGGAATGCAAGGATCTACGAATAGACAAATAAGCAAATGACTAGCGCAGAAGAAAAGTAAGGGCACATCTGTGGGGAGCAACTGGGAGCAACTCGGACTAGACTAAGTTACTGGAATTAAGACTTATTCTATGCATCTGCTTTCCCACAATATGGCGCTGAGAAGGGAAACAGCTTCTACACAGCTGCCTCCAGTTCAACCAATAAACTGTGGGACCTGCTCCTGATTGGAGGAGAGCAGCGTACTCGGTGTGTGGGTAGCAGAGTTGGGATTGGTGGAAGAGGACTATAAAGGAGGAGAGAGACGGCATGCACGAGGAACATCTAAGGGGAACATCTATCTGAAGGAACACCTGTGCAGCCCCCGAGAGAGCCGGCCGGCGGTGTGCCGCTCCCCCGCAGAAGTGGGGAATGTGGCAGGGGGAACCGCCCTTCCACGGAGGTGGAAGGGTCGGTAGCCAACCCTGGAAGAACCAGCAGCAAACCCGGGGAGGGCCGAGCAGACGAAAGAACAACGCAGGGTCCTGTGTTGTTCCTCCACGAAGACGGGGAGCGACAACATCCTGTGTCTCCTCTAAAGCTCGAGTACTAAAGGGGACTGAAGTGTTGACAGAGCTGTAGAACACAAGGAGTCACCATCTAATTCTCTTCCTTAAATCTTTCCTTATTAAGAGGCAAGATGGTCACCTCCATTGCAAGTCTTAACATATTAAATGAAAAGAAACAGCATGAATCAAGTCACCTCTAGAAACAACCTCTACCCCAGATTTCAATGACTGCATAACTTAAATTGTAACCAGAGCACAGGCATTTCTTCCAGCTTTTTGAAGGGTAATTTAAATGTCCATTTAAAACATATAACCCACACTCCAATGATGAAATGAGTGATATTTAAAGAAACTCTGTACTGTGTTAAGCAAATATGAGAATGTCTGTTTGCCCACAGACATACATATGTCATGCCCACATACAAGTAATTTTTGTGTTATGGCTAAAAACATCATCACACAGTCAACCTTAACATTTAGCTACAATCTGGCTAAAATTGAATTCCAGCAACATACGAAGAAATTTACATTATCATACATACATTAGCAATTTCAGAACTTTAAATAGTAAATTCTTAAAATTCAGCCAATAAGCACACTGTGTTTACTTATCTCCAGGGTTCAAGGACTGATACTGAGAAGATCACTGACTGGTGATAGTAGCCACAATGGAAATGCAAAGCACAACCTCTATTCTGACAAGCACAGGCAGAATAAGTCTGTCCATGTTAGAAACTTCCAGATGTAACATTATTGGCTGTGATTATTTGGGGGTCAGATATCATATTATGATGGTACAGTGACATAATCAATCAATATTACTGTAAGTCTTTGAAAAATTTTCCCCTTTCAATTACATTACTTCCTGGTAGAAAACATCCATGTAAATCAATTTAGAAAATTAACGCCTGTAACCTGTGCAGGAATAAAATAAATTCATTCAGTGTTGGTCTAAAGAAGAGGTCACAGACCTTAGAGAAGCAAAATCTAAAGAGGAAACACTCCTGTCGTCCTTTCCAGAGACTCTGTGCTGGGACTGCAGCCCAGTTGCTCCCACTGAGCAGCCAAACACACCCAGGTTAGACCCGGCTACTCGGACCTAGAACACCCAAGACTCTACACACATACACTACTCGTTTGACAGAATCCTGGGGATAGGAATAACCAAAAGCCAGCAGAGTACACGTGTCACCCTTCCTCCGTATCTTCCATGGTCTCCCTGTACTCTCACGATCTGCTGTGCCAGGAAAACAGGCAAAGCAAAGGTTTCCGAGTTATTCCTTGCCCCAAGCTCTCAACCACCACCAAGCTGCTCTCTCTTGCCCTCTAGAGGATCTCAAGATTATGGCAAGAAAAGAAGAAAACTGATGGTACCTGCTTTCCCATCAACTCTCAGTAAATACACTTCTGACAACTTGCAAAAGAGCATGGATCAGACATACATTCTTAGAATTGTATCTATGAACTATATTGAATCTGTTAAAAACTAAAAAGCTGATTTATTTTAAAAAAGAAGGTGGAATTGAGTTTACATAGGAATTCTTGCATGTAACATAAGACCCCCTTTGGAACTTATTTTTTCTTTTTGCATTTCAAATCTCAAAAGATAATCACAGAAAAATCTTGCTACAGATGATATATCTATCTAACTATCCATCTATGCACACATATATATGGCATAATTCATGCATATAAACCCCCACCCCCCCAGGCCTAGTGTACTCTGGGCTGCACATCTGCTAACTAAAGACATTAGACTATAAGCACTCCGGCATCTCTCAGTTCTCAAATAAGCAAAACAAAAACCTGTACCTCCATGATTCTTGGGTTCATTAATCAGAAACTCAACAAGAGAAATGAACTAGCTGTAAAATACCAGGGAACAGTAGGGGCTGTGGTAAGCTGCAGATTTCATGCCCTCCTAAAGGGGTGAAGATGTACTAAGTTCTGGCTCACTGAGCTCTCAGTGAAAACAAAGATCATCCAGTTAGGTTTATTTATTTTCAAGCCAGAAAAGATAAGTTGATATAAAATCTCCACATTCTAGATACTGAATGACCTCCAAACACTGCACTGGAAAAAAAGAAACCAGGACAATATACTGTACTTAGTCCATCACAGCAAACATTTCTGCAACAACATCACCTGTCCATGGTAAAGGCAATTCAAGAGAAAACCAGAAGGAAGCCCCATCCATCTCTTGCACAATGAGATCCATCCTATCAAAGAACCATCTGGTCTGCAGGGACAGATGCAGCAGATGTGGTAATTGGACGACTGCTTAAATCTTCAGCCAGTCCCTTCCTTGGGTGTTTCATCTTAATTTTGAAACAAAGTGGCTTTGTAGGGTGTATTAAAGCATAAATAAATCACCATAACAGCCTGTGTTATTTCTTCCACAGCCGGCTCAGCCTGCAAGCACAGAAGATAGATAGTGGGATGGACACTGGCAAGGAGGGGACGGTGGCCTGAAAGGGCTGGCACGTGTGCATGGAAGGCCACGTCACCGCTGCTGTTACTAACCAAAGCACGGGGAAGGGGGATGCAGGTTTGTTTTTAGCACAGAAATTCTTGGCCTAATTTTAAGTTACTTCCCCCGCCCCCATCTTGGATTTGGTTTATATCCCAATCTATTCTTCCTATGGGCCATAATGGCCATTTCTTAGGTCCATTTATCTTTTTCAAAAATAAGGACACACTCGCAGTCCATGTTCTCCACAGCTCACAGACCCAGGCCTGGAGAACAGATGAGGAAGGGCTGGCAAGACGCCAACTCATTTTCATTTGCGGGTTAAATACACTGTCTTATCTACATAACCTTTACCTCCATTAGTCAGACCTCCGCTTCAGCTGCACTGAAAACTCCTTAGTGGCTGTGCCCAACTCAAACATACGACCTCTGCAGATTCCTGAAGAAGCGGCGTCCCTCAAGTCTAATCAAAGGACCCAGTCCCCCTGAATACAGGCATGTGTGTATTAGAAATTTCCATGGGGACAAAAGCTTGCATCATGTCTGGATTAAGAGCTCTGGGAAAGACAGAAAAGAAATAATTATCTGAAAACACACACGAAAACTTCTCCCTGTATGTTTGCCTATGAGTGTATGGGAGCAGATATTTTAAGCCCAGAGGTTATGACATCCAGGTCTCGTGCTGTAGTGTCTGGGTTTGATTCCTCGTGCCTCACTCCAATCCCCTGCTTACTGGAGACCCTGAGACACAGAGGTGATGGCTCATGTAACTGGGTCCCTGCTATCCACATGGGAGACCTGGACTGTGTTCCCAATCCAGCCCCAGTCATGGTGGACATTTGGGAAGTAACAAGTAGGTGGGAGTGCCTCCCTTCTCTCCTCTCTCTCTCAAGTAATTTTTTTTTTTTGGACAGGCAGAGTGGACAGTGAGAGAGAGAGAGACAGAGAGAAAGGTCTTCCTTTTCCATTGGTTCACCCCCCAAATGGCCGCTACGGCTGATGTGCCACGCCAATCTCAAGCCAGGAGCCAGGTGCTTCTCCTGGTCTCCCATGTGGGTGCAGGGCCCAAGGACCTGGGCCATGCTCCACTGCACTCCTGGGTCACAGCAGAGAGCTGGACTGGAAGAGGAGTGACCGGGACAGAATCCGGCGCCCCAACCGGGACTAGAACCTGGGGTGCCGGCACCACAGGCGGAGAATTAGCCTAGTGAGCCGCGGCGCCGGCTCTCTCAAGTAATTTTTAAAGTATATACCAGTGCATGCAAACTAAATGACATGAAAATCAGTCAAAAAAAAAAAAAAACCATTATTATTTACGATAAATTATTCCTAAAAGGCACACAAAGCTAAATTTAAAGATCTACTAATGTCATTTAACTTCTGATGGTTTCCTCAACACCACTAGAATTGTGCTGTACATCTTGCATTTACGTTTTCCCTTCATATGAAACAATGAGAGCTATGTAGAACACTTTGTTTTAAATTTCACTTTCTAGCCTAGTGACAGTAAGGATTCTAATAATACACAAATGGAAGAAGAATTTACACATCATTTTAGTTTCTCATTTTAAAAGTAGATGAAACTTTTCAAAAGTGAAAATTTTGGAATTTTTTGTTTAGGTTTTTTTTTTGAAAGGCAGAGTTAGAGAAAGAAAAAAAAGAAGAGATCTTCCATCCACTGGTCACTCCCCAAAGGCCAGCGCTGGGCCAAGCCAATGCCAGGAGCCAGGAGCTTCATCCTGGTCTCCCACATGGGTACAGGGGCCCAAGTATGTGAGCCACCCTTCACTACTTTTTCAGGCACATTAGTAGGGAGTTGGATTGGAAGTGGAGCAGGCAGGACACGAACAGGCAGCCATATGGGGTGCCAGCATTGGTGGTTGTGGCTTAACCCCTTACACCACAGTGCCGACCCTGGAAGCGATTTCTAAGGTTACATAAGATAGTAAGACTGACACAGGGATCATTGTTGATATATCATATGGATGTTAAAAGAGGTCTTCAAAAAGTTCAATGAAAATATATATTATAAAGACAGTGTACATGCATGTCAAAAGTTTTTGAACCAAATAAATTTTTTTTTAATTTTCAATTATCTTTATATACAGAAGATCAATTTAGCATATATTAAGTAAAGATTTCAACAGTTTGCACCCACACAGAAACACAAAGTGTAATATACTATTTGAGTACTAGTTATAGCATTAATTAAACACCTAAGAGTAATTGTGTATTAATTATAGAGTTCAACCAATAGTTTTAAGTAGAATATAAAAAATAGTAAAAGGGTAAAGTATTAAGTTCTTTTTTTCTTTTTTTTTGTTTGTTATATAGTTTTTTTTTTATTTAATAAATGTGAATTTACAGAGTGCAACTTTCGTATTGTTGTGGCTCCCTGCCAGCCTCCCTCCCTCCCGTGGCCCTCCCCTCTCCCACTCCCTCTCCCATCCCGCCCTTCATCATGTTTCATTTTCAATTAACTTCATATACTGAAGATCAACTTAGTATACACTAAGCAAGGATTTCAACAGGCTGCACTCACACAACCGCACAAGGTATAGGGTATTGTTCGACTAGTAGTGTTGTTTTTAAGTTTCATAGTAAAACACATTAAGAACAGAGATCCTACGTGGGGAGCCTGTACTCAGTGACTCCCGTTGCTGATTTAACAGTTGGCACTCTTATTTATGACGTCAGTAATCCCCCAAGACGCTTGCTATGAGCTGTCTACGCTATGGAAGCCCCTTGAGTTCACCGACTCTGAACTTGTTTAGTCAAGGCCATATCACAGTGGAGGTTCCTTCCTCCCTTCAGAGGAAGGCGCCTCCCTCCTTGATGGCCTGTTCCTTCTGCTGGGGTCTTGTTCACCAGGATCTTTCATTTAGATTGTTTTTTGCCACCGTGTCATGGCTTTCCATGCTTGTGAGACTCTCATGGACCTTTTAGCCAGATCCGAATGTCCCAAGGGTTGATTCTGAGGCAGGAGTGCTGCCATTCTATGAGTCTGCTGTGTGTCCTGTTTCCCCTGCAGGATCATTCTCTCCCTTTTAATTCTATCATTCATTAGTTGCTTACACTGGTCTTATTTGTGAAATCTCATTGACACATACCCTATCTTTTTGATCGGTTGTGTATTTATACTTATCACTTTACCAATGTGCTGGCTTTGGTACCTGCCTCCTTAGTAAGATTGAGTTGAAATCCCCTGGCACATTTCTAGTTCCACTATTGGAGGTAGTCCAAGTGAGCATGTTCCAACCTATATATCTCCTCCCTCTCTTATTCCCACTCCTATGTTTAACAGAGATCACTTTTCCGTTAATTTTAAATGCCTAAGAATGATTGTGCATTGATTACAGAAATCAACCAGTGGTCTTATGTAGAACAAACAGAGCAACAACAACAACAACAACAAGAAAGCAGCAACTTTCTTGTCTCCTGTTACATGTCAAGATGAGTCAGAATATTTAGGGCCATTTGTTAAATTTTTAAAAAAATTAAAAATATTTATTTATTTATTTTTTGACAGGCAGAGTGGACAGTGAGAGAGAGAGACAGAGAGAAAGGTCTTCCTTTTCCGTTGGTTCACCCCCCAAATAGCCGCTCTGGTGGCGCGCTGTGGCCAGCGCACTGTGCTAATCTGAAGCCCGGAGCCAGGCGCTTCTGGTCTCCCATGCAGGTGCAGGGCCGAAGGACTTGGGCCACCCTCCCCAAGGGATGTGGTACTCCCGGGCCACAGCAGAGAGCTGGACTGGAAGAGGAGCAACCGGGACAGAATCTGGTGCCCCGACCAGGACTAGAACCCGGGGTGCCGGCACCGCAGGTGGAGGATTAGCCTATTGAGCTGCGGTGCCAGCCCAAAATAAATCTTTTAATTCTACTTTTCCAAGAAAAGTGTACCCACGCACAAGTCACAGTAATCAGCCATGCTGTCAGCAGATAAGAGCAATGTGGGGGCAGCACTGGTGGTCACACAGCACTGAATTCATATCTGTGGCTCTCCCTAGGGCTCATTCCCATCCTTCAAAAGATCCTTTGACTGCTGTAAAAATGCACTCTCTAGGCCTTACAGCAGCCTAAGTATTAGCAACAGCCTACTGGAGAGAAATTAACCAACATGCACTGCAAGCACTTTCCAGGCGCCATGTCAGTCACTCCTCACAATGCCTCTGTGAGGCAGCTGTTGTTCTTAACCCCGAAGCGAGATTTCATGGAAACCCATAGGGCCAGATTAAGTCACAACACCAGGGAAGGCCCTAGCTGCAACCAAAACCCATGTTTTCACCTCCAAAGGTACAACTCTTGCCTAAGACCCTCCAACAATTAAAATTCCTAGCCATAGAACTTTCTGGAATAACACTGACATCTCTGCAAGATGAGAGGGGGCACACAGTGAGCTTTTCAATCTAGCTAATCCCTACTCCACAGTTCCATCATTCAGCTCACCTGAAATGTTACAGGGTCTCACCACAAGGGGAATTTTTTTTTAAGATTTATTTATTTATTTGAAAATCAGAGTTAAAAAGGCAAAGAGAGAAAGATCCTCCATCTGCTGGTTCACTCCCCAGATGGAAGCAACAGCAGGAGCTATGCCGACCTGAAGCCAGAGCCAGGAGCTTCCTCTCTGGGTCTCCCATACGGGTGCAGGGGCCCAAGGGCCTTGACCACCTTCCACTGCTTTCCCAGGCCATAGCAGAGAGCTGGATCAGAAATAGAGCAGTTGGGATTCGAACTGGCACCCATATGGGATGCCAGCACTGCAGACTGGGGCTCTAACCCACTGCGCCACAGCGCTGGCCCCCACAAGGGCACTTTTACTGCTGTCATTTTCTCTCCAGTTCGTAAGAGTCCCAGGAAAAGGAACAGCCTCACCTATATGCTACCCATCAGGGCTGATCTTTAGACAAAACAGTGGAGTTCCATGTGACAAGAACACAGGCTCCATTTAGCAGAATACTAGTGGTATCTCTCGAGGTCGTCCAGAGAAACAGAACCAATAAGATATATACAGAAATGTGAGCGAAGGTCTATTAAGAGAATTGGCTCATGTGATTACGAAAACCAACAAATCCTACAAGATGCTGCCTTGCAAGCAGAAGGACCAAGAAAACTGGTGGTGCAATTCAGTCCCTGAGGGTGTGAATTCCACATCCAAGGCTGAAGAACTGAACACCAGGGGCAGGAAAGGTGGGCTGGTCAAGTTCCCCAGCATCTGAAGGCCCCAAAACAAGGTGTTCCAGTGTCCGAGGGCAGGAGATGAGAGTCCCAGCTCAAGTAACTGGTCTACCTTCCACGTTTGTGTCCTATGCAGGTCTTCAAAGGACTAAATGACACAGGCCATCATGGATAATGGTGGATCTTTTTTTTTTTTTTTTTTTTTAACTGAGCCTACAGATTCAAACGATCATCTCTTACAGAATTGTCACACATACTGAGATCCTGTGTTACCAGCTTTGTGGGTATCCCTTAACCCAATCTGGGTGGCACACAAAATTAACCACCACACCATTAAGTTCTAAAACATCTTCACTCGTGGAAAGTCACAAACACCTGCGTGCCCACCAGCCAGAACAGAATTTTAATATTAACACACTGTATTCAAAAGTTTCACGATGGATGGGTAGATATGTCCCCCAAAATTAATAAATAAAAGCAACTTCTTCAAATAAGGGACAAGTTACTGTATTGAACCACTTCATTTGTTACTTGAGTAAGAACCCAGCAATAGGCTTAACATTAGGGAGGCAAAAAGTGGTAAGAGAATCATGTAATGCAGCTCTGATGTGGTTATGCAGGGAGTGCTGTGAAGTGTGGCAGGGGGAGCTCTAATCTTGTCCTCAAGTCAGCAAGGGCACCTTCCTTCACTCAAGGCTGGGGTCTACAGGGCAGGTAAATCACATCAAGGAGCCTAGGGTTTGAATACCTGGGCCCAGGGATTCAGCCACTCATCACTCACCACCACTCTGCATTACGTGGTACTAGGTCCTGCAGAAAATTTTTTTTACATGGGTAGGTGTCCAAAGTCAAGTCACAAAGACCCAGGCAAGTCATGTCAAACAGGCAGTGAGATCACTGGATTCCACTGTGTCAACATCAGTCTAGCTGCAGGTGGCTGATGGATTAAAGGGGGCGAAGGAGGAAGTACTCAGTTTCACTTACCCAGTTACTAAGAACTCACACATCCCCAGCCTGTGAAACCTGCCTCATTAGGCGTCCTAAAATTAGATTCTGCGTTTCCTTAACAATTTTCTAACTTAAACAGGAAAACTCACTGTAAGCAGCTCACGCTTTCAAAAGCTCTCCAGTTCTCGTTCCTCTCCGTGCCAATGACTTTAGGCTACATCTTCTCACTCTGCTACCCAAGTGTTTAAATCATAGGTTTGCATTTGAACTAGCACCCATCCCATCAATATCCTCATGGAAGACTGACATTGCCTCTCACATACTAGTGCATCTGAAGCCTGTAGAAGAATGTACATGCAGTATACCCAGGAATACACAATCAAACACACGCACAGAAAAACAACAACCCATAGTTCTGCCAGGAAATAGGCAGGGCCAGCATCTGCAGGAGGTACCTTTCCATTTTTGTAACAATTGACTGGACTGATGATATTTTCCCCACCAGACATTGTGCAAGGCAATTGCCCCATCTAACTTCACCCTCACAGGTGAAACCACCGCTTAGAGTTGTTCATGAGTTTTCCACAGCCACACACCTAGGAAACTGAGAGGCTGGGATTTCAGCTTGCAAAGTCTGAATCCGTGTGCCAAAACTGTGGCACAGTGGATAAAGCTAGAGGTTGTGGTGAAATGCCAGTTCAAGTGCAGGCTACTCCACTTCCAATCTAGCTCCTTGCTTATGCACCTGGGAAGGTAGCAAAAGATAGCCCAAGTACTTGAGCCCCTGTCACCCATGTGAGAGACCCAGACGGAGTTCCTAGCTCTTTGGTTTTGGCCTAGCCCAGCCCTGGCCGTTGCAGCCATTTGGAGAGTGAACCCACTGACAGATCAACCCCTCCCCCACCCCCTCTCTCCTCACCACCCTGTGCTCTGTCTTTTGAATAAACAAACAAATCTTTTTCTTTTTTTTTTTTTAAGATTTATTTATTTATTTGAAAGTCAGGGTTACACAGAGAGAGGAGAAGCAGAGAACCATCCGATGGTTCACTCCCCAACTGGCTACAAATGCCGGAGCTGCACCGATCCGAAGCCAGGAGCCAGGAGCTTCTTCCGGGTCTCCCATGAGGGTGCAAGGGCCCAAGGACTTGGGCCATCTTCTTACTGCTTTCCCAGCCCATAGCAGAGAACTGTCTGATGGCACCACAGGGGTCCTGGGGCTTTCTCCTCCCACAGACTCCCCTAGAATGCAGAAGGCAGCTATCCTGACCCCACTCAAACAAATCTTAAATAATAATAATAATAATAATAATAATAATAAAAAGCCTGAATCCAAACACAGTAAGTCTAATGCTCACGCCTATGTCCCAGGGAAGGTAGGTGGGGTGGTGTTAAGGGCAACTACGGATCGCACATCTTAGAGTCACATGTTCTTTCCCTCCTTATGACTGCTTTGAAAATATATTTTCTGGGTCTCAGGAAAGCCCCAGAGGCAGTGGGGAGAAGGCATGGAAAACTTAACTGCTACTAGTCATCTGTATCAACTAAGAAACAGTGTGTTCTCCATGACTGCCAAGAGATAGGTTGAAAATGCCAATAGATCTGTACTTCTATAAAACAACTGTTTTAAGCCACTAAAATGAGGCTGGGGAAAACAGTCCTTACTGATGTGTAACGAATATACAGCTAAGTTATAAATCCCACTTTTGTATACATCTATCCACAAACATAAAATACACACACACACACACACACACACACACACACATGCATTTTAGTCTGTCTCTGAGCTGATTATTTTCCCTTCTCAAGGCTTTTCTACCTTCCCTACGTGACCCAGAATCACTGAGGGAAAAGAGGATCTCAAGGCAGCTTCAAGGGGCACACTGCAGAGTCTGATACCATTTGGGCCGCTTCTGAAACGCACATTTTCAAGCTCCTGTAATGATGCGAACAAAATCAAAGACGACAGTTATGACAAGGCAGACTGTGTATTCCTGATCAGCTGTGGAACCCACAGTTTTACCAAAATAAAAGAGGCTGCTATTTCTGCTTCATTTCTGAAGCTACAACATTTGATGAGATAAAAAGGACTTGTCTCACTGGCACATTCAGTTGTTTGGCCAACATTTAACAGTTTCAAAAGAACTTAAAAATCTACTATGGAGTAGGTCTATTTTCCTTGAGCTACAGTTTGGGAAGTTGTAAAGACTTGTTGAGAAGCCCAATTTTAAAACAGTGCCCCTGAAAATGGCTTCAACACTGAAAAATACACCCAATAGGATCATTCCAAGTCATGAAAATCAACCAATATTTCTGTTGTGTTAACAGAATTTATTATATACAGGCATGAAGCTTTCAACAAGGAAATACACAGGTAGTAAACGTCCACGACCTATTTCAACCACCCATTCAGTCAATACATAACTATTCAAGGCCAGGCCTGAACTCGGTCTAGAAAATAAGGTATAACCCTTCAATCAAGTAGTATGGTCAGAACCTACCAGACCACCAGCCAGAAAACGCATAACAGGATCACATTACATGCCTTTCATTTCTTCTACTCATCCACATATGGTGATAGGACAGTTAAATATATTTATATCAAAAAGGTCTAGAATTCTATAATATTTATCACCTTACCAAGTGCAAAGTGCTGACACTGCGGCACACTGGGTTAAGCCCCTGCTTGCTACTCTGGCATCCCGGATCAGGTGCCAGTTCAAGTTCTGGCTGCTCCACGTCCAATCCAGCTTCCTGCTAATGCTCCCGGAAAAGCAGCAGATAATTGCCCAAATACTTCACTGATGTGGCAAATCCTGATGAAGTTCCTGGCTCCTGACTTCAGGTGGCCCAATCCTCGCTTTTGCAGCCATCTGGCGAGTGAGCTAGCATATGAAAGATCTCCCTCCCTCTCTCTATGTCTCCCTCACCCATGTCACTCTGCCTTTCAAATAAATAAGTAAATCTAGAAGAAAAACAAAGGCTGCTATTCAAAGGCTCCTAATGTGACATGTCAGTAACACAAAACAATAGTGATGGAAGGTATGACTCAAGGAGCATTTTCAATGCAACAGGTAACCTGCCAAATAGTTCGCATCATCATCTCATTTAAAAGATGATTCTTAGAATACTTTGAGATAATGCGTGCATTTTTTTTTTCCTTTGAAAAACTCTAATGCATGGAAATAGCATTTGGCCTATTGGTTAAAATACCCACATCCCATATCAGAGTACTTGGGTTTAAGTTCTGGCTCCATTAGCAATTCCAGCTTCCTGCTAATGCACACCCTGCAAGGCAGTGGTGATGGTTCAAGTGGATGGGTCACCACTATCCCTGTGGGAGACCAAGGCTGAGTTTCCAGCTTCTAGCTTTGACCTGGCTCAGCCTTGGCAATGCAAGCATTTGAGAAGTAAACCAGAGGCTGGGAGAGCATATTCTCTCTCTCTCTCTTCACCAACCGCCTCTATGCAAACAAATAATTTAAAAAAAAATCAACACATTCCAGAGCCTGCTTCTCATTTTAAAAATCCTTTCTCACACAGTGCACATAGGCCTTTGGAGTTCTGACACATCAGTGTGTAACCTGAGGCTCCACTGTGAATTCATCCTGTGCACTTTGACAAGTTCTGTGGTCTCTGAGCCCCTCTGTCCTCATCCAGACCCCTTTCCCAGCACTCTTGAGAGAATTAAACACAATGCCACAGGCGGGGCAATACCTCTGAATGGGAACTATGCTCAGAGGACCTCACTCAAGATACAACCTACAAGACCACTATTCCAGGAGCTCTCTTTCCTCCACTAAATTCCATTTTGCATCGTCCTCCTAAGGCTCAGGACACCACCACTGGATTCTGTCAAGTCAGCAGGCTTCTATATCCCTGGATCTGCAAAAACCTCCAGCGTCTGTCACACAGTTTATCAGAACGGAGAAACCTGGCTTGAGAAGCTACTGTTTAGTTGAAGAAACCTGCTGATTGACAATATGTCTGGGAAACGTTTGTAAACAAACTCCAAAACATCTGCCCACATGCAAGCTGAAAAATAGATATGATAATCAACTTTTGTGGGGTACACAGAAAGCAGGATAAAATAAGTCTCATTTTATTCATTGTTTTTAAAAAAAGATCCTATATGCTTTTTATATACAAAGGTAAATGCATATATTCCAGGATGCCAGGCGCATGTACTCATACTAATACGGCTCCTGGGGGCTGTGGCTATGGCACAGTACATGAAGTTTCCACCTACAGCACCGCCATCCCATATAGACACTGCTTCATGTCCCAGCTGCTCATCTTCCAATCAAGCTCTCTGCTTATGGCCTGGGAAAGCAGTGGAAGATGGCCCAAGAGCTTGGGTTCTTGCACTCACTTGAGAGACCCAGAAAAAGCTCCTGGCTCCTGGCTTTGCATCAGTCCAGCGATGGCTGTTGCAGCCATCTGGGGAGTAAACCAGCCAATGGAAGACCTTTCTCCATTTGTCCCTCTCTCTTTCTGTAACTCTGTCTCTCAAATAAATAAATGAGTCTTGAAAAAAATATGACTCCTACCACACCTACCCATCATTACCATTCCAATTTTCTTGCGAGCACATTTATTAAATAATATATCTTTACCCTATAATGACAGCTTAGTACAAAAAGTTCCGTGCTTTCAAACTCCATTCATTCACTGAACCATCACGTTTCTACTCTGTGCCTCAGATTACAAAATAAGGACAAAGTTGAGAAGATTCCCGAGGTGTGTCCACCCAGATCTTCATACTCCACCACCCTCCTTCTAAATGAAATGAGAAAGATATCTCTGAAGCAACTGCTAAGCTATCAGACTGCCTTTCAAGCGCTTGCGTTCTCAGGAAAATCACTAACAGAACTCCACACTGCTCCGAAGGGTGCCCACCGCTCCGATCAGAACTTGCCGTGTCGGCACCTGTGCCTGAGAGCGCCCTCCTAGCTAATCCAGAAAGCTCTCCCCAGCCCCTCCCTCTTGCCCTACAGGAGGCAAATCTGAGCCATTTTTCTTGTCTCTTACTGGCTGGTAATAAAGTCTTTTTCTTCTAAAAAGATTGGCATCCCAGAGTTTGATGGGGAGGGATGAGCAGCAAATTTACCTAAGTTCTTAACACTTAGTCCCTGCCACTACTTAAAAAATCTACACAAAAAACCCTTTCCATTACTCTCAGGAAGACTTTTTTCAAAATACGTATATTTTTCTATTTCTATCCTAAATACATTTTGCATGTTGGTTTATCAATCTTGAGTGGGATATGTTGTAACATAAGAAAGTCTGACAACAATTATTTTAGCTCTAAGAAAGATAGACATTCACACAGAAGCTGTTGCTTTGTGTGGCCTTTGTCCCTCTACATTACAAAAAGATAGTAAGGAGGAATGTGTACTCCATCAGATTTCTAATAAGAGGATGCCCTTAGGCTTTGGGTTTGTTCATTCGTTTGGCTGTTGGAATATGACTCTTCCACAGTTCATCATATTACAAACCAGTTTTTTTTCCCTTTTTTTGTTGAAAAATCAGCCAACGGAATCAAACCCTGATATATTCTTTTTATTTATTTATTTATTTATTTATTTGACAGATTACACAGTGAGAGAGAGAGACAGAGAGAAAGGTCTTCCTTCCGTTGGTTCACTCCCCAAATGGCTGCTACGGCTGGCGCTGTGCCCATCCGAAGCCAGGAGCCAGGTGCTTCTTCCTGGTCTCCCACATGGGTGCAGGCGCCCAAGCACTTGGGCCATCCTCCACTGCCTTCCCAGGCCACAGCAGAGAGCTGGACTGGAAGAGGAGCAGCCAGGACTAGAACCTGGCGCCCATATGGGATGCCGGCACCACAGGCGGAGGATTAGCTAATTGAGCCATGGCACCGGCCCCACAAATCAGTTTTTAACAGTGGTCAAAAGCATGGTGGAGGGCCAGCGCTGTGCTGTAGTAGCCTAACTCTCCGTTGGCAGTGCCGGCATCCACTATGGGTGTTGGTTCATGTCCTGGCTGCTCCTCTTCCAATCCAGCTCCCTACTGATGGCCTGGGAAACTCAAATGGGAGACCCAGAAGAAGCTCCCGGATCCTGGCTTCAGATTAGCTCAGCTCCAGCCATTGCAGCCGTTTGGGGAAGGAACCGTAGATGGAAGACCTTTCTCTCTGTCTCTCCCTATCTCTGTAACTTTGCCTTTCAAATGAATAAATAAATAAATCTTAAAAAAAAAAAAAGGCATGGTGGGGATATGACTGAAAACACAGAGGAGGAGAGGTGGCTCCACAAAATGGTTCTAATACCTGTTCATGACCAAGTGACGTACAGGGAGTTTTCATGCACCAGAATGAGATGTCCTACACCAGGGAGTTTAAAGACCTGAGGAACGTTATAGAACTACCAGATCACCCAGCCAGTGTCTCCCCAAATTCATCATTTAGAACTAATTACATCAGCTAGAAGTTGGGACTGTATTGTTCAAACCCCACGGCTGGGGCTGCCACTGTGGCTAGTAGATTAAGCCTCTGCCTGTGGTGCTGGCATCCCATCCAGGTGCCGGTTCGAGTCTCAGCTGCTCCGCTTCCAATCCAGCTCTCTGCTTATGGCCTGGGAAAGCAGTGGAAGATAGTCCAAGTGCTTGGGCCTCTGCACCCATATGAGAAACCCAGAAGAAGCTCCTGGCTCCTGACTTCAGATCAGCTCAGCTCCGGCCATTGCAGCCACTGGGGAGTGAACCAGCAGGTGGAAGACCTCTCTCTCTGTCTCTCCCTCTCTCTGTCTGGTAATTCTGACTCTAGAATAAATAAATAAATCTTTTTTTTTTTTTTAAAGAAACCTAAGGATGGCTTATATCTCTCTGAGAGCCCAGAAGTATGACTGTCATTTGATATATGCTTAATAAATATCTACTGAATGAATGAGAAAGAGGAGTGCTTACAAAGAGAAGGCTGAAAAAGATCATAGAAGCACATGGTCTTAAATTAAGGAACATAATGAGAATGAAATCTTAAGTGGCTGACCTTATAGATGCAAAGGTTCCAACAGAATGAATATAGGGCTTAAGAGTAAGGATTAAAGAAAGGGTGACGTGGGTGTGGTGCACTGCAGGCAAGTGTCCTTACCAGAACAGGCATCCTAAGAAACATCATCAGGAGACTGCATTGCTGTGCATTGCTGTGCAAACAATGTACAGGGCACTTACGCAAGCCTAGCTGGTATACGTCAACCACTACATTATACAATGAAGAGACATGATGAATACGAGATGTGTAAGGCAGCTGCCAGCCTAACAAGGCATTCTGATTTACTTTTTTATAAGTAGATAAAATATGCTCTAGAATAATGATTAAAAGTATAGTACAGTAAATACACAAAACAGTACATCTATTTACTATCATTGCCAAGCATTATGTCCTGTACACTTGACTGCATGTGTTATAATTTTATACGATTGGCAGCACAGGTCTGTTTACCCCAGCACCACCAAAAATATGTGAGTAATGAATTTCATTACAATATTATCATGGTGACAACATCACTGGTTATAGAAATATTTCAGCTTTATCATAATCTTATGGAGCCACCGTGGCACACAGGGCCCATCATGGATTGAAACATTGCTATGTAACACATGACTATATAGAATTTCCTTTATTTCTGTTTTTAAAAAAATTATTTGAGAGAGAGAAGCAAAGACAAAGAAAGTTCCCATCTGGTGATTCACTCCCTAAATACCCATAATGGCCTGGAGTGGACTAGGTTACACTGAAACCAAGAGCCAGGAACTCCATCCACATCTCCCAGGTGGGTGGCAGAGACCCACATACTTGATACATCATTACTGCCTCCCAGAGTCCACATCGGCAGAAACCTGGAGTCAGGAACCAGAGCCAGCCATCAAATGCAGGTACTCCAGAATGAGAAGCCATCCTGACCTGTACCTTCACACCAGGCTCAACACCAGCCCCTGACTGTAGATGATTTGAATTCCAATAATAAGAAAAGACTATCAGGAAATAATATTTTGTAAGAAGTAAGAAAAACATGTCAAAATAATAACAATGAAATGTCTGAAGAATAGGAATATGGGTGATTAATTACTTTTGCCTACTCTGTTAACATAAAATATCTGAAACATAAAATTTGCCACTTCACTCACTTGTAAGTATGTAATTCAGTGACATTCTCAATGTTGTACAACTACTGCTACTAATTTTCAAAACTTTCTCATCATTTCCAAAAGAAATCATGTGACAATTAAGCAATAATTTCTCACCCTCTCTCCTCCTCTAGCATTGGCAACCTTCAGCTATTTTCCCATTCTCCGTATTTCATATAAGTGCATTTCTATCATGTTGGTCATTTTGTGTCTGGCTTGGTTTACTCACTCATCTTACTGTTTCTAATGATCACTCAACACTGTTTTTTTTTTTTTTCTGAAAAATTTTATACATTGTTTTGGGTTTTGTTTATTTACAATGGAAATGTTATACACAGATGTCCCCCACTCAATGACAGTTTGGCTTATGAGTTTTTGAATTTTAGATGGGGCACAAATAATACACTTTCAGCAGAAACCATATTTGAAATTCTGAACTTGGATCTTGTCCCAGGCTGGCAACATGCAGACTGATCCTCACTGGTGATGCTGGCATGAGCGGTGAGCACAGCTCCAGTAAGCCCCATGGTCCCCAGGGGAAACAGCCTTGACTCGATGGTGTGCAATGCTGTTACACGATGATGCTGGGCAGCTTATGTTTATTACATGTATTTTCAACTTACGATATTTCTAACTTACAGTGAGTTTACTGGGTTGTGCCATTCCACCACAAATTGGGGGTTTCTGTACAGGAAGGCAGAAGTCTTCACATTTTAAATAATGAGGGACACAAAGTGCAGTCCAAGAGAAAAGAGAAGGCGCCCCAGCAGGAGAAGGGGGCAGACACGACGGCAGAGAGCACGGTGCGGGCAGTACCTCCAGAAAGGCACAAGACATGGTGTGAATGAGCAGCCGTCACTGTCAGTCCGCAGCGCTGACAGCAGCCAACAGAGAACACAAGAGAAGGAACCCAGAGCATCTCACAGAGCTTTTACCGCGAGATCCACTCCGCTGACAAAAACACAGAGTACATTACTTACAATTGGACGCCCTAATTTTGCAGGAGAGCCTATTTTGCATGATTTGGCAGGTTACAAATGAACACAAGAAAGCAGCATCTGTCAAGTCTCTTGGGAAACCAGGCAGAACCAAATGTAATTCCTTACCTGAAAAACATAAACACATAACACATATTAAAGTTCTATTGGCATAATTTTATGTCTTTCTTAGTAGTTTAAACCTCATGTTTAATCAATTATCTCTTCTTCTCATGCCAGGCTGGCAAAGGCAACTGGATCCTGAATTCTTATTCAATGCACATTCGTCCCTGATTTAATACTATCTGATATAAATGTTCCTATCAAGGATATATAGTTAATAAACGCTCCTAATGAAAGCATATAAAAATCACTGTATCAAACCGAACTTGGTGTCGACAGCATTAACAGTGTAATTAGTCATTTCAAGGACACAATAATCTTAAAATCAAATGGACTCTTAATTCCCACTTGAAATCCCATCAACCCCTGAATGCATTCATTCACTCAGCACATCTACTGAGCACAAATTATGCCTGCTGATGATACAGAGGGAAAGCACAGGATCCTAATCATCAAGGACTTGACAATCTAACAGAGAAGTAAACTGTGTTCAAGTGTTTTCTCTCTTTACCCAGGAATTCCTAGAAAATGGTGATGTTAGTTTACCCCTCTTCTACTGAGTTGGTCAATGATTCAAGGAGTATATTCAATGTGGTTTTTGGGATAGTAATTAAGTTGCCCCTTCAAGAAACGTGAGGGAATTCCACACTTTAGTCACCTAAGAGTACGAGGGACTTGGTGGCTGCCAGTGAACGCCAGAGAAGGTAATGGTGAAAATGAAAGGAGAGAACATTGAATGCCTCTAATGGCATAATTAATGCAATTCACAATAGCTTTGATTACCACTATTACCATAGCTATTCCTGTAATTGAACACCCTGTCAAATAAGTAAGATCTGATTGTATGCTTTGTAAAACAGGACCAGAACCAGTTGTAAAATCATCCTATGGAGCAACCATCTACCGTGCAAGTGGGTATTTAGGGTTAAAGCCAAGTAAGACCTGTGAACAATTTCTGAATCAACTGTTGGCCAAGCAACAAAGGGACAGGATTCAAAATATGTTCCAGGACCCTTATTTAAATATACAAGTGTTGCTTATGCTTCCTTGGGTGAGATTCAGATGATACAGCACAGAGAGACTGCTGTGCCACCAACGAGAAAAACTCGGGCTGCTGGTGACCAAAGCTGTGGTCACTGGAAGGTGGAGTAGGAGGGGTTCCCACAGCCGCTGAGGCTGGCACACGTGCCACAGATGGGAAGCAGAAGGTGGAAGCTCGCAGGCAAACAGCATAACAAACCAGTAATCACCAACAATGATGTTCAGGATGCAAAGCCACTGCCCTTGTAATTCTGGTCAACTGATGAGGCAGGGACAGAAATCTGGAGAACTTGAAAGGAAACACACTCATGATGAAGCGACTGGGCAATGTGCTCTCGGAGTAGGGATCAAGGCACTGGAATTCCTAAATAGAAAGGGATCTTCAATACTGCCTCCCAAGGAGACAAAATTCTACCAGAGGCAATCAAACCCACACACTGACCAATTAGAGAACGAGTTATAAAAGTTCATAAAAGACTTGACAATGCAGTCCTTCTCAAGTGTGATTTCACTTACTTAACAAATACTGGTCATCAAAACCCATTTTACAAACGTATGTAATATGATTTACACCTAGGAAGAGGCAGAATTAGTTCCAAATATGCTATAGAGATCAGAATTTCCCTGCACGTGGACACTGGACAGTTTGCATATCCCTACTTGAGGGGAAAGGCATCCTTTAAGGCTCAGTTCCAGGTTTATAATGTTAGAACACTGGGCTTTAGGCTTTCACAGGTGAGCTCTAAGATTTAAGGTATCCCACAATACAGTGAACTTTGGAAGACACCAAGGGAAAGCACACAGACACTGAGAGAAGCACTCCGACATTTTCAACTATTCTCAATCAACACAAGAAATAGAGCAGCACCTGGAATTTCTGTAACAAAGAAAGAACAGCATAGCGGGAGGTATCACTAGACAGTGGGGTGAGCCACTGAAGAAGCCTGGTGAGATCTCTGAAGCCTCATTTATAGAAGATTCAGTATTCAACTAATTTAACCTCCCAGCCTCAGTTTTCTCGTCTTAAAATGGAAATTAAAAGCAGTTTCAGAAGCTGGTTATAAGGACTGACCCAGCTAATAAGTTTACTAAGTGCAACATACCCGGCACAAAGAAAGTAGTGAACTACCTCAGCTTTAATTATGGAGAAAGAGGATCTCTTTAAAACATTGTAACCTGCCCTGCAAGCAAAACAGAAGAGTATGAGATACTTTTTTGCCCTCCAATTTTCCCTTAATTTAGCTCAGAGGCACTGAAACAAATGTAAGGGCCCCTTAGGCAGGTGGCTTCACAAGAAGAAAGAAACTGTCCTGCCCCCTGCTGGCCAAAGAAGCACTAACACAGAATACAAAGGAAAAAGGCGGCGTAAGAGCTGGGCTGCAGCATTCCCACTGTGTGGCGGGGTCAGCTTCACCGAGCAAACTGCGCAGTCTTTGTCTACTTTGATGTCTCTTTTCAACCCAAGATTATGATGTCGCACCGACCTTCAGAGAAAAGGGCACTGTTCTACACGGTGCTGATAAGCTGCTTTCTACAAACACTTCCTGGATACTAGCAGCATTTCTTACCAAGAGGACAAGATGATGATGACATCATTTAATAGTGGCTTTGGAAAGAGACCAATGCCAAAAGCAGTTTCCAAAGGTCACCAGAAAATGGCCCTTGTAAAGTATCACACAGTCAAAGGTGTTCGTCAGGTGTGGACCTATGTTTTTCTCACCCTCACTGAAATACCTAAAAATTCTACACTGAAGTTCAATGAACAGTTTTACAGTTGAGAAGATGTATAACATTTTCAGGCAAAGATCTGGTCCCTAACCAATCTTTTTAAAAGTTAGTTTCCTTCTTTGTTCTATCTTTCACACATACAGACTTTCTTATGGAAGAATTTGTAAAAAGCTTTTGCATCTTCAAAGGTACCTTTAAAGGTATATGCAGGTATCTTTTAGAACTGGACTCAGAACTCAGGTTCAGTCACTGACTTTAATATGGTGTTAGGAAAAGTTACTTAACCTCCGTAAACCTTGATTTTCTTCTTCTTTTTTTAAAGATTTATTTATTTATTTGAAAGTCAGAGTTACATAGAGAGAAGGAGAGAGAGAAAGAGAGAGAGAGAGAGAAAGAGAGAAAGAGAGAGAGAGGTCTTTCATCCGCAGATTCACTCCCATTTGGCCCCAATGGTCGGAGCTGCACTGATCCGAAGCCAGGAGCTTCTTCCAAGTCTCCCAAGCAGGTGCAGGGGCCCAAGTACTTGGGCCATCTTCTACTGCTTTCCCAGTGGTTTTACCCACTGAGCCGCAGCACTGGCCCCCTTGAATTTCTTCTATGCATTGCAAAATAGCTACCTAGGTGTGTTGCATGGAGTAAATGAAATAATGTGTGGGAAGGTGCTTTATAAATAGCAAGCAATCGAATAATGTTGTGTTAAAAAGAAACAGAAGATGCCGGCGCCGCGGCTCACTAGGCTAATCCTCCGCCTAGCGGCGCCGGCACACCAGGTTCTAGTCCCGGTTGGGGTGCCGGATTCTGTCCCGGTTGCCCCTCTTCCAGGCCAGCCCTCTGCTGTGGCCCGGGAGTGCAGTGGAGGATGGCCCAGGTGCTTGGGCCCTGCACCCCATGGGAGACCAGGAAAAGCACCTGGCTCCTGGCTCCTGCCATCGGATCAGCGCGGTGCGCCGGCCACATCGCGCTGGCCGCGGCGGCCATTGGAGGGTGAACCAACGGCAAAGGAAGACCTTTCTCTCTGTCTCTCTCTCTCACTGTCCACTCTGCCTGTCAAAAAAAAAAAAAAAAAAAAAAAAGAAACAGAAGATAAAGAGTGAGCTCTTGTCACGCACAGAACCAACAAAGGTAGAAACTAACTTAAGAAAAATTAGGAGGGAGTCAGAGACGACTCTAGCAGTTAGGATGCCTGTATCAGATTAACCAGGTTCGATTCCTAGCTCTCACTCCTGACTCCAGGTTCCTGCCAATGAAGACCCCAGAAGGAAGCAGTAGTGACTCGAGTAATTGTATTCCTGCTATCCACAAGGGAGGATTGAGTTCCCAGATCCAGGCTCCAATCCTGGCCCAGCCCCAATCACTGCAGGGATTTGGGGGAGTAAATTAAAGAATGGGAGGTTCTGTCTCCTTCTCTCTCTCTCTCTCTCTCTCTCTCTCTCTGTCTTTCTGCCTTTTAAATAAATACACTTTTGGAAAAGTCCATATATCCTGAATTGAAATGGAGTGCCTGAAAACTAAAGGCACATTTGCAAACACACCATACCCAGGTACCTGTCCAGGCTTGTCAGAATTTGTGGGGCCACAGAAACATAGCCATCACTAGCCAATGGGAAAAAGACTACCATGAAGCCCTCCAATGTGTATTAGCTCATAGACTTATCACCAAGGAAACAAACAAAAACCCATGGCCTTGGTATGACTATTACCCTCCCTAAGGTAATCTATGCCAAGTTATATAGGTGGCCACTGGTGGAGTCCAGACCCAAGCCCAGGCAGGTTGATACCAAAGCCCACACTTTTCATCAGCACACAAAACTGCCTCCCAGGGAGTGATATTCAGGAGAAAGGAGAAAAATAAAGTGGAAATTCCAGAAAAAGCAGAGGGCTCAGAGACGTGGTGTATTAGTGCATTACCTGTTGCTATCACAAAATACCTGAGGATGGGTAATGTATAAAGAGATTTACTTAGATCACAGTATTAAAGGCTGAAAGTTCAAGATCAGATAACCCCATGTGTTTGCTTTTGGTGACCACCTCCTTGGCCAGATCACAACATAACAAACAAATGATAAAAGAAATGGTTGTGTTCAGAAGTGAGAAATCGCATAGCAAGACAAGAAGTCAAAGAAATTCAGGAGAAAGGCTCATTCTTGTTATTTGATTAAGACAGGTAGACAGACACACACATAGACTTGAAAGGCAGAGATCAATCTTCCATCCTCTGGTTCATTCCCCACATGACCACTACAGGAGGGGCTGGCTCAAGCAAAAGCCAGGAGCCAGGAACTCCACCCAGCTCTACCTGGTGTACTTGAGCCAACACCTGCTGCTTCCCTAGTACATCAGTAGGAAGGTGGATTAGAAGCAGTGTAGCCAGGACTTGAACCACAGCTCTTAAATGGGATATGGGGTTCCCAAGCTATGGCTTAACCGGCTGTACCACAACACTCACCCTGGGGTCATTATTGTGTGTGTGTGTGTGTGTGTGTGTGTGTGTGTCCCTTCTCTCACAGGGACTACCTGGGGTCCCAGATGAACCACATTAATTCCTTCTGAGGACAAATGTCCTCAATGGTCTAACCGCCTGCCTCTTCAAGGTTCCGCCTCTCAATACTACCATCTGGATGTGGTCGAAGCTTATGCAGAAACCTTTGGGGTACATGCTTAAATCACATCCACACCACAGCAGACAGACACTGGCCACAGGTGCAGGCAGAGGATGTGGATATTCCTGAATGGACACAATGTCCACAAGAATGCATAATGTAGTGTACCTGCCATATCAGTTGTAACCACACAAAGTCCTTCTCATTAGTCACAGAAATATTCCTGCCAGAGAAATTGGCTCTTCTCACTCCCATCTTCACTTGAAATGTATATAATGATGAGTTTTGCTAAATTCAGTAACTTTGCCCCAATTATTTTAAAGTTAAAAAAAGAGCAAACTTCCCAATTCCTTCTGATCTCAGAGAAAGAATTTTGATCAGTACCACAAACAGTGAATCAAACAAGTATGTCCTTATCTGAAATGAAAACTAAGAAGCACATTCAAAATTAATTCCCGTTCCCATACAAGTGGCAGTTGCAAGAGAGGGGGAAAAGAGCTAATTAGTGAAAAAATGAAAAAATTAACTATTAGAAAGAACTATCAAGGGCTTATAGGGCATAGGAAAACACATTTATTTAATCATAAGCGTACACACTTGTTTTCGTCCTCATATTTTTAATTTGCCAAGAAGAAGAAAGTTATTACACAGCTTCTGAAACAAGCATTTTATTAGATGCATCTGATGATGTGCTACTGAAAAAGAAAATCTTTTTATTTACTTATTTGAGAGGCAGAGAGACAGAGTACTCACATCTGCTGATTCACTCCCCAAAAGCCCACAAGAGCCGGGACTGGGCCAGGCCAAATTCAGGAAACTGGAATTCCATACAAGTCTCCCATGTGAGTGAGATGAATCCAATTACTTGACTCATCATCTGTTGCCTTGTAGGGTTTGCATTAGCAGGAAGCAGAGTAAGGCATCAAACCCAGGCACTCCAAAATGGGACTGAGCTGCCTGAACCACTAGACTGTAAACACTCCATCCAGCATGATACACTTCTGTGACTCCTGTGATCTTGTGCAAATTGGGTTTCCCCTGAAGCCCTTGGCAGTTTGCAAGAATTAAAACCTTGGAGGAACCCCACTGGGTTTCAAATACTTAATTCTCACTCTCCCAAACCAAATATACCAACTTCTAGACAAACATATAGCAAGTCATTTGCCAACCAATTCAGACAGTAAGCACCTGTCTAAAGGCTGAACCTATTTGGGGTAGATACCAGCTAGTTACTGTTTCCAATGTTTGAAAGGGAGTATCTTCCATATAATGAGATGTAGAAACAGATCAATTGAACAAATATTAAACCCTCAAGTGTACTCATCTCCATTAATATTTACAACATTTTACCCAAGTGGGTAATTATTTCCTTTTGAAAACTGAAGAGGGAAAAAAAAAAACTTAGAATATATGTAACATAGCCAGGTAATAGTCACTTCTGACCAGGTCCAACCCACATTCTTTGCCTTATACTTGTGGTCTCTAATACTGGCATATTTATTCATGCATGTGGAAGTTTATTTGAACTAAAAACCACCATTGTGTACTGAGTGGTGTAGGAGGCAGAGGAACGGTGTGGTTCTTAGAATCCATTTCACTAGAGAGGCTGGGAAGGGACTCAGTGTGAGGAGGGAGGAATTTACATCCAGGCATGTAAAATGAGTAAGTCTTCTAAGAAAATGTAAATGAGACCCAAGGATACAACCACATAGATTTATGGCCTTTCAGGAATGTTAGCATAATGCTTTAATATTTTCTCATGTGAATAATGAAATTAACTCACACAATCGAGTATTCTAAAAAAAGGAAAGCAACAGCTATTCCGCAAAGTTATCATAATTATTAAAATAAAATCTCATTAACCTTGTGCCAGCTAATTTCAGCTAGTACCAATTTGAGGAAACTATTACCTTCAAGGAAACTTTATGCATTATTACGCTATCATACAGACACCCAATAATCTGAACTTAGAAAATTCAAAATCTGTCATTTCTGATGTCTCACATTTCACAGCATCCACAGGATTTCATCATTCTCTCTTCTCCACTTCAGAATAAGCTCCCCCTGTAAGTCTTTAAAATAACTGCAATTTCACATTGACAGATCCCAAGGCTATTCTAAATCTGGGAGCAGTTACACAATATTCCCACAGTGCAAGCAGTTAATGTGTGGGTCTTCATGGCCTCCTTCCTCTCCTGTGCCACCTTAGTCTCCTCCCAGACACCCACATGTGGAAAAGAAAAGGGATGCTCTCGTGTTTTTCTCCAGTGGATCCCTGAAGGGGTAAGAATGAGCTGCACCCCAGTGGGGAAGTATGGCCAGATGGGGAAACACCATGCACACCCGGTGCAGCATAGATAAGGAAGTCAAAAGACAGTGCAAAATGGCGTGGAGGACAACGAAGGTCTCAGCAGAGTTGTCATGATGCAGCTCATGAAAACCCAGCAGGGGTCGTAACGCTCGGAACACAGCACTCCCCTAGGGTGACCAACAGGGTACAGCCTCATACATGCCACCAGTTCATCCCAGACTTGGGCTCCTGGTGCCACAAGACCCTGCTCTAACAAGCCTTGGCTGAGCATTGCCATCCTTCCTGAAATATGTCCTGTGCCACCTGCACACTCTCTACAGCCAATGACAGTGGCCCAGTTGCTTCCCGTAAACTACCACGTGAAAAGTTATGGTTGTGTTCCCAGGTGACACATTGGGAGGTCACCACTGGGCATCCCTATCTTCAATACAGAACACTCAGAGAAAAGGGCCACAAGATGGGGGGCACTGTCTTCACTTGAGCGTTCACTAAAACCAAGTAGTACCTCCATACACAAACCTATCATCACAGAAGTAGAATGTTCAGCTCTACTACCACCCTGAGAAAAGCAGCATTCCTTTGGTAATGAGGAGCTTGTATGTGCACCCACACATGGAATGTCAAACTTGAAAGCGTGTCAGTCCAAGAGTGAAACCTGAAAACCACGCTGAAATAAATCTATTCACACTCAAGCAAATACAATTCCAAAGCTCAGAGTCTATCATAGCTTTGGAATGTTATCTTTGTGAATGTGGTTTACAAAATCATTTAAGAGCCCTTCTCAACTTATATAGCTCTCCATTCGCTACAATTTCACAGTAGCTTGGAAAGAAAACATATTTGATGGCCTATATGTTGGATTCTTAATTTTCAATGAGTTTGAGGTGACAAGCACTGACTTAGAAGCATTAAAAAGAACTAAAGCTGGGGACAAGGGGGACAGCTTTTATAGAAAAGAGAATTTCTAAAATTTGGAAAGAAACATACCTCACTGTTGCTCTATCCAGGTTTTGGTTGTTGTTGTTGTTTTTTTTTTTTTTTTTTTTTTTTTTATTTATTTGAGAGGCAGAACGAGTGCTCTCAATGTGCTGTTTTACTCACCCAAATGCCTGGGACAGCTAAGGCTGACCTGGCTCAGAAGCCAGGGGTTAGGAACTCGTTCTAGGTCTCTCACATTGGTGTCAGGAACCCAATTACTTGAGCCATTAACAACTTGCTCCTGCATTAGAAAGCAGCTGGAGTCAGTAGGCAGAGCCTGGTACAAAACCAAGGCATTCAGATAGGGGACATGGATGCCTTAATGAGTGTGTTAACCACTAGGCCAAATGTCTGCACCCTGATCACTTGTGTGTTTGCTTTTAATGCAACATACATTCAACTTCTATAAATAAACCATACCTTCTTAATGAACTCAACCACCTTCTCCAAAGTATTTCACATTGCACAAGGACAACTAACAATTCCAACTTTCAGACTGTTCTACCGTGAGGTTGAAAAAAAAAAAATCTGAGACCTAAAAGGAATTACTTTATTTTAAAAAATTCGGGGAGGGGGCAGCACTGTGGCATAGTAGACTAAGCCTCCACGTGTGGTACCAGCATCCCACATGAGCGCTGGTTCGTGTTCCAGCCACTCCACTTCCAATCCAGCTCTCTGCTAAGGCCTGGGAAAGCAGTGGAAGATGGCTCAAGTGCTTGGGCCCCTGCACCCATGTGGGAATCCCAGAAGCAGCTCCTGGCTTCAGACAGGCTTAGCTCCGGCTGTTGCAGCCATTTGAGGAGTGAATCAGCGATGGAAGACCTTTCTCTCTGTCTCTCCCTCTCTCTGTCTGTAACTACCTTGCAAATAAATAAATAAAATCTTTAAAAATTTTTTTATTTATATAAGAAGAACAAACTTCATGTATTACATTAATACAGATTTAGGAGCAGAGTGATTTGCCAATTAAAGAGGGAATATAAAAGAATCAAATACTCCAGTTTTCTTTGCTTTATAAGTTTAAATTTTCATCTTTTGATAAAAGAACATATATCTGAATTTTAACTAAATATATCATGTAAAATTTCCCTTGAAAAACAAGGGCACATATTCTGCTCTAGGGAGATACTGTAGAGCATTTCCTCCTTTCCCAGAACCTTTTCTCAGGAAAACTGGCTTCAGATACTCATTTCTAAGAGATAGAAATCTAGATGCCTGGAAATCCTGGAACTTAGTTAACTGGGTCCTAATCAAACAAACAGAAGACATTTGCTGACTTGTAGAGGTCATCTACTCTCAGGGAGATAAATCTCTAGTCTAGACGAATCTTCTCAGAGAGACACAAAGACTGCCCAAGACAGAATTTTTAACTGAATCATGAGAGGGAGAAATGAAGTTTATAAAGAAAACCAGGCAAAGCAGGGAGTAATGGTTTCCATTCTTTCCAAAGATGCTTACTCTATTGATTTTATTATATTAAAAACTATCCAAATATTAGACATCCTGAATGTCTTATTGCTTTACCCCTTTTAAACACCTGCTGCTTGTTTCTGAGATTAGCACTCTCAAAATGCCTGGAGAATATGACCTTTTAGATCCACTCAGATTTTGCAAACTTCCAATTTAAGCCTATGACCACATTCTCCTGAGCCTGTTACAATCATTTTTTTTTTTTAATTTGACAGAGTTAAACAGTGAGAGAGAGAGAGAGAGACAGAGAGAAAGGTCTTCCTTCCATTGGTTCACCCCACAAATGGCCGCTACGGCCGACGTGCTGTGTCATCCGAAGCCGGGAGCCAGGTGCTTCCTCCTGGTCTCCCATGCGGGAGCAGGGCCCAAGGACTTGGGCCATCCTCCACTGCCTTCCCAGGCCACAGCAGAGAGCTGGACTGGAAGAAGAGCAACTGGGACTAGAACCTGGCGCCCATATGGGATGCTGGCCCGCAGGCAGAGGATTAACCAAGTGAGTCACAGCGCTGGCCCCACAATCATTTTGAACACACACACACACACACTCACACACACACACATATATATATTCCCAAAGCAACTGGGATGACACAACCCAGAGGACACTTGGCACTATTTGGAGGCTTCTTTAATGGTTCCAAGCCGGGGGCAGAGGGGGGGAATGATATTGGTATCTAGCAAGCTGAGGCCAGGATACTGCTACAGACCCCATAACAAGGAGTATCTAGTCCCAAACTGAGAGGAATCAACTAATAGCACTTTATTGTCTTTATTCCTTGAGAGTGATGTTTCTCAAAAGTTTAAATCATCCAATTCAAAACTCTTCATTGTTTCCATACATACCCTCAAGAACTTTGAAAAACAGGCATTTACTTATTTAAAAACTAAGATATTCCATCAACATACATGAGAGTATTTCAAAGTTCGTGGAAAACTGAAATTAAAAGTAAATTTTGGTTTGAAATCCATGCACAATTTTTTCAAAAACATTTTGTGTGAAGATCAACACACACTTAATTTTACTTTTCCATGAACTTTTGGAAGGACCCCTGCATGCCTGGGAACCTAAATAAAATTCAAATATGTGATCTATGTAATACATGGATGCGTTTTCACACATACCTTAGCACAGCCCCAGAAAGGAGAACTGTTAGGTCTGCTGTGACGACAGAGAAGCTGAGCTGAAGGGGAGCAAAGCAACTTGTCTGGATTTTCCATGACTAAGCAAGAGGGCAAGGAACTGAATCCAGTCCCTAGGACTCGTGTTCTTTTTATCCCCTGGTGCTCTGTTCTTAGGAAAGTTGTTTGACTCCAGAACTGAGCTCATAAAACTATAATCAAGCCTTCTGTGCCAAACAGTCTCAGATGTCACTAAATCTTTCCAAGTCTCAGTTTTCCTACCTGTAAAATGGGCGTTGTGTTGTGAGGAATAGACATGATGATGTTCCTTCCTTAGCACTGAACCAGCTCTCAAGATGAAAAGGTACTTGTCAGTGCTATTCATACTAGTGGGATCCCAGGTCAGTAAGGGACTTATAAGAGAATGGCATTTGCTCAGCACAAAATCCGCTTTCAACAAGAAAAAGTAATTGATGTTCTAACTAGTGAGGTCCCAGGTCAGTATGTGGAATTACCACGGGATGATATTTGAGCAAGCAATCACAAGGCTGATTAGGAAACCCAATGGAAAGAGCATCTACTGCAAAACACCTTCTGAGTAAGCAGAAAGAGAGAAGAAAAAGAAGGTGACTTTAGGCAGGCGCTGCGGCTCACTTGGCTAATCCTCCGCCTGCGGTGCCAGCACTCCGGGTTCTAGTCCCGGTTGGGGCACCAGATTCTGTCCCAGTTGCTCCTCGTCCAGTCCAGCTCTCTGCTGTGGCCGGGGAAGGCACCTGCATGGGAGACCAGGAGGAAGCACCTGGCTCCTAGCTTTGGATCGATGCAGTGCACCGGCCATAGCAGCCATTGAGGGGTGAACCAACGGAAGGAAGATCTTTCTCTCTGTCTCTCTCTCTCACTGTCTAACTCTGCCTGTCCCCCCCAAAAAAAGGGGGTGCATTTAGTTAGAAGGGACCCAACACCCCCCCCAAAAATCAGATGTCTTCAGTATTTGCCCGGATTTCTTTTCTACTACTGAAAGTGCAAAACAAAGTGCTTCATTTCCAAGTCAGGGGGCAAAGCTGAGGCTCACAAACTTACAGAGATCTTCGTCCCAGTAAAACTGACGGAGTCTATACCTCCTTAGTCAGGTAATTATTTGTTTTTCCTTTGAAATGCAGAGAGAGGCAGACAGTCAGAGATCTTCCATTCACGGGTTCACTCCCCAAAAGCCCAAAAGCCCATAAGATTCAGGACTAGGCAGGGCTGAGCCCAGGAGCCATAACTCTACATGGGTCTCCCTAGTGAATGGCAGGGACCCAAGTGCTTGGGCCATCACCTGCTGCCATCCAGTGCACACTAGCAGGAAGCTGGAATCAGAAGCAGATCCAGGACTTGAAACCAGGCACTCTGATTTGGGTTGCAGGCATCCCAAGAGGTGTCTCAGCCACTGCACCTGCCCTTGAATCAGCTTATTTAAAGGGACAGTGAGGAAATGAAAGAGACTCATGATAGAGCTCACTTCTGAGAGATACAGTACTCAAAATGAAAACTCAGGGCTCTAGCATTGGCCTGCATTCAAATCCCAGCTCTATCCAAGGAGCTCGAACAGAAAGCTATGTGCCCTTCATAACCTTCAGCTGGAGCAACACCTTCACAGAACTGTGCATACAACTGTGAGTCAAATGATACGATATACGTCACACCGTGAATCCAGGGCCTGGCAGACATGAAGAATGAATGTGGATCACCTCTATTACTACTGCTGTCATTGGGTCCTCTTCCTCCCCGCCATGGTCAGTTCTACATCCCGCTAACGGCAGGCTCTCAACTACAGTCCGCTGCATCCTAACTGATCACTCTGTGCCAGGCATGTTCTATAACATAGTTGTACTAATTATCCCCTTTTAGAAGGAGAAAATGTCACCAGCGATACCAGCAAGGTTAAGAAACTCATGTGGGGGGTCAGCGCTGTGGTGTAGCAGGTAAAGCCGCCACCTGCGGCGCCGGCATCCCATATGGGCACGGGTTCAAGCGCCAGCATCCCATATGGGTGCTGGTTCAAGTCCCAGCTGCTCCACTTCCAATCCAGCTCTCTGCTATGGTCTGGGAAAGCAGTAGAGGATGGCCCAAGTCCTTGGGCTCCTGCACCCGCGTGGGAGACCCGGAAGACGCTTCTGGCTCCTAGCTTAGGGTCAGCTCGGCTCTGGCCATTGAGGCCATGTGGGGAGTGAACCAGCAGATGGAAGACCTCTCTCGCTCTGCCTCTGCCTCTCTGTAGCTCTGCCTTTCAAATAAATAAATAAATAAATATTTAAAAAAAAAAAAAAAAAGAAAAGAAAGAAACTCACGTGAGGTCACACAGTGAGGAAGTGGCTGAGCTGTATTTTGAGCTGGGGATGTCAGGCCCACAAAGCTCTCTGCTCCCAGCTGTCACACTGCTGCCTTAGAACGGAGGAAAAGGGAAAGAGGTCGAGCTGAGAAACCGTGCCCCCTGAGCGCAGAATCCCAGCATGTAAGACCCACCTCAACAGTAGGGGCAAACCCTCCGGCTTGAGGTGCCTGTCAGAGACAAGCTTCCTAGAAAGACTTCCGTGACAGACGGGGTGGAGGGAGGTGGGGACGGCCTTGAGTACGAGTGGCTGGTTTGCCCTTTTCACTGTGTTTAGGGCTGTGTATACACAGGCGACCTGAGACCGGGTCCTGGAGACCAATCACTGGAACAGCAGGTCACTGAGGACCAAAGAGCAGGACACTTACAGTTAGAACACCGGTCTTGGTGTCCCCAAAGGCCCATGTGTTAACGGTTTGGTGCCTACATTGGCAGTTATGGGAGACAGCCCGATCTTGAGGAGCTGGACCTGGTAAGACAGAGTTGAAGCAGAGTCCTGAGTCTGGGCTCAGTTCCCCTCTCTGCTCCCGGGCTCAGCATATGAGCCTTCCTCTGTGCACTATTAACCACTGCCACCTGCCACCTTCACAAGAGGCCAAACTAATGGGGTCACTCGATCTTGGACACGAACCTCCAAAGCTCCAAGCTATGTAAACCTCTCTCTCTCTCTCTCTCTCTCTCTCTCTTTCTCTCTCTCTCCTCTTTCTCTCTTGCTCTAAGATTTATTTACTTATTTATTTATTTGAAAGTCAAAGTTACAGATGGCTGTTAACACCCAAGCTGAGCCAGGCCAAGCCAGGAGTTTCATACACATGAGGCAAGGGCTCAAAAACACTTGGGCCATCTTCTGCTGCTTTTTCCAGGCCATTAGTAGGGAACTAGATCAGAACGGAAGCAACCAGAACACGAACAGGTGCCCATATGGGATGCCAATGTTGCAGATGGCAGCTTTAACCCTCTATGCCACAACACCGGCCCCAACCTTTTCTCTTTATAGGGTTCGCTGCCTTGGGTATTTCATTACAGTGACAAACAGCTGACTAGTATGGGGCCTTTTCCCATGATGGACGCAGCTAAGCCGCCATGGTCACTTGAAATCCTCAGCACATCCTGACTCTGGAGAGGCAGCTCCAGTTTCCAGGGGGTCCCTGGGATGGAGAAGGCAAAAGATGGTATGTCCGCAGGAAAATACCTTTTAGACATCACAGCTCTGAAACCATGCATCTTTATTATCTGATTCAAAACTAAATTACAGAGTAACAATTATCAGATACAAGATTCCTGAACCATACAGCTAAAGAAGGGAACCAAAGTCATATTAAGAACACTGTTTGGGGGTCAGTGTTGCGGCCCAGAGGGATAAACCACGACTTGCAACACTGGCATCCCATTACAGAGCACTGGTTTGAATCCTAGCTACTCTACTTCTGATCCAGCTCCCTTGTTCATGCTCTTGAGAAAGCAGCAGAAGATGGCCCAAGTACTTGTGCCCCTGTCACTCACATGGGAGACCCAGATGGAGTTCCAGGTCCCTGGCTTCAGCCAGGACCAGTGCCAGCTGATGCAGCCATCTGGGGAGTGAAGCAGCAGATAGATCTCTTTAGCATTGGGTCTCTCTCTTTCTCTCTCTCTGTGCCTTTCAAATAAATAAATCTTTTTTTTTTAATAACACTGTTAAACACTATTAGGAACCATAATTGTATTTCAATAGACCTACTGCAAATCCTATAAATAAGGGCTCATCAGAACATCAGCAAAATACCAAGTTCCAGCCCTGTTAAGCCACTTCCTAGAGCAATCACATAAGCTTTCATTTCTAACCTCTCAAAATGCTTTTATGTCTGCCTCTCTTCTAGTGGCAAAGGCACGAGGTTAAGAGGAGCGAGCCCTTTTGTTTCAAACAAGCCAGAAACCCAAAGCACAATGCTGCAAAAGAAATCTCTATTCTGTCAGCCAACCTGCTCCTCATTAGCTAGCCTCGAATGAGCCTGGAATACGCAATTTTGTGGTAATCACAGCAAACAGATGCCCATGATGGCTGCAGGTAAAACTCATTGTCTCTGGCTCTCAGCACCAGTGGGGAGGGAAGGAGATCTGTTTCATCTCCACCCTTCCTTCCAGGGCTGCCTAGCGCTGTGGTGCTTAGGAAAACAAGTCAGGTGTACGGACGGTGCCACAGAAATGAAAAATGGTCTTGACAGGATGCAGGGCTGCATTTTCCATCTTGTTCTCAAGCGGGCCTGGGCAGACACAAAATGAGGGCTGCTTAACTCTTCAGGACCCACAGCCCAACACAGCAGATGGGGAGAGGGGGCTCGGAAGTGTCCAGGAGGTCAGCGTGCGGTGGTGGGACCTGGCCCCATTTTCCTTGACTGGCACCCACTACCATTTGTCCAGCACTCACCATTCCCAGGATGACAGCATTCCTCCAGACAGAAGCCACTGGAACACCCAGGGCCATTCTGGAAGGCAGCCCACGAACAATCACAGCTCAAGTGGTCCCCCCTTTCCCTCCCCAACAAGTGTCGAGTCTGGGTCCTGGGTGGGGCTTGCACCGACAGCACCAGGAGCTTCCATTTCTCCATTATCATATGTGAAAGGGAACAGAGAGAGAGATAGAGAGAGATTGAGATGTGGCAGGGATGGCTCCTGGGGCACCAGATCATTCTTCACACACTAGGCTCTCTGAGGAACCCCATTACTGCAGAGCAGATGTAGAAGTGAAGTGGAGAGACAGGGAGAGGAGAATACCAGGGATCAGAAACGTGTGGCTCTCAGATGGATGCCAGCCTTATTGTACTCACTTTATAATGATCCCAACACTGTTCATGTATTCAGGCAACAAAGAAGAGGAGGGTACATAAAAAATGTTGTGGGGGCCGGCGCTGTGGTGTAGGGGGTAAAGCAGCTGTCTACAATGCTGGCATCCCATATGGGTGCCAGATTGAGACCTGGCTGCTCCACTTCCAATCCTGCTCTCTGCTGTGGCCTGGGAAAGCAGCAAAAGATGACCCAAAACCTTGGGGCCTCTGCACCTGTGTGGGAGACATGGAAGAAGCTCCGGCTCCTGGTTTCAGATCAGCTCAGCTCTGGTCTTTGCAGCCATGTGGGGAGTGAACCATCAGATGGAAGACCAGGGCCGGCACCGTGGCTCACTTGGTTAATCCTCCACCTGCAGCGCCGGCATCCCATATGGGCGCTGGGTTCTAGTCCCGGTTGCTCCTCTTCCAGTCCAGCTCTCTGCTGTGGCCTGGGAAGGCAGTGGAGGATGGCCCAAGTCCTTGGGCTTCTGCACCCATGTGGGAGACCAGGAGGAAGCACCTGGCTCCTGGCTTCGGATCGGCGTAGTGCGCCAGCCGTAGCGGCCATTTGTGGGGTGAACCAATGGAAGGAAGACCTTTCTCTCTGTCTCTCTCTCTCACTGTCTAACTCTACCTGTCAAAAAAAAAAAAAAAATAGATGGAAGACCTCTCTCTCTTTCTCTCTTTCTCTCTCTGCCTCTGCTTCTCTGTAACTCTGCCTTTCAAATAAATAAATACATAATCTTTTAAAAAAATTTCATGAAAAAAAGAATTAAAAGATAAGCGTATTTTGGTGCAATAAATAAATTTGAGAAGGAAGTATTTGGCCTAGCAATTAAGATACCAGTTACGATACTCCAAATCCCGCCATCAGAGGGCCTGGATTCAGCACCCAGCTCTGCTCCTGACTCCAGCTTCCTGCTGCTGTGCGCCCTGGGAGGCAGCAGTGATGGCTCAAGTACTTGTGTCCCTGCCACCCATGTGGGAGACCCAGATTGAGTTCCCAGGTCCCAGCTTCAGCCCTCATTCCAGGGCCACGGTGGGCATCTGGGAAGTGACCACGCAGATGGAAGCACTCTCTCTTTCCCTTACTATGTCTCTCAAACAAAAGATTAAATTGTTTAAATATGATATTGATGCATTCTAGGGGCCTTAAAAAACTGGTGAGAAAAAAACTATTTATAAAACTATTTATAAAACTCAAAAATTGCACCAAAATGAGTATCTTGTAATCCACTGTCTCTGAACTTTTTGAAGAACTCTTCCATGAACAGGACTCTGGGGAACCAAGGATGTCATCATCACTGATAATAACAGCTTGAATTTGTTTCTTTAATTACATCACATCTGGTGTATTATTATGGGATAGCACTCTGCAAAGAGCTCAACACACTTCCCATTTAATTCTTACAACTGCGTAAGTAGGTGCAACTGAGGCCCCCAGAGACTCAATGTCTCCTCCTAGGTCACATGGTTCTAAGTGGTTGCGAAGGGTCGGAACTCTGGTTTGTACTACAGTACTTAGTTTGTGAATTAGTCTACCACTTGTAGCACAATTTGGAACCAGAAAATGGAAACAACATCTATTCCCCAAAGTAGGGATGGTTCAGTCGATGATGGCGCAGCTACACAGTGGAATATAGGCAGGCGTGACAAAGGAAAGCCAAGCAAGAGCGATAAGGAAGGCAGACAGAACGAGCCACTCTGATGTGCAATTCTGGCACTTGAAAAACAGCAGGTACAAGAAGGGCTCTCTGACCCTCCTCCTTTTCTTCCTGAAGCAGGAGATAGAACTCCCATATGGAAGACATCCTTCCCGTACCAGAAGGAAAATAACATTGTTATCATCAAGGACAGGAAGTTGAGACTTGGAAAATTCTGCTCCAATAGATGTGAAATTTCTGTCTTCCTTTAGGCTCTCCACAAAGCTCAGTTACTTTTCCAGGGCTGCCTCTGTCTCGCCAAATATAAAAGCATCTAGCTTTTGTCACTTCTTGGAACTTCATTTCCTTATGAACATGCCTGTGCCATATAAACATGTATGAAATAAATGTGTGTTTTCCTCCTGTCAATCTGTCTTATGTCAGTTCAATGACATCAACATTTACGTAGTACTCATGACTTGTCAACTCACAACAACCCCAGAAAACGGAGGCACAGAGAAGCAGAGATTTGCCCAAGGAACACAGCGGCCAACTCTAGGGGCTGGGATTCTAACCTGGGCTATTTAGATTCAGAGTTCATGCTCTTAAGCATTACCCTGCACTACTGGTAACAACACAGCACCCTCCTGGGGAGGGCATTTTTTCTAGCAGTTAAGATGCCACTTAAGATGTCCATGTTCCATACTGGAGCACCTGGGTTTGAGTCCCAGGTCTTGCCGCTGATTCCAACTTCCTGTTGATGTGGACCCCTGGAGGCAGCAGGTAATGGCTCAAATTGTTGGGTTCCAGTCACTCACATGGTAGACTTACATTAAGTTCCTGGCTCCCAACTTTGGCCTGGCCCAGCACTATGCAGCCACCTGGGAAGTGAACCCACAGGTAAGAGCTCTGTGTGTGTGTGTGTGTGTGTGTGTGTACATGTGTTTCATCTCTCTCTCTCTCTCTCTCTCATACAAGTAAAAATTTTTAAAAAACAGCACAATCCTCTTGCTGTAAATGTACATATATTTGTGACTGTGTATACACACATACACACTTTCTAAAAAACTCCTGGTTATTAACAAGTTATGGGCCAGCGCCGTGGCTCACTAGGCTAATCCTCCGCCTTGCGGTGCAGGCACACCGGGTTCTAGTCCCGGTCAGGGCGCCGGATTCTGTCCCGGTTGCCCCTCTTCCAGGCCAGCTCTCTGCTGTGGCCAGGGAGTGCAGTGGAGGATGGCCCAAGTGCTTGGGTCCTGCACCCCATGGGAAACCAGGAGAAGCACCTGGCTCCTGCCTTCGGATCAGCGCGGTGCGCCGGCTGCAGCACGCCAGCCGTGGTGGCCATTGGAGGGTGAACCAACAGCAAAGGAAGACCTTTCTCTCTGTCTCTCTCTCTCACTGTCCACTCTGACTGTTAAAAAAAAAAAAAAGTTATAATTGGGTATTAAGATGACCTTTGTTTTCCTTATATGAGGAACAAGAAACACTTAATAAAGTTATGTGAATTTCTGACTCCACCGAATCCCATTTGAAAAAAGAATGCAGATGTAAAAATGGCCTGACACTCCCAGGCAGAAGTGTAAGGTGGACCTGGAGAACATTACTAATTGTTGAGAATCACTCTCCCTGGCTGCTCCCGGCTCCTGCCCTTTCTCTCCAGTCCCCACCACTGAAAAAGGAAAGGAAAATGTGAATGTTCAGCTTTGCCACTGTTTTACTGTTGGCTGGGTTTTCAAAAGAATCAATGTTTTAAAAGAACCAAAGAAACAACAACTACTTAATATGGTTCTTCATTTTTTACTCAAAGCCGATGTTAATTAAAGTTGCTTTAAAAAGATTTACTTATTTGTTAATTTGGAAGGCAGAATGACAGAGAGAGGAGAGACAGAGACAAAGTTGGGGTGGGGAGTATCTTCCATCTGCTGATTCACTCCCCCAATAGCCACAACATCCAGGGCTGGGCCAAGACAAAGCCAGGAGACAGGAACTCCATCTGAGTCTCCCCTATGGATGCAGAGGCCCAAGCACTTGGGCTCGCCTCCACTGCTTTCCCAGGTGCATTAGCAGGGAGCTAGATTGTGAGTACAGCAGCTACAACTGGAACTGGAGCTACAATATGGGATGCTGACATCAAAAGCAGCAACTTAGCCAGCTGCAGCAAAATGCCCAGTCCCTAACTGAAAGTTTTAAAGGATGCCTGACATTGGAAGCCTTGCAGAAAGATTACCTAACTCAACAGACTGCTTAAGGGTAAAATTCATTAAAAGCCCTATATGTTCTAGACAACAGACATCTACCATAAATCAGCTTCCATTTTTTAAAAGACATCCTCTTTAGAACATGGTGAGAAAACTCTCATTCAGCATGACTTTTTGAAAGGAATTTCAGAAATCAACTCCCCAGAGTAAGCACAGGTGCACACACAGCCTCAGTACATACATGGGGCCTATGGATTTCTTCTAGATGGTTAGAACCAGTACTTATTTACTCCTTACTGGTTACTCCTTTATCAGTCAGTTCACAAAGTGACATGGCAATAGACAGGGTATCATTTCCTTGGGGTTGCAGCACTGAGCAAAGAATAAGGCAGAAATGTGGACACTACCTTAGCAAAGAAATGGTAGGGACTGACTTAAGTCAACTGGATGGCGAGGATGGTTTTCATAAAGGGGCCGTGGTCCCAGGCAGGCAACGTACACATTCCACTGTGGAAGTCTAGGGTTTGGCCCTCAAGATGGTATCCTTCGGTGCTACAGAATTCAGCAAGCAACCTAACCTGACTTTCCTGTTGCCATCTAACAGAAAAACACCTGCAATCAACTCCCATAGAATCAAACCCCGTTCAAACACAATGAATCTCATTTATAGCTCTGGTGCTCATTGATAGCTCTACATACACACCCAAGGGAAGGTAATAAGAGGACTGCTATTAAGGGGCTCGATTTTTTTTTTTTTCTTTTTGACAAGGCATTTGGTGCCTGATTTTTCAAGTGAGATGAAACCAAACACTTAATGGTGCAATGGGCCATGACAACTAGAAATACACCAATGTCTGAAAGCTCTTTTTTTTTTTTTTTTTTTTTTTGACAGGCAGAGTGGACAGTGAGAGAGAGAAACAGAGAGAAAGGTCTTCCTTTGCCGTTGGTTCACCCCTCAGTGGCCGCTGCGGACAGCGCACCGCGCTGATCCCAAGCCAGGAGCCAGGTGCCTCTCCTGGTCTCCCATGTGGGTGCAGGGCCCAAGGACCTGGGCCATCCTCCACTGCACTCCCGGGCCATAGCAGAGAGCTGGACAGGAAGAGGAGCAAGTGGGACAGAATCTGGCACCCCAACCAGGACTAGAACCTGGGGTGCCGGTGCCGCAGGTGGAGGATTAGCCTATTGAGCTGCAGTGCCGGCCACCCAACCTTCTTTCCAAGTAAGTCAATGACTCTTCTTTACAATACTCACAATACTGCAAGATTTGCCCCAACTCTTAGTGTATATGGGAATTCTGCTATGATAACCAAAACATGTGCAGCACTTAACTAAAAAGTTTTTTAAAAAGATGTATTTATTTACTTGAAAGGCTGAGTTACAAAGAGGCAGAGGCAGAGAGAGTGATCTTCCAGCTGCTGGCTCACTCCCCAAATGGCCACAATGGCAGGAGCTGGGCTGGTCTGAAGCCAGGAGCCAGGAGCCTCCTTGCAGTCCTACACATGTGTGCAGGGGCACAAGGTCTTGGGCCACCTTCTGCTGCCCTCTCCAGTGCACCAGCAGAGAACTGGATCAGAAGTGGAGCAGCCAGGACCCAAACCAGCGCCCATATGGGATGCTGGCACTGCAGGCAGCAGTGGCTTTACCGGCTACACCACAGCACCAGCCACTTCACTAAATAACTTGATTTAGCCACACCCCAACCCTTGATCCCTTCTGTGACTTTCTTCTCACTATTGATTACATGGAGATGAACAGGGAAGAATGATTTATGCTAAGCATTTTTCTGCTTCTTCAACACATACAACTATGGCTATTCACATTTGCCTTCCTAATGTATTTAATACTAATTAAAACTCACAGATTCTTCAGAAAACTTCAATTGGCTAAATGAGGGACACCTGCTTCAACAAACCAAAAGCTATTTTAACAAGTTTTGATTGCATATAATGGAGCTTATTACCTTCAGCAAGGGGGAATGATACATGACCTGGTAGGCAATATCAACAGTACGCCCAAGTTATTGGGATTCTTTCTGGCTACAATATTTTAAGAACAGAAACAGAAGTGTGTACAAAAAGAGATGAGGATGAAAGAGACTTGAACTTATTATAAAGGATTCTACAGCTAGCCTAAGTAGAAGCAAACACAGGTGTACAGCTAAAGCAATAAATTAGTTAAAACATGAGTTCAATGAAATGCAAGAAAGAAAGAGAGAGTCTCAATGTAAAGAGAGTAGGAAGCAATATGTTATACATCATATTCTTCTCTTGGACTTTACAAAAAAAATACTAGTGTTATGATGAATTTGTTTAGGAAACAGATGGTTTATATTTTGTACCTTGCCTACACCAGTAATACCATAGTTGGCAACTGCCAAAGATGTCTGACATGACAAACTATAGACTGCCTGATGGCAATGAAAAGGACACAGACTGCAACCTGTTGAAAGGATCTTCATTGCAGCCACTACTGTAAAGGAGCAAAAGAAACAGGATCCTGAAGATAAAGATGCTTGGCTCTGGTCCCAATTCCATGGGTCCCCGACCGCACCTTGAACAAGTCAATCTGCCCTCTAAGTTTCCATTTCCTTTTCATTTCTCCTATACTTAGGGCTTGGTGGAGATTATATAGCAGGGATGGCAGAAGCTTGGCATGCAAATTAATCTGCATGCAGGTTCTGTTTGGCCAGAGAGTACTCACTGCATCACCACCATATCCACCTCTCCTGTTCATAAGCACCTAGTTACTAACCTATCCTCCCAGACCCCAGCCAGCATATGGTCCTCAAATCCTGTAACATTTTTTTCAGATCCAGAAACATACATGGTAACTCCTTCTGAATTACCCATAGTTTTGTTTTGTAAGAACGACAAATTATTTCCAAAAATCTCATCCTAAATTAAAGACTACTTATAATAGGACTTAGCTGAAAGCCATCTACTTCCTTCAAGAAAAGAACTCTCCCCAAAAGTCACCCTGACAACCATGCAATGAAGTTTATAAGAAGGCATTGTTTTGGACTGAGTCCCCGTACTAGTCCCTAACAGAAGAGACCAAACAGAATGGAGTCACTCATGCTAACACTCTCCATCGCTGAACTGAAGCTAAGTTGTTTACTTGACCTTGAGAGAAATCAGGACAGACATGATAGCTAAATCCCCAAACAGGCCAGGGTTAGTTCAAGAAGAACTTCTCTATGCTCTGTCTCTTACAAGGAAATGCAGTAGGATTCTGGGACAGAGACACTTAACAGGCTCTTAACAGAAAAACAGCTTTTAATCCTGCTGGCAGAAGCGGGGATAGTTTTGCTTCCAAATTCTGGACTCTGAACAAAGCAGGGTGTTGTCCTGTATACCCCAGCACAGATTACTTTAAGCTTTCTAACAGATAATCAGCTATGCAATTTTTGATTATATATCTTAGAACTACAGCACTACATACACAATCACCACACCTGCACGCATCGAAATCACTACAGCTGATCGAGTCATGTTGCGATATTTCTCAGGAAATTCCCCTGATCCCAGAAAGCCCCTGCCTGAAAGCCTCTATTGTTTGTGCCTTAGTAAGTTTTTTTCTTCCTCCAGGGGAAGGGTCCCTGCCACAGAAAGAAACCTGAAGTAGCTTTTTCCTAGGTACAATAGGACTTGTTGCCCCAAAACTCTCACAGGTGTTTAAACTCTGAAGTCTTATTGGTTGACGGATGAAGGGTGGAGACTTCTCTGAAAGGTGTATGTGGCATTGGCATTGGACAGTGGTTCTCAAAGGAGTGTTAATTGTTTGATTTCAAGTTTGGCTTAGTTATTCTCTCTCCTTCCTGACAGACATCAGACTATGGGGCTATCTGATCTTGAACTCAACCTTCAAATTGTGACCCAAAATAATTCCCATCTTTCCAAAGAAGCTCCTTTTCAGTATTTTAGTTAAAGAAACAAAAAAGTGAACTTGATGTTAACCAACTCACTTTTTATATTACACTGTCTTCTTGTTCCTGCTCAAGCTCACTCACAGAAACGTACTGTTCTGCCTTGCTCTACCAAACACCTTTTTAAACATTTATAAAAGATGCCTTGGAGTTGGTCCTCTGTATATAAAGTCGTACTAAAAATGAATCATAATGAAGAAGGAGAAGGGGGAGGGAATGGGAGGTGAGATGGGAGCTGGGGAGAGGGGTATGGGGGAAAGAACCACTATATTCTTAAAGTTGTATCTATGTAAAAATGCATTCATTAAATAAAAATTTTTAAAAAAAGAGATGTTTTGCCAATTTACAAAATGTTAACACAAGCCAATTGTATTACCAAACTAAAGTCAGTGAAATACTGTTTTAAAAGTTCTCTGTAATATTTCTTTCTTTTTATTTTATTTGAAAAGCAGAGAGACAGAGATGACAGAAAGAGCTCCCATCAGCTAGATTATTCCCCAAATGCATTCAACAGCTGAGGCTAGGTGAGGCTGGAGACAGGAGTTTGGAACTCAATCCAGGTCTCCAATGTGTGTGTCAGGGATCCAAGTTCATGAGCCATCACCTGCTGCCTCCTACGGTGTGCACAAGCAAGAACCTCAAAACAGAAGCATGGCTGGGACCCAAACCTAGATACTCCAAACAAGTGTATAGGTGTTCTAAGCCAAAGTGTCTTTTAATTTTAATATTTTTAATGATTTAGTAATTTATTTGAAACTCAGAGTTACAGAGACAGAAGGAAAGACAGACACACACACACTTAGAGAGAGAGAGAGAGAGAGAGAGAGAGATCTTCCATATCTTCCATTTGCTGGTTCACTCCCCAGATGGCTAAAACAGCCAGCACTGGATCAGTCTGAAGCCAGGAGCCAGGAGCTTCATCCGGTTCTCCCACGAGGGTGGCAGGGCCCCAAACATTGGGGCTATCTTCTGCTATTTTCCCCAAGCCATTGGCAGGGAGGTGGATCCAAAGTGGAGCAACTGGGACATGAACTCGTGACCATATGGGATGCCAGCGTGGCAGGTGGCAGCTTTACTTATTATACCACAACGCCAGCCACCCAAACTGTGTCTTAACAGCTATATTAAACACTCACCCTCTGAAGTATCATTTTTCAACACAACCAAAATAGGCAAGCATTTTCATCCTGCAGGAAACTCTTTAAACAGGTTGCTGAAAAATTATTTAAGCACATTGGTTCCAAAACATCAAATCCAAGAAAACAGTAAAGTAGAGGTTACTTGACTCAAACATGTCTTTAAAATTTTTTTTTGGCCTTACTGAAGAGCACACACACACACACACACACACAAAAATCTATTGAAATCAAACAGCAGAAAGGTAGAATGCTTTCTGAAAAAGTAATCATTCCTGCAGGGTTTTCATAATAACAGCCAGCTGTGGGATAGAATGACTTTATTCACATCTATTAAGTAAATGGCAAAGATGAAATGCAGCAATGGAGGTCTGTGTTTTCCAGTTAAGGCAGAGCACACAGGAGTCCAGGTTTAAACCTTCCTGGAGTTTAATTTTTAATATCTCTGCTTTAGAAAATATGACAGTGGCAGTACTTTTAAAAAATCATTATCTTTTGGAAAATGGGAGAAACATGTTTAAAAAGATAAAAACGGTTCCACACAGAGAATAATGGCTTCCCCTATAAACTCCAGGGACAAAGCACATTTTCCAGTGTCATCTTACCATCACCCACAGGGATTCTGGCAAAACATTGCCACCCAACCTCGGTACTAAAAACTCCTTGGAAGTAAAAAAACAGTAAACAGCCTGTTGATAACTTAAAGAGATGAACTCAATATTTGCTTTATTACTGAAATTTAGAAACAGGAAAACTCCTAAAAAGTTGTCAGTATTGGGTGGGAACTAACGCAAAGTGGACTAAGCCACCACTTGGGATGCCTGCATCCCATATCCAAGTGCTGGGATCAAGTTACCTGACCACTTCCCATCCAGATTCCTGCTAATGCACCTGAGAGGTGGCAGATAACGGCCTATACGTGTGTGTACAAGGGTTTTTATTTGTCAGTTTCCTTTCGAGGGATTTTTACAAAAATGGGGTCACCCCATAGATGTACTGTTTTCCTTACGCAAAGCGCAATGGCACTTTATCGGAAGTATACAACTTCACGCCCCACTCCAGATACAGGCTGCATTGTAACAACATTCCAAGGCAACTGATTGGTAGGCAAATAAAAAATCAAGCTGTGAGACACTTTTAAAAAGCACCATTCCCTGCTCAGCTTTGATGAGAAGACACTGATCCAGGTGTTTCCAGGCACCAAGAAAATAACCATCCACCTTGTTTTCCATGTGAAGTGACTCTTTATGTAGCAATGCCTTTGAGAACGTAGCAGGCTGTGCATCTTTTCAGAACACATCCAGAGATGATCCTGTCTCTTACCTCTACAGTGTTGTGAAAACAAAAGTGCTGAGTGAAAATGCAGAACTCATGCAAGCAATTTCCTACCTCATTTGAGGTTGTTGCACTAAGTTCCCCATGCTTGTTTGACAGGTGAGGAAAAAGGTCCCTTCAAGGTCAAGACTAGGGGATGGAGAGCAAGTGGGAAGAGCTTCCCATGATGCATCACTTCTCCCATAAAGTTATTTGTATATTATCAATGAAGTGGCCTCCCTTGTCACTCACAAGGAAGTCACTGTATCCAACAGGGCCCTCGGATAGAGATGCTCATTTCCAAAATTCACCAGCAAAACCTCAAGTTGCAAATTTTTTTTAATATTTTTTGACAGGCAGAGTTAGACAGAGAGAGAGAGACCAAGAGAAAGGTCTTCCTTTTTCCATTGGTTCACCCCCCAAATGACCACTACGGCCGGCATGCTGTGCCGATTCAAAGCCAGGAGCCAGGTACCTCCTCCTGGTCTCCCAGTGGGTACAGGGCCCAAGCACTTGGGCCATCCTCCACTGCCTTCCCAGGCCACAGGAGAAAGCTGGACTGGAAGAGGAGCAACCGGGACAGAATCTGGTGCCCCAACCAGGACTAGAACCCGGGGTGCCAGCGCCGCAGGCGGAGGATTAGCCAAGTGAGCCACAGCACTGGCCTCAGTTGCAAATTTAATGCTATCTTGAGTCCATGACATTCTCATTGCTTTCATGTATCATGTTTATTTTTTAAATTTATTTTACTTCTTGGAGAAGCAGAAAGAGATAGCTCCCTTCTGCTGGTTCCCTCCCCAAATGCCCCACAACAGCAAGGTCCAGGGCTGAGCTAGGCCAAAGTCAAGAGCAAGGAACTCAATCCAGCTCCCCCATGTGGGTAACAGGGACACAATTACTTGAGTCATGCCTGCCTCCCAGGGCCAACCTCTGCAGGAAGCTGGAATTAGGAGTGGAGACCAGCCTTGAACCCAGCACTAAAGCAACGCAAGCAATGTCTTAACCACTGTGCCAAAAGCTTGCACCACACAAAACTTGATTAGTAAAGTCACTAGAAGGTAAGAGTGCCAAAAAAAAAAAAAAATACATACATATCATAGGATGGAAGTGCTTTGGCTGCCCACTATGGATTTCCTAAACTGCTGTGTACAGAAAAAAATGCAACCTCTGGGATAAGATCTGTACTGCCTTTCAATCCTCCCAGGACTATATACCTCCTCCCAGTTTCAAAGACTGCCTCTTAGAAAACTGAAATTGAGAGTTTTCATCAAAGTTGTTAAAGCACTATAAGAAGTGTGCAAAAGAAAAAAAATATTTTTTCACAGCCCTCCCAGTTGCTACAGGGCATCACCTGGTACATTTACTCTGCTATCCCTCCTGCCAGATGCAAAAAGAGACAGCTGGGGGAAAGCCTACTGGTCAGCCTCTCTTCTGATCACATTTAGCAAACCTTGATGGGAGCAAGTCAATCCACGTGCCACAGTGTACACTTGTGAAAATGACACCTATGTGGGCTTCACAGTCCATGGGGGCTGAAGCAGCTATGAAAGATACTCTCACAGGCAATCTGCACTCAGAAAATACTGGTTATCCTATCTAGAAATATGTTTTTCTCATTCTTTAGCATGTTATTTTCACTTCAAAGAAATCAATTTAAAGAATTTTAAGCAAATATCAGCACGGGTGCCATGTAAATGTGGGAAAATACATCCTGCTGATAATTCTCAATTCTTTCATGCCACAGAGTACGCAGCAGTGAGGATCTCTTTAAAAAACACAGGGGAAAATACAGAGATATTTTACTTTACCATAAATATGGAAAAATTTATGTGTGTAACAGAAAATCTCAACAACCAGTTTACATGTCTGCAATTTCTGTTTAAAAACTAGCTATCAAAGGAAGGTATAACCAGCCTTCTCCAAATGTGTTGATTAATAGTTATTTGCTATCACCTCATCTTGTTTTATTTCCTGCTAGCATTCAAAAGCAAATAAGCTGGAGTGAGACCAAACATTTAAGAAACTCTGATCAAAGAAAAAGTGTAATGGATTTTGTGTTTCCCCCCATACACCTGTCATTATTTTACTCTACTTTAGTGTACTTTCTGAATGCTAAGAGCTGTGGCACTTTGCTATGAGAACAAGGGGCCTAGTTGGCATCCAAAGTTTATTTCAAGATTCTAAAACACTGAAGATCTCGATTTATGGTCATCAATATATTAAAAGAATAAAAATGGAGCAGGAATTAAGACACCAACTAAGATGCCCGCCTCCCATTAGAGTACTTTATTAGAGTTTCAGCTCTGGTCTCAATTCCAGCTTCCTGCTAATGCAGCCTCTGGGAGCTGGCAGTGATGTCTCAGGTGGTTGGGTGCAAGCCACTACATGGGAAACCTAAAATAAATATCCAGCTCCCAGCTTCAGTGGGGTCAAGCCTCAGCCATTACAGGTACCTGAAGAGTAAACCAGAGGTTGGGAGCTCCCTGCCTGTCTCAGATTACATAGTAAACAGCAGATGAGACATAGATTAGATTAGATTGGACAGACAGTTATTCTAAATGCAACTTGCTGGGCCTAGGCTCTTGCCCTCAGGGGTCAGTTTTCTCTTTCCTTATCACAATGGACACTCTGATTTTTTTTTTTTTTAATACTCTGATTCTATACTCAAGGATCTATCCATCGGCACTGTCAGACTGTGGAAAATTCCTTCCTTGCCTCTTCTGCCCTGATTCATGGCACTCAGGCACAGCCACCCACCATAGGACCCGGCCATTCTTGCCACCAGAGTGGGCATGGGACCTAGGGTAGCCATTCAACACTGACTCAGCTGATCCACTCAGAGAAAGACAATGATGCAATACAGCAAGGGGCCCCTTCCTTTGTGATGGGCCTTCCTTTGACAGCTAGGAGCACTAGCAGGGACAAAGAAGTATGCCAGGAGTTGCCTGTGGAGAACACACTCCTAAAATTGAGGCAGACACAGGGAAGGCAGAAAGGGAGCAGGGAAAAGGAAAAAGACACCATGCAAAGATGAAGCCTCACAAAGTAGACACATTCCAGGCAAACCAGGGTGACATCTGTCAAGGACTTCATGTTTGGGAAAGTACACATTTCCAGGCACCTCACTTCAGGACCTGAGTGCTCACGACTGAACATGCTGGGAGGATTCCTTGCCTTCAAAAGTTAACAGAAAAGTCACACAGAAAGCAGGTCATCGAAACTCATGGGAATTGGAGGGGAAGCAGGAAAGACATTGGAACTGGAAGATCAGTCACGGGCATGAAGGTCGTGAGCCACTGCAGACAGTTCAAGGTCTGCAGAACAGGGTTAAGGTCCACAAACTGCCTCATATCAGCTGCCTGACTTTGCAAAAGTTATTTGATTCTTCAGTGTGTAGTTGAAACCCCCAAGTTGGGGTTTATGTTGTGCCATAGTGGGTAAAGCTGACGCCGGTTCAAGACCTGGCTGCTCCACTTGCAATCCAGCTCTCTGCTATGGCCTGGGAAAGCAAAACAAGATGGCCTGAGACCTTGGGCAACTGCACCTGCATGGGAGACCGCGCGAAAGCTCCTGGCTCCTGACTGCAACAGCTCCAGAGGTTGAGGCCATCTGGGGAGTGAACCAGTGGATGGAAGACTTCTCTCTCTCTCTCTGCCTTTGCCTCTCCGTAACTCTTCCTTTCAAATAAATAAATAAGAAAGAAAGTCCCAAGTCACCAACCCTGAATCACTATAATCAAGAAATACCCTATTAACAAACAGCCAATGCCAAATGATTAATGATACTAAGTAATGAGGGTAGATTCCTGACAGCTAGCACTAAGATACTCTGGCTCCAAATCTGCCCGCATCATTTCGATTGCTTAAAGAGAGCTACAGGTCTGAAAAGCTCCTGGGGCGGGCGTGTTGATCCACAGGCCTAGGAATTCTAAGTAACAATCACCTTTGAACTTGCCTCTGATCTACAGGTTCACAGGACTATTTCCTAGAGAACATGAAGAACTCAGAAAGAAAATACAACCATGATAATTTGCCTTTCGCAGGTCTCACACTGCCTTAGACTGGGCTGCCTATGCTTTAATTATACTGAAGTCATTAATTTTAATGACTTTTTGTAATTAGATACAAAGATTAGAATTTTTATATCCCCTTGTACTTTTCTTTTAATCCGAATTACTTGTGGTTGCTGAACAAGCTACAAATTAGAATAACTTCTTTTAAAGAACAAAACTAAAGAAAAAATTCACAGGAAGAGAAAAAGTTCCCAAGGAGAAAAAGCTTTGCTGCAAAAATTCCACGTGGAAGATGCCTGTGACGCTAACTAACCCCAAAATGTAGTGGTGGCACCTGGACATTTATATTCACAGTCCCAGATCGCTAGTTCACACACACACAAAATGCAATAAGGTGGCAACAATAAAGCTTTATTCTAACACTGGGGGAAATTTCCATGTGAACGTCTGTATCCAACAAGAAATTCAAGCTGGACCAAAAAAAATTTTTTTTCAGAAGCACAGAAATCCTGAGCAGAGTAAAATGGCAGTTTACCTCATCTGACGCTATTTAAAAGGCATGGAAGGCAGTTATCACGGTTATCTGCATGACTGCCCTGTGGTCTTTCTCATCTATGGAATTTTGAAAACATGGGAGGGGCCGGCATTGTGGAGCAGTGGGTTAAGCCACCTCCTGCAATGCTGGCAGCCTATATGAGTGCCTCTTTGAGCCTCAGCTGCTCCACTTCTAATTCACTTCCCTGTTAATGTGCTTGGAAAAGCAGCAGAAGACGGTCCAAGTGCTTGAGTTCTTGCACCCATAGAGGAGACCCGGATGGAGTTCCAGGCTCCTGGCTTCAGTCTGCCCCAGCCCTAGCTTGTATCCATTTGGGAAGCAAATCGGTAGATTTTTCTTTCTCTCTCTCAACTTTGCCTTGGAAATACATAAGTAAATCTTTTTAAAAATTGAAATAAGCAAACTTTTCATTCTGTAAGGCCTCTGGGATAACCAGTTTCTAAAATCCCTGCAGCAAAAACCCTTATTATTCTGAACACCCAAGTTTGGTTGAAAAAGGACTCAAGACTTGTGGCCCCTAAAAACTCAATCTATTAAGCTTGTGTTCTCAGAGTTTCTGGAAACACTGTGCACCCATCCTTAACCCTGACATTCAATATGTGCTGCTCGGAGAAACAGCATGCTCAAAATATACTCCAATTTGGTGATCAACCAGTACGAAGAACATAAAGACCACCAGAGATTGTTTTTGAAAGAAGGTGGTCATGGGGCCGGCATGGTGGCACACTAGATTAATCTTCTGCCTGCGGTGCCGGCAACCCATATGGGCACCGGGTTCTAGTCCCGGTTGCTCCTCTTCCATTCCAGCTCTCTGCTGTGGCCCGGGAAGGCAGTGGAAGATGGTGCAAGTCCTTGGGCCCCTGCACCTGCATGGGAAACCTGGAAGAAGCTCCTGGCTCCTGGTTTCAGATCGGCGCAGCTCCGACCATTGTGGCCAATTGGGGAGTGAACCAATGGAAGGAAGGCCTTTCTTTCTCTCTCTCTCTCTCTCTCTCTCACTGTCTGTAACTTTACCTGTCAAATAAAATAAAAAAAAAAAAAAAAAAAAAAGAAGGTGGTCAAGAAACTCAACTAAAGAGTCAGCTGTAGATGAGCCGGTGCCCTGTGCCTCACGGAGGGCACTGAGACTCGTTGACTCTCCTTGGGCAGCAGGGAGACAAAAGTAAAGCTCAGCCCCAGCAGGCACAGGCAGCTGTGACTCCGTGTCTGCATTCAGCAGTTCTGCAAGTCAGTTCCTTCACATTTCCAAGCTTCAGTATCCTCACTGACACCATGGGACAGAAGCGTCAAGATCACAGGATGCAAGTGCCAACTTACAGAGACAACATATACGACATTCACAGTGCCTGCAATGGAGGAAAAGCCCAACAGATTTCATCAAAACTAGAAGTCCCATGATCAGTCTTAGCATCCAAAGGTCACTTTTATCCTACATTTTCTGAAATCTTATAATAGTTTCTCTTCTTCTCCCTCTGTAAACACACACACACACTGGCTGCTTACTCTGGTAAACAGTGACATACAATACAATAAGCATCTTGTATTAAAGGAAGCATGGCCTTTACTAAACGGATATGTACCAGAAAAGTACATGGTACTATATGCTGAAGCATTCAATATGGTTAGCACCCGGAAAATGACAGGTCTTTTTAAAAATTTATTTATTTGAAAGGAAAAGTGACACACAGAGAGAAGGAGATCTCCATCAGCTGGTTTACTCTCCAAATGGCAACAACAGCTAGCTTAGGATGAAGCCGGGAGCCTGAAACCCCACCTGGGGTCTCATACGTGGGTGGCAGGGGCCCAAGCACAGGGGCCTTCTGCTGCTGCCTTCCCAGGTATTTTAGCAGAGAGCTGGATACAAAGCAAAGCAGCCAGTAGTCAAATCAGCACTCCGAGGAAGGATGTGGGCATCATGAGAGGTAAGTTCATCCACTACAACACCCCCCCGGACCTATATTATGGGTCTCTTAATAGTACTTTCTAATTGTTGTTTGAGGAACTTGTAATTCTTGAGAAAGAAAATTTATTTCCATAAAGGAAATAAAACATAAATCCCCAACCTACAGTGTGCCCAAAATGTAGTTTTTTTTTTTTTTTTTTTTTTTTTAAATGACTATGCTGGGGCCAGCATTGTGACATAGAGGATTGAAAGCGCCACCTGCCATAACACCATCCCATATTGGTGTCGGTTCAGGTCCCGGCTGCTCTGCTTCCTATCCAGCTCCCTGCTAATGACCTGGGAAGGCAGCAGAAGATGGCCCAAGTGATTGGGCCCCTCCACTCACATGGGAGACCAGGAAGAAGCTCCTGGCTCCTGGTTCCAGCCTGGCCCAGCATTGGCCATTGTAGTCAGTCAGTCAGTCTCTCTCTCTCTCTCCCCCCACCCCCCATCCCTCTCCCCCTGTATCTCTGCCCTTCAAATAAATAAATAAAATTTTTTAAAAATGACTATGCAAATGTATTTTTTTGGCAGCCCTACTATTCAGTTTGCAACTTTAATCCGTTCCCTTGAAATAAAAACACTGACATATCTTCTCTGTAGGTGGCACAGACAGGGTAGAAGAAATCAATGCCACATTCTTTACGACTTGCTGCAGGAAACACGACTGGCAGACAGCTGGGCTTTTTATGGCTTCTGAATGTGTTACCTTTCATTAATTAAATCTTACTCTCAACTTTTTAAAAAAGCCACACAAATATTAATCTCAAAAAAAAGTGATGAGGGGGGAGGAAATGGAAGTTATGTTTCCCATTTTTTTCATTGTCTCTAAGTCACAGGAAATATTTTTTTTAATGGTAACCCTTATTTAAACACACAATAAAACAAGATCTCCTTGCCAAACATATTAAATTATAAATTGGACATCAGTTTTCTAAAGGCCGATTTCTAAATTATAATAGAACACATCTGGGGTGATTTTCTGACTCTCCTCCAATATACGGTTTTCTTGGCAGCTGCCAGAGCTCTCTGGGCAGACACACCACCCCAGTAACTAATGCCAGCTTTCAGGCATCATGATGAAAGAAAAAAATTCATGACAGCAACAAAACACAGCACCCTCCCTCCCCCAACCCCCAATAACTGGGTATTTAATATAAAACATGAAGCCAGGCCTCCAGGCTGGAGCAGCTGAAAGACATTTGTGGGATGCATGAACAAAGACTCATCGGATCTCCCCCACCAGACCTCGCTCTGCATCTCAGCCACTTTTGTGGACTCACACCCTGCACCCACCCACCGCCTGGTGCTTCATTCATGCCTGGTTCTGTCTGTGTTGAACCCTGCTACTGCCTCTGCTCCGGTTCCAGCAAGGACTCGCCCTTCTCCTTGCTTGACTCTTCCTGGAGTTCCTGAAGGGCTTCAGGGCTTCATGCAATGCCCAGACCCTGATCGAAAGGCTGGGAGTAGATGGGAACCGTGAAGGAGGAAGTGGATGGATAAAACGTGCATAAACTGAAAGCAAACAGCAAAAATTAAAAGACTTTCTTGCTTCTAATGCTGATTATCTTCTAAAAGCAACTATTTACTTTTCCTACGCAGGCAGCTAATGGGCTTACGAGCTGTGCAACTGCAGAGAATGTCTAGTTTGTTCGTGCTCCACATTCCTCATCTGAATTTGGTGTAGTGGTTTTAAGACCCCCGGTTTGGATGTAGCATGCCACATCAGAATGCCAGGATTCCAGTCCCAGCTCCACGTTCAAGTCCAGCTTTCTGCTAATGTGCACCACAGGAGCCAGCAGCAGTGATGGCTCCAGTACTTTGGTCTCTACCACCCACGTAAGAGACCCAGATTGAGTTCCAGGCTCCCAGCTTCGGCCTGCTGGGACCTGGGACTAACGCAGGTGTTTGGAGAGTGAATCAGCGGATGGGAGATCTCTCTCTCTCTATGCCTTTCACATAAATAAAATAAATAACAACTTAAAAAATAGACATAGTAATGGTACCTTCCCAGGGATTACTATGAGGGTTAAATTCATGACTATAAAGTACTTAGAAGACTGACTAGAATAGAATAAATGCTCTAGGTCAAGGGGAAAAATTAAGTAAACACAGACAGAAATCAAGTTCATGATTACTTTGCTATTAAAACGGAGGAGTCATATAGGCATTAATACCAAATACATGGGCAGGTGATGCTGTGCAGCAGGTAAAACAGTGACTTGGGACACCTGCATCCCATGCTGGAATGCCAGGCGGAGGCCCAGATACTCAGCTTCTGACCCAGCTTCATGCCAGTGCACTTGGGAGGCAGGAGGTGATGGATCAAATACATGTGTTCCGGCCCATGTGAGAGAATTGGATAGAATTCTTAGCTCCTGGCTTTGGCTTGGCCCAACCTGGGCTGTTGTAAGGTCTGGGGAGTAAACCAGCAGATAAAAGATTTCTCTCTCTCTTTTTCTCTCTTCTACCTCTCCCTCTGTGTCATTCTGCCTTTTAAATAAATCTTAAAAAAAAAAAAAAAAAAGACTTGAAAAATATCTTCAGTCTCCCAGAAGACAGGGAGAAAATGTACCAGCTGGCTTCAAATCTCACCAGTTTGGTGGACTGTACAAGGGTTTCTCAAAAAAAATTATGGAAAAATCAAATTAAAAGCATATTTTCCTGCAAAAATATCTTAAATCCACAAGTAGTCTTTTCATAATACGCATTTCCATGAAAATTTTGGAAACTTTCTTATATGCATGTATTTCAAAAAATTTTTGCACCAAAATATACTTTTTAACTCCATTTTCCATGAACTTTTGAAGCAGCCCTTGCATAATGTCTCAAGCTCTAAGGGAACATCTGGTTAATTAAGATACTAATAGTTGTCATCAGACATTTTTGTGAAAATTAAATTAAAGAACAGGTTTGTGGGACTTAAGATATCTGCCACATACTTAATAATCAATACCATTTATCTCACAGTACTACAACAGAATCTGGTGGCATCATGAGGAGACAGTTATGCATAATAACTTCCACGCTGGCCATCATTTGTTTTTGCATTCATTACTTAATGAGCACTTATATCATACTAGACAACCTTATGTACTAGGGTGGGTTTGAGCGCCTGAGTTTGAGTCCTGCCTCCTCTTCCTAACTAGTTTCCTGCTAATGCACACTCTGAAAGGCAGGAGGTAATGGCTCAGACAGTTGGGTCCCTGTGGAGAGACCAGATTGAGTTCTGGGCTCCTGACTTGGGCTTGGCTCAGCCCTGGCTGTTGCGGGCATCTGTGGGTATGAACCAGGGGACAGAAGACCTATCTATCTAGCTATCTGTCTGTCTGTCTGTCTATCTATCTATCTATCTATCTATCTATCTATCTATCTATCTATCTCTTGCTCTGTGTCTGCATCTGCCTCTGCCTCTCACTACCTTTCAAATAAAAGTAAAATGAAAGTTTAGATATTGAATGCTTTACACACCACAACCATGTGAGATGGTTTATAGCCCAAACTTTAAGCAGAAAACAGTAGCTTAAAAAGAAAACTTTTCAAAGAAAGGTAGGAGGGATATATATATATATATATATATATATATATATAAAAGATAGCATTTGTTGAATGGCCAAAAGGCTGTTCACATTTCCAATCAATCCTCACTAAACACCTGGACCACTGAGAGGGCATTACTGCACCCACACACACAGGCTAGGAAAACCGCAGCTAAGCAACTTGCCCAGACCCTTGTAGTCAAAGAGCTGGAGCTCAGACTCTGATCCACCTGACCACACACCACATCTTGTGACTCTGTACCCATCTTAATATTCGCTGACCTGAAAAACACAAAGATGAATGAAGCCAGTCAAAACTTGTCTTTGCTTTCAGTAATTTTATTTAAAACAAACAAAACTGTGATCCCATGAGCAAGTTTCCAAAGACTCCAATATATTCCCCGAAGTTCTCAACCAGTGGCAACTACGGAGGGCCCTGGGAGCCCTCTGACAGAGTCCAGAGTTGTCACAGAGGGAAGGAGCAACTGTCTTAGATAGTGGACCCCAGAGACACTGCTAAGCAGCCTAGAGTGCGTACAGCAGCTGTCTCCCTCCAGCCCCAAACAATGATCCAAAATGGCAACAGCACCAAGGTAAAGAAACCCTGCACTAATCAACAAAATGAAAATCTTTTGACTTTCCAAAGTCACACTGTGCTTAGTCATGCTCTCGGATTCCACAGGAATAGCCTCGCTCAGTTTTCCTCCACTATTAAGTTTCTGCTTCAGCACACATTACTGCCAGGATGACATCTTCCAGCACACCCTGGGCTCAGCCAGCATTAACTTCAGTAGCCCTCCTCTCTGCAAAGATATGCACAAATGGACGCACTGTGGTTGGAAGTGGACACAAGACAATTGTTAAATCAACAACAGGAGTCACTGTGCACTTGCTACCCACGTAGGATCTCTGTCCTTGATGTGTTGTACTATGTGAATTAACGGTAAAACTAGTCCTCAAACAGTACTTTATACTTTGTGTGACAGTGTGGGTGCAACCCAGTATAGAGTTAATCTTCTGTATAGAAAGATAATTAAAAATGAATCTTAATGAAGAATGGGATGGGAGAGGGAGTAGGAGATGGGATGGTCTGTGGGTGGGAGGGTGGTTAGGGGGGAAGAACTGCTATAATTCAAAAGTTGTACTTTCAAAATTTATATTTATTAAAGTTTTCTATTAGAAAAGAAAAGAAAAGAAAAGAAAAGAAAAGAAAAGAAAAGAAAAGAAAAGAAAAGAAAAGAAAAGAAAAGAAGGGCCCTGCTTTGATTCCGGAAGGGCTCTGTCCAAGGGGAGGGAGGCCTGGAGGAGACGTCTCAGATGCCGTAACTGAAGCACCCAACATTTTCCCAATCACGAAGCATCTTCAACCCAGCAATGCAGGCTCCCATGCCCGTGTTTTCTGACATAAGCAACTGTGAGATGACTTAAGATTGAACTCTGGGAAGGTAAAACTGAATTGGCTTTCTAAGAGCAGATCTTTAGATCAATGTATTCCTTCATTTGATAGCATCTGCCCAATCCCAGGAAAATTCAAGTTCAGATTTATAGGTCTACTTAGACAAACTGTTCTCCTGGGGCATATAGCCTTGTTTAAAGTCATAGTCTAATAAATTATATTCATACCACAGAGGAAAATATCTTGGTCCCTTAAGGTCTCCAGAAAATATCTATCTTTTAAAAGTGACACGGATGTTGTTAAACCAAAGGAGGAGCCACTAACTCTAACCTTTTGCTTACTAGCTAGATCTATTATTGATTACTGTGACGGCAGCATTTATTGCCACACAGAGAACCGTGCTAAAAGGGAAAAAAAAAAAATTACACTTAGGATACAGTCCTTTGTCTCCAACACATTTGACAAACTTAAAAAAAGGGTGGCACTGATTTTGTGACTTTGCGGTTAATTCGATGTACCCTAAGGACAGGCAGAAAGAAGAAAACAGTTCATTGAAGGTGACAGCTATCAACTATGCACAAAGAAACCTTCCCCTCTCAAACACACGCTGATTCGTTTAAATAAATATTTAATTCTGACATTCCTCACTTGCCTTAAAGATTCGCAAAAGCACCATAGAAGATTGAAAAGCCCAAGTTCTCTAACCACAAAACGATGGCGAGTCAAAGCACTAACAAGGAGATCAGAAACTACTGAAAGAAGAGGCTTGGAGGGCTCATTTGCACATCTATTCGTGGGAAGTTTTAATATTCACCCTCAAGATTGCACAGGGTCAGAAACTGTCAACAGCTCAACTGAAGTTTCGTCTGGGAGGGAAGAATCCATTTTTTTGAAAACCAATTTTAACATTTCAAATAAGTCAGTACTTTGATCCAGTGGATGAATAAGCCCACTGTATATTTTGAGATCATGTGCAGACATGCTTGCAAAAACTCAGAAAACCTCGAGAAGGATGGGTACCACATTGGCAGGGGGAGGCTGATGATGGAAGAGAAGAGAATCCAGGCCACGTGGGACAGAAGGAGGACTCTGCTGACTGTATACATTCTATGGGCCTGGTTTTTCAGTTGTTTCCATTTATTACTGTAAAACATTTGGAAGGAAAATGGAATACTGCCTGCACGCATCATGCTCAAAAACATACTCCTAGGTATCTTAGAGGCCACACTGAACATTCTATGTGCCAGACACTAGGCACATGCTGGCTTCACTGGGTCATGTGAGAATCTAATTACCCTTCTTCACTACTGCCTTATCCACCCTGAGAAGGAAAGAGTCCATCTTTCTCAAACTTAAACAGTCTGCTTTACACAAAGGGGCTCATTTAAAGAATTATTATAGAAATTATACCACTACTGCTACTTTTCAAAGAGGATACAATGAGCCCGACTTAACATTAAACTCACATTACATATAATTCCATTTTCCTCATGGCTGAGAAGGTGTGACAGAACCATAAAGAGCTTCAGGATGACATCAGCAACATCACAAATTATAACAGCTATTGCGGAAGGATTTGCTAAAGGTGTGAGTGCAATTCACTATTCATCTCTCATCTCCCATCACCCCGCCCCTCTGAAATGACAGAAACCTTAAGTCCAAGTCAGCAGGACGGTGAACCACCTGCCTGGGGAGCCGTCACTGTAAATATGAGATTACTGAGCAAGCAGAGTGTGGCTGGCAAACTCAGGGGTCTTTCGGACATGCTAGAAAAGTCCACTGTCCCCACGAGTCTGCATGATGGGGTGGGTCTCATGGCCACTGGTTGCACAGGCATGCCGCAAGCCCAGAACCTCTGATTAGCAAAGAGAAACACTTCTCCATTACAGCCATAGGAATTTTTAATTAGGAACATGACAAGCAGAATTATGGCCCCCAAGATGTCCACATCTTAACCCCCAGGATTTGTGAAGATGTTATCAAGGTTTCCTTAAGGTAGCATTATGTGCCTAGGCCCACTGTGATCACAGGAGGCACAGATGAGAAGAAAACCGCCTGATGTGACTACAAAAGAAAGCCCCAGAACGCCCCAGCATTGCTAGCTGTGAAGGTGGGCAAGATGGAGACTGAGGATTCTCCCGCAGAGCCACGGGAGGGAGCACAGCACGGCTGACACTCTGAGGTCAGCCCAGAGTGACAGCTGTCACACCTTCAGCATAAACAACTGATGATACTACAGTGGTAAGTTTCAAGGCACTAGCTTGGTGGCCATTTGTTACAACAGGAAAATTGTTTTTACAGCTTTTTTTTTTTTTAAAGATTTATTTATTTATTTGAAAGGCAGAGTTATACAGAGAAGGAGAGGCTGGGGGCGGGGGTCTTCCATCTGCTGGTTCACTCCCCATCTGCTGGCCTCAATGGCCGGAGTTATGATGATCCGAAGACAGGAGCCAGGAGCTTCTTCCGGGTCTCCTAAGTGGGTGCAGGGGTCCGAGCACTTGGGCCATCTCTACTGCTTTCCCAGGCCATAGCAGAGAGCTGGATCAGAAGTGGAGCAGCCAGGACTCAAACCGGCAACCATATGGGATGTTGGCACTGCAGCAGCGGCTTTACCCACTATGGCACAGCACTGGCCCCACTACAGCTTTGGGAACAAGGGCAAATAAGAACTATTTTAAGAGTCACATAGATTATTTCTTAGTAAAATATTTTAAATGTTAGATGAAAGGGTCACTTTATTCTATTTTCCTCAAAACACCTGCCTTCTAAAGAAACTGATTTGAAATACTGGAGTTCAGGGTATAGTCCCGACAGACTAAAGGGCTTTGTTTCAAACAAGTTGATCTGTTTTCAGGATCAGTAACCACAACAATTAGCACTTACTGAGTGTTCACTATGTCAGAGGTGCAAGTGTTGCTTATTAAGTCTTCATAAGCATCACTCTGGCGGATATTATGATTACTGGGTCAAGCTGAAAAGTGATTGAATGGATCATAAGCCCAGCTTATATAAGCAGGACCTAAAACTGTAAAATTCTTCAGAGAAAACACAGAAAAATAAATCACATTATTTTAAATTAAGCAACAGTTTATCAGATACAACATCAAAAGCATAAGCAACTTAAAACAAAATCAGATAAGGTGGACATCAAATTTCAAGCCTTTTGTGTTGCAAACAATACCATCAAGAAAGTGAAAAAAAATGGAATGGGAAAACTTTATAAATCATATACTAACAAGAGTCCATTATCCAGAATGTATTAAAAACTCTTGGCCGGCGCCGCGGCTCAACAGGCTGATCCTCCACCTAGCGGCGCCGGCACACCGGGTTCTAGTCCCGGGCGGGGCACCGGATTCTGTCCCGGTTGCCCTTCTTCCAGGCCAGCTCTCTGCTGTGGCCCTGGAAGGCAGTGGAGGATGGCCCAAGTCCTTGGGCCTGCACCCCATGGGAGACCAGGAGAAGCACCTGGTTCCTGCCTTCGGATCAGCGCGGTGCACCGGCAGCAGCGCACCAGCCGTGGCGGCCATTGGAGGTGAACCAACGGCAAAAGGAAGACTTTTCTCTCTCTCTCTCTCTCTCTCTCATTATCCAGTCTGCCTGTCAAAACAACAACAACAACAACAACAACAACAACAACAAACTCTTAGATGGGGCCGGTGCTATGCTGTCGTAGGCTAAGCCTCCACCTGCTGCGCCGGCATCCCATGTGGATACTGGTTCTCGTCTCGGCTGCTCCTCTTCTGATCCAGCTCTCTGCTAATGGCATGGAAAAGCAGTGGAAGATGGCCCTAGTGCTCGGACCCCTGAACCTGCATGGGAGACCCGGAAGAAGCTCCTGGCTCCTGGCTTCAGATTGGCCCAGCTCAGGCCATTGTAGGCATTTGGAGAGTGAACCAGTAGACGGAAGACCTTTCTGTTTCTCCCTCTCTCTGTCTGTAACTCTACTCAAATGAAGTAGTAAAATCTATTTTTTTTTTTTTAAGAAAAACCTCTTAATTAAAATAACAAAAAGGCAATTCAACTAATGCAAACTGATGAATGGGCTAGGGACTTTAACAGACATTTTTTCAAAGAAGATACACCAGTGGCCAATAAGCACATAAGCAGATGTCCAGCGTTGTGACAAATGATGGAACTGCAAATCACCAACTGTATCTTCATACCCACTAGTATGGCTAAAAAGAAAAAGGCACCAAAACAGGTACTGATAGCCACATGGAAAAGTTGGAACCCTCACACATAGGCTGATAGGAACACAAAATGAAGCAGCCACCTCAGAACTCAGTCTATGAGTTTTTTGAAAAGTATTAACATCAAGTTATCACACAACCTAGCAATTCTACCCCTGTGTGTGTGTGTCTATGTGTGTGTGTGTGTGCACAATGAGGACATATGCCCATAAAGAAACCTGTACATAAAATATTTACAACAGCATTAATCATAACAAGTAAAAAAGCAGAAACAACTCAAACATCTATCAACAGAGAAACAAAATGTAACATAGTCAGACAACGGAATATTATTCAGCAAAAAGAAGCCAACTATGACATATACAACAACATGACTAAGAACTGAAAACAAGGTGTATGTAACAAATCACAAAATATCGCATAATGCACAATTTCCTTTATAAGGAATGTCTAGAATGCTCAAATCTACAGAGACAGAAAGTAGATTTGTGACTACCTAGAGCTGAAGGATATAGGCAGAGCTAGACAACATGGTGAATACCAACAAATTCCTTTTGGAAGAGACAAGAATGTTCTAAAATTAGGGCACAGTAATGGTTGGACAACCCTTTGAATCTGAGAGGTACAGGGTGATGCGTCGGGCACTTGGGTCTCTGTTACTCATGTGGGAAACATGGATTGAATTCCCAGCTCTGTATCAGCCTGACCCAGTCACAGCCACTGCAAACATTTGGGGAGTGAACCTGTGGATGGAAGACCTTATGTTGTCTGTCTCTTTCTCTCTGCCTTTCAAATAAATGAAAACAAATGAACAACAAAAAAAAATTTTTTAAAGCACCACTGAGGGGCTGGTGCTATGGCTCAGCAGGTTAACGTCCTGGCCTGAAGCGCTGGCATCCCATATGGGCACCAGTTCTAGTCCCCGCTACTCTTCCCATCCAGCTCTCTGCTGTGGCCTGGGAAAGCAGTGGAAGATGGCCCAAGTCCTTGGGCCCCTGCACGCGCATGGGAGACCCAGAAAAAGCTCCTGGCTCCTGCTTCGGATCGGCACAGCTCCAGCCGTTGCGGCCATCTGGGGAGTGAACCAGCGTATGGAAGACCTCTCTCTCTGCCTCTTCTCTCTCTGTGTAACTCTGACTTTCAAACAAATAAATAAATCTTTAAAAAAATGTGTTTATGATACCAGTATTCCAATAAAACTTTATTTACAAAGGCAGATCATGGGCCAAGAGTGAACGAGTGGATGGAAGACCTCTCTTTCTGTCTCTCTCTGCCTCTCCTCTCTCTATGTAACTCTGACTTTTGAATAAACAAATAGCTTAAAAAAAAAAAAAAGCACCACTGAATCGGGGCAGGTGTTTGACCTCACAGTTAATCACCACTTGGGAGACCTACATCCCATATGGGGCTCCTGCATTTGAGCGCAACTGTGTTCCAGATTCCAGCTTTCTTCTGATGTGCATCCTGGAAGATGGTGGTAATGTTTCTTCAAGTACTTAGGTTCCTGACACCCTCATGGGAGGCCTGGACTGTCTCCAGCTCCAGGCTTCAATCTGGCCTGGCCTCGGGCATTGTGGGCATTTTAGGAGTGAACTACTCGATGGGCTCTCACACTATCTCATCCCCCACCCACAAGCCCTGCCTCCCAAACAATAATTTTTAAACCCTACTTACTTGTACATATTACAAGAATTAATTACATTGTACACTAGTTATACCTTTATAAAGCTGGTAAAAATGATGTTTAACTTCTGCATCTCTCACCTGCTTATGAATTACTAAACAATTTTTATTTAAGGAAGCAAGTTATTTGAGAAATAATTCTAAGAGAACCACAGTAAGCCACAAGAGGGCGCTTTCCTCACAGCTTCAGAAAGAGGATATTCTAAATTACCTGGGTAGTATTTACTAATTTGATTTCATTCCTGGGCCCTTTTATGTGGAAGAAAGAGGATGCTAGTAGATTGCATCCAATGTCCCGAAACCAATAAGTCTGTGACAGGTTGAGAAATCACAACCTAAACTCAATAAACAGTAAATGTTTAAAATATTCTTCAAACACAGCAAGTACAGATAACCTGCATTGCACTCACTTCCTTCCCCTCTAGTCACACAAGAGACTATACAGAGTTATTTATGTAGGATAAAATTCATTGAGATAATATAAATCATTGAAAGAAATGAAACAAGTTATAAATACTTGGCCTCTGGTTCTCTGCTCTATTTCCAGTTCCTGGAACAATGCCGGGCATAGCCAGCACTTAATAATTCTTTATTAAATGAATGAGATAATTAGATGCATGAAAGAAAGCAATATTTCATAAGTTTCAGAAACAAATTTACCTGCTGTGCCTTGGAGACCAGATCAAAATATTTCTATTCATCCCTAACACAGATATTATATAACAAAACAGTCATTTCTCTGACGAAAGACTGCCCAAACAAGTTCATGGAGACATCCTGTGGTGTTAAGTATAATTACTTTGCCCAAGAACCCTGCAAAACTGACTGATACACCTCTCTCGTTGCAAGGTCCTTGATCTTCCTACTGCAAGTTTTTCTCACCTTGCAACTCACAATAAACCAGACTTTTCATGAGAGGAAATCAACTCTCCTCCTTCCATCTCCAATTCCACATGGTATGACATCAGAACAAGTTCTGGGGCAAAGAAACACTGGCCCTATACATTTTCTCGAAGGGAGGCATATTCAGTTAGAAAATTCGACTTCACCCTCAGTTCAGGCACAATAAAAATCAAGCACGGGAACACAATCTCAGATTTTTCCAGGGGCTAGCGTTGCGGCATAGTGTATAAAGCCACCGCCTGTGAGGCTGGCATCCCATATGGGCACAGGTTCCTGTCCAGGCTGCTCCACTTCTGATCCAGCTCTCTGCTAATGGACTGGGAAAGGCAGCAGTATATGGTCCAGGTGTTTGGGCTCCTGCCACCCACATGGGAGAGCCAGATGAAGCTCCTGTATCCTGAGGAATGAATGGAAGGTCTCTCTCTCTCTCTCTCTCTCTCACTCCCGCACCTCCCACCATTCCTCTCCCAAAACTCTGACTTTCAAATAAATAAGTACATCTTTTTACTAGGAACTTAATAAAGAAGTGAAGGATGGGCTATCATTCACATCTTTAAGATACCTATAGTTAATAATAAGCCCCTGGAATATCGTTAGAGCAATACACTCTAAAAGAAACTGGGGTGGGCATTGGGCATAGTAGTTAAGGCACTATAGACACTAAGACCCCGTATTAGAGTGCTGGGTTCAAGTCCCAGTTCTACTCCCGATTCTAGTTTCCTGCTACTGAACACACTGGGAGGCAGCAGTGATGACTCACGAAGTTGGGTCCCTGTTACCAACATGGGAGACCTGGATTGAGTTCAGTCTACAAGTTTCAGCCTGGCCCAACTCTGGCTGTTGTGAGCATTTGGGGAGTCAACTAAGGACTATATCTGATACACAGGAATGTCTCTCTCTCTCTTTCTCTCTCTCTCTGTGCTTATTAAATAAGTTAAAAAATTTAATCTTACGAAAATAAAAGAAACCAGATCACTGAATGGTAAACTCAACTTGCAAAGTCTTCCTCTGCCATTTTTCAGGGAACAGTCTACTGTCAAAACAAAGATGTTATGTTTAGTCAGCTCTAGGCAGCCCAGAAACTTTAAATAGAACGCCCAAACACATTGTATCTGGACGACAAGTGAACTAACTCTAACAGCTCATTCATTTATTTCACTAAAAATGATTCCACAGAACTCAGAATGATATTAAGTGCTAGAGATAAGACCACAAATGGGGCACATTTGCTGCCCTGTAAGACTACACAACCTGGTAGACCAGATGAACAAATAAAGGGGCATATACAAAGAGTGGAATGTCAGGGGCAAGTACATGCTGTTACGGGAACATAGGCTGACCGCCTAATTTAGCCTTGGGTGGTGAATAATAACTACAAATGGATGTGATAATTTAGCTACAAGTGAAAGGCAGGAGTTAGCCATGGAGACATGAGTAGAAAAAGCACTCCAGGCAGAAACAAAAGCCTGTGTAAAAGCGTCAAAGCCACACAGCTTAACAATTACAAGAAATAAGAGTTCAGGGTGACTGCAACCAAGTTTGGAGACACCCGGGGGTTAGGGAGCGAAGCACACACCAAGCATACAAAAACTTCATTTTTCTCTTAACCATTTGGGAGTCATCACCTGCAAGTCTACAGGTGCTTTTTGCCTCCCTACCCACCCCTACTTTCTAGACTCTTTTCAACTTCGTTGAGGTCAAACCACAAACCTTAAACAGTAATTAACATACACTGTCACTCAACTATGCCTGAGTGAACTCACACAAAACACTCTAAGACATTCCAAAAAACCCATTTGGGCAAGACAAGCAAATCATATACATGCTAAAAGCATTTACAGATTTTACAAAAGGTTTTCAAATACAGTTTGTCTTAGGAATTACACACCTTCCCACAGAACGGACAGTCTCATTGCAGTCTTACAGATAGGAGTACCGAGGCTGAGAAAGGAGAGAGAACTAGCCAAGGTAATGAATTCCATTAATGGGACTTGGACTTCAACTCTGGTCTTACTCCAACTACCACTTATTTAGCAGCACAGCAGCTGCTTCCCTTTGGAAGCAATCGCTCGTAGGTACATAAGTTATGATCACTTTTCCTATGCGTTCGGATGATTCACTTCAAGCTGTTTTAGGGAGCAGCTTTTGCAGTGTGCTCTGCCCAAGTCCACTCCCAATGAGTCTCATCACCAGCTGCACTGCAGAGGTCTACGAACAGCTCCCAAACCAGTCCATGCCCGGCCTACACTCAAGACCCTGCAGTGCAGAAAAATCCACCCCACAGTAGCTCTCTCTAAACTGGAGCATCTCAGAAAGTCAATCAATCAGCCTCAGAGGAAAACAGCTCACGCCCAAGATGGCTTCTATAATTATCTGTGGGGACTGCTCGGTGAGAAGAAAAACACAACTTTGAGCAGCTTATTTATTCCAGAAATACCAAACTCACACAACAAACAGAGAACTAAAAATAAATGATGATCAAAAATGTCCTGTCAGTGAGGAAGGAAAAAGACAGCGAGTAGGTGGAGCAGCAACGCTGTACCAGGCCTGCGGTGTCTTCCCCTGCCAATCCGCAAGGATGCTTAACCTTCCTGGGTCAGGAGCCCCTGCAGGCTGCCACAAAAGCCCCTGACAACTACGCTTGGCACAGGCCCCCAAATGCCCTCCCACCTCCTGAAGACACGAGACACGGGACATTTTACTTGGCCACAAGGCGCCTCAATTCTGCAAATTTCTAAGTATCATTTAATCCTTGAGCCAATTCAGGCAGGCAGATGATTATCGGAGCAGTTAGGTAACTTAAAGTCAGCCAGCCAGTTAGAGGAAAGTCTAAAATAAAACCCAAGTTTCTGAGTCCAAATTTGACAAGTCACTTCTGTCATTTTTAATAAAATGTGCCCCTACTCTCAACTCTCTGTAGAAAATCTCTGTCTTACATGGCCCCAGACAGTGGGCCCTGACCCAGTTGAAGGTCCTGTGACAGAACAAAAACCTCTCCAGGGGTGCAAACTGCAAGGATCTCTCTAAGCCAGAGTCCCACAATTAGGGTCCCCAATTAGTATATGAGATGCATGGAGAGCTTTGCAAGTAATTAAAAAAACAAACAAAAAGGTCCCTGAATAATGAATAACCTTAATAATTTGGACAAACTTTCCCATCTTTGCTCTGTTTATCAGAAAAAGGAAGCATCTTGCTAATAAACAAAACTTTTCCAAGTTCACAAGATGAAGTTCTTGCAAAGAGTGCTGACAACAAGAAACCCTATTATCCGAGGCATAATCAGATGTAATCACTGTTAATGTAATAATAGATTGCCCATCTTTTCTTCCATAATTTGCAGACATACAGATGAGCATCAGAAAGATGCTCTTCTTAAACAGCAAGCAAATATTTAGAGAAAAAGCTATTTCCATGCACTCCTATGAGCTAAGCAAATACATACACACCCCAATTTCACTCACAAACGCAACAGTTACAAAGAAGGATCAGAAGCAAGCCTTCACCTTAGCAGTTAAGAAGCCCTCATCTCATCTCAGGTCCAACTTAGGACTCCAGCTTCCTGCTAAGGCACACCTTGAGAGGCAAAGATGATAATTCAAATGACAGCACCCCAATCATCCATGTGGGGGACCTGGATTGAGACTAGTCCATTGTAGGCATTTGGGAAGTAAGCCACTTGATAGATTTAATAGATCCATTCATTCACTCATTTATTCCCCCCCCCCCCGCCTCCTTTTCTCTCCTTCCACCTCAGATAAATCAATTAAAGAAAAAACTCAAGATGCAACATTGAAAATTAACAAGTATAAAACTACTGGACCATAATATGGAAAAAAAAAAAAAAGATAAAATGCTTTTGATCCTACTGCCTTCATTAATTATATCAGTCCATATAAATGAGAAGCAACGAACAAAAACTGACAAGGAAGCCCACTGAGGTCTCCTTGCAAAATATTTGCCCAACACAGCTCCGTCTGAATTAGTTTTTTTCTTCTTCTTTTTTTAATATTTATTTATTTATTTGAGAGGCAGAGTTACAGACACAGCAAGGGAGAAACCAAGAAAGAAATCTTCCACCCACTTGCTCACTCCCCAAATGGCCACAATGGCCTGGAGCTGGGCTGATTGGAAGCCAGGAGCCAGGAACTTCTTCTGGGTCTCGTGGGTGCTGGGGTCCAAGCACTTGGGCCAAATTTGTCTTTATTAACCCAAGCGCAGCAAGTTTTTCATCCAGTCCCTTTGAAGTATATTAATAGTCTTTGTTTTGACTAAAACCCAAACCAACTGGCCATACAAGGGGTTAATGCTTTTGAATGCCTGGGCCAAGGACAAAAACAACCTATTTTTCTCTAAGACACATGGAGTTAGACCTTGATAAGACAGAATTTTATTAGTCCTGTGAAGTCAGCAATGGAATAAAATGAACACTTAAGCTTAAGCTAATAAGTGGGGGAAAGGACAGCCCGGACTCATAGCCTCTTAACATTTCACACTAACAACCTCAGCCTCCTGGGAGAAATGTGGCCGAGGCTCCCAAGTGCACTGTGGTCAGAGGTCAGAGCAGTGAAGAATTCTCAAATCCACATGTGCTGTCCACACAGACACCTGTCACAGGGCTTGACATCCGGGCTCTGTGACTGTTGGTGTCCCCACTTCAAGCTCCCAGTGATTGGTGCAGCCCACATTAGTAACACTTGACATCACCCCCACAAGCCCCCCCCCACACACACACACATTCCGCTCCTTTCAGAGCTGAAGGACTCATCAGAGAGTCTCTTCCGGTAATGAGAACACAAACACAAATCCCAGATACTGGTTGTGGTTCTGTGCTACAACGTTCCAGGACAGCGCTGGCCATTTTTCCACCATGTATATGTGAAAAAGAGAAAAAGCTCCTTTTTAAGGAAAATGGAATAGACATGATAAAAGATGAAAAAAAAATTTAAGTAATAAGGAAAGACAAAAGTAGAACTATGGCTACTGAATTTGTACCAATTGGTTCAAGTACCCTGTGGGGCTCAACTCTCTTCCTCTAGGGCTTGGGTCTTCGGTGTCCTGCCCTAGATATCATTTTGGGCTGAAGCTCCTTTGAATAGATTCCTTTTCTCAGTAAAATATTGTTTAATTGGACTCCTCTACCTTGTAAAACAACACTATATCAAAGAAAAATTTTATCAAGAAAATGACTGGACTAATTTGCTAATATGCCAAGGATAACTGGGCCCAGATTTAAATGACAAGCTACATAGGACTGCTCAAGCGAGCTGTGATTCATATATTCTGGTACTGCTCAACAGTCATTTATTTATACACTCTATGGGAAGCTTTGCAAGTGCTGGGCTCAGTTCTGAACACAACAGATCTATGCCTTCATGGAGCCTACTACCTACCAATGTTTCAAAAGACAGCAATTCAACAGAACATACTAGAGATGCAGCTTTTGAGACACTTGCACCCAGTTTCAAAGTACATGGGTGGCAGACCTAGCTCCGTTTCTGACTTCAACTTCCGGCTCACCCTGGGAGCTAGCAGATGATGGGTCAAGTAGTTGAGCTGCTGCCACCCACATGAGAAATGTGAACTAAATTCCTGACCCCTAGCTTTGACAGGCCCAATCCCAGCTCTTGTGGGCATTTGGGGAGTGACAGGTGAGTGGAAAAAAATCTGTGTCTATCTCTCTCTCCCTCTCTGCCTTTCAAGTAAAATGAAAATAAATTAATAAATGTGGGAATTCAAACCATGGAACACTACTTACTCATCAGTAAAAAGGACTGAACTCCTGATGCACACAATAACGCCTTGAGGTGCTTGGGCAAAGTACAAAATTGCGAATCCCAAAAGGCTGCATGTAATATGATCCCATGGATACAACATGCTTGAAATGGCAAAATCATGAAAGAGGAACAGAAACTGGCACAGAGAGAGGCTACAAGAGGGGACATGGGAATATCCTGTATCTCACCTCTATGAAAAATCCGTTGTCATTGGGACTATTGCGGTATAAAGGATATATATGAGATGGCCCGACCATACTTCTTCGAGCTACCTGTAAATCTGTAATTATCTCAACTTCACTCTGAATGTACATCAAAGACACGCTGACATTCCAAGGGAAGAGTCCAGGCATTCGACATAGGTAAGGTTGGGTCCAGGGCTGCTACAGTTCTTAGCTCTGGACCACGGATTTGGAAGGATGCCTAGAGTATCCTCAAACTTCATAGAACCATGCTAATTGCACTCAAAATAAATATTCCCAAGATATGAGACAATCCTGTTTGTGAAACAGGTGTCTAAATTACAAGAATTTCTGGAAATGCTACAGCTAAATGAATAGAGTGGTTCACAAGTCAGTTAACTGTTGCTTTAAATGAACACCAAAATCTTTATTCATGTACTTTTTAAAAAAAGATTTATTTATTTATTTGAAAGAGTTACACACACAGAGGAGAGGCAGAGAGAGAGAAAGAGGTCCTCTATCCGATGGTTCACTCCCCAATTGACCACAACGGCTGGAGCTGCGCTGATCCAAAGCCAGGAGTCAGGAGCTTCTTCTGGGTCTCTCACGTGTGTGCAGGGCCCCAAGGACTTGGGCCATCTTCTACTACTTTCCCTGGCCATAGCAGAGAGTTGGATTGGAAGTGGAGCAGTCGGTACTAGAATCGGTGCTCATATGGGATGCCAGCGCTTCAGGCCAGGGCGTTAACCCACTGCGCCACAGTGCCAGCCCCTAATCATATACTTTTTTAAAGGATATTCTTTTAACTTGTGTTTCCAGAATTTTTGGAAATTCTGTATTGTACATTTCCCCCCAGATTAACAACTATACCCAGTGCTTTATATTTAAATGTCATTCAACTGAAAAGTCTGGAATCCTCAAAAAAAAAATGAATACATTATGTGAGCATACACCTACCACACTATTTAAAAATAAGCTTATAATGTGTTTCCTAATTTTTCAAAGATCTTGAGGATTCAGACTGGCTAATTCCATGTCTACTGCTAACTTAGCTGAATAATATTGGGTGTGTTACTTGATCTCCAAAGCTTTGGTTTCTGCCTCCCTAATTGGTGATACTAAAAATACCAGCCCCATATAAGGTTCTAATGAAGAACAGATGACAAAACACATGAAAAGCATTTACAGTAATGCCTGTCACACAGCAAGCACTCAGGAAGAGGCAATTACCATCTTCTTCATCGTTAATTTGTGGTCCCTACATTTAAAGGTGCCATAGTAAGAACCAGCATTGAGGCCTGCACGTGCAACGTCAGCATCCCACATCAAAGTGCTGGTTCAAGTCTCTGCTGCTCAGCTCCCAATCGAGCTCCCTGCTAACACACCTGGGAAGTCAGGGGACGATGACCTAGTGGTTGGGCCTTTGTCAGCCTCGTGGGAGACCAGGATGGAATTCAGCCTGACCCAGCTCTGGCTATCACAGCCATTTGGGGAGTGAACCAGAAGACAGAAAATCCTTCTCTGTCCAACCTCACCCACCACCTCCCTTCAAATAAATTTTAAAAATCTCGAAAAATACTAAGATAAAAGTGCCAGGCAGTTCCATGTGAGAGCAGGTTAAAATTTTGGGAGTGAAGCATGAAATACCATCACTCCTTCTTTGCTTCACAGTATTCTATGTATACAGAAGGATAACCACTAGTGATTGTGAGTTTCTTATAGCTACAAAGATCTAGAGGGTAACATAGGAAAGGCTGGCTCCTCCCACTGGCCTCTCTCACACTCTTCTGCTTATCATGCATGGAATATATCCAGTGAACAGGTACACTGTGGAGCATGCCATGAACTTCTTCAACTGCTTACTGATACTTCCATGGCCATATGAACTCTCGCCATGGAAAATGTTTCTTAATTAGAAAAAAAAAAAATCCCAAACATGAAACTAGCAAAAATCATTGTTTCTGGGAAGGAATAATAATATAAATTCTTTTAAATACGTATTTATTTATTTGAAAGAGTTACATAGAGAGAGAAGGAGAGGCAGAGAGGAGAGAGAGAGAGAGAGAGAGAGAGAGAGAGAGAAAGAGAGAATAATATAACTTTTAAAACCAAAAGCTGGGGCCCACACTGTGGCATCATGGGTAAAGCTACCACCTGAGTGCCAGCATCCCATAAGGGCGTCGGTTCGAGTCCTGGCTGCTCCACTTCTGATCCAGCTCTCTACAATGGCCTGGGAAAGCAGTAGAAGATGACCCAAGTCCTTGGGCCCCTGCACCCACACAGGAGACCTGGAAGAAGCTTCTGGCTCCCTGGCTGTGCACCTGCACAGCTCCAGCTTTTGCAGCCATCTTGGGAGTGAACCAGTGGATGGAAGACCTCTCTCTTTCTCTGCCTCTGCCTCTCTGTAATTCTTCCTTTAAAATAAATTAATAAATCCTAAAAAAACATAAAAATTATTTATCCATTGTTATGGTTTACTGATATTTTTCTCATATATTTTCCTCCTTTGTCATACATTGGATCATTTGCTATAGACTTCTATTTTAATTTTCCTTGGATGAGAGAGTTGAACAAATCATATGGGTCACTCAGGACCCATATGAGTCTCAGCTTTTTAAATCTCATTTTAAGCAGAACCAGATTTTAAAGCGCATTCTCGCCATACAATAACACAGGAAATTTCTATGTAAGCCCAGTCCCCTTACATTTATTTCGAACTCCCAATCACTAGTATTTGATATTTTAAAGGGTCATAGAAAAGTTCTGTATCCCAACAGTGGCAGCAGTAGTGGCTACATGGATGTAGACATTCATCAAGAGAGATTTCACTTACACAGCATGCACCTAAAACTGATGTATTTTGAGGGTGGAATGAGATGATGAGGAAGGACTCTCTAGGCACTGTTGGTTTACATTTTAGATATTTATGAAAATCAGAGATAAAAACAATTCTGGGTAAACCTCTTCTGCGATAATGTTATACATTAATGTTTCCAATAAGAAACACAGCTTGAAATAGTAGGGAATAACCACAGAAAGTCAGACGGAAATTGTAGATTTCAAAAGCAACAGGTGTTTAGCTTTCAGTGAAATAAGAACATAAATGCAGAAGATACCAATGGTTTGAGTGTTTTAGGATCTAATGCAGCACACCCAAAGGAAATGTCTAGCTCCAAATAAAACAAAAAACTGAACCTCAAAAACAGAAAAAGTAGCTCGATGCAAAGTCTTAGAATTCTTTAAAAATGCTGAGATCTCAGATGTCATCTAGGATGACTACCAAGTTTGGAGAAGGCCTTTGCACTTGAAACACTTTGCAGAAATGGCATTACTATGAGTCAAACAAGCTTTGGTTCCCTAATACAGACATTTGAACCTCAAGTCTAATGTGAATGGTTAACGAATTAAGGTGTGTGAAGATGGGGCTTCTGGGAAGATTAAGTGTATGAAGTTAGATTAGATTCTAAGTTCCTGAAGTGAGCAGAACCTCGGATAGAATTCTAGTAACTTTAGAAAGAGAAAAACATGGACGCAGAATACAGTCAGTCTCTCTCTCTCTCTCTCTCTCTCTCTCTCTCTCTCTCTCTCTCTCGATGCCAAGAAATTCTGTGCCTGGCAAGAACCTGAGTTTTGCTCCCACCATGGTGTCTTCTTGCTACGTCCTCCCATGGAAGACGGCTAAAAAGGAACCAGGGCACTCCCTTCAACCTCCATTACTAGGGAACTAACCTGTTCATAATCCACCCTCAAGACATCATCACCAACCAAAGGTCCCATCTCTTAATACTACCACATAGGCAATTAAGTCACGACAGAGTGGCACGGGGTAGAGGGTTGAAGGTGGCTGCACTACAGGTTGGATGTCCCCAGTGAGGAATCACATGGACCTGAAAGGACACAAGAGATGATGGACAGTGGACGTTAAAGCAGGTCACCGTTGATAGTGAACTCTCATGTGGCTCCTATTAACAACATACTCTTGCCATCTAACCTGATTACTCCTCAAGATAGGTATCCGTATTCCCATGTTACAGATAAGAAAAAAGAATGCAGGAAATTGAATAAATTATCTAAGGCTGGTCCTCTGGATGGAGCCAAGATTTAAAATATGATGAGTCTGACTGCTCAATCACAACTGCTTGGAACAATGTTATAGGTTGAGGGCCAATAACAATGTAAGTGGCCAACGTGGGGAAATGACACCCTTGGGCCCCGCTGCACAGTGAGAGACACTCATTCAACAAACAGATCTTCAGCTTTACCACCACACCACCTCACCAACTGGGGCCTACAACACCTTCCTGTCACTCAAGATGACATACTCTGGACTCACTCAGGACCCATATGGGTCTCAGCTTTTTAAATCTCATTTTAAGCAGAACCAGATTTTAAAGCGCATTCTCCCCTTACAATAACATTAATTAAGTTCACAGCTGAAGTTCAGCTGGGACACGTGAGGTCCAGCAATGATGTGTCTCACGGATAGTCCAGATGGGAAGAGAAAGAAAGGGAGATTTATGCTGGGAAAATGAGTGCAATGCCCAGGGCGAGAATAACCTAAAGTACAGATATTTAATCTGAGAGAAATATTAGGATACTGGGAATTTCAAAGGAGAACTGAGCCTACAATTATGGTGCAGAGGACCTTTGGGTAGGCTATTAAAAAGTGCACTTACATTGAAATACTATGCTACACACACACACACACACACACACACAACCACACCAGAATGGTGTAAAAGTACTGTTTGAGGTTTCACAAGGCATTCCCATTACACACAGTGATGATATGCTCTAATGGCTGGGATAATTGACCACACTGGGACCCAGAGCTTGTTTCCGGACTCTTCAGTAGCACCAACGTACAGGAGAGTTTCAAGCCACTGGGATTTGTAACTCTTGTCACCGTTTCCAACAGGATGTTGAATAAGTAGGTGAGAGAGTTCTATGGAAACCTTTGTCTGGGTCACAGAAATTCAGTTCACTAAGGTGATCCATTTTCAATCTCCCATGTGATATGGAAAGAAGACAGCTTGGGTAAGTCGAATGACTGGAGGCCATAAAGCAATGGAGAGCATCAACGGAGTGCAAAGAACAAATGATGCGTCATTCAGAAACTCTTTACACTGCGCCTCCAGTCCCACCACCCAACATAAATCCAAAACAATGGAAAGCTTTTTCTGTGTGGTGGAAAGCCACAATCACAGTGACCATGGGACATTCTCAAAAGCTGGCTCAGCCATGAACCAGACACTAGACTCTTTAAGCCAGAAAGAGTCTAGAGTCAAGGGAGGGGATACCGGCCAAAGAAAAAGTAGAGCTCACTACATAGAAAGGGGGAATGGATGCTGTGCAGGACTGACTAATACACAGGAGATTCAGCTCAGCCTTGTCATGGCCATATAATGGCAAACACCTATTCATCACTCTTTATTTTTTAATAGTATTTTTAATGTTAATTTATTTTCATCTACTTGAAAGGCAGAGCAAAAGAGAAAGAAAGAAAGAGACAGAAATATTTCGTCTGCTGGTTCACTCCCCTACAACAGCCAGGGCTGGGCCAGACCGAAGCCAGGATCCAGAACCTGCATCTGGCTCTCTCATGTACATGACAGGGGCCCAAACACTTGAGCTATCATCTACTATCTTCCACGTACATTAGCAGGAAGGTGGATGGGAAGCAGAGAAGGTGGCAGGACTCAATCCCTGGCCCTCTGATATGGAATGTGGGCATCCCAAAGGCAGCTTATCCAACTGCAGCACAACACCTGCCCCTGGTCTTCGTGGAAGAGTTCACTGTCAGTCTTAAACTCACGGGGCTCCTTTCTTCTCTTTTCTGCAACACACCCCATGTAAAGGCCCCCTCAGCTTTTTTCCCACTACTCCTGCACACACAGCCTTTTTCTCCCTTGCCACTCCCCTACACAAACACACCTTTCTGTATCATTCCTTCATACCAGGATCTCTTTTTTCCTGCATTATCTTATGATTGCAATTACAAAAACATGAGCATGTCCATGAACTCATTCACCAAAACATAAAACATGCTACCAATACCATCCTTCCTGTAACTGAAGAAATGTAGGCTAAGGATGGAGTTCCAGATACCACAGTACTTTTTTGACCTTTCTTCCTACAGATCTTCAAATCATGCCACAGAGAGACTGCCTTGGAGGTCTGGTAGCAGATGGCTTCTCCTTCCATTCAACCTCTACCCATCTCCTAAAAGGCAATTAGAACCCCAGTTATACCCTTCCTCAGTACTATTTCCAACAGGTTCTCCCCCATCAGTGAGAAGGACCCAGCTATGTCAGCCATCACCACTGCCTCCCAGGGTCTCCATTAGCAGGAAGCCAGCACTAGGAGCAGAGCTGGGACTCAAATCCAAGCAGTCTGATACAGCATGTGGACATCACAAGCAATGTCTTAACCATTACACCAAATGTCTGCCCCAGGTTATCTGACTGTAACTTCTGGAAACTAAATGCAGAAAGTATTTTACAATGTCAAGGTATGTATGCATAAAAGCAAAGAGTTGTCAAACAAACTTCATTCACTAAGTGGTATAGAATCATCTTGCATCCGAATTCTTTAGTATTTGAAGAGCATCTATTGTTGTGGTAACATTTTTTTTTAAAGATTTATCCATTTATTTTAAAATCAGAGTGACAGAGAGAGGAGAAGGAGGAGGGGAGAGAAATAGATCAATCTTCCTTTTTTTTTTTTTTTTTTTTTTTTTTTTTTTTTTTTTTTTGACAGGCAGAGTGGACAGTGAGAGAGAGAGACAGAGAGAAAGGTCTTCCTTTTGCCATTAATTCACCCTCCAATGGTCGCCGTGGTCGGCGCGCTGCGGCCGGCGCACCGCGCTGATCCGATGGCAGGAACCAGGTACTTATCCTGGTCTCCCATGGGGTGCAGGGCCCAAACACTTGGACCATCCTCCACTGCACTCCCGGGCCACAGCAGAGAGCTGGCCTGGAAGAGGGGCAACTGGGACAGAATCCGGCGCCCCGACCGGGACTAGAACCCGGTGTGCTGGCGCCGCAAGGCGGAGGATTAGCCTAGTGAGCCGCGGCACTGGCCACAATCTTCCATCTACTGGTACACTCCCCAAATGGTCACTACAGTTGGGGCTGGGCCAGGCCAAAGCTAGCTGTCAAGAGCTTCTACAGGGGCCATCAACAAAGGGTGTATTTTTCCTTGAGGTGAGGAGAGAACTTCCACTTTGCTTATGGTTCTGTTTAAAAACTGCTGACAGAGTTTGTGGACTCAAAAGGCTTCCATAGCCTTGGCAGCTCATGACAAGGGCCTCGGGTGATCACTGACGTCATAAATAAGAGTGTCAATTGTTAAATCAACAACAGGAGTCACTGTGAACTTGCTCCCCATGTCCTTAATGAGTTGTACTACGAGAATTAACAATAAAACTTGCCTTCAGACAGCGCTTTATACTTTGTGTTTCTGTGTGGGTGCAAACTGTTGAAATCTTTACTCAGTATAGAATTGATCTTCTGTATATAAAGATAACTAAAAATGAATCTTAATGAAGAATGGGATGGGAGAGGGAGTAGGAGGTGGGATGGTTTGGAGAAAAGAGGGAGGTATGGGGGGAAACACCACTATATTACAAAAGCTGTACCTATGAAATTTATATTTATTAAATAAAAGCTTTCTAAAAAAAAAAAAGTTAACAACAACAAAGAGCTTCTTCCAGGTCTCCCACGTGGGTACAGAGGTCCAAGCACTTGGACCTTCTTCTGTCGCTTTCCCAGGTGCATTAGCAGGGAGCTGGATCAGAAGTGGAGCAGCCAGGACTCAAATGAGGCTTAACCTGCTACGCCACAATGCCTCTGTGGTAAGAGTTTTCCTTAGTCATCATATGGCTCCAACTGGCATGGAAAAACAAGGTAGGTGAGATTGCTAACTTTCTCAACAAGAGCCTAGAAGATCAGTCTTAAACGTGGGTTGCTTTCTCCTTATTCTGTTCGACATCCGTTGCCTTGTCTGCTGAGCCCAGAAGCCAGCCCTCCTCTTGAGAAGCTTCCTGCCAGATCTCCACAGGGCGCCTCAGGCAGCCATGTTGGGACTGGGAAATCCAAACTCCACTCATAGGCCAAGAGCAGTCACCTGACACAAGCTTGGCTCAGCTCAGTCTCTTTGCAGGGAATGCGAGTGGGAGCCAACTAGTCAGCGCTGTGGGTGGCAGGAACTTCAGAAGGAGCTAAGGGTTACTCATGTTTTCTTCCACATGAAAGCTGGGCTGTAGTGGAAGACAAGTGTAGTCAAACAAAAAAGCAGAGCCAAGACAGAGAGAAAGTTCTGGTGGTCGTCCAGATCTGTGTTCCAAGCAGTTCCCAAGTACCAGTGCATTACTAGTCCTGAGTCACGGGAGCTGCTCTTCCATCTACATGGTAGCTCCACTTTTTTCTTCTTCCACTTAAGCAACTCTGCACTGACTGTCACCTACTATGTATACTTGCATTTCCTGAGAGCAGAAAAGGCTTCTATATACAGGGGTGTGTATGGACATAATCCCATACACAGCTACAAACGCAAAACTATTCCCTTTTGTGCAAACTCCCACAGAAACTCTCTGGTAGGGGAGATAATCTTAGGATCGCTGAATGAATGCAGCCTGAAGCTGATCTGTGTCTCTCCGTAACTCAGAGCCAACCTAAACTGCTTTCAGGAAACATTGCTTCTGAGATACCAGACACACGAGAAATCATTTTTTAAATGTAAGGGTGAATAAGGGAACACCAAGCGGACATTCTTATCACATCCCTACCTCAGTGTAGGTGCAAGATAAAAGTTAGCTCAAAGTGGCTGTTCTAGAAATCTCCATCATAATTATTATTATCACGATGTATTTACTTATAACCCAGGGCTCTCCAGCAGTGATGGTGGGAGGTTATGCACAGGATTTTGTGACCGTAACTCCATAGGAACGTCTCTGAGCAAGGATGGAATAAAATTACAGACTAGTTATAAGTTAGCAAAAACACCTGGCATTCTAAATTCCAAAGGAACTTCAGATCACATAAAATTAATGACAAACTGGTTACCCTTGGTGCATATTTTTCTTAAAAATAACTTATACATTAACTTATATTGTATTAGATATAAATTATATTTATGATATATAAACTATATGTATATTAAATATACAAATCATACACATCTAATTTATAAAAATTATATTTATATTAGATATAAATTTTATTTATATTAGATATAAATATTCACATATCAATGTTTATTTAAATTATTTATTGAAAAGCAATCAAATACATGCAATAACAGTGGCAGCCAAAGAACTGGAAGCTTCTGCATGCTTCTGAGGAAGTCCAGAAGCAGTGGGAAGGCAGCACGGCCTCAGCATGGTTCCTGGAACAGCCTTCCAAGCTTTTCTCTCTTTAGCTCATTAAGACCCACACCTCTATTCCCAGCAGCTTTTGATGGATCTGTCATGGGCTGGGTGAGACCGTGAAGAGCCAAGGCTCCTTTCACCGTTGGCTACCCATGTGATTGTTCCATTAAATGCCAGAGCATGGCAGGAACACTCTCAAACAGAAGGAGACGGAGGGTAATTCAGAGGAAAGGGAGGGCAGAAAAAAAGAAATAGAAAGGTGGGGGTGACTGATGAAAAAAAACAGTCACAAACATCAAACAGGCACTATGATTCTCTATTTGGGGCCTATTAAACTGGCAGCTAGTTAGAAAAAAAAATCACTACATAGTATGGCAGGACTACGGAAAAACAACAAGATCAGAATTAATGGCTTGGGAGGGTAACCTGTTTCAACATTTTTGGAGGGAGTAGTGGCAACGTGCCTGTCTTTAAAATATGCATCCTCTTCTACCCTGCCATACCACTTCTAAAAACTCATCCTACCGAAAGCATCAGACAGACGCAGTTTATCAGGGACACAGGTGTGACGATAAACTGTACTTATCACAGGCAGAACACAGCACCACCTTCAACATTCCACAGCGGTGTAGTAGGGTCCTGAAATACAGCAACCCACTGAGGTCCAGGACTCTTCCAGCTGTGTTCTGTAAAGCTCTACGAGATGTTCACATGTATCTAAATCTACCCTGCAGGAACGACCAAAAAATTCCAGTGGGTGAATTCATCACAGATTTAACCAAACTGAACCTATATTAAGTAACAGCCATCCTCCAAAAATTATATGTAAAGAAACGTTTCTGCTACTTAAGAAACAAAGACAAAGTCACGGAATACTACAGACTATTGTATAGCTCCTATAAATCATGTTCTATAAAAATACAGACGACTTAAGAAGGGAGAGCTCCCCAGTATTTGGAGGTTTGCCTGAAGACAGGTATTCAGTATCAATTTCTCAGCCAGGCAACTCTTAATAATGGTGTAATCTTTACATTTCATCTGCATAAGGCAATAATAAAACCTCCTTGTTCAAATGGCAGGAAAATCTGAAATGATCCATAGAGTTGTGGTTACCTCGATGACTGGTACTGAACACTCCTTAACAGAGGCTCTTTGAAGATACTTACTGTTAAGTTCGAATTTACTAGGAGGTATCCCTGACCTTCCATTCACGTAGCTCTTGATGCCATCATCGGTTAAGAAGACATCCCAGAAGCTATCTTTGAAATCAGTGGTGTTTTTTTTTTTTTTTTTAATAAAGATGAGCTTTATGCCTTGTAGTTAACATGCCAGTCTTAGACACCCGGGTCCCACATCAAAATGCCAGGGTTTGAATCAGGGATCCTGCTTGTAACTCCAGCTTCCTGTAAATACAGACCCTGGTAGGAAGCAGGTGTTGGCTCAAGCATCTGACTCTGCCCCCAACCTAGGAAAACTAGACTGAGTTCCTGGCCCAAGCCCTGGCAGTGGCAGGTATGTGAGGCATGAACAAGCAGGTAGCAGCTCTAATTCTCTTGTCAGCCACTCTAACTCCCTCTCTTGCTCAAAGGACTCCAGTCTTCAAGCAGCGCAGTGTGGGCTTTCTGTTTTGTTTTTCAGCTAACGAAGCACTTTATTTCTTAAGCAACCACACAGTCCCAACACATTGCCTTTCCACCACAACCCCAGGACCGCTCACAGAATCCTGGTAGCGTCACAGAATGTTACAGAATTCTTTTATGGAGAAAAAGATGGCCGCTCTGTTTTCCTCTCTCTGAGAAATGATGGTAATTCAGGTTTCATTTCTATAGTAATTTGATTTGATCGTTTAAAAACACAGACATAAAATGGTTCATTGATATAACCAGTTGCTAAGAGTCCTGGCATTTTAATAGGTGGCTTATGAAAACATACCTTTTGAAAGAAAATACTGATGTCTACAAAGAGGAAAAGGATGGATGAAGCTCATAAAATTTAACTGCCTTTTAGTTTGATTTGGGAAAGCTATAAGATCATCCACTTGGGAAACGCAGTCCATATATCCACAAATGTACTTCCGAGTCTCACCTGGGACAGTTCCCAGGCCAGTGGCTGCTAGGAGAACTTCCTCTCTGCAGGGAGCCAGGAGCCAGAGCCCCTGCAGCGTTTTATGTCCACCTTTCCCTCTCCTTTCAACTTTGAAGGACTGAAGGAAGCGGAAAGGAATTTCTCTCCTCCAAAAGTCTAACAATCCTGGGCCCCAAGGTCTGGGAATGACCTGATCTGGCTTAATGCGGGGGCTGGGAGCCAACAGCTAGTTGTTGATTGCTTTAAAGAATGGAGGTACTACCAGCCCTCCTCATTTCTCAAGAGAAAACACCTGCCAAGGGCATTTAATTCATTCCAAATGAGCAATTTCAAGGTGCTAAGGAAACTGTGTTTCAAAAAAGCAAAGAGAGCAACTTCTGGTAGATAGATCACACTCTACAGAAACCTTTCTGCTCCCCATTCATTTGACAGGGGTGCCTAAATTTCCACCTTGATGTGCCATTGGACATACTAAAGAAACTATTTAAAATAGTTACCTAACAGGGAGAGCAAAAAACCTGAAGACAGATCACTTAGTATTATTTTAGCAGAATTTTATAAAATAGACTTTAAAATATTATATTTTTATATTACTGTAGTTATATAAAATAATTTAATTATATAAACCATAATAAAACTATGTTATAAAACATTTTATTAAGGGTTTATGTGCCAGCGCTTTAGTGTTTTATATACCTTATCTCAATCTGCACAGGTTTCAGGGCAGATACTATAATTATAATACACATTTTATATATGAAGTAACAAAAGCATAGATTGGTTAAGAAACTGAGTAGAAGTTACTTAGCTGGCAAGGGACAAAGCCAACTCTCAATTCTGACCTCTAACGTATAGTTCATTGTCTCTAGATAGATGCCAAAGGAAGTAGACAAAAGGAGAGGAATGCCAAGTTCAGGAGACCATGATGTGTCTATTAAAACAAAAAGTATCGGGGCTGGCGCTATAGCGCACTAGGTTAATCCTCCGCCTGTGGCGCCAGCATCCTATATGGGCGCCGTGTTCTAGTCCCGCTTGTTCCTCTTCCAGTCCAGCTCTCTGCTGTGGCCCGGGAGGGCAGTGGAGGATGGCCCAAGTGCTTGGGCCTCTGCACCCACATGGGAGACCAGGAGACTCCTGGCTCCTGGCTTCGGAGAGGCGTAGCTCCGACCATTGTGGCCATTTAGGGAGTGAACCAACAGAAGGAAGACCTTCTACCTGTCAAATAAATAAATAAAAATCTTTAAAACAAAAAGGCCGGCGCCGCGGCTCATTAGGCTAATCCTCCGCGTTGCGGCACTGGCACACCGGGTTCTAGTCCCAGTCGGGGCACAGGATTCTGTCCCGGTTGCCCCTCTTCCAGGCCAGCTCTCTGCTATGGCCAGGGAGTGCAGTGGAGGATGGCCCAAGTGCTTGGGCCCTGCACCCCATGGGAGACCAGGAGAAGCACCTGGCTCCTGCCATCAGATCAGCGCAGTGCGCCGGCCGCGGCGGCCACTGGAGGGTGAACCAACGGCAAAGGAAGACCTTTCTGTCTCTCTCACTGTCCACTCTGCCTGTGAAAAAAATAAAAAATAAATAAAAAAACAAAAAGTATCCTAAGTGCTGGGATGCTGACTGGATTCATCAAGGAGTACAGCTCCCCCAGCCACCATGCAACTGACTTCAGTGTTTGGCTTTTCAAATGCTCCTCTGGCGATTGTAATGGGGAGTCAAGATTGGAAAGCACCATCTGTATGGGTCTGCAGTAGAACTTCCATATCGGTAGATGAAGCACATGGCATTCTGGGAATCTCTAGAACACTGCTATCTCCAACACTTCTTTCACTGATGGACAGCTCTACAATCTGTCCAACATGGTAGCCAACAGTTACAGTAGCTAATATAATTAAGAAACTCTATTTCAAACTGTATTTCATTGCAATTTATATAAATTTAAATGGCCACACATGTGGCAGATCAGAGAGAACAGGGGTCCAGAGATCCATCAGTATGCCTCAGCTTTACTGGGCTGCAAGTTTTATTTGTTTGAGAGGCAGAGAGAATCTTTCATCCACTAGTTCACTCCCCAAACGACAGCAAACGGTGGAGCTGTGCCAATCTGAATCCAGGAGCCAGAAACTTCCTCCCGGCCTCCCAAGTGAGTACAGGGGCCCAAGGATATTGGGCCATCTTCCACTGCTTTCTCAGGCCACAGCAGAAAGCTGGATAGGAAGTAGTATGGCTGCGTCTTGAACTGGCACCCATATGGGATGACAGTGCTGCAGGCGGCAGCTTTACCCACTACACCACAGTGCCAGCCCCTAGGCTGCCTGACATTGACTGTAAGCAAAGAGGCAAAGTTGATGAGCTCTAAGTGTCAATTATTTGACATGACAGGTGGTCCAGAGAGGAGCTTTGTCAACAATTCAGATACTCGAGTATCTAACATGGAGAACGATGATCAATGTCATTGAAAACATGTCAAATACATTTAGCTTTAAGGATGCAATTTAATTTAATTTATGGATGCAGTTCTTCAAGATCATTCCCAATGTGCTCTCCATAATTCAAGAACCAATTGCTCGGGATTAGGACATCACGGGTTAAGCTCCTGCTTGGGATGCCAGCATCCCCTGTTGGAGGAACTGGTAGTGAGACTCACTGTGCTTCTCAACCAACTTGCTGCTGATTCATCTGGGAGGAAGCACAAGACAGCTCAAGTCTTGGATTCCTGGATGGAGCTCATGGCAACTACAATACCACAAAATAAACGAGAATTCAGAGAAGTGACAGAGAGTATCAAGCTTTACTGCCATGATGAGTCAAAAAAATGTTTTGGTTGATTTTCCTATCTTTGGACCCTACTCTAGTGCTTTCTAGATTCAGTGAATGAATTAATAATTTAATGATGGAGCATTTACCTATTATCCTGAATACTCAGCTAATCATACATAAGGAATCTAAGACCTTATGGTGTACAAAAAGTACCACTATATCTCATTTTTATTCATAAAGAATGTTTTTAAATCTCCAGAACATGCCTTTGTGTCAAACTACTACACATTCCTTATTTTGAACTGCAAGACAACATATCCAGAGATATGTTTCCCTAAAATTTGTCATAATATGATTCATTTTAAAAAATACTTGAATTTTGCACATCAGATGTTCAATTTAATCTCATTTAGAAATGCTTTGCAGTATATTATACTTAGCTAAGTGTATATGTACGTGAAGACTACCAGTTTAAAATTATTGAATTCTGAATGGAGCTTGTGAAATGCAATCATTTATGACTCTATATTTATTTTTAAAGGCAGTACAGTAGTTCAAACTTATCCACAGCTTTACTTTCTGTAGTTTCAGTTATCCATGACCAAGAAGTTCAAAAAACACGAAATGGAAAATTGCTACAATAAACTCATGCCTTTGAAATTGTGCACCACTGTGGGTGAAATCACATACCATACCATCATATTCTGCCTGGAAAATGAGCCATCACTTTTTCCAGCATATACATCCACGCTTGATATGCTACTAGTCCATTAGTTACTTCATGGTGGTCTTCATTATACACCAACTGTCAAGGAATCTAAGTGCTTGTGTTCAAGTAGCCCTACGTAGTAGCCCAACACTATGTCACAATGCCTACTTCACTGTCTCTCCATCTCATCACATAGACATCATTCATCTCACATCATCACAAAAAGAAAGGTGAGTATATTATATATTTTGAGAGAGAGACAATATTCACACAACTTTCATTCCAGTATATTTTGATAACTTCATTTTTAGGATAACTGCTGTTAATATGCTACTGTACCTAATTTATAAACTAAACTTTATCATACTAATGTATATGGAGGAAAATATAGTATACATATAGTATACATAGGCTCCTATAAGGGAGTCTTAGAATATATCCTTTGTGGTTAAGGGGAAACTGCTGTAATGCTGAAATCTGGGTATGGAACCAATCTAAAAGAAAATAAGTCTGTCAAGTTAAGTTGTTTAGAGATAAAAATCAAAAACTTGTCAACTTTTTGTTAATCTAATAATATGCTTTCTCCCATTTTCCAAAGTGAAGCCAAGTTAACAATGGGTAGAGAAGAGAGAGGCAAAGTCCTTAACGACACAGAAAATGAACCCCACACGCTCAGTTCATCCACTGCTTTGAGGACACAACTCTTCTGACCGTTTCTCTTCCACTCAGGGTCATCTAAATAACAACTATTGCTTGGACCTCGGTAAATATCATTTTTATGACAGTAATGTAAAGAAAGGGTTTGCCTATATTTTTAAGCTAATGACATAGCAAATATGACAGAACAAGACACCACAGTTTTTTAAAAAGGAAAAGCAAAACCTAAAAGAAATGTGGACTGTGATAATAGTTTAAAATAGTCCATTCCAATGCAAGCAACCATGGTATCTCCTAATTGTTCTTTCAAGTAAATGGTGAAAGCCAAAAGACATACACATCAACTGTAATGAAATAACAAATTGAGGTTCTGGCTATCTGAGTCAGTCAGTCAGTCTCTCTCTCTCTCTCTTTAGCTGTTGGAAATTTTCTTTTTTCCAAATAGAATTTTTAACTCAATATAATGTTTTTAAACTCAAAAAAGTATTTTAACTCATTTAAAAATGACAATATTCTTTATTATTCAAACACCGTCTCAGTGAAGAAAACATGGGTTAAGTAGTCCTCTATAGGTTGTCTTAGTCTCTCCCCATACTTTGACTGTGTACTCTGTATTTGGTTTACACATCTACTTCAATTTAACTAAACAAATATTTATGGAGGCTCTGCTTGCCAAGCACCATACCAGGTGCTGGAGACTGGATAATAAATATATAATGTTTCCTAGTCTCATAGAACAATATCTAGATATACACCTGAGTAACAGCTGAAGCAAGAACATACAGAAGGGGGTAGGGCTAGGGGTGGGGGTTTTGGCCTTGATGAGTCCAAGCAAGGCTGCTCGAGGGGCCAGCACTGTGGCACAGCAAGTTAAGCTCCCACTCGGGATACCCATATCCCTTATCAGAGTGCTGGTTCGAGTCCCCACTGCTCTGCTTCTGATCCAGCTACCTGTTAATGTTCCTAGTAAGTGCAGGGGTCCCTATCATCCACATGAGAGACCTGGATGGAGTTCCTAGTCCGGCCCTGGCTGTTGTGGCCATGGAGGAGTCAACCAGCAGATGGCGATACCTATCATTCTCCTGGCTTTGCCTTAATCCAACCCTAGCCATTGCAATCATTTGGGAAATGAATCAGAAAATGGAAGATCTCTCTATATCTGTGTATCTCCCCCCTCTCTGTAACTCTGACTTTCAAATAAATAAATAAATAATAATTAAAAAATTACCTCCTGCAGTGGAAAGCAGAAATCTACAAGACTATCTCCCAATACAAGATCAGTAATGCTGATTCAACTTCATTCTAACTGGAAAGTATCTACTTACCTCTTCTCCCAGAACAATGTATACTTCCAACACCCTTCACCAATACCTCACACGCTCTTATAGCAGAATCATAAGGGATTTACTCTCATGGAACTCACTTGCCCTAAACTTTGTGTATGATAACTCCATCCCTTCATACCCACACCCCTCATGTCACCCATCTATGCATGCTTCTCCACAGCCAACTTAACTCTGTGTTTTTTCTTTTCTTTCTTTTTTTTTTTTTGCAAAGTTGATTCTATCAGTTGAATGCTGACCCCACTTCACCATGAAGATAATCAAAAGCAAAGTTGAGGAACAAAGGTTGCTTAGGTCAACAGAGCTTATCCATTCAAAAACTGTGGACCAGAATTATGTATCTGCATGGCTAAGCAAATACCCAGCACCAGATATATATCTCAAATCAACCCACTGGACCACATTTGGCATTTTCCTATAATTTATTAATCAGATGATCGACCTTTTAAGGGTTTTATTAAACGACAACCATCACCCAAACAGAAACAAATCCTTCCTACTGCACAAGCATTTCCAAGAGAAAACAACCACCAGCACACTGGAAAGTGGTGTTATTTACTGTAGCAATATTTTTCTGCCTTTCAACTCACACTGCATAATTTTACCATTTTCTCGGAGATCCTCCGAGATGAGCCTCAGTGTTTCTGCTGCAGAACCTTGCTCATTACCATCTGAGATTTATCCAGGATTTTCTTGAAATTTAGAGCGATTCTGTGGCAACCACAGCCCTTCTGTTCACATAGCAGTGTCCTCCTCTGTGTCAAGGGGCTGATATACAGAAAGGCCAGTGATCTCTTTTGTTTAAACCAGGAAGTAATGCTTCCACTCTCATTGAGAAACACACACATCAGGGATCCTTCACCCTCAAGGGTCAAAAGCCTATGGGGGGCCATCGCCGCAGCTCACTAGGCTAATCCTCCAGCTGCGGTGCATCCGGCTGTGGTGCCGGCACCCTGGGTTCTAGTCCCGGTCAGAACGCCGGAGTCTGTCCCGGTTGCCCCTCTTCCAGGCCAGCTCTCTGCTGTGGCCCGGGAGTGCAGTGGAGGATGGCCCAAGTGCTTGGGCCCTGCACCCGCATGGGAGACCAGGAGAAGTACCTGACTCCTGGCTTCGAATCATTGCAGTGTGCCAGCCGCAGCGTGCCGGCCGCAGTGGCCACTGGGGGGTGAACCAATGGAAAAGACCTTTCTCTCTGTCTCTCTTTCTCTCACTGTCCACTCTGCCTGTCAAAAAATAAAAATAAATAAATAAATAAAAGCCTATGGGGTCAATATCTCCCCAGACTTATGAAATCCTGAATTCAAAAACTGAAGCCTATCGTCCTGCAGTACTCATAGCTTAGTACATAATCTCCATTTTTGAGGAAATGCAAGAAACATGAGAAAAAAAATCCTATCCAAAGCAAACTATTTTTTAACAATGGCTTGGCTATTTACTGAGCCTATACTATGTGCCAGAGTCAGCTCAGCACTGAGGAAGCTTCATAAAGCTTGCATTTTGAATGATGGGCACATGCCTGGCATACTCCATCTCCAATTTCACCATCAGGGAGGGAACTGAGCACACTGGGCCCTAAAATTAAAAAGACTGGGCATGGATCTTGGTTTTGCCACTTACCAGATGGTAGGACACTAGATGAATTATTTAAACTCTTTGTCTCTGTGTCCTCACTGGTGAAATGGAGAACATTTAAACCTCTATTTCCCAGAGTTGTCATTGGAATTAAAGCGCTTGAGCACAATGCCCAACACAAAACAATCATTAAACTGACTATTATTGCACCAATTTTTTTCTAAAATTAACCTTCTCATTAAATGGGGATTAAGAGTTCTTTGAAGCCACTGATGTCTACTCACTGCCCCTGCAAATCTGGAACTTGCTATCATACTGGGAATCCCTGGCCTGCTTTTCCCCTAAGCCCTTGTGGGGTCTGGGAGGAGAGAGAAGTGCCCGAGCTGCAGATGTGCAAATAGCAGGACTTGTTTACCCACTGCATCTGGCCTCCTCTCCAACGCTTGGTGGACACGGGCACGTCACCAGCCAGAAAACCACGCATTTTCCTTGTGCATTTGTTCCTTGAGGAAAATGAACAAACACTGTGTGGGTGAGGGGGAGTCACGACAGGTCTTGGTTAATCCCCAAACAATAAGCACAGTGAAACGCACCAATCATGTCCAAGACCTGTTAAGAGAGCTGCATACAGGATATGAGCCAAACAGGTTGTAGCAATGATTCTGCCTATATTTCATTATCTTCAAAAATACATCTGTCCACTGCTGTTAGCCTGACCCGACTTCTTCCCATCAATAATGAGCTCACAATAACAACAAAAAGACACAATAGACCTCTATTTCCCTCTGAAGATTGCTGCCTAAACAATTCTCACATCTCACGTAGCATTCAGAGCCTGGAGTGTTTATGCAGGAAGGCAATGCTACTAAAAGGAATGGCTTTTCTCTTGCCTATCAATAATTTAATCTCTAAGTAAGTTATAGGAAATTTTTCTTGACGGAAAAACGCCAATTTCTGTCTTAACCTCTTTAGGACTCAGACTCTAAAAAAACAGAAACACTGTTAAGATTAAATGGATACTAAATATTTAAAGATGCTCTGTGAGAGGCCGATCTGCATCTCTGCCAACCAACCAGCAAATACACACACACACACACACAGCTTAAGGTACAGCACCCAAGGAGTAACGAACAAGTGAGAGCAATTTATCTTCAAAAGCACAGACACAGAAAGCATCTTTACCACTCTTAAAGAGTCTGCTGGTGTGAGATGTTTTAAAAGTTTATCTGTGAAAATCTAAGCCTGGGGTTACTAGCAGGAAAACTAATTTAAGCAGTGAAAAGAAAAGAGCTTGCAGCTCATCAATTAAACATTCTGGCCAATGGCACAGTCTTTTTCCCTCCTAGTGGATAGTGACTCTTATCATCTTTGGAATCTGTCTACCATTTAAATGATACTTCACTTAAAGAACTATCCTTAAAATCAATTATTTACAAACTTTATCCTAAGCAGAGGTTTGCTGAAGCTGGCTCCCACTGGCTCCTCCCCCCCCCCACCCCCCAACTCCCAATTCAGTAACTTCAGCTAACATCAGCTGCAGTGGGTAGAGTCAGCTGTAGTGGAGCTGTGGAAATCAGCAAGTGCTACAAAGCAGAGCCCTTTCTTCACAGGGCAGCCTGCCGTTACACTCCCAATCAACTGCCCAAGCTCAATGTTCATCATCAAACAGGACTTGTTAAATAAATCATGAACCAATCATAAAATGAATTTCCAAAACACCCAGAAAGGCAACACAAAACTATCTTTATTAAGGAGAAAAGATGCTCATAGTGTTTTTGAGTTAAAATTATATGTAATTTAAAATTTGTACATACATGTGCATCTGTGTTTTATATGCAGGACCCCATTTCAGTGAGCTATATGTACATGTATGAGTATACTTCAAACTGTCCATGGAGGAGCAGATGAGTGGTCCACTGGTTCAGGTGTTGCTTGGGACACCACCATCCCACACCAGAGCGTAAGTTCTGGGTTTGCTCCCTATTTGAGCTCCCTCCTAAGGGGCACCCTGAGAGTCAGCAAGTGACAGCTCAGGTACTTGGGTGCTTGCCACCCACATGAGAGACCTGGACTGAGTTCCTGACACTGGCTTCAGATGTTGAATGCATGTAGGGAAGGAAGACGCAGATGGCAGATTATCCATTCATCTACATTTCATATCAAATAGAAAACAAAATTTTAAATAAGTTAAATCATTTTAAAAATCATTTTAAAAAGATAAAGAAAAAGGAGAAATAAAAGTACTAACATTTTGATGCAAAAACTATTTTGAAATGCATGCACCGTTTTTTCATAATATGCATTTTTCATTATTATGAAATGAACCAAAATAAACTCATACAATTTTTTTAAGATTTAGTTATTTGAAAGAGCTACACAGGGAGAGGAGAGGCAGAGAGAGAGAGAGAGAGAGAGAGAGAGAGAAATCTTCCATCCGCTGGATGGCCGCACAGCTGGAGCTGAGACAATCCGAAGCTGGGAGCCAGGAGCCTCTGCCAGGTCTCCAACACATGTGCAGGGGCCCAAGTACTTAGGCCATTTTCTGCTGCTTTCCCAGGCCATAGCAGAGAGCTGGATCAGAAGTGGAGCAGCCGGGACTTAAACTGGCACCCATATGGGATGCTGGTATTGCAGGTGGCGACCTTACCTGCTATGCCACAGCGCTAGCCTTTAAACTCATACTTTTTTTTTTTTTTTTTTTGACAGGCAGAGTTAGTGAGAGAGAGAGACAGAGAGACAGAGAGAAAGGTCTTCATTCCATTGGTTCACCCCCAAATGGCCGCTACGGCCAGCACTGCGCTGATCCAAAGTCAGGAACCAGGTGCTTCCTCCTGGTCTTCCACGTGGGTGCACGGCCCAAGCACTTAGGCCATCCCTCTGCTGCCCTCCTGGGCCACAGCAGAGAGCTGGAATGGAAGAGGAGCAACTGGGACTAGAACCCGGCGCCCATGTGGGATGCCAGAGCTGCAGGTGGAGGATTAACCAAGTGAGCCATGGCGCTGGGCCCAACCTGTTACATTTTGCACCCAACTTATAAGGCCAGGCCAACCTGACACATGTAAGTGTGGGTATTTCTTCATTCACTAACCGCATCAAGCACACTGTGGTGTTTGTTTGTTTGATTCTGCATCAAGCACATTGTAACGTAACATCAGTACTTCTGCAATTAGGATATCCTAACCACATCTGAAAGTTCAAAACCCCATTCTGTTAGTTTTATTCTTCTTGTTGTTGTGAAAGAGACGAGAAGACAGAGAACTCCCTACTGCTAGCTCACTCTCCAAATGCCCAGAAAGGCTTAGCTTGGCCTGGACCAAAGCCAGGAGCTACAAACCCCATCCAGCTGGCCCAGGTGTGTGGCAGGGACCCCAACCACGTGAGCCCTCACTGCTGTCTCTCAGGGTACACATTAGCTGGAAGCTGCAACTGGCAGTGGAGATGCACTTGAACTCAGGCACCCTAATGATACAGACATCTTCAGGGCTAGGCCAAATGCTTCCCCTGTAGTAGGCTTTAAACACAGAACGCATAACCAACTTCATATTTCAAAAATGACTTCTCTCTCCAACAACTTTTAAATGTATTATCAATGATAACATTAGTGAGAGAAATGAGAAAGTCTTTAAAAATGAATGAGAGGAAATGAATCCATTCTGTTAGCAGTGCCCGTAGCTACATCCTTCAATTTCTCCTCATATTACTTAACCTGTGAATTTGTGTTGCCTCCCCTAGTATCCTACTCCCATAAAAATGCTTCCTTTTTCTCACTTAGGTTCAGCTACTCTCAGGGGTATTCACTTCTAGAATCCAAGATAGCTGCCTGCATAAAAGGGTTTTAAAATAAAGATTTGTTTCAGCCAGTCCCAGAAAATCCAGCACTGGTCACAAACCTAAATCTTCACCACTATCTGAGTAGCTCTCCTTTATTCCTTCCCATATTCCTGTCTTTGGCTGATAAAAAGAAAAGCAGCATTCAGGACCAAGAGCCTAAGAGATCTGTCAGACTTCCAGAACGTCATGCCAAACTGGGAGGTACAGTAGCGAGTGAAGAACAGAGAAGAAAACGACTGCCATTTCCTGATCACTTTACTGTATGTCAGGCGCAGAGCAAACAATCCTGCAGGGAGAGAAAAAAACATGAAATCTCTCTATACTTAAAAATCTCTGAAACATAATATTATCATCTAGAACTTACTCAGCAAAATGAGATAATTCATGAGGCAGGTGCATGACTCAGCAGTTAAGAAATTTAAGCAAGATAACACCAAAGTCATACATAGCTACTCAACTACAGAGCTAAATTGACCTTGGTCCAAAGCCCTTTTAAAGACCTATACTCTGAGGCCCCAAACTAGTCCAAGATCTACACCTTAAAATGCCTTTGTTTTAGACTAAGTTAACAGGGGTCAAACACAAACATGTCAGGTGCATTGGTGCTTGAAGCGCTTCTCATCTATGTTCCCTCTACTACACACTGAAGTGCTAATTCTAAAGCTATGTGCTCTTTGCATGGAGGTTATGAAAGATTGCTAAGCTAATCACTATAGGGGGATAAGTTTCCTCCTGTTCAATTCAATGCTCAAAAGTACATTTTTACTCACATGTATAAAACATCTAATTTCCTATCAAATCATTCTGCTTGCCTACCGGACAACTTGTATAAATCACGTGTAAATATAAGCAGCATTGCCCATTCCTATTATGACAATGGTGAGGCTTCAATGTATCCAAAAAGCTCCCTGAGCACTTCCTTCCAGGTAAACCAGGAAAGCCAGGCTCACACAACATACACGTTCAACTTGAGTGGGTCCCACAATATATTAATCAACAGGGCTTCATTTTGCAGTGACAAGAGCCCGTATGCCTTCCTAGCGACAGAGTTGGAATTCAAGACAGCTTTAGGGATATCTGAGCCTGGAATGGCTCTACTTTAAATGGCAACTATCTCCCCTATTTTTAATTGTTTGTGTTGTATTGGGTTATTTGTTTAATTAATTAATTGCTAATTAATTAATCTGAGAGGCAGAGAGCAAGCAAGAAAGATATAGACATCTGTCATCTCTTTCAGCCCTTGGGACTTGGAGAACAGAGTATTTATTCATGCCCAGTTATATCAACAATGCTCTCATCCTGGCTTTCAGTACCCTATCTTGATGCTAACTCAAAAGGGGCTGTTTAAAGAAATGCAGCCATGGATTAGGGATGATACTGCCCTAGAGAATGGGAACAGGGCAGAGACCAGATTGAGCTGTGGGCAAGTGTTGACTTCCAGAAGCCAACAATGATCCTCAGCTGACAGCTGGCAAGGAAACAAGGATCCTGGTGCTACAACCACCGTGGGTGCATTGTGCCAATCACCCAAAAGAACAGGAGAAAGACCTTCCCCAAGTACCCTGCCAGCATCTTGATTTTCAGCCCAGTGAGAGTAATGTCAAGCTTCTGGCCTTCAGAAACAAAATAATAAATGTGTGCTTCTTAATCATTACGTTTGTGGTCATGTGTTACAGCAGCAACAGAAAAGAAATAGATATGCTCACACAACATAACCACTTTTCTGAATATCTTGGGTCCCCAGGTCACTAAAATCAAAAGGAATGAGCAACACGGTGCTAGGGCTTAAATGTCAGTTTCCTCCTAAAATCCGTATGTTGAAACCTGTATCCTGAAGTGATCACATTAAGAGGTAAGGCCTTTGAGAAGAAAAAGTCATGAGGGCTCCACTCCCATGAATGGACTCAGTGTCCTTTGAAAAGAAACTCCCTTCAACACATTCTACATTGTGAGGATAGAGCTGAGAGAAGACTCACTCAGAAGGCAGTGCCTATGAGGAACAGGTGCTTGCCAGATGCCAAATATGTAGGCACCTTGATCCCTAATTTCTGTTATTAGTAAGTTATCCAGGATAAGGTGGATTTGAATAACAGTCCCAGTTGTCTAAGACACATAGTAAGGTACTTACAAATGTTCCCGAACAAGTGTGAGAGTTGTACAAAACCAAATTTGCAAAGCCAAAGGAGGCCGTTGGTGTCAGGCAAAGTCCTTGAGAGATTACTATCAAAGATATCAAAACATTCCAGACTATTCTGCAAAGCAATAATAATGAACATTGGGCAGTAATTCCGAATTGTTGTAGTAAAATGTGTTTTAACAATGATAAAAATGTGTCACAGACCCCTACATGAATAGCTGTGGTTTCATTCAGTATTGATTGATAAAATGAATAAACCCCCAACTCTACTCTGGTTTCATCAATGCTTGTAAATGATTGTCTTATTCATCACAAGAGATCTACAAACAGATGGAAAACTGTATTCCAGAAGTAAGTAAAATAATTATTGATGCAGAGAAAGCATACAACACACACAAAGACCACCTGATTTCTTACCACCAGCACCACCCATATCCATGCCATGGGAGCCAGAGTCATGGACTGAGCACTGAAGGGAGGGTCTTGGGATGCACCGTGTTAGAGGGAAGGGCACCACCATTTTTCTCATTTCCCGCTTAATGAACAATCCCAGCTCTTCCTGGGGCTATTCATGTCCTGCTAAAGCAACATCTGAAAAACAACAGTGTAGAAATAATTGACTGCTTTTTTTAAAATTTCATTTCCAAATAAAGATATGCCAGCCATGTAGTTGGCAAGGCTCAGTTTATTGCCAACCACTGAATGATTCAAACATGGCTCCAGTGGAAGTTCTCCTGGAAAACGTAAAATAAGCAGCAAAATATCCACTGGGTTCCATTATCTCTCTGAATTTTCCACCACAGATAGGCAATACTTGGCAAATGTGCTGCCACAAGACATGTTCATGCAGCAGACACCACTTCCCTTTCAGACCACCACAGCCAAATTCCATAGCAGGCTACTTATCAAAAGAGGCACCCCAAAATGATTAAAAAGACCAACTTATATTTGCAATTAATATTCAATGTGAATTATGATTCACAGTATTCTATTAGGCAATGTATAGAAAATAAACACATACACATGTGATTAAACAGTAGAACACTTGTCTAAGCCTTATCCTGGTCGTGATATCTCCAACATTTTGAGAAAGTAAAACAGAAAGAGATGGGATATTTCCATTGTTTCTCAGGAGTCTCTGTTGTGACGTCTGGTAGCACAAATGAAAAGGTTTGCAGTATTTAAACTGAAGCAGACCAGGATGCAAAAAATTGCTAATCCACAGAGGAGAGGGTGTCCCTGGACAGTTCTAGCAGGGTTCTGTAGAATCTGGGGCAGGTGACTGGCCCCATGGTTAAGATGCAGGCATACCATATCACAACACCTTTTTTTTTTTTTTAAGATGTATTTATTTTACTTGAAAGTCAGAGTTACACAGAGAGAGAAGGAGAGGCAGAGGCAGAGGGAGAGCGAGAGAGAGGTCTTCCATCCACTGGCTCACTCCCCAATTGGCTGCAACGGTTGGAGCTGTGCTGGTCCAAAGCCAGGAGCCAGGAGCTTCCTCTGGGTCTCCCACATGGGTGCAGGGGCCCAAGGGCCTGGGCCATCCTCCACTGCTTTTCCAGGCCACAGTAGAAAGCTGGATTGGAAGTGGAGCAGCTGGGACTCGAACCGGCACCCATATGTGACCCCGGCACTGCAGGCAGATGCCCTACCCGCTACACCACAGTGCCAGCCCCAACACCTGGGCTTGATACCTGGCTCCAGCTTCTGATTCTAGCTTCCTGCTAATGCAGACCCTGGGAGGCAGCAGTGATGGGTTAAGCAGTTGGGTTCCTGCCACCCATGTGGGATACTAGGATTGAGTTCCTAGCTCCTGGCTTCAGCCTTGTCCCAGCCCCAGCTGTTGGAAGCATTTGGATAGTGAACCAGCAGATGGGAGTGAGCTCTCTCTATGTCTTTAAAATCATTTTTTTCTAAAAGAAAATAAAGATTATACAGTTTTTTAAGCGAACAGTCTAACATTTGACTCTACCAATCATTAGCTGTACAGGGTTAGGCAAGTAACTGGGATTTGCTGAGCTTATCAATTTTGCTTTTTATAAGAAATGAAGAGACTCGTCTGCATTTGACACAGCGTGAATTCATGAAGGCTATGCAGACTAGAAGCATCCTTAAGACTGATCTTCGATTCCTGATGATGTTCCCACCTTCTGACTCCAGGCTACACATCGAAGCACTGCTCTGAACTCTGCCCCTGAAGTGTTGGGCAACATGGAGCAAGTGTCAGATTCCCAGCAACCTCAGCTCAACCTTTGCTACAGGCTTCTTTTCTAATTATGAGGAAGAGGAAAAAGATAACTTAGGAAAAAATTTCTATATGACCCAAGTAGCATTACTGTCAATGTAAACTAAAACAAGCATGAACTTAAAACCCAAAGCTAATCAGTTCTAATTCTTCCATGCTTCTAAGCCTGGACTGTGTGGAGGCTACAAAGCATTGCATTATAACAAAGCATAGTGTAGGATCAGACCATTTTTCTTCCAAAGTACACAAAACAGAATACTTAATCCATAAAGTCGATTTGAAGAAAAGCCTCCAACCCTTGACAGTTGCATGCAACCACAAGACAGAATACCAAGTTCTTGAACAAAAAAGCAAAGAACTAAATGACTCCAGATCTCAAGATCTGGGCAGGAAACCCATGAAGTCAAAACAAAAAAATTCCACATGGACTTTTAGCAAAGGAGAATTTTAAAAACCCCAACTGGAAAAAAATCGACTAGTATGAATGGGAGTTTTAGAGTAAATGTCCATTTCAATTACACTGATGGTAGAAGAAGAAGAAAAAAATAGCAGGTATCCCATCATCATGGCAAATTTGGAACTGACAGAGGAAAATCTGAAATGTGCCATTCTCTAATTGAGCTGCAAGGTAATGGTGAGAACACTGTCAGAGTTGCAAAAGACATTCTTTGTCCACTCCTGCACTTAGTGTGTCTGAGAAACAGTGATGGGGTGTGGCTTTTAATATTGTGCCAATCCTTTCTTGAGAGACCTCAGACTATGATTTACCAGGAGATCTTTAACAGTTTGCTGTCATCACTCAAGAGTATCTTTTAGTCTAATGTTTCCAGTCATCCCTCTTTTTGAGACCACCTCTCTCCTGTCTGCCCATAGACAAATGCTTAATGGTGGCTGGAAAGTGAGCAACTGCACAGCCATCCCTGTAAATCACACTTCAGATCCATGAACCAACACATTTAATTGGCAGGATTGATGTCTCCCATATCAGTGCCTGCAAATACAGCTGGTCTGTACAATCCCTGTGACTTATAATTGGGTCAAGTCCTTTCCAGATGGTGCCAAGAGAGGAGCTGAAAGAGACGGTTCAAAGCAGTAGCAAGAACCAGAACTGTGGCATAGTGGGCTAAGCCTCTGCCTGGGACACCGACATCCCATATGGGCATTGGTTCTAGCCCCAGCTTCTCCTTTTCTGATACAGCTCTCTGCTATGGCCTGGGAAAACAGCAGAAGATGGCCCAAGTGCTTGGGCCCCTGCACCCATGTGGAGACCTGGAGCAAGCTGCTAGCTCCTGGCTTCAGACCAGTCTAGCTCCAGCCATTGCAGCCATTTGGGGACCAGTGGATAGAAGACCTTTCTCTCTGTCTCTCCCTCTCTGTCTGTAACTCCACCTCTCACATAAATAAATAAAATGTAAAAAAAAAAAATGGGAGTGACTTTCTTTTTTTTTTTTTTAAGATTTATTTATTTATTCGAAAGGCAGAGTTACAGAGAGGTACCAGCTCCCAGAGTACTTTCAGTGTGTTTTAACACATGTAACAAAACTAAATGCATTACAACTCATCGAGACGAAGAATCACAGAATAAAATGTTGATGAGAAATTCTTCATAACTAAAGCACAAGCACTTCTGTGAATGGCATGTGCTCGTCCATGCCTGTTTTGCAAGTACCCTCGGCCTGGACTCCTCCGCCTCTGTAGGATGAACAGCCTCCATCCTTCAGGATCCCCAGGTGAAGCAAGGTGATCCTCTGTATCATGAAAGATTTGGCTTGGAGCTGCTCTTTCTATGAACACCACACAGTACACAGTCATTCATTTTCCTGCACATCTCTTTCAGATGACCTGAGCTGCTGTTCATACCTCCACAGCCCAGCACAGCTCCAGATACTTCATCTTGACAGAAATACCTGCCAGTCAGACAAAGCACCTGCTTTGCACATGCTGTCTATCCACTCTGATGAGAAGGGCATGCCATCATGGGTACTGCACGACTTCTAGGTTTGAAGATTCTTTTACAACATGGGTGACCTAGAATGCTACTCACTGCTTTCACCCACCATACAACTGTTACAAGGGAAGAGACAAAAATACACATTATTTTTTGTTCTTCAATAAAATCTTCACAAATCTACAGTGATAAAATTAATCATGCTTTTCCTTAGGAGTTAAGTGAAGAGGTCTTTGGAAGTTAAATAAATGACTTTTTTGTTAGCTCCCAACAAGTAATTCAGTGACAGAGCAAAGACTGGAACACAGAACAACTGGCATACAAGTTACCCAAGGGTGTAGATTCAACTTCAACACAAAGCAGAGAAATTGAAGAGCTGACATTTCACTAGAGGTAAGTATATATGCTTAAATATCTATTTAATAGGGTAAGCACAGATATCTTACCTGTGTGCAAATGTTTACTATGTCATATAAAGTAGAGAATATTCATGTGAAAATCCCAGGATTAATGAGATTTTTCATTATTACAAAAGATTCGGGAACTACTAGTCTTTTTCCACGCATTAGGTTGGCAGGTTGACTAGAATATTCAAGCTTTAAAAAAAAAAAAAAAGATTTATTTATTCAAAAGGCAGAGTTAGAGAGAAAGCGAGAGACAGAGAGAGTAATGTTCTGTCCTCTGGTTCACTCCCCAAACAGCCACCAACAGCCAGAGCTGGGCCAGGCAAGAGCCAGGAGCTTCTTCTGTGGTTACAGAAGGCCCAAGCCCTTGGGTCATCGTCCACTGCTTTCCCAAGTGCATTGGCAGAGAGCCGGATTGGAAGTGGAGCAGCCAGGACTTGAACTGGTATCCATATGGGATGCCAGCTTCACAGGGTGCGGCTTTACCTGCTATACCACAGCACTGGCCCCAGAATATTCAAGCTTTTTGAAGGGGAGCTCCCATGAAAGTTTCCTTAGTTGGGTCAACAATGATATGAAACCAAAGGTTAGCTGAAAAGAAAAGGGTGGATCTCTGTGCTGTACTTGTATACCACAAAGATGCTGCTTACTAACTCGAAAGATCCCTCGTGCCAGGGAGGAGATCCACAAATTCTTGCTCAGTATCTATGGCCTTAGCTGTAGGGATACCATATTAAAGATGACACATGTAATTCTTTTTTTTTTTTTTTTTTTTTGACAGGCAGAGTGGACAGTGAGAGAGAGAGAGAGAGAGAGAAGTCTTCCTTTTGCCGTTGGTTCACCCTCCAATGGCCGCCACGGCCGGCGTGCTGTGGCCAGCGCACCGCGCTGATCCAAAGCCAGGAGCCAGGTGCTTCTCCTATCTTCCATGCCGGTGCAGGGCCCAAGCACTTGGGCCATCCTCCACTGCATTCCCGGGCCATAGCAGAGAGCTGGCCTGGAAAAGGGGCAACCGGGACAGAATCCGGCGCCCTGATGTAATTCTTTCTTTCCCAGAGCTGACATTCTTGTGTGAAGCACTGGCTAATAAACTAACCAAAGGGGGGGAACACATCAGATATTAATTAAATGCTAAGAAGTAAATGACCAGGTGATATGAAAGTGAGAGAGGAGGGAAAGCAGGAACAGGGGGCCAGAGAAGGCTGTGCAGGGGTTACTGTAGACTGGGGAGTTACAGGGGTTTTGGAGACAGTGTTGAATTTAATGCTCAGAATGAGTAAGAAATGGGAAGAATATTTGATACAGAAACCATAAACAGTGGGAATGGATTTAATGTGCTCAATTCACAAAACAGGTAACCCAATTAGCTGGAGCTCTTACTGATTTCTACTTTGGTTCCATTGTGGTTGGGAAACACAATCTATAGGATTTCAATTGTTTTTAATTTAGGGAGGTAAATTTTAATAGCTAAGGATATGATTTATCATGTATATGACCTGTGGGTGCCTAAGAAGAAAATGTATAGAGAAGAGTGCTGTGGCATGGCAGGTTAAGTCGTACTCTGGATGCCTGCATCCCGTATCAAAGTACCTGGGAGCAAGTCTCGTCTCTGCTTCCAACCCAGCTTCTTGTAATGCACATCCTGGGAGGCAGCAGGTGATGGCTTAAGTACTTGGGTCCCTGCCTCCCATGTGGGAAACCCAGATGGAATCCCTGGCTCTTGGCTTGGCCCTGGCCCAGTCTGAACTGTTGTAGGCATTTGGGGAGTAAGATCTATATCTCTTTCTCTTTCTCTCTCTCTCCACAAATGCTAACAAGATCCCATTGGTTGATGATGTGGCTTGCTAATTTTCCCTCTCATTAGTCTATCAATTGTTGAGGATTATCTACTATAATTCTGCATTTATCTATTTCTCTTACATAATTATAGATTTTTACTTTATACTTTGCAGCTCTGTTGCTTCGTACATAGGCATTTAGAGTTGCTAAGTCAATTTCCTGGAAATGGTTATGATAAAATGTCCCTTTCTATCCCTATCTTATACTAATACAGCCACTCTTGCTTTTTTCTTTTGATTAACATTTGTATTATATATCTTTGACAATCCTTTAACTTTTAACTGGACTATACTGTTTCATTTCAGATGAGTTTTTTGAAGAGACCATGTAGTTGAGTCACATTTTTAGTGTACTCCATCAATTCCTTTCTTTAAACGTGTATATTCAGATAATTTTCTTATAAAGAAATGACTGATGCTTTGGGTCTTAAGTCTACCTATCTGGTTTTTTCCCCATTTGTTCTCCCTTTTATTTTTTCTAGCCTTCCTGTGAGTTACTTGAATATTTTTTTTTTATAATTCCACTTTGGCTTATAGATAGTACTTTGGAATGCCTTTTTTGGAATTTAATATAATACAGGTATTAATTTTATCCAGAAATGTATTATGTACTAAGTGCTATATAACTACTCACATCAAGAGATTATAGTTCTTTCATAAGGACATTTTAAAAAATTCACAGGTTTACACATATTAGGGGGAGAAAAAAGCGTGAAAAGGTTCACTTAAGAGCAACGACAAATGTACCAGCAAGCTAATTTATATCAAGCAATTGGAGAAAAGATTCACGTGTAATCCAAAGCCAATGCATTTTCACATTCCGTGCACCTGCATTTCCTGGTTCCTGATGCTTGCTGCTTTAATAACTACAACTCACAAGTATGATAAAGCCTATTTGAGATAAGTCAACATTTGAAACAGATTACTAAGTACAAAAAATTAATGATGCTGTCTAGTGTATTAAATTTCATTTCCAAACAACATTTGCTTTATTATTATATTTTATAGTAAAATCTAAGAAATCCAAACCATTTAAACGTAAACCAGAGCGTGCTTATTTGAAATTAAGTACTTAGGGGCCATTAGTTGGCAGATTTAAGAACTTATTTTTACAATTTAAGGTGTACAACACATAGAGTCTGTCACTCTTTGCCTGAAACCAGAATGCAGCCCTGCTGTTCAACCGCCCTGCTCCCCCCTTGCAGATTACATTAAGCTTCTTGTTTACTCCTGCTTTAATTATAAAATTAGATCCGTGGATAATAGATGAGAGCAGAAATTAAATCTGTATCACTGCAGGCAAGCTGGGTGTTGCCTTTCCATCTAAGTACCCAGGACCTGGACACTTGGTTTGATGGCTGGAGTGGGTCACACACATGATGCCAACTGCACAATGCTGTGGTATCGTCCACCAACCCGACACCACATGAAGCCAGGGGCCAGACCAAGGATTCACAGGAGGCACAACTGGCCCGACATGAAATAAAAGGCAAAGAATCCACCATCATAAAGCCAAAGAATGACGATGTTTTCATTAGGAAAATCTGAAAATTTTGATCCATGTATGCAGCAGAGTGCTCTACTCAGTGATAGGCTGGATGATAGCAAAGAACTTAACCCCATCTGCAGGCAGAGGGCAATGCTGCTCCAGTTCCTTGCACTTCTGAAGGGATCTCCAACACAGAGAGGTTGAGGATCACTGGTTGATTGATGGGGACAGTGACAAAAGGACAAAGGTAGGTATCAAGAGGTAAATAGGGAAGCTGATGGTTGTCGGAACAAGGGGGAAGAACTGTGCTGCCACCAAGTCAGCATTTTCATGTTGCCACAAACACCATGCTTAAAATCACCTGCCCTGCCTCACTTGAGCACTGGGTCTTGAAATAACAAAAATCATGCTACCTCTTTATATTAATGAAGTCACTGACACTTTGTATCCTTCTGACCTGTGCTTACAGGAGTCCTAAACATGACACCCCTGGGAACTGTTTCTAAGAAAAACTACTTACAGCATCAACAAAGGACAAATAAAGAGGGTCTTCTGCAGTTAGGAAAAAAAAAAGCACCAGAAACAGGCATTTAACCTGGCAATTAAGATGCCCACATCTCATATTAGAGTGCCTGGGTTTGACTTCCAGCTCTGGCTCCTGACTCCAGCTCAAGTAGTTAGGTCCCTGCCACCCACGTGGGAGACCTGGATGGAGTTCTCAGCTCCTGGCTTGTTAGCGTAGCCCAGCCTTAGTTGTTGTAGGCATTTGGGGAATTAAATGGCAGAGGGGAGATTCTATCTCTCTCGCTCTCTCTCTTCCCCCCTTCCCCATTCCTCAAATGAAATATTTTTTTAAAACTCAAAAACAGAACACTTGCTCCTCATTAGGCACTGTGATATCTCTGTTTCAAGAGACACACTGGGACAATGGGATTCACCATACTAGAAGGTAAATGGTATCTTTCAAGACAAATGCATGCCTCATGGACCTGCCCACCTCCATCCTGGGCAATCTGGCATTTCTACAGCAGGTGGCTGAACAGCCTCCCACGTGAACATCAGGCACAGCCGCCATGACTGCTTAGCAAAGGCACAGCATGCTATTCACACCGGAGAGGAGAGGGGTTCAATGACCTCCCAGAGGTAGGACATGGATTCTGGAATTTTCCCAGCCATAATCTCCAGGGCCCATACACCTGCAAAGTTGGACCATCAATCTATCCCTCCTGCTCACCACACAGGAAGGCCCCAACCAGTGGGTATCTTCTCCCCTTGCTTGTGCAACTCATACAGCCACTGAAAGCAGCTGCTTACCCAAGATGCAGCCAACCTGCCACTACTTAGCAAGCACGCACATCTTCTCTGTGATGTAAAAGCCACATAGGAGCATGGAGTGCAGAACAACTCAAACTTGCCATTTCCTTTCTCTTCTGCCAAGCTTCATCTCCTTCAGGCTTACCAGAGAGGTTTCCATCTAAGCTGTGCACTCTGCTCCTCTCTCATGATCCGTCTGGCAGTGTTGTCTGGTTCCTCAAGGCACAACCTTACATTTCACACTCCCTTCCTGGGACGTCTTTACAGGGTCCAGAATAGGGTTTCTCAAAGTCAGACTACCAACACTGTGGGGTGGAGAAGTCGTTATGACTTTTTATGTAATACCTATTTTGGTTACTTCTATGTAAAAAACAAGCTAGCCAAGAAGCTAGTGAGGAGAGCTGAGGTGAAGGGGTCCTGTGAACTCAGAGAGTCTTTGGAAATGAGTGAGATGAATGGCAGGTAATGAAATCAGTCTTGCCTGCAGGATCCTGAGCAGCACTGCCAGCCCTACCAGCAGCAGTCTTCGCTCACCAGAAACGAAACCTAAGATCTCTCTAGATGCAGCAAAATGCACCTGAGATGGTGGGACAAGGGTAGGGTTTTCTGTTCTGTCCCACTGACCTATGTGTCCATCTATAACTATTTTACAATGTATACTCCAATAAGAAGGGACACATAAAAGGTTACTTAGTCAAGTCACATTTGTTTTCTAGATTTTTTAAACTTATGTGTTCTTTCAAATTTTGCTTGGGTCAAGTTTTACCTTAAAGTTGTTTCTTGCTGGAAGAAGTATCTGCAATTCATTCATTCATTCATCCATTCTTCTCTTCCTTGTTCTCTTCCTCCCTTCTAGCAAACTTTGGAGCCCACAAGGAGCCAGCAGGAGGCCATGTGATCCCCTGCTCGATATTCAATTCTAAAAGCACACTTTGACCATGACATTCAATCTTCACAGTGGGATAAAGTAACCCTTTGATTAAACTCTTCTCCATCTTCTCACCATAAATGAAAACTGAGAACTCAGCTCCTCTCTACAGAGAGGTGGCAGCAGTCACCATAGTGGGGGCTCTCAATGACTCCCATCTCTTGGTATTCATGTCCTTGAATGGTCCTCATCCCATGGGTCTGCACAGAATTACTCACTCACAAGAACTGTGTAGAAGCAATGAGGTATCCCTTCCAAGATAAGGTGATCAAAGATAGTGTCTTCTTGGAGGTTCTCTCACTCCCACCCCTGGCTTCTTCTCCTTGGGAGCAGCCGGGTGCCACTGTATGTGGCAGCCTGTGGGGAGGTCCAGGGAGCGAGGGACCAAGGCCTGCACACCCAGAGAGCCACCCTGGAAGCCGATTCCTCCATCACTCCAGCAAACCCATCAGATAAGCCCTGCTGATCATTTCACTGCAGCGTTATCAGGAACCTTGAGCTCCAGAGACCAAATCAAGCAGTGCTCAGATTACTAACCACAGAAACTATGAAATACTAAATGCATACTGCTTGGCAATGGATAACAAGCATTATGTCTCAGCTGGAAACCTCTACAGGCAAGACTGATTTCATTACCTGTCATTCATCTCACTCATTTCCAAAGACTCTCTGGGTTCACAGGACCCCTTCACTTCAGCTCTCCTCATTAGCTTCTTGGCTAGCTTGTTTTTTACATAGAAGTAACCAAAATAGGTATTACATAAAAACACAAGTTCAACCTTTCAGTCGGTTTTCAATAGTAGTCACAGAGGAGCTCTGAGAAAAAAAAGATTTCATGGTCCAAAATGTTGGGGGAACATTAAGAGCTATGTCATCCTCTTGAGAAACCCACAGTTTCCTTAGCATACTGAAAGCTCTGATTTGGGCAGAAGAACTGTGCACAACTTGAACACATCCTCCACACACAAAAGCATCCACTATGAAGAGGCATGTCTGAATGGTATGCTCTATGGTACAAAGCACAAAGCAGAGGTTCATCAAAATCCAAAAAACAGATGCCCATGATAAAGCCCCTTAGGTGGGTCTGGTGATTTTCACAGCAACCTGCCATTCAGCAGACTTTATCTTCCAGAATCCAACACACTAGGGTGAAATAGAAAACCTCTGCTTTTTGAGGGTGAGGCTGGTAGAAAGTTCGCATAAATATATAGACACACAAACATGCATGGACACAAGACCATGCACACATGCTTCCCTCGCAGAACAGCCGCCCTTCTTCCTTGGAGCCCCTGCTGTGGCGTAGCAGGTAAAGCTGCCGCCTGTAGTGCCAGCATACCATATGGGCACCGGATCAAGTCCCAGCTGTTCCACTTCTGATCCAGCTCTCTGCTATGGCCTGGGAAAGCAGTAGAAGATGGCCCAAGTCCTTGGGCCCCTGCACCCACGTGGGAGACCTGGAAGAAGCTCCTGGCTCCTGGCTTCGGATCGGTGCAGCTTTGGCCATTGTGGCCAACTGGGGAGTAAACAAATGGATGGAAGACCTCTCTCTCTCTGCCTCTCCTTCTCTCGCTATGTAACTCAGACTTTCAAATAAATAAATAAATATTTATTTAAAAAAAAAGAGTAAAAATTCAATTCACACACATCTTAGTTCTTAATTTATAGCATGTTTTCCAATGTAGATTCGACCCTACCTAGATATATCAAAATTAAGGTCTGTATGAAGTGACATTCATTACCATTTACCAACTCACTTCTAAAAGACAAACCAAGAAGCCACAGGTCCATTCTCACTGAAGATTTGAAGTCTAGAAAGACATCAGCACTCTTTGTGGGCATGCATTAAATTGCTCAACCCTCTCTTTCATAAGTAGTTCTTCTACAACTGAAATTTTTAGAAATGTGTAAAGTCATAGTTTAGACGATGCACCTAGAGTAACTTAGAACTTGCAATCCAGGTCCATTACTCACTCTCCAGGTTGACTAACCTCTCTGAGCCTCACCATCACAGAGCAACAACATCTCTTCAGCGGAATACACAAGGTAACTCATGTTCCATTTTAGCACAGCACCTGACTAAGAGTAGTGCTATCTACTGATTCTGTTTTCAGTGCATCAGAGCTCAAGTCAACTAGTGTATGTTTCTAATAGAGATCCAACATCTCAGTATGGTTCACCCACATCCTTCAAAACTGCAGATGCCATGGCCTTGCTACGCCTTTGCACTCACAAGCCGAAGAGTCCGATATTTTAAGTTCCTTGTAGATGGCAGCTCTCAAGCTCTGCAATCCCCCTCTGTTCCAGCCAAACCTGTCTCAACTGTTTCTGGTTCCAAACCACAGGTAGTTCCACAACCAGCTCAGTTATGGAACGAATGTTCTGTCTTTTACAAAAGGTAGGCTTTATTGTTTTCCTTTTAATACCATTCGTGATGTTACTCTGTATTTTGCTGGCCTTATGATTGAGCAAACAGTTCAACCTTCAAGACTATCGGATCCTTCTGCTTGTTTTATCTAGTTCAAAGACATGAGGCATGGGTGGGGCCTACTAGTTTACATGCTCACTTCTCCACTGGAGTATCAGGCTCCAGCTCCCATGTCCAGCTTCCTGTCAAAATAGACTCTGGGAGGCAGTAGTGATGGTGTAAGTAACCAGGTTCCTGCTTCCCATGTGAGAGACGTGGATTGAATTTCCAGCTCCTGATTGGTTCCAGCCCAGTACCAGCCATTGTGTTCACATGAAGGATAACCACAGAGGGGAGTACTCTCTCTAGCTCTCAAAGATGCTTTAATTTTCTTTTTATACAACTCAGGGATCAAAGTTAGCAGCACAAAGTACCACTGCCGTACTCAAGCATTTCGCTTGGCAAGCTCAGTAGCCACACAAACTGCCTTGGTGCACAGGTGCAAACAGACAGAGCAAAGGAACAGGGTCCGGGCAGCTACAAATGCAGCACCCGACAGCCCCATCCACCAAAGGAAGTGGTTACAGAAAAGTATTATTTTCAAGACGCTCACTAAAATCTCAGGAAAACATTCCTAACATTGGTTAGGCAACACCTGAGAACTAGCTGGTTTCTGGAGACACAAGCCCTGATGTAGTGAGGTCTCACGTGATGAGCAACTGAAATGGGAAACATCACTCCAGACCCTAGAGCATTGCAAACCTCAGGCAGGGCAGACAATGCAGGCAGTGTGGTCTTAGGCAGCCTGAACATAATTTCTTAACCACTCTAAGTAAGACTTCCTCATTGTAAAGTGAAGGTCAAGGTCTAGACCTTCTTCCTTGTTAGAATTCAGCGAGGCGATGCCACGCACGGCGTATTAAGGCAGTGAATCTGGAATAGGGCTTCTGGCTCTAGGAGGGTCATTACATTAAATCTAAGTAGGAAGTGCCTCAGAGAACCAACGCTCATGATCACCAATATGTTTTCAGCACTTACTCCATAACAAAATGTGTTTCCTGTTTTTTAGCCCTATAACAGCCCCAAAATAGGTTTTGCTAATATCCCACCATGGATGGAAAAACTGTAGGTCTGAGAGGTTAAGTTAATTACCCAAGGAAGCTAGGAAATGTGGAGCTATGATTCAAATCCAGGCAGTTGGCTTCTGGGGCCTGAGCTCTTAGACATCGCACATATTGCCTCCCTGGGGGAAACATTTAATACTTACTTTCAAAGATGGCTGGGTTAACAAATATAATTATCTAGTATTTCTGTCGAATCTCCCCCTTCCCAACAAAGAGAGGAAACATTGACTTGTTCTTACAGATTGTAGAGGAGTAGCATCTTATTAAAAATCAAGCACATTTGTTTATACCAATTTTAAGACAATTATTTCCTGGAACAAATTTTTCCTACCCTGAGGATGGGTACTTATTTAACCACTGCCACAAATGAAATGAGTATGCAAAAACCAACAGCTGATCACTAGAGGCAATTTTTGCTTTGTAAGTACAAAAAAATTATACTGGCTAAACGAGTTTAGCATGACAAATCACAAATCAGAGACAGAGCCTTCTACGTGAGGCTTTAAAGCTCAAGAATTTCAATGTACTTAATAATATTAAATCTGAGGCAGATGGCTAAATGCCTGAAAAATCTCAAATTGTTAAGGGTATCCTGGATGGAAACTCCCTGGCTGGGTTTGTTGTTTCTTCTCTCTGCATCAGAAAATGGCTGGCACCACCTGCTGGTTCTTTTTCTTTTAAAACCAAAGCTTCCATGTGCCATAAAATTTAGAAAGAGCATTCTTGCTGTCAAAGTGATCCCTGTTAGAAAGCAAGCAATCCTTAATTTATAATTTATTCATATCATTTTAACTAGATCACTTAACAAATTTAGTTTTTATCCATACAGACATACTCTCATCTTTAATGAAATTCCCTCCAAATATATTTATCTACATATATGACAAATAGCAAAGTGAACATATTCAAAATCCCCAAGTTTTACAATTAGTATGGACAAAGCATTCCTGAACTCATACATCATTCAAACTTCATTAATTCAGTCATTTATGGCGAGGTTGTAGAAATCACTTTATACAAGTGTTTCTGAGCAACTCGTATCATTCACCACTGTTCTCTCATTCACTCACTCACTTATGCTGATGATACAGAATTATAATTTACTATAATCTGGGTAAATCACACGTTCCTTTAACCAAGCAACTCCACTGAGTACTGGGGTATATTTCACCATCTAAATGGGGACACTGAGTCTCAGTCTGATTAAGACACTCGCACTAGTTTGCTAAACTACTAAGTAGCAGAACTAGGATTGAAATAGTTTTGCCCATGCTGACAATCCTCACTGACATAATTTGATTCATCATGATAACCATGTCACTGATTAATCCTGACATAACTGCACACAACTGGCCCATTCTAAAGCACTCCTAAATCCCACTAGCTAGGGAAGTTATTCTGAAATTTTCCCTCTATGGCAATCCCAATAACTTAAGGTATAGCTGTACTGAACACCTAACAGGTGCTCAAATATTTGCTGATTAGTTTAAATGTTCATGCAGTTGACCTCGATAGCTCTAAAGCAATAAATAACCTTTCCTCACAGAAGCACAAAAGATATCATCAGAGGATAAGAATTACTTAAAGGATAGGAACGACATTTGTCAAATTTATTGCAAGGAGAAACAAGACCAAAGAAATTCACTGTGTCAGGCCATGGGTCTCTGAATTTCTCGAAGTATGGTGAACATGAGAACTGCATGTTATCTTGAATGAAATTTCAAATAAATTAAAACCAAATGAGAAACACATGGAGAGTTAAAGAGTTAAGCAAAGGAAAGCAAAATGACCTAAAATGCTGTCTATCCCATGTGGGCTCTGAACAGTTTTTTTTTTTTTAATAGTTTTTGTTAATTTATTTATTTGAAAGACAGAGTTACAAAGAGAAAAGAAGAGACACAGACAGAGAGAGAGGTCTTCCATCTGCTAGTTCATTCCCCAAATGGATGTTCAATGGCTAGGGCTGTGCCAGGCTGAAGCCAGGAGCCAGGAGCTTCCTCCAGATCTCCCACATGAGTGCAAGAATCGAAAGACTTGGACCATCTTCTGCTGCTTTTCCAGGTGCATTACCATAGAGCTGGATTGAACGTAGAGCAGCCAGGATTTGAACTGGCACCCATATGGGATGCTGCCATCACAGGCTGTAGCTTAACCTGCTACACCACAAGACTGCCTCCCTAGACAGTCTTAATGAGACGCTTAGACTGATATCCAATGGGGGCGGGAGGGTTGGCATTGCAGTACATTTTCTCCTGGCCCACAGACACATTATTGCTCGGGTTACAATACTACAACACTTCCCAAGAGCTGACAGGCAATCTCTAATTAAAATGCATCAACAACTTAAGGTACCATTTGTGCAAAGAAAACAACCATCCCTTTGGTTAAATTTTCCAACGTATTTGTATTCCATTTTCTTTTCTGTAGTTTGCTCTTAAGCTAAGAGCTTTCACTGAAAAGAACAAATTGACCTCATAATTTATAAAGAGATAAAAATCTATAAAGGGGTTGGAAAGGAATGCCAGCACTATAGTTTAGCAGTTAAAAGCTTGGGTGCGGGGCCCAGAGCTACAGTTCAGCAGGTAAAGTGGCCGCCTACCATGTTGGCATCTCACACGGGAGGGCCAGCTCTGAGCCCCAGCTGTTCCCCTTCTGATCAAGCTTCCTGATAAAGTGTCTGGGAAGACAACAAAAGATAGCCAAAGTGCTTAGGCCACTGCCACTGATGTGGGAGATCAAGATGGAGCTCCCAGCTCCTGGCTCTGACCTGGCGCAGCCCTGGCTGTTGAGGCCACTTAGCAGTGGATGGAAGATCTCTCTCTCTCCTTTCTCGCTTTCACTTTGTCTCTCAAATAAATCTATTGGAAAAAAAAAAGCCTGGTTGCTGCACACAGATAGTCTTGAGCTTGAACTTCATCATCACCTGCAAGCTGAACACTTCTTGGTCAAGTTATTTAAACTCTTTAAGCCTCAAGTTTCACATCTTCAAAAGTGGCTGGCATCAAAGCAACTCAGCAAATTGTTCCAGCTCTCTGCTGTTGTGGCCGTGAAGTTTACACTTCCTGGGCTCCTGGTTTGGGAGTGAGTGGAGCCATGTGATTTCTTCTTGTCAGTGAGCTGTGTGCACACATGAAGTTGTCACTTCCAGTCCCAACGCTTACCACCACTTCGAAACCAGCCACAGCCTGCCTTCCTCTTCTGTGCAGCAATGAGCAAAGCTGGGATGCTGCCATCTGATCAGTCTGAGTGACTATGAGGACCCACTGGAAGCACAAGTATCCTCACCACCCAGCCCTTCTCTATCTCCCTTATCCCAAGGGGTCCTTGCCCGTCTTTCATCATAAGGAATTCACTGACTTGAGAGAGTGATCCAGCTGACCCCATAAGGTTCTTCTTCTTCTTCTTCTTCTTTTTTTTTTTTTTTTGACAGGCAGAGTTAGACAGTGAGTGAGACAGAGAGAGAGAGAGTTATACAGTGGGAGAGAGACAGAGAGAAAGGTTCTTCCATTGGTTCACCCCCCAAATGGCCGCCACGGCCAGCGTGCTGCGCTGATTCAAAGCCAAGAGCCAGGTGCAGCCTGCTGGTCTCCCATGCAGGTGCAGGGCCCAAGCACTTGGGCCATCCTCCACTGCCTTCCTGGGCCACAGCAGAGAGCTGGACACGAAGAGGAGCAACCGGGACAGAATCCAGCGCCCCAACCGGGACTAGAACCCAGGGTACCAGCGCCGCGGGCAGAGGATTAGCCTAGTAAGCTGCGGCACCAGCCCCTACAAGGTTCTAATCATCCCACTCAAGCAGTCATTTGCTTCCCAGGTAAGAACCTTGATGGCCAGGATTTTCTAGAAGAGTTAATTTAGGGGAATCCCAGGTCTGGGCAGAAGGTCACTGCGACCTTCTGGTAAGCCCCAAACCGACTGGAGCCCACCTGGCCATCATAAATTCCCTAAACCATCATAAATTCCCTAAAGAACACGGCATCATTGACCAATCAAAGGAAGGTCATAAGCTCCACTGACCAACTGGGAACTGGACACAAGCTGATCATGCATTTCTCAGCCCTAATTTCAATCTATAAGAGCCTGCACCCCAATTTCTTGGGGTGCCAGAGAATTAAGCAACAGCTGTGTGGCTCCTTGCTCTGAGCTTTGCCATAAATACCTACTTTGTTTCATCATCAATATCATCGATGGGCCTTCTGCACACTGGGCAAGTGGACCGGATGGAGAGCAAGGGTTCTATAGCAACACCTCTAACTAGTTTTGGGTGTTGTTCGGCAATACAAACAAGTATTTTGAATGGGGATGAACACTGTGATCCAGGAGTTGGTTATCTGTTAGTGATAATTGTCGAATACTGACCAAAAGACTGTTTCATAAGCTGGTTGTAAGAAGTAAAAGAAATAAAGCCGGGAAAAAGGCCAGTGAATGCTCACAAAACGGAGTCTTGCTTGTTGCAAAGGAGCAAGCATTTCTTCTACTTGAGGACAAAACGGTAAAACTGCATATTATTTTAAATCAAACCACTAGAGAAAGAATTTAACTAAACTAAAGCATAAATCTACAAATATTTTCTCATGTACTTCTTTCCATGTTTCAATATAGATTCAAGGTCAGTGTTTGGAATCCTGTCAACATCTAACCCCAAGGAAACCAGATCTCCCTCAAAGCACAGAAATTCTCTGCAATGCTTATATGTGCATTGCTTCACCATTTTTTGGTACCAGGCAGAATATTACACAAAATTAAAATATAAATTATGCACTTACATGGTTTAGGGCCAAAGGCGATTTTTCTTCTGAATAGCTGATATTAGAAGTGAAATAAAAATATTGCCAAACACATCTGGATACCATTTCTTTATTAAAAAAAAATAATGCTAATTTAAGTGCACTTATTTGGGGAAGGTGCTAAGATTCTGATTGTGTGTATATGTGTGCATGTGTGGCAGTATGCATAGTGTTCTAAATTGTTAAGTTTAGCCCTCTTCCACTTGCATTACGCAAACCAGAATGAGCACTTACAATTTGCCAGGGACTTGCCCAATTGTAGCACCGAAAGTCTTGTTTTAGTCACAGGTAAACTGTGTCCCAGTTTGTCCAGGATTCTTCAGGTTTATCATCAAAAGTCCTGCATGCCAGGAACACTCACAAACCAGGATGGTCAGTCATACTAATGCAAAGACATCCTTAAAGTGTCAAGATAAGCAAGACACATCATCTTGGTGTATAAAGGTACAAGGCGGGGACATTACATCATGCGAAAGAGTTTTCCATTAAAACACAGATAAGTAATAGAATACGATATAAACTCTGGATGAACTCCCAGGATAAAACTCAAGCTGTCAAAATAACGTCGAGCTTTTTATCCTCGATTTTTACAGGGGAACCCCCAGCTTCCTTGCTGCATGAACTTAAACCAGACATTGAACCTCTCAAGGCCTCCATCGTGCTTCCTCTATTTAACAATCATCTCCTGCTGGACACAGGGCCTTTTCTTTGGTCACTGCAGTGTGCCTCATACTCAGAACTACACTTGGCATACAGAAGAAAGTCACTCTATGCCACTTCACCAAATGAGTGGCTAAATCTCACAACCATGGATAAAACTAATATTCATGTAAGGATATCAAGGAATACCATATATGTAAAAGTGCTTTGCATATTAAATACCAGAGCTATATGAAAGTGGTTTCTATGGCTTCACAAATCTCTTTATTTTTCCCCAGTTCCTGTCTTGCAAATATTATGTTGTTGCCTTATTTCAATTTTGATGGGTAGCAGAAATGGAGTGTAATCTTACCCAATAACTTGGGAAAAATCCATTAGGTTAAATTATATACAAGGTGGAGTCAGCATTGTTGCAAATAGGGTTTAACTGCTCTGCGTGACTCTGGTATCCCATATGAGCACCAGTTCAAGTCCAAGCTGTTCCACTTCCAATCCAGCTCCCTGATAATGCACCTAGGAAAACAATGGAAGACTGCCCAACTGCTTGGGCCTCTCCCAACCACGTGGCAGATCTGGATGGAATTCCAGGCTCCTAACTTCAGCCTGGTCTAGCCCTGGTCATCATAACCATTTGGAGAGTGAACCTGTCTCTCGCCCTCTCTCTGTAAATCTTTCAAATAAGTAAAACAAGTGCCTTGCAAATAAAATAAATGTTTATACACACACACACACACACACACACACACACAAAACACTTTGAAAAGTTCGTGGGAAAATGGGATTGAAAGATGAGTTTACTTTGATGCAGAAACCTTTTGGAATTCAAGCACAGGTTCTTCAAATTACCCATTATCCATGAAACTCTGATGATCACTTATGTATGGATCTAAAAATATACATATATGGTCAGAGATTTAGAAATATCTTCTAAAATATCTAGACAGAAATTTCTTTATACAATAATATATAAAATAGAGCTTAATCAAAACGGTTTGTTGACATCGGCATCATAGAGAGGAACTGCACTTTTGGTCTCCAAGAGAATAGTTGGAAAAGCAATTAAGAGGAGCGTAGATGAAGGCCAGAAGTTGAACCCTGTGGGAAAAGTGTTCAAGCCGGGATGAAAGAAAATACACTGAGCTGGGAGTAGGTGTGTTCAAAAGCATTTTGGGTCCAGGTAACATTTTGTCTTTCCCTCCATGGGAGCAAACAGCCAACACACCAAATAAGTTCATGCAGCAATGCTATATACACCTGCTTCCTAAATTGCCCTCTGTTAGGGAAGAAATCCTGACCAAGGTTATGCTTCTGGTGGTTTCCACAAGGTGATACCGGCAGCTAACGACAGGACTAGCACAGTAGTCTAAGATGGGCCTTTCCACCGCTGGTCAGCATCAGATTTGAGCCTGCCCCAAAGAAGAAGAGGATAGTGGTTAACCGAATTTCACTTGGTACCACTGCCAGAGTATCAGGTTCAGGATGGTGAATCAAACTGAAACCCTCCCCAAGAGGTAAAAACAAATCTTAGGGAACTGTGTCTACACACACCCCGACTACCACAGAAAAGTCATGGAAGACATACACAACACTCACTTTTAGGTCAAGGGCAAAGTCCACTTGAGAAAATGTTTGTGATGCTATTCTGAGACACACCACTAGCATCCTTTGTGGAATCATAATTCAAGATCTAAAATGAGGTCTGTGGGGACAGGTGGTTGGCACAGTCAATACAAATGCCACTTGGAACATCTACATCCGGTATCAGAATGTCTCAGTTCAAGTCCCAGCTGCACACCTGATTCCACCTTACAGCTAATGCACATCTCGAGAGGCAGCAAGTGACAGCTCAAGCAGTGGGGTCCTTCCCACCCATATGAGAGATACGGGTTGAGTTCAAGACTCCTGGTTTCAGCAGAACTCAGTGGCAACCTGGGAAATAAACTAGCCAAAGGAAGAACATTTGCCTAAACTTGCCTTGTCTTATCCCTCTCCTCCCCTCCTCCCTCCTCCCTCTCTCAAATAAATTGATATTTTTTAAAAGAAGTTGTGAGATTGATTACAATTTCTAGATAGCCCAGTCCAACCTTATGCTGGAATGGTTCATGAAAAGCCATAATACTTCTTTGCTGTGTGAGAGAAATAGTTTTACAGGTGCATATTCCTGCCAAAGTCAAGATCTTGCTTAGCTCTTTCCTCTATGTATGTCCTGCACTGATAAAAATACTAACACAAGTTTTATCCCTCTAATTTTTCTTATTGAGGCTGGCATTGTAGTGTAACAGGTGACGCTTGCATCCCATAAGCACCACAGGCACCACTCCACTTCCAATCCAGCTTCCTGACAATGCTCCAGGGAACATGCCAGAGGATGACTCAAAGTGCTTGAGCCCCTGCACCCACACAGGAGACCTGGAAGAAGCTCCTGGCTCCTGACTTACAGCCGTTCAGGGAGTGAACCAACAGATGGAAGAACTCTATGTCTCTCCTTTCTCTCCCTCTCCCTCTCCTTTCTCTCTCTCTCCCTTTCCCGGGAAATAAATCTTTTTAAAAAATGTTTCCTTTTCAAAAGTCTAAAACACACACCATCCTGATCTCCGCTACTGGCACATCACACTGTACCAGACTCTTACTCTTTTCTCTGTTCTGCCCACACTGCCCTCCCCATCAACTTAATTTGAGAGAAACATATGATGGCTTCCTGTATTGATTAAAAAGCTTTGGGCTGGCGCTGTGGCATAGGGGGTACAGCCGATGCCTACGGTGCCAGTATCCTGTATGGGCTCTGGTTGAGTCCCAGCTACTCCACTTCTGATCCAGTTCTCTCTTTCAGCCTGGGAAAGCAGTAGAAGATAGAACAAATGCTTGGGACTCTGCACCTGCATAGGAGACCTGGGAGAAGCTCCTGGCTCCTGGCTTCAGAATGGACCAGCTCCAGCCATTGCTGCCATTTAGGGAGTAAACCAGCAAATGGAAAACATCTCTCTCTCTCTCCTTCTCTCTACCTCTCCCTCTCTGTAACTCTTTCAAATAAATAAATACATCTTTTTAAGAAATCAATAAGCTTTAAGATGTATCCAAAAAGGGCAGCTCAATGACAAGGAAACAAGGGCAATCTCTATCTATGTGAGACTAGTTTATTAAATTGTTTCAAAACACCTCCTTCTGTTGGATGCATTTCACTGCTAACACTAAACATGGAAGCCTCCCTTGGGAGGAAAGGGGTCACCTTAACCAAAACTGCCAGAAGTGCCCCTGACACAACTATGTTAGTGGTATGCAAACTCTAACCTTCCATTTAAAAATAATCTTTAAAACAAAACAAACAAGAAAACATGAACAAATGCACTACACTTTCTCCTTGCCACTCTAGGGTTTTGCTAGGCCAGTACTCAGTGCCTTGTACATACAGGACATCTAATCTCTGTATCAGTGAGGCAATGATGTGCATCCAACTCTCCACTCTCAACAAGGCAGGAATTCCACAGCCAGCATTTGGACTCTCACCACTTCCACGTGATTAAAATAAACAGCCCACCCAATAAACGAAAGTGGATTCAAAGGCCAGACTTAAAAGGATCAGTGATTCTGTAAAAAGGGATAAATTTCCAACATACCCATGGAAAAGCTCCACACTGGCTTTTCAGGTCCTATCAAGGGGGTTCTGTGTGCATGTTTTGCACCAGTGGGTGTTGCAGAGTTGGGCTCTGCCGTCTAAATGGGGTGCTGCGCTACATGGCCTTCCCACACACCACCCAGGGTGCCCAGCCATCTAGGGCAAAGGGCCATACAACTGAAAAGGGAAACACTTACTAAAAGTCCACAAGCCAAGGGAGAAGAATGGCACCTGAGAGCCATGAACAGTATCCTCTGATGAGAAGTTGTGAGCTCAGATGTCTACGGAGACCAGGAAGAGAACATACATAAACACAACTACTGCTAGGCAGTGCACCAGAGGAGATGAGATGGTTTCATCAATAGAGGGTATGCCAGATCTCAAGGACACATGTGATTATTTAGGGGTGGGCATCTGGCCGGATAGCTACGATGCCAGTTAAGATGCATGTCCCACGGTGGTTCAATTCCCAGATTTACTTCTTGACTCTAACTTCGTGCTAATGCATACCCTGGGAGGAAGTGGCCATAGCTCAACTAATTGGGTCCCTGAAAACCACATGGGAGACCTGGCTCCTTGTTTTGGCCTAACCTAGTCCCAGTCCTTGAGGGCATCTGTAGAGTAAACCAGAGCATGGAGTGTTGGGGGGGAGGGGGCTTGCTCTTGCTTGCTCTCTCTCTCTCTCTACCTCTAAAATCAAGTTTTTTTGAAACAATGCTTTAGGGACTATCATTGTGGCACAGTGGTTTAAGCTGGCACCTGCAAAACTGACATCCTATGTGCTCTGGTTCGAGCCCTGGCTGCCCCACTTCCAATCCAGCTTCCCGCTAAGGTGTCTGAGAAAGCAGCAAAAGGTGGACAGAGTACTTGGGCCTCTGCCAACCATTAGGGAGACTTGGATTGTGTTCCAGGCTCCTGGCTTCAGCCTGGCCCATCCCTAACCACATGGCCATTTGGGGAGTGAATCTGCAGATGGAAGATACCCCTCTCTCCCTCACCCTTTCTCCTTCTCTCTCTCCCCTCCCCCCAATTATACCTCTCAAATAATTAAATATTTAGAAATAATAATAGCACTGTTTTAAATCCTAGGCTGATAAAATTAAGCTTGCCCAAATCAATGGGGCATGAGCTTATAAACAACATCACGGGCTGAAAGTCTGCAAAGTGCCTCATTTCTTCCCTTAGTACTGGTGAACAGATGCCAAATTTCATAGGAAGGCAGTGTGCCCAGATAACAGGCTACAAGTCTGAGCATCCCATGCAGGGTGGGGTACCAATGAAATCATAAAATGCTGGGGCAGGCCTTGGCACAGCAGTTGAAGTCACCTCTTGGGACACCCACATCCTGTATCGGAATTCTGGTTTGAGTCCTAGTTCAACCGCTGCCATTTCAGCTTCCTGTGGGGTAACACCCTAGGAGGCAGAAGATGCTGGCTCAGGGACCTGGGTCCCTGCCACCCAAGTGGGAGACTCAGAGTTCCAGGCTCCTAGCTTTAGCCTGGCCCAGCCCTGACTGTCACAAGCATTTGGGTAATGAATCAGTGAATAGAAGATCTCTCTCTGCCTCTCCCTCCAACTCTGCCTTTCAAATAAAATGAAAGTATTTTTCAGAAATGGTTAAATGGGACTTGTAGAAAAGCTTCTTGAAAAGGGACAAATGACTGGCGTTTGCTCTTGTCCCCTCTTCTCTTCTTCCTCCCTCCTTCCTATCTGGAACTGGATCCAGGAGCCTAACTTTAGGGGAGGACAAGAGTCCCAACTGAGGGGTGGTAAAACACAAATTAAATACAGTGATACTGACATGCAGGAAGTGCCCCAGACCCCCTTCCCTGGGACCTCTCATTTCTTGGAAGAAAGGCAAATCTGTTTAGCCACTGTTTTCTATGTAGTCTCATCCCAACACAATTTCTAAGTCACAGAGAGCCTTGGGTATGTCTAACTTCACTCACAACATGGAAATGAACAAACAGTGAGCACAAAGAGAAACAAGTCAACCCAGGGGATCTGGAATCTTATAGGTGGGTCTAATGGAACTTGGCTCATTTTGGGCAAGCTTTGCAATCTGGCTTGCCTGAGCTACCATGAAGAAAACTGGGACTGATCTCTGCAGAGAAATGTTCAAGAGTGCCCTGAATCATGATCCTCGAGCACTCAGCATGCCCACCAGGCAGAATGGGCCCGATGAAAGACCCCAGGGTTAACAGCAACTCAAGTGAGTCCACAAGATGCAAAATGGCCTGTGAATTAATTTCTTTTGATACCTACAGAAGAGTTCAACAGCACCAAAGAATTTGGAAGAACTTTAATCAAATAAATGAAGCCAGAAGGGTGTACACAGCTCATGCAAAGTCCTATGAGCTAAGCCTGGATGGCCATTACCCCAACTCTTCTTGGGCAGGAAGGAAAGGAAAATATTGACCCAGGCACAGTGGGAATAAAAGCCCTACACTTACTGACCCAAGTATATCTTCTCAGTGACTATATCTCTCACTTGCTTAAGCAACATACTCAACTGAAGACTCTCCCTGGCTCTACCCTGGGACTTGATAGCGCTCCACATCAGGACCTTATTCTTGCAGAGTGGACTGTCTCTAGCACCTCTAGTAGAAATAGCTCAGATCTGTCCTATACGATAGCTATGTGTACCTATCAAGCACTTAGAATATCACTATTGAGACAGAAGGAATGAGGATTTTCTTGTTAATTGTATTTCAATGAATTAATATTTAACTTAAATAGCTCAAGGCTACGACACTGGATAGCATCAGGTCTAAGTATGGTGCTGCCTCATGTTGGGGAGAAGGAAAAGCAAGAGGATTGAAGACCTCAGGAGAATGCAAACCAGGTCTTATCTGTGTGTCTCCGTATACTCTCAGCTTTCTATGCCAGTTGTATAGAACAAGGGATCAATTCTTCCATTCCTACCCCCACCCCCATCGATCTTCTAACAGGCTCTCCTAGATGACAGAAGTTATACATGAATGGAAATGGTGACCAACAGCCAAAAAGATGTTCAATAAACTGTGTACCAGAGAGCAGAGTCAGTACATTCAGGTGCCCAATCCACACCGACTCCAAACACATGCTGCCTAATGTGGTGTCCTTAACACACACCCCTGCACACAGAATGACAAGGTCACCTTCACATCAGGGCACACAGCTGCCACACTGCTTCAGAAAACAAGGGCTCTACAAGAACACACACAGCTCTGCTCCCCTCCATTATGATATATGTCAGCTGAATATGTGGGGATGACAGGCACCTGTACCCCTCTGTGTCAACAGCACCTACTAGAGAGGTTAATGTGTTCCCACTACATAGATACTCAGGGAAGAGAAACTGGGAGCTGAAGGCCTCAAGCCCTTCTGCAAAGCTGGAAAGCTCTCTTCACCCGAGCCAGCAGCATGAAGGACACCTTGGCTCTCCATGAAAGCTGCCACGCATGATCAAGTCCACGGGATGCATAATAGAAGAGGAACTCAAATCGCCCACAGATCCAGACTTTCTTTTCTCTTAAGCCAACAATATATTAGAAATTCTCAACAAGCCTACTGAAAACACACACATCACATAAAAACCAACATAGCCTAACTTCCCTGTTTACTAGAAAGGGCTCAGCCAGCCCCAACTGAGGCAATGGAGCTTAGCACAGCTGCACACATACACACCGCACCTGGCCGAAAGGCAGCCCTTGCTTCTCAATAGGAGTTGGCCTTTGCTCACAGGTCAGTTGCCAGAGTCACGGTCAGTAGCATTCGGAGCAGGGAACAGACATAGTCTTTACGAGGACTGGCAAGTAGTTTCTGGGCAGAAGAAACATGAGAGTGCTGGACAAAAGTCTAAGACTGCTGAAGATTTCATCAGCCATCAAACACAGACATGCAGCCAAATAATCCTATTTCAGACACATCCTGCTTTTCACGTATTGAGAACTTAAACACTAAAGAGATTTTGTTAATTATCACCCTGTGATGTTTGCAAATCCGAACACTGTCATAGCTAATCTCTAATTTACACCTGCTAGGGCTCACATGACTCCACCAGCAGACAAGTATCACCCCCAAGCCACACATGCACAAACAAGAGTCAAGGGTCCTTCCTGGGTCACAGAACTCAGAGCTGAATGGCTCCCACATCTACAGCAGAGATATCTGCTGCATCATACTGTAGATAGTTGACCAGCAAGGCTGTGGTTTTTAGGTCTCTTTTTGTTCTTCTTTTTAATTTGGGAGGCAGACAGACAAAGAGCTCCCATCCACTGGGTCACTACCCAAAAGCCTGCAACAGGCCATGGCTGGGGCTGAAGCTGACAGCAGGGAATTCAATCGAGGGCTCCCACAAGCACCCGATTACTGGAGCCATCACCATTGCCTCCTAGGGTCTACATTTGCAGTAAACTGGAATCCAGAGGCAGGTATTAAGCCCAGTCGCCAACTCTTTGGCTTGGTAATTATTTCCCTTCAGAAAGATCCCAAAAAGGCAAAAATCTGCAAGCCTGTCTTTTGTGGAATTCCTAGTGCTGTGCACAAGGCAGCCAGTTAGGTGGTGCTACAGTCTGCTACCCACAGATAGGACAAAGGTAGGCCCTGCTCTGCCTGTTACGACATTTTCTTAAGGTAGACACATTGAGGATGTCCCTTACGAAGGAACAGATGGGTCTAACTCACAGCATTCAGGCATCTAAGCAGACACTCATGAAATCCTAGTTTTAATTAGTATTAATTCTAAAATGGTGACAACACAGATAACATCCTAACAGCAGTCTGAACAAGAGCATGGTGACGACCACCAAACATTCACAACGAACAAGTCTCTAGGCGACTTCAGAAAGAACTGAGTGCTTCAAGATGACACAATGTCAAATGATGTTACAATCTGTAGACAGACTGATTAGGAAAAAGAGCGGTGCCTCCCCCTCTATGATACAAGCCAGTCAGTCGTTATGGAGACAACACATCAATAGGTCTCTGCTGCATTCAACTTGTGGTTAATCTCGTAGATTTGTGACTCTGCTTGGCTGGGTAATGCTATTAATAAATGTGAAAAGATGAGAACCAGGATTTTCAAAGTTCTAATAAGGGATAAATGAAATCATGGCTTCCTCCAGCAGGAATTGAAAAGCTCCTTTACTTTTAACTCTCTTGCACTATTTTTCTCTTCACCAGAACTAAGAATATCTTGGTCTTTGAGGAAGAAGAAAGGAAGGGATTAGTACTGTGATAAGACCCTTCTTCTTTTTAAAACCACTTGGTCTTGTCATCTCTGTAAGAAACCCCTTATCTCTAATCGCATGGGGTGAAACTACATTGAGAACTTCAAACATTTTATTTTACGCAAATATGTATGCTCCAATTGTATATAAAGCAAAATGGTAACCAATCAAAACCCATGTTCAGATGGACTTGTGTTTTTATTTCAGACTTCATTCATCTTCATTCTGGAATGAGCCAACACCAAGTTTCTTTACATCCACCATAAACACAATAGGAGCTGTCAAAGTTACAGAGCAGGAAATTATTAGCCTGGGCAGGGAGGAAGGAGGAGGAGGAAGGATCAATCATACTGTGAACTCTGCTATGTGCCAGCTACTGTACTGTGTGCCTTAGACATGTAATTTCATTTAATCCTTACACAAGAACCACAGACAAACAGACAGAGGCACCATGACAGACAGACATGGAGGCAAGGAGTAGAGGAGGGATGTGGCAGAAGCCTCAAAGCCAGTTAGCGTGAGAGGCCTACAGTCCTTGGGCCTGGCTTCCCTTCCCTCCAGATCCTTGGGGTCAGTTGCCGGGGTGCCTAGTTCCATCCGTAACCTGGCTGTGGGATTTACCATGGTGATGGCAACTGCACCCAGGTGCCACGGACCATCCCCCTAGGACTGCGTTTCTGGCCAGCCTGCCCTCCCCAGGGTGGCTACTGGCTCTGAGCAGACTCCTCGGTGGGCAAAAGCAGGATGCATGCAGGGGCTTCCAGTGAGTGATGTCCCCTCTTCCCTTCCCGTCAGCATCTTGGAGAAGGGCAGCCACACCCCATAGATTTACACTGGGTTCGCATTCTTCAGGCCACTTCCATGTAAAGAACAACACTCACTGCTTTCCACCTCATTGGCCCAAAGCTTCCAGAGTAACCCAGAATTCACACAGGATGGCTAGGGTGTGCTCCAATGGTGGTCCCCCTGTTGGGCAGCATTTCCACAGAGGAGAGAAGGCCAGCCTCCGCATGACCACCACACACCTGTGACCACAGGCACAGGGTCACCCTTTAGGTTAAGACTGAAGAAAGCAACCTCCTCTCACTCTAGCACTCCCACTGTGTGCAGGGAGCCTGGTTCAGGCCTCTTTAGACTGCCCCCATTGATTCAAAAATTTCTTCAGCAAGCTTAATTCCTTATCGTGGGGTCACAAAGTGCAAACTGCGATGCTGAACGGGGCCCTTGTTTGTCAACACAATGCTGCTGTGTGTCTGTGTACGTGTGTGCTTTAATTTTTAATTGAGTCTATACTTTCCTAGACCAAATGTACACTCCCTTATTGGGCCATAGTCCCATCCACAAGGTATGACTTCCGCAGCCAGGCCAGGGGTCACCTCCCTGGTTCCTAGGGACCTTGCAAATCCCAACATCATATATTCAAGGGGAAGAAATAGTAAAACACCTGATTTCCACACGAACCCCTACAACTGTGCGTGATAGTCTGCTGATATCGAGAGAGGGAGAGACCGAGGAGGACAAGATGCAACAGCACAGCATGTACAGAGTAAAGGAACCCCATCTCTGCCCAGGGAAGCCTGGGAAAGTTTCGGAGTGAGGAGCCACCTGACCCAGGTCTTATAAAGGAGGAGCGTGCAGAGGGGAGGGGCACCATGAGACAAAGACACTCACACAGTGCAGCACTCACTTAATGAATGACTCAGAGGCTGAATCACAAGGACTGTGCCTCTACTGTCCCACCAAAAAATGTGGATCTAACTTTCCTTTAACAATCAAATTAAAGCAGACAATAAAAACTCTTATTAAGAAGCTTGTCAGGGCATCCACGGGCTTACACAGTGCACAGTGCTAACTCGGGGCCAGGCAGCATGAGACAGCAGATCTGGAACAACTGGTAAGGCCTCCTGCCCAGAGAGTCACAGAACGTGCCATGTCTCTCTCATCAACATCACTAGGCTCCCAGAGTTCACATCTGGTTTAATTTGGGTTCTCCTTTTGCCTGACGTCCACTTCTTCCAAGACCTGGTCCTTTGGTGCACCACCTTCTCTTCTTTCTGCGTTCATTCCCAGAAAGACAGCATTGCCCGCAAGAGGCAGACATGGGTGACTAGAGCTCAGGCACTGGACCAAGACCAGCCTAGGTCTGCAACTCCTGCTTCCTCCATTCTCAGCAAGTTATCCCTAAGCTCACTTTTTCCTTCTGTAAAATGAGGCAACAGCCAGAACAACCTCACAGGTTGATGTTTTCAAAGTATTCAATCGCAGTTAGTATTCACTAGATGTCAGACTTAATTTATCTAATTACACAAGGCTACGCCATGGGCTCTCTTCTCTCCTTGGCTCTGTGCCTTCCCTCCTCTAGATCAGTCAACAGCACCTCCACCATCACATTGAACTTGCCAATCATAGCAAGTGTCCCATTCACCACCTCCAGGCTCCACTGCACAGCCTCACGTGCAGCACTGTGGGCCCACAGAACTGGAGAAGAGAAGCGACGTGAGACCATTTCTTGACACTCCATGTTCTCGCCCTCTCTACCAGCTTTGGGCAGGATTCACCGAGGGAAGCCTCACGCTGAACATGGCAGAGCCACACCATGGAAGAGTCTGGGACCCTGAATCACCACTTGGAGGAGCTGCCTGCTAATTAGAAACAGCTCTTTTATCAACTGTGACCATAAATGAAGTTGTATCAGGGTAAGCTTCAGAGGTTCTGGGATCTGTGACAGTGGCATTCATGGAACTCCTCAATCCTTGTAATCACTGTTCTTAGAGTTTATTCTCTCTGATGACACCAAGTCCCTTAATATTGGAGAAAACTCTCATCAGTCTTCAAGGAGCCATTCAAATACCACCTCTGCGGAGAAGCTCAAGTGGAACTGGTCACCGTGTCCTCAGGCAACCAGAATACACAGCACATATGAGGTTTATCACCCTACACAGGAGATCACGGACACTATCATAGAGTCAAAGTGTTCTATTCTCACCCCACTGTGTGCTTCTGCATGGAACAGGCTAGGCAGCAGGAGCAGGGACTGACAAATGTGATACAAGTGAATGACCACATGAGGAGGGAACCAGGGCATACTCCATCTACCCAAGAGGCAGTATGTCCAGCCATGATTATTTGGCATCACCATCACAATAGGAATACCACTTCCCTAGCGTAATTGTCTTACTGCCCAGTTACCTTTGTCTAGTTCCTAGATAGAGATGTGCAAATCTGAATCACTGGGCAAAGAAAGCCAAATGAAAGCGCTGGTAAATGCAGGCAGATCCACTCTACTTACAGACCAAGGTCTCAAAGCAGTTAATCTAATAAGCAGAATGGTAAAGCAGATGAAGAATCAGCAACAATGGAAATGACCCCAAAATGACTAGTGACAGAAACAACAGCACATCCATAAATGCAATATTATACAATGACAAAATGGATATGGGGTCCTCTGTTGTGGCACAGCAAGCTAAGCTGCTCTTTGGGATGCTGGCATCACTTATGAGAGTGCTGGTTCAAGTCCCAGCTGCTCCAATTCCTACCAAGCTCCCTGATAACACTTGGGAAGACAGCAGATGATGGCCCACATGCTTGGGCCCCAGACACTCATCTTGGATACCAGCATGGAGTTCCTGGCTCCTGGCTTCAGCCTGTCCTGGAACCTGGCTTTTATAGGCATTCAGTGAGTGCACCAGCAGATGGAAGATCTCCTTTTATCTCTTCCTCTCTGTCTCCTTGCCTTTCAAATAAGTAAACAAATAAATAATAAATCCTCTAAAAAATAAGTACAGTCCCCTCTTTTGCTACCCCAATTCCATCTCCACATCTCAGTGTCCAGATTGTAGCGGAAATGTCAGTTCCTGAGGAACTGATCCCTTCTGCTCCACTTCACACAGTAACCTTCCTTAAGACTTCTTTCACATTCATTGGTATGACTATCTGGTCATCGTCTAAGTCCCTAACCACTACTAGAGTAATGAAAATGAAAAGAACATTTCTTTAAGTTTTAAATAGGTTCTAGACAAATGAACAAACATACAACAGAATTAAGACATAGCATTAAATGACATGCACTTGTAAAACATTAAGTTACATAGTAGCAAATATATACCATACCCTATTTAGCAAAGGAAGAATGTTATACCCATCAGCCAATCTAAACACCCCCACACAGAAACACCTGGAAGGTTCTTCATCAAAACATTAGGTTAAAAGAATCTGTGTGAGATGATCAAGACCTCATTCAAGAGATTCTAGATTTTTCTCTCTCCTTGGTGCAGTCCACGGTAGCTTCCAGCTGAGTGATGGATGAAATGGATACTCTGTGTGAGCAGGTGGAGGAGGTGGCCTGCTTCCCTGCTTTGCTCGCCAACTACAACACCAGCAGCTTTGAAGGGGAAGTCGGGTCTCTGCAGGGCATCCATCAGCCAGGGTGAGATCTCTGAGTCCACATGCCAAGTGGCTGCTTCAGCAGCCACAGGCAGCACTACACAGCTGCATGGCAGGGTTGGAGAAACTGGCATTTTGATTCCAGTGGCCCAGCTTGAGCTGGTTCACTGCAGAGAGGAAGAGATGATGAGTGCAGGATCTAAAACACTCTGGGCTCTCCCCTGCCACCTGCCTCAGGGCTGTCTGGAAGGACAGCAGGTGGCTCACCATGGCTCTTCACTGGAAGTTCTGCCTGCTACGGATCCTGCCACTCACTGTCCAAATCCAAACTACAGTCACAAAATGGAGACTTTACTAATGGTGCAAATATTAGGAAAATCAAGGCTTCTACAAGCATGATTAAGTATGTGTAAGTGCCCACCGTAATCACGATGGTAGACACTAAGCAGCAGCTCCTCTTAAAATTTTAGAAGTGTATATCAGTGAGGATACAAAACCAATACATATAGACGTAAATAGATTGTATAATGAAAAAAAAAAAAACCTCTAATATTTATTTTAGAAATCAGAAGTAAGGGAAACTGAGTTCTTGTCTTTGCCATTTAGTGGCACAATAATTCCTTTGGATATTTACCAAATAAATACTCTTAGATGTGCACCAGGGGACTGGCACTGTGGTCCAACAAGTTAAGCAACCGTCCAGGGCACCACCAGCATCACATATGAGCACAAGTTTGAGTCCCAGCTGCTCCACTTTCGATCTAGCTTCCTGCTAATGAGCCTGGGAAGGCAGCTGAATAGGGCTCAAGCACTTGGGCCCCTTCACCCATGTGGAAAACCAAATGGAGTTCCAGGGTTCTGGCTTTGGCCTGGCCTGGCCTCAGATGTTGTGGCCACTTGGGGAATGACCAAATCAGCCGATAGAAAATTCCTCTCTCTCTCTTTCTCTCTCTCCCTGTCTCTCCCTCTCTCTGTAACATTCAGATAAATAAATAAATATTTTTAAGAAGGTGTCAGTACATAAAATTTGGAAATATCATAAATGGCAAATGTTGAAAAAAATTATGGAAAACCTAAAAAGAGGAAGCATTTCATAAACTTTTAAAACCTCAAAGGCCTGCAAATGACATGGAATTATGAAGAAGATAAAAACAGGTTTTGAAGCACTACACATTATTAGATACAATTTTTAGAATATAAACATATATACTTCATATGTATATATGATAAACACATTAGGTTAAAAGAATCTGTGTGAGATGATCAAGACCTCATTCAAGAGATTCTAGATAGACATATAAACATGTCAAACATACAAATATACATAATACATAAAGACATATAAGGGAACTTCAAGAAGTTCATGGAAAATGCAATCATTTTGGTGCAAAACATTTTGAAGTCCATTCACAGGAGGCATAATGTGCATTTTTCATAACACATATTTTCCATGTACTTTTTCAAAGCCCCTTGTGCTATCTATATATGCAGGAAGTGGTTGCGGTTAAGAAGGGCTGCTGATAATTACTGTCTTCAATTTTTTCCCATTACTTTCTAGTCTTTTTTTCCTTCACAAACAAGATGTGCATTTAAAAGCAGGGAAAGGTGGCAAAAAAGAAAGTAAACTACAAAAAAAAAAAAAAAAAAAAAAAAGAATCCTGGGCTACGGCTACGATATAAAACAGCCAGCTGATCTGAGTGCTTAGGGCACTTTGAACACACAAACTCCCACCTCAGGCCAGCCCCCTGTGCTACCCAAACATAGAAAGACCAGGTAATGACAGAACGATCTATGCAACTCGGGCTTTGTAACAAAAGAACTATAGAATCCTGTGTATCTATATAAAGAGCCAAGGTATGACCTACATTATTGGTATCACCAACTACACTCTTCCTTCCTCCTCATCTATCCTCTGCTCAGCCCAGAAGTATTAACTTCACAGTCTTCTGAGGTTAACTGTTTTTGTTTTAGATTCATTTATTTGAAAGGAAGAGTACCAGACAGAGGGAGGGAAGTAGGGATCTTCTACCTGCTGGTTCATTCCTCAGATGGCTACAACAGTCAGACCTGGTCTAGACTGAAGTCAGAGGCAGAAACTCTATCTGGGTCTCCCACATGGGTAGCAGGGGCCCAAGCACTTGGACCTTCCCAGGTACATCAATAAGTGGCAGCCGGCACTGGAACCAGCACTCCAAAACAGGACACTGGCTCTGTAAGTGGGTACCACCACACTAGTGCCTGAGTTGAGTGTTTTCCTAAGGTGGCGTGGAGCCAATTCATCCAACAAACTAGAACAACAACATAACTCGGGGTTGCTCGCCAAGTACGGGATAAGCCAAGCACTCAGCAAACCAAGAAGAGGGCTGGGCACCCAGGACAAGCTGACAGGGTGATTGCAGCCAAGCAGCAAGTCGCACAGCTGCTCGGTGGCTGCTGGAAGCAAACTCAGCAGCAGCCATACAGCTTCAGGCCTTCCTAAGGAGAAGCAAAAAAACCAGACGTCTGGGTGACTATGGAAGTGTGGCCTTGGGTGAGGTTCTTAACTCCTCTCTCACACTTAGTTTCCTGATCTATAAAATAGCTATAATAATATCTGTCTCATGGGGTTGTTGCTAAGTTGAGCCCTGCAGCATACTTAGAAAATCACCTGGTCCAAGGTAAACATTTAAGGTTGGTTTGTCATCATCCAACCACTGCCATGCAGAGGCCACAGGCAGGCGGTCCCTGAATTACTACTCCCTGCAGGCGAGAGAAGGCCCCGGGGTGGGGGCAGGGCTGCGCCTCCGCTGCCTCTCTTCCCCACCCCCAGGCACGGCAGTTGGTAGGCTGCTGGCAGCCGTGTATTCTGCACACAGGGCTCAGTCACAGCACAGTTCCTGAAGAGTCCGGCTCTGCAAAGTCTGGCATTTCCACAACAGATCTCCTCTTCTCACACAGTGAGCCCTCTCCCTCCAAGACTGTCCCCGCCACTGACTTGCGCCTTCTGGATTCCACTCCACGTTGGGGAACTCGGGAGGTGCAGAGTCTGGCGGTTGGAAGGGAACAGATGGCAGTCCCAGGAGGACCTCCTCGGCACCGCCCATCTCTCAGGAACCCACAAGCCGCCCCTCCCTTTGCTGTCATTTGCTTACAAGTCTCCCTGCTGAGAAAAGTGCCCGTGAGCCCCTTCGGTCCATATGCTGTTCTAGAAAGTCAGCCACATGGCGGGTGGAGGAAGCAAGCAGCCTCAGGCTCCCAATCACACACCACTCTTCTGCCCTGGGTTCCAGAGTGCCTGGGAGCGCACAGCCCTCTCAGCAGTGAGTCTGATCTTAGGGCAAAACCAGCAAGGACCATGGACTGAGGGTGGATGAGTACTGAACACAGGCAGACCCAGACTAAATGCTGTCAACAACCCTATGTGAACCCTTGAATCAAGCATCAGTATTCCCATTTCATGGAGGAGGCCAACAAATCTCAAAGAGGTAAAGCAACAGGCCAATCGTGCGAGGGCACAGCCCAGTTTCCATGGGTGGCCTCACTAGAAGAGGGTGTGTAACCCCTTCATGTAACCGCCCAGACAGCCTCTGCACCCTGGATAAAAGACTCGGGGTCTCGAGGGGCCCAGCACCTTCCTCTAGGGGGTAGCTCACTGATGGCCAGTCTATCCCACTCTGTGCTCCACTGGAAATCTGTCACTCTCCACCCTTGAACATCTCATTACCTTGTGAGGGTTCACTCATTTCCCCCATAAAACCAAAGGCCAAGAGGGAGCAAGGGGGACGGGATGAACTATTCCTGGATGGCCAAGTTCAACAAAGATCTGTCCAATGAGTTCTTAAGCCCTTTTTTAATTTAATGTTTTATATCTTTTACCAAATTCTTGACTTCTCAGTGAAGTCCATCTGCCACCTCCTGGCCATTTTCAATATCCTCTAACTCTGCTCTACTTTTTATTTAGACCAAAACCCTTATGAACTTCTCATATGCCTCATTACTAACTTACCAACTTTGTTCACAACGTATCATCTATCCTATCCCACATGCCCACCCCAACAAAAACATACACCTCCCAAAAGTAAGACTCTGCTGTTGCTTCTTATTTGTTTGAGACACAGGCAGAAAGAGAGAGAGCAAAAGAGATCTCCCATCCACTGGCTCATTGCCCAAATGGCCATGACAGCCAAGTCTGGGCCAGGCCCAAGTCTGGAACAAGAAACAACATATGGGTCTCCTACATGGGTGGCAGGGGCTCAAGTACTTGGGCCACCTTCCACTGCCTTCCCAGGTGCCTTAGCAGGAGGGTGGACTGGAACGGGCTCTCCAATACAGGATGCCAGTGTCCCAAGCAGAGGCTCACCCACTATGCCACCATGCTGCCCTGTTTTTAACTCCTATATTGCAAGTACCTACAACAGAGCATGTCACAGAGCAGGCACTCAGTCAACATCTCTAATGAAACTGAATAGTAATGAAGAAACTCAAGGCTCGGTGTCTCACATTCTTTGTCTCCAATTAGGCAGTGCTGGTGCTGACTGCTTCATGCATGGTCATAAGAATGAGAGGGCAGGAGACACACGTGGAACATGTGGTACTGTGGCTGGCTACAGCCAGCACTCAATACATCCTCTCTATTCTTTAACCTAGAAAAATGAAATCTGCATTGCATTCTGTACCTGGTTTCCTAGTTTAGGTCACTGGTTGCTACCATTACAATGGATTGAGTTGTTTCTGAAGCTGGGAGAACTATCCTTCATTAATGTAACTCCTTTGAGAAAGAACTATTTATACTGCAGGAGACTGAGCATTTATTTCTACCACAGACAGGAGCCTATAATGTTGAAAAATGTCTGCAATGATTGGTAAACAAACATGGGAAAGGTAGGGACCCGGCTTGATTTAACAGCCTGCTGGAACATTGGTTTTTTTTTTTTCTTTTTAATATCCAAGACCCAAGGTCAATTCAATATAGAAATCCTGGGCCTCCAATGAGCCTTTAGTTTCATTCTGTAAATGAATGAGGAATATTGTCCAAACAACAGGGAAAACCATTGCAACAATTAGCTATTCCCATTCTGATCTCCCCATGGGCCCCTGATCCCCTACACGGCAAGGGCAGCATTTTAATGCATTTATAGGTCCTGTGACTAGACCAAAGTAGCAACTCATTAAATGAGGAATGGAGAATGAGGATAAGAGGGAAGGAGGGGAGCAAGGTAGAAGGGAAAACCAGGCTGCGCGTATACTGAGATTTGACCACTGCACTGAAAACAAAAAAGAAATGAAGAAAGAAGACAGTCTTTATGCTTCTATGTTTTCTTGTATATGTGAAAAGATATTCAACCCTTGGGGCCAGGGCTATGGTATAGCTGGTAAAGCCACTCCCTGCAGTGCTGGCATCCTATATGAGCGCCAGTTGGAGTCCCGGCATCTCCAGTTTCAATCCGGCTCTCTGCTATGGTCTGGGAAATCAGTGGAAAATGGCCCAAGTCCTTGGGCCCCTGCACCTGCGTGGTAGACCTGGAAGAAGCTCTGGCTCCTGGCATAGTTCCAGCTGTTGTGGCCACCTGGGGAGTGAAACAGTGTATAGAAGATTTCTCTCTCTCTGCCTCTGTCTCTCATATAAATAAAGAAATCTTTTAAAAACAGAAGATATTCAACCATTAACACTGGATGTCCTGGAGTGGTGCTGAGAAAGAGCTTAGACTGGAGAAGGGAGAGGAGATTACACTCATTTTTTATTAATGCACCTCTGTAATATTTGACTTCCTCCAGTATCGCACTCTGGTTCTGCAGCAGAAGCTCCAGTTGAGAGCATAGCTCTAAGAGAAGATAATTTTGGAAATTGTTGCAGGAAAATGGAAAAAAATGATGATGAAATTCTGGGTACCTCCCAGGAAGCCAGCACTAAATCATGGAAGACAAAGAACTCACCAGGTAAGATGTGCTGTAAAGTTAGGGCAGCCGAGACGGAGACGAACGCACAGGGAAGGTACTTTTACCAAGGACCACACTCGGGAATCAGACTTCAGAGAGAGCCAGCTGGAGGACCTCAGAAGGAAGCGAGCGTTAGAAGGAACATGAACTATTCAACATCACCTTGATGCAAGGTTTCCTAGTGAATGCTAGAGAGGAAAATGTAAAATCATGGCCCGGAGACAAGGCTGTTACAGACAGAGATATGCCAGCTTCCATTTCTCCTGCACCTTGTGCAGTCACTGTCCCTTCTTAGGACCCTCAAGAACACCCTAGATGAACCACTCCCTGGTATTTTATCCAGCCTCCATGGATAATCGTTCTCCACTTTTTCATGTCTATAAGCAAGGACGTCCCCTTTCATGTCTGCCTGCCTGCCACCGTCTACTGCAATCAATACAGTGCAGGCAGCCTCTCTGAACTGTCACTAACTTGCCTGGGGATGGTCACTGCACTTCTCAGACCTTCAGCTTCCTAAGTGACAGACGGGGAAAAGAGTGTACAGCTCACAGGGCTGTTTTGAAGATCAAGATGGATAATCACATTAGCACAGTAACAAGCACATAGGAAGCCGTACATAATTACTAACTGTTAGGTGTATGCAGTAATTTCTATACTGCTCAGAGTCATAAGGGCTTTTTAAATCCCATTTTACAGATGGGGAAAATATGCCTTGGAGGCACCAACAGCCAGTAAATGGAAGATCTAGAATTTGAATGACAACATAAACTTGTGTTCCTAGCACCACACACTGTCTCCATGTCTTTCTGTCCACCTGCCTTCCTATTTTCCTAAGTAATCCCCTTTCCCCATTCTGCCTTCATCAGCCTCTTTTCCTCTTTCTTACACCTGACTCTTTATACAACTGAAGCCATAGCACACACTCTGAGTCCAGAGCCTAGAGAGATACAGAAAGAGGATTTAAAAAAAATTCAGTGCCCACTTAGTATCTTCCAAAGCTAAACGGACACCTAACCTAAGACCCAGCTGTTCCACATCCATGTAAACACACAGAGAAAGCAGCAATTATATCTACCCAAATACTCTTTCAAGAACAAGTAGTACCCTCACTGAAAATGGCTCCTAACTGCAAACTACCTAGATGCCTGTGAACAGAAGAATAAATTAATATATCATGGTATGCTCACATGAATATTATACAACCATTAAAAATGAACTACTGATAACACATAACAAAATGGATGAATCTCCCAAACAAATTGAACAAATTCGGTCAGACATAAAAGAGTACACTACTGAGCTGTTATCTATTTAAAATTCAAGAGCACATAAAAGATGTATGATAAGAGAAGGCAGGACATTTCTGTCCTCTTTGGGAAGGAGGGCTTTGAGGGTGCTTGCCTTGTTCAATATCTTGATCTGGTAGATACACAAGAGACAGATACACAAGAGGGTGATGCACCAAGCTGCATTTAATTCTGGTGCACTTTATGGGCTGTATGTAGTCCAGACTTCAAAGGAAAACAAAAAAGGTAATAAAAACAAATCAGAATCCATTCCATGCTAAAGTTTCCAGGGATCTCGGACAGTTGACAAGGTGGCAAGCTACAGTGCTTTCCACAGGTAAAGTGCTGACTTAACTACTGGCTGAGGCCCGAGACAGTTCCTCTTGTGTGGAGGAATGGGAAGAGCGTACACCACAACACATCCAATGGACTCACAGCCAAGTGCATCTGCTACTAGCTGGCCTTGCAGCCAGCTCACAGGCCCACAGAGGTCTGCAGCAAAAACTGAAGCACAGCTCAGCTGCCTGCACTAACCCTACATGATGTTCTTGGGAAAACCCTCTGTTTGAATTCCTATTTTATATTCTCTGTGATGGTTTTAGGTGGATGGTATGGTACTTTGGTTCTCTGTCTAATCTTAATGTGAGCACACAGACATCTGTCCAAGATCCTTATTCATCCTAATCTCAAAGGCTTTAGGCAATATCAAGCCAATTGCTACTTGAGTTCCCCACACCATGTGGGACAGAAGGACCTTGAATGCTGAATGCGGAGATGGGACAATGACAGTGTGTCAGAATCCCTGCAGAACTGATTCCATAAGAGAGCCAGGAAAATTCCATGGGAAAAGAACAGTCTTTCCAATAAACGGTGCTGGGACTGCTTTACACTCACATCTGAAGGGGTCGTGTTGGGACCCCTTCCATATGACATGCAAAAAATTAACTTAAAATGGATCACAGATTTAAACACAAGACCTCAAATTATAAAACTCTTACAAGATTATACAGGACTAAGTCTTTATGACCTTGGGTTAGGCAAAGCCTCCATAAACCAAAAGAACAAACAAAAGGGAGAAAACAGGTAAAAAAATAAAACTTCTGTGCTGCAAATGACATCATCAAGAAAGTAAAAGATGACTCACAGAATGGAAGAAGACACTTGCAAATCACTCAACTCATCAGACTTATACCCATAACATATAAAGAACTATATAACTCAATAAGAAGAAGAAAAACTATTTTAAAATGGGCAACACAACTAAGTAGGTCTTTTTCCAAAGATGATACACAAATAACCACAAGAACACACGAAGAGATGTTCAACAACACTAGCCTCCAGCATCATTAGCCAAGTGGGAAATACGAATCAAATCACAATGAGATACCACTTGCTACACCTCCACTGAGCATACAGATAGCAGGAAGTGCTAGTGACAATGTGACGAAACTGGATCCTTCATACACTTCCGATGGGAATGGAAGATGATGCAGCAGGTCTGGAAAACAGTCTGGCATTCCCCAAAAAGTTGAACATGGAGTTTCCACTTGAACCAGCAGTCCAAATCCTGAATACATACCCAAGAGAAAAGCTGGCACGTGTCCACACAAAAACCTGTTTGTGAATACCCATAGTAGTAGCATTTATAAGTCAAAAGAGGAAAAATTCCAAGCATGTCCACCAACTGATGAAATGGAAAAACATACAAGTATATCTGTGTATTATTTAGCCATAAGAAAGAATGAACTACTGATACATGTTAGAACACGGCTGAATCTCCAAAACATTATGCTAAGGAAAAGAAGTCAGCCGCAGAGGACCTTAGGCTGCAGGTTCCATTACGATGAAATGAAAGGTAAACCTTTAGAGAGAGGGTGGGGATCAGTAGCTGCCTAGGGCTAGGGATTACAGAAGTGAGAGCTAAGGGTTGTGGAGTTTCTTTTCAAGATGATGAAAATGCTAAATTAGATTTTGGTAACAGCTGCACAACTCTGTGACTATACTAAAAGTTATGGAATTTTAAACTTTAGATGGGTGATTCACACGGTATGTGATTTAGTTAATAAAGTTATTACATATTTCCAACAAAAAATTAGGAAAAATGAGATTAAAAAAAGGCTATGACATTAAAAAAAAAGAAAAAGAAAAACAGCAACAAAACACCCTCCAGTCTACAAAGGTTACATGAGGAAATTTTCAGCAACAAGACGTGGTTATGACTAAAGTGAGACATGTAAGGATCCAACCTCAGATCTGCCTCTCACTATCAACTAGCCAATGACTCTTCTCTGAAACTGAAGGACTATAACACATTACATCGTAGTTCTCTTCCAGTACTAATATCTCCTGATTCTTAAGGATGCATTGCAGATGAGCAACCACAGTATAACATAATAAGGAAGAAGAGAAAAACAAATAGAGAAGGGAGTAACAGCAGCTAATAATGACTAAGCTCTCCCACTGCTGGACATACAATGGGACTTTCATTGGTTTGCCTGCACTGGTTTGTTCAGTTCTGCATGAGAGGAACAATCAGAGATGGGTACAAAGGAAATTAAGCCAAAGAAAAAGCAAAGCGCTTTATTAACATCATTTTAAAAGCAATATAATTGCATTATGCTACATGGCTCAGCTGTGAATATTCATCCAGAAATGCTGACATACTGATACTGATAACGCAGATCCTAGCAGGCAGAGGGAGGAAAGCATGGGTTTTTGGGAGCATAAGAAAACTAAATCACAACTTCCTTAAAAGGAATAATAATAAAAATGAATAATAAATAATAATAAAATAGATAACACCTAAAATTGTAGGAAATTAAAACACAAATGCATGATTTCTAACACAAATGGAAACACCAGAAGCAGTAGCTTACAGAGGAAAAGTGGGAACCTGAGTCCCCGAACAGAGAAACCATGTTGGAGACTGATTTTTTTGTGTGTGATGATAATTCTTTTTTTTTTTTAACTTTTATTTAATGAATATAAATTTCCAAAGTACGACTTATGGATTACAATGGCTTCCCCCCCATACCATCCCTCCACCCGCAACCCTCCCCTTTCCCACTCCCTCTCCCCTTCCATTCACATCAAGATTCATTTTCGATTATCTTAATATACAGAAGATAAGCTTAGTATACATTAAGTAAGGATTTCAACAGTTTGCTCCCACACAGAAACATAAAGTGAAAAATAATAGATGATTTTTTTAAATGATGATGAAATCAGATCAGACCTATTGTCATGTTTAAGCCCAGTGAGAGTCAAGTTGGGAATTGATATTTTTTTTTACAGAAGATCAGTTTAGTATACAATAAGTAAAGATTTCAACAGTTTGCACCCCCATAGAAACACAAAGTGAAATATACTGTTTGAGTACTCGTTATAGCATTAAATCTCAATGTACAGCACATTAAGGACAGAGATCCTACATGAGGAGTAAGTGCACAGTGACTCCTGTTGTTGACTTTACAAATTGACACTCCTGTCTATGGCATCAGTAATCTCCCTATGCTCCAGTCATGAGTTTCCAAGGCTATGGAAGCCCTCTGAGTTCTCCGACTCTTATCTTGTTTAGACAAGGTCATAGTCAAAGTGGAGGTTCTCTCCTCCCTTCAGAGAAAGGTACCTCTTTCTTTGAAGACCTGTTCTTTCCACTGGGATCTCACTCACAGAGATCTTTTTGCCAGAGTGTCTTGGCTTTCCATGCCTGAAATACTCTCATGGGCTTTTCAGCCAGATCCGAATGCCTTTAGGGCTGATTCTGAGGCCAGAGTGCTATTTAGGACATCTGCCATTCTATGAGTCTGCTGAGTATGTGTGATGATAATTCTTATAGTAGTTTTTAAATCTCTTTGAAAATAATCCACACATTACTTTAAATTTGAGATTAAAAATTTAATTAAAACAAAACAAAAAACCTTATCCAAGATTAAGCTGAATCTGACACTCATGCCATGACCAATATCCTCTTTGATTTAACCTTATGGAGCCTTTGGCCACATGATATTTATATAAAATGCTCTGGGAGACGCCTAAGGAAACGTCTATATACAAATGAAGTCATTTTGTGCAGCGTTACCCAAAAGAATCAATTCATCACACAGGAAAAACCCATCCAGGCACAGCACTTCTCTCTGCCATTACCAAACAGGCATGGGCAGCACTAGGCACTGCAACACAGCCGTAATTGCTGGCAGCCTCCCTGTAAATATGAACAGCTCTTAGAGGCCCACAGTCACAGTCCTCTGTTGTTCTCCACATCCACCCATGGGGACAGGTTCCCCAGAGACAAACTCAGTTTGAATCCTACTGGAGCAAGCCAGCCTCATCCTTGGGGAAAGCGTCTTGGCTCTCAAACATGAATCAGTTGGATGAGAAGAAGGTGCAGAAACAGCTTAGCACCCGAACAGTTACCTGCTATTCAGAAGCTCTGTGATCTTCAGAAAACAACCTGATCCCCTACACCAACAGAACAAGACACAGGGGAAGGCACTGCGGCACTGTCCGTTAAGCCACCACTTGCAACGCTGGCATCCTATTATCAAAAGGCAGGTTCAAGCCCCAGCTGCTCCGCTTCTGATTCAGCTCCCTGCTAACAAAAGATGGCCCAAGGGCTTGTACACCTGCCACCCTTGTGGGGGGAAAGGATGGAGGGAGTTTCTGGCTTTTAGCTTCAACCTGGCCCAGATCTGGCTGTAATGGCCATCTGGCGAGTGAATTTGTGGATGAAAATCATGCTCGCTTGCGCGCGTGCTCTCTCTCTCTCCCCTCACCTCCCTCTCTCACTGTTACTCTGCCTTTCATATAAGGACATAAAAAATTAAAAAAAAAAAAAAAAAGAACAAGAGCATTGGATATATCATGAAACGATTCTGGCTATGCAAGAAATCCTCACTTAACAGGGTTTTCAATCTTCAACTCAGAAGTTTGGATGTAAGAACGAAGGCCCATTCTTTATTTACCAAACAAAGAAAAAATAAATTATCCTTCTCTTCCATCCTCAAATAAGTGTTTCTTACATTTATTACACTAGGAGGAAGAAATGAAAGTACAAGATAAGGCACACCATGGACAAAGTGGACAGGTTTCCCCCAGGACTACAAATTACATTTCTGACAGTTTAAATATTGCACTTCAATCCTGGGCAGCCTGCTAACAAACAGCCCTGAGCCCTGCAACTGACCACAGATCAAAGGCAGGCGGCCTGGACTGATTTAAAGACCAGCTCAAAGCAGAAGCTGCCTCCAATTTATCTTAGAACAATTCGGGGAGGTGTGGGGAGGCTGGGAGGTGATAGAGGTTGAAACAGTAGTTTGCACTAGATGGTTTCTTTCTCTGAGGGCCTTCTGGCCGTGGGCCTGCCTGATCACCTCCCAGCTGCCCCTGTCACCACAGCTGCAGCCGGGAAATACAGTGATCAAATGCAATACAGCAGTTAAGATGTAGCTTGGGACATGCGCATCTCATACTGGAGTATTTAGGTCCCACCTCCACTTTTGATTTCCGCTTCCTGATAATGCACAAACTGGAAGGTAGCAGGTGGTGGCTCAAGGGGTTTGGTCCTTGTCACCTCTGTATGAGACACTGGATTGTGTAGTTGGCTCTTAGCTGCAGCCTGGCCTAACCACAGCTATTCAGGGTATTGGGGGAACAAATGAATGGATGGTACATCTGTCTGTGTCTCTCTGTCTTTCTAATATATTTTAAATTTTTTTGAAAGTCAATACAGAATTCATTTTTGGCATGCCTTCATGCCATCAATTTGCCTTAAAAAAAAAAAAAAAAGTGAAACTCCTCGGTAAACAAGAGTATCCCCACCAGGCAGGCCTGCGGCCTGCACCCTAATTGGGGGTGAGTCAGCTCATCAATGCACCAGAGACTGGGGCTGAAACACTCCTTGAACATTTCTCAACGTGTTGATGCAAAGCCAGAGTGAAGGTGGAAACAGAGAAGGAAGAGAGGCAATTTGGCATCACTGTTGAGGGGGTCCCAGGATCCACAGTCAAATCCTGGAAAGGAATCCTTAGGCATCTCCTTAAGGACGGTGGAATACCATGCCCACCCCCACCTGCAGGGGGCAAAGTCTGAACACGGGGAGGAAAGGCTCCGTGCAGGGCAGCATCTACAGTCACCATCACAGCCTACCTTGTAAGAATACTGAACATCTTTGAATGAACGCTCTGTGCACCAAGTGACATCAGGCTCAAACCTTACATCATTCAACAACCTCCAGTCTCTGTTCCAGCTTCCCTCCAAGCTGGCTGTGTGTCCATGGGCAAAATTCTTAACTTCTCTGTGCTCAGAATCATTTGTAAATTGGGAATAATCACAACCCCACAACTCAAAAGGGAGTCAGTCTTGGCAAAACTCCTGGTACCACAAGCAGTCCAGGGAGGATATGATTTTAGGATGGTTATCTTTAGTATCTCTATTTTACAGATAAAGAAACCAGCCTTCAAAACCATGACACATCTGTCTAGAGCCACACAGCTCAGGAGGAGGAGGACTGATGTGACAGAGTCCAGTGCTCACACACATTACAGGCCCTCCTCTCCTCCTTTCATCCCTAACAAACAGGTAAGATCAGCTCCTAGACGTCTATGTGATAAAAAGTCTTGGAAGAAAATTCCCCTTAAAACCCACAGTGGAATGATCATGGTAATGGTGGTAGTAGCAGTGGTGGTGGTGGTAGGAGTAGTACTCTACTCCCAGTAGTTGGTGATGATGGTTGTCTCGGGAGCAGCAGTAATTGTTAATGGCCCCTGGTATGCCAGGGTAGGCTACAATGTTTATAGACGTCTCATCACCCTGTCTGGGGAGTCCCCATGGGTGACAAGTGAGCTAAAACATCAGGAATTTGTAACAGCACAGAGGGAGGGCTGTGTGTGGACAGGACAATCATGAACAAGAAATGTTACTCAACAGTGCCCCCAAAGTATATTTATGAGAGATGGGGGAAGAGCATCAGCACATAAAAGCGATCACGCCACACTTCAAACTGGAGAGAAGGATGAACGGCTGACAACCACAGGTCACAAGCAGTAGTCCTTTATCAACCATCACAGCGGCAGAGGCAAGGTGGGAACGGCCTGAATAGTTCTCAGCCACTTATTCTCACTGAACTGAAGGTGAAATTCAAAGAAACTGTGTATAACTTCCTAAACATATTGATGGAACCATTGGGCTGGGACGCATCGCAACAACTTCTCATCACTTTCATATTCCTCCATGTTATCTTAGGAAATGAGGTCTATGGCTTCCGGTTTTAGCTCTTCATCTACATTCTGAGCTAGGTCAGGCACTGAGTCACAATTCACTGCTCTATACCCACTATCTACAACAGTACCTGGTATGTACTAGGCAGCAGATAACAAGCGGGTACTTCAAAAAGTTTGTGGGAAAATCGAATTGAAAGACAAGCATATTTGGGTGCAAAGAAATTTGAAATCCATGCAGTTTCCCCCTAACGCACATTTCCATGAACATCTAAAAGACCCCCTTGTGAAAAGGCACTGAACATATAAATGATGCATCTAAATCTCTTAACAGGCACATACTAAGCATGCAATGTGTAAATGAGAACTATCATTATTTTATTTATTTTTTACTACGGAAGGACTGATCTCCTTCTTGGATCCCCCATAAAGCTAAGCAACATTAAATGCAAAGCATTTGATGAAAGAACAAGTTGTATATTTGCCTCAAACCACTTCATAAAAAGTTCCTTGCTGCCAAACATGAAGAAAGACTGAAACCAATCTCTCTCTCTCTCTCTCTCTCTCTCTCTCTCTCTCTCTCAAACACACACACACACACACACACACACACACACACCCTGTGAACTTTATTGTGGGGATACTGAACATTTTTCCCCAGAGAAGATAATAACTACACAATAGAAAAGGTGAGGCACCAGAAAACATTCCTCACTTCCTAGCTCATCACTGTTAATTCCTCTCTTAGAACCAGAATCCAAGGTCAGCACTGTGGTGCAATGGGTTAAGCCAATGTTTGCCAACACCAGCAGCCCATATCAGAATGCTAGTTCAAGTCCCAGGTGCTCGACTGCTGATCCAGCGCCCTGCTAATGTGCCTGGGAATGCAGCAGATTATGGCCTAAGTATTTGGGATCCTGTCACCTACGAGGGAACACCGGATGGAGCTCCTGGTCTCAGCCTGGCCAGACTCTGGCAACTGGAGCCATCTGGGAAGTGATGAGCAGATGAAAGAATTTTTGCTGTCTCTCCCTCTCTGCTGCACTGCCTTTCAAATAAATAAAAGAGGCCGGTGCCGCAGCTCACTAGGCTAATCCTCCACCTAGCGGTGCCGGCACACCGGGTTCTAGTCCCAGTCGGGGCGCCGGATTCTTTCCTGGTTGCCCCTCTTCCAGGCCAGCTCTCTGCTATGGCCCAGGAAGGCAGTGGAGGATGGTCCAAGTGCTTGGGCCCTGCACCCCATGGGAGAGCAGGAGAAGCACCTGGCTCCTGGCTTCGGATCAGCGCAGTGCGCCGGCCGCAGCGCACCAGCCGTGGCGGCCATTGGAGGGTGAACCAATGGCAAAAGGAAGACCTTTCTCTCTGTCTCTCTCTCTCGCTTTCCACTCTGCCTGTCAAAAAAAAAAAAAAATGCATTAAAAGAAGATGAACCAAAACTCAAACTCTTTGAGGCAAAAAATGAAAAAGAATGGAACCCAAGATTGCTTCCCTGTCGGGGCAGAGTGGAGTCATAAGGATGGGATTCAGAGTTTTAAACTTGATTCCATACTTCATTGGAAGGAAGGAATAACAGTATAATAATAAAAAGAAGCCACTCCTCCCATCCAGTTATTCAGCTCCCCTATGCTACCCACCCTTACGCCTAGCTTCATTAAAATACATTTTACAACCAAAAGAAATAGCAAAGATGATCTAATGATCAAACCCTTAGTAACAGAAGTAACAGCGAACACTGTGAATATTTGTAGCTTTGTCCATATTTGCACCTGTTTGGGGGCATTTCACCATAAAAATAAAAAGTCAATGAGTACACCTGGCTTCCCTGAGGCTAGCTTCCTCCTTTTGGGTCATTTTGTTAGTATGCTTTTTTTTTTCCAGAGACATTACCTTGATCCTATAATTCCCATGCTTCAGAAAACACAGCAGTCCCATTTCTGTAGAGGCAAGGTAGTGTGGATACCAGGTGTCCGGCATTGATTTCCCCAGGTAAATGACTTAATCTCCTAGTACTGTAAATTCATCATCTGCAAATAGGGGTTAGTGACTAGCACTCACATAGTTATTGGTAGGATTATAGGAGTTAATACATGTTACAGTTTTTCCAACTATTCTTTGCACTATTTTACCTAGCACAGTAAAAAGAACTACACATATATTAGACATTGAATGAATAGTCACTCACAGGATAATCCAAGTTTTAATTTCTCAGCCTAAGTTTACTTACCTTTTATTGAATACCTACTCTGTACTCTTATTCACACTATAGTAAGTTTTGTCCATTATATTATGAAATTGATAGGCAACAGCCAGCCAACTAAGGGAGTCTTTTTTTTTTTTAAATAATTTTTAAATTGGTATTTAATTAATTTATTTGAAAGGCAAGGAGGAAGAAATCTGCCATTGTAGGCTCCCTCCTCAAATGTCCGCAAGAGCTGGGGCTGGACAGACCAAAGCTGGGAGCCAGGGACTCAGTCCAGTCACCCATGGAGTGGGAGGCAGGTACCCAAGAACTTGAGCCATCACCTGCTGTCTTTCAGGGTACACATTAGCTGGAAGCTGGAATCAGAAAGGGGTCTACATTAACTCATGGTTTTGGAAGCTCATAGTCTAAAGCCAGGTGGGCCCCAGGTGACCGGAGAATGGCAACGGTAGGATATATGCAGAATAACCATAATATGACAAGTCAGGAAGCAGAGAGAGAACAGTAGGTACAATCCCCCTCCATCTCATTCCCTGTTGTGAGAACTACCCTCCCAGGGCATACCCACAGGGACTTAATGCACCCCCGAAACCACTCCTAAATCATAACTGCATTACTTTTCCAACCCTTCATGGCCGTTCAAATATCTTTGTGAATCTGAACATCAATGAGTTCAGGAGCCAAATTCAGTTCAACTCGTGGTACCCAGTAAACCCATGAGTGTAATCCAGAGGAAAGAAAAGGAAGAGCCAGGCAAAGAAACTGCAGTGGAATTAACGTCCCTAGGATTCACCAGACTGAGGCCCAGGATGAGAAAGCCCTGGGGAAACCACGGCTGACTTTCTTCTTGGGAAGCTGGTTCTCTTGACCAACTACAATGCAGAGCCGCTTTATCAGGTGTCCCTCAAGATCCTGGGAGGAAAAGAAATCAATGGTAGGGAGGGCAGTGACTAGCCATGTGATGGTGTGAACAGGAAAATCCTTCTAAAGGGTCATGAAGAATTCACTCACATCCCAAATCTACTCCATGCGTCCTGGTTTTGATCCCTGGAACTGCAGAATGACAGGTGGCTTAGTAAGCTCATCACACATTTAGAGAAAGCTCATCAAATGATTTACACTGAGCCTTAAGAACGTGTGGGTACCCACAGGACAATGTGTTCTCGAGTGTGTCAGAGGGATGTAGCTCCTGGTGTCCATCGAAGTCCTTGCAATTACTTGTTCTAGCAACTGAGCTGAATAGGAGAGGAAGCTTAAAACGTCTTCTGTCACCCAAGCAGACTGCGGTCGAAAGGCACGAAAGCCTTAGGAAAGCTCGCTGGGGCAAGGGCCGTCGGAAGGTGCCAGTCAGGCGCTGTCAAGGGGAGCCCAGGTTTCTTGCGACCAGGGAGCACACGACTGACTGGCCCTACTCACCCAGCAGCCGTGTGTTTGGGAAATCCCTGACTTCCTGTGGGGCTTGCCAGCCGGGGGCAAAACCATGAAAACGCTGCAGTGAGCCCTATATCCTGACAGTGGGTATTCACCTTTTCAGTTCGCAGGTGATCGGTCCGATCTGTGTCTCACCCTGAGCGAGGCAGGTGAGGCTAAGCTGCTACGTTCACCATTCCCTAAGAGGTCCCTGGGATCGTGAGGAGAAGCTCGCTTCAGACAGGTCTCCTGAGTCAGCAACTGAAACCAACTCCAGCCAACTTTAAACACAGAAGACGACAACGTGTATGATACAGACACAAAATCTAGGGAAAAGCTAACCTATGACAGAAACAAAAGCAAGGGTCCCGCAACAGACCCCAGCAGTCTCCTCTCATCTGTGGGGTGGGTGGTGTTTACCTTGTTTCCATACTCAACCTCCAGAATGGTGTGTCTGGCTCATTTAGCTTAAGTCACATGTTCTCTCAATCATGGGAAGGCAGGAAATTATGGCCAACTATCTATTCCTAAGTGGAAGGGGAAGAAGGGAGGGGGGGTGGTGAACGAAAGAAATGATAAGAAGAAATCAGAGAAGAAAATGCATAAGCTCATCTATAAGTAGTCAGGTAGCAAGATGCCCTTCAGCAGTAAATCGCACATCCCTCGTCCCAGTTTCTGTAACATCCCAGTGAGCTAGTGGGGCAGGTTACACTCCACAGGTTGAAGTTACAGGCCCAGAAGCACAACTGCCTCTTGAGAAAGGCACAGCTGGAGATGACATATGAAAAACGAAGCCGGGGGCCAGAGCCATGGCATAATGTGTAAACCTACCACCTGCAGTGCTAGCATCCTGTATGGGCACTGGGTTCAAGTCCTGACTGCTCCATTTTTGATCCAGCTCTCTGCAATGGCCTGGGAAAGTAACAGAAGATGGTGCAAATCCTTGGGTCCCTGTACCTGTGTGGGAGATTTGGAAGAAGCTCCTGGCTTCAGACTAGCCCAGCTCTGGCAATTGCGGCCATTTAGAGAGTGGACCAGTGAATGAAAGACCTTTCTCTCTCTGTCTGCAACTCTGCCTGTCAAATAAATAAATAAAATTTTTTAAAAAAGATAGAAGCATATTAGAAGACTTTATTACATGAGGAATTTAAAAAAAAATGAGGCCAGGACATTAGGCCAAAAGGTTAAGATGCCAGCTAAGATGCCTGCATCCCCAGGAGGAGTGCACAAGTTCAATGCTTGGCTCTGGCTTCTTGCTCGTGCAGACTCTGGGAGACAGCAGGTGATGGTTCAAGTATCTGAATCCCTGTCATCCACATGCAAGACCTGGATTGAGTTCTTGGCTCCAAGGTTCAGGCCCAGCCCAATTCAAATCCAGCCTTAGCTGTTCAAGGCATTTGAGAAGTCAACAAGCAGATGGGAGTTCCATTTCTCTCTCTCGCTCTCTCGCTCGCTAGCTATCTCATTCTCCCTTATCCTCTCCCTCTCTCCCTCCCTCCACCTCTCACATGGGGAAAACAAAAAAGTGCTCAAAAGTCAACAGATGTCATAAAAGAAGAATTTAGGCATTTCATGATCAAAAGTTGAACTTGGGACTTTCTGTTGCTCAAATTAGTCGGAAAAAATGTTTCAGAACACCTACTGATGCAGCAACTCCTAGTCTAAAAGAAGTAAGTTGAAATAATTCTGCAATGTGACCTTCAAGAATGAATGAGACAAACTATTTTACAAGCAGGGTGGGTCATAATAAGGAAGAATTTAATACTGGTTAGAAAAATACTTCTTTGCAACAATGACAACAAAAGACTTACTTCTACAATTCTACAGAAACTGGCACATTGCTCAAAGATTCTACAGCAGGAAGACCACCCAGTTTAATCAGACTATGTCAGTTACTGAATCACGAATACAGCTTTCAACAGGTATTCTTTGAAAGAGATGGCTGTTGCTGGAGTTTAGAAAACAATGCGCCAAAGCAGAGGCCTCCGAAGCCAACCAAGTTTCTTTCCAGCCTGTGCCTGTCATGCTGTCTGTCTCCCCTCATTCTCACCCATAGTAAACCACACATGCCAGAATCCCTCTTCCCCAAGGCCACACACAGAAACCGGAACACCCCTTTTCCCCAAAGCCAGCCATAAAAACCTAAAATCATTGTTCTAATTTTCTTCCACCTTTGTGTCTAAGAGTTAGCCACAAAGAAATCCTTTTCTTGCTTGATGGGAGGTCACTGACCCCACATCCTACCCCCACCCCTACCCCAGCCCCATTAGAGAAAAGACCCTGCCTCCCACCCCAGGATGGAAGAAACACAACCAAAGGGTAGAAAACCATGTGAGCAGACAAGCCCAGCTGGGAGCACAAGCTGAGTCTATCTCCCCAGGCACATTTCTATACTGTCACCCCTGCTTCAGGGGCCTAAGCACAGTCAGAGTCCGCCCTTAAGTCCCTTAAAACCATTAGCAAATAATCTGTCAAGCTTTTCTCTCATTAACCTGTCCCTTGTTACACGGGTGTGAGCCTAGCCACGCCCTACCCTGCTTTAAACACTGGCCTCAGAATATCCAGCCCCGAGATTAATGATACATTCCTCAATTGCTACAGGCTTTCCAGCTCTTCCAACCTTGTGCTCATTCTTATTTTCCTTCAGACAACCGGAAGACAGAGGCAGCTGCCTTACCAACTGTTTCTCCTGGGTTTCAGTGTAGACATGAGTTGCCTATGGGCATACAGTACAAATCACTAGGTCAGTCCGCTTCCTTCATTGGGAAGGAATAAGCTTTTCATTCTTAACTCCCCAGTCTTCCCAAAAAGAAAACAAGAAAATAAAAAGGGGAGCGAGGGGGGGATTATTTTAGAATCATTTCCTAAATTAACCTCCCCAAAATATTTCTTTTAAGAAAGAAAGAAAATGAGATTCTGGTAGAACAGCAAGATAGAAAGCAACTATGTTCAAGGGGAAAGAGTCAGAATGAAAGTGGAAGATGGAAGAAGAAATCAAAGGTTATAGGTAACTAGATACACTGCTTAATTCACAACACAACAGAAAGCAAGCTATGCCTACCAACTCCCTGCCCCCACCACCCTGCCACTTGCTGTATCTCCCTAGATAGGACAAGGAGCTCACAACAGCACCACAGAGCATGAGGTATCCAAGCGCAGGCTCATTATCAGTAAAACAGGATAAATTGGACCACGTGGAGTAGAACAGAGAGAGAACTAGACTAAGCCATCATCTAGAGACACACAAAACACATCAACAGTGGACAAAAAGTACTTTACTGTAATACAAAACGACATAGTTTCAATAATGCAGGCTAAAACTAAGAAAAATTTTAAGAAAACTTCAATCAATTTCCTGGCTATTAAAATCCTGAGCAATTAAACAATGAATTTTGATATGATGAGCAAAGATTAAAGTTGAAAACAATTTTTGTCACTACAATATTATGTACCAAAAACCTTCAAAAAATGTAAATCCCATCACTAAGCAAGTCAACAAGTATTTATCTTGAGGAAATAGTTCAACAAACATATGACACTGCATGCATAAAATTGCTCAACACATCACTTTTTTTTTTTTTTTGTTTTGTTTTGACAGGCAGAGTGGACAGTGAGAGAGAGACAGAGAGAAACGTCTTCCTTTTGCCATTGGTTCACCCTCCAATGGCCACCGCGGGCGGCGCACCGCACTGATCCGAAGCCAGGAGCCAGGTGCTTTTCCTGCTCTCCCATGGGGTGCAGGCCCCAAGCACTTGGGCCATCCTCCACTGCCTTCCCGGGCCACAGCAGAGAGCTGGACTGGAAGAGGAGCAACCAGGACAGAATCCGACACCCCGACCAGGACTAGAACCCGGTGTGCCCACGCTGCAAGTGTCAATTCTTCATCATTTAAGAAAACAAAGTGCCTAGTTAATGCCAACAGCTTCTGCACAAATACAAAAAAAAACACATGGTGCACTTAGTCCAAGTTGGAACCAAGAAATTCAAACACTAAAATCAGTACACGTGCTGACTAAAGATTCCAAAGATCACATGTATATTTTTGCAGATGTTGTAAAAAGGTGAAAAAATTGATCTCCAACTAGTTACCTCCGGAAAATTAGAATTTTAGGCTGGAGACAGAAGGTGGTAAGACAGAAAATTTACTTTTCTACTTTATACACCTATGTTTATTTGAATTTTTGCAATGAACATATATTACTTTAATAATATACAAAAAATAAAACATATATTAGAATTTTGTGAGGTTCAATAACACAAGAAAAAGGCACGTAGGCAGACAGGTGATGAAATTTCTGACTACAAATAAAACCACGGTCTTCAGAATTCAATGATATAAATCTATACACTTGAAAATTCTACTACACATTAAAAAGGCTATAACATACCATAAAACTTGAGTCTATTCCTTTAACTTTCCTGCTTTGACAGTACAACTTCTCTGAGACAGAGACAGTAAACAAAAGGAGGGATGGAGGGAAGAAGGAGAGAGGGGGAGGGAGGAAGAGGAGGAGACAGGAAGAGGGCAAGGGGCAGGGGGTTAAGAGGGAGGGAAATGGAGATGGGGGAGGGGGAGGGAGGAGAGAGAGCAAGAGAGAGAAGAAAGTTAAAAAACTAACAGGATAGAAAAATAATCATTCTGTGTCTAGGAAAGATGTTAATACGCTTACATGTGTAGGCCATCACTTTCAACAAATAATGTTTTCAAGGTGGATACCATCAATGCCTTCAAGTTATTAAGACTCTGTAAGGAGTGCAGAATGCCCCTTATGAAACTTATCGACTGACAGATTATTCACTGCCAAGTACTTACTCCCACATAGACACAGTACAGATATGTTACAATGATAATGCACATCAAACACACATTAACAATCACACGGAATGTTAGCCACTATTAGCACTAGTCTAACATAGTATCAAAAACTCTAATAGTAAATGGACCAGATGGAAAAAGTGCTCCCATTAGTTAATTCAGTATGTGATACTTCAGAAAAAAAAAAATCTATCACTGAATTAACATTTCTTGGGATCCAGCGCCCAGTCTTAGTAAAAGGTTCCCAATGAAGTAGCTAAATCACCCTTTTACTGTAAAAACCACTTCTACCACCCAACCCGATGGTGAGAGAACAGGCAGTCACATAACTGTGTGTGAAGGTCACCAACTTGAAACAATCTTACAAAAGACTGCTCCTAATCTTTCTAGGACTCACAATCTAGCGCTCTTGATAAGCAACTAGAATTCTTCACAAAAGCACAAGGCTCCAGGGAGCCTGAGAAAGGAGGACCCCATCTTTCATCTCCAGGGCCAGAACCAAAGAGAAGTATCAAGCAGAGACTCACAAAATATCTAATGCAAGCAAGTGAAATATTCCAGAAATCCATTCTAATCCTCCATGTTAAAAACCAAAAGCCCCAGGGCCAGCTGTGACATACCTCTATCTGCTGTGCCGCATACCATATGAGCACTGGTTTGAGTCCCAGGCACTCTACTTCTTTTTTTTTTTTTTTTTTTTTTTTTGACAGGCAGAGTGGACAGTGAGAGAGACAGAGAGAAAGGTCTTCCTCTTGCCGTTGGTTCACCCTCCAATGGCCGCCACGGCTGGAACGCTGCAGCCGGCACACCGCGCTAATCCGATGGCAAGAGCCAGGTGCTTCTCCTGGTCTCCCATGGGGTGCAGGGCCCAAGCACTTGGGCCATCCTCCACTGCACTCCCGGGCCACAGCAGAGAGCTGGCCTGGAAGAGGGGCAACCGGGACAGAATCCAGCGCCCTGACCAGGACTAGAACCTGGTGTGCTGGTGCCGCTAGGCGGAGGATTAGCCTATTGAGTCGCGGCGCCGGCCTCCAGGCACTCTACTTCTGAGTCAGCTCCCTGCTCTGCACCTGGGAAAGCAGTGGAGGATAGCCCAAGTGCTTGGGCCCCTGCCACCCATGTGGGAGACCCGGAAAAAGCTCCTGGCTCCTGCTTCAGATCCAATCTGCCCAAGAGCCAATCTAAGAACAAATATCTGAGAACCAACTTCCCAAAGAAGCTGCAAGAACATTCCAACTTTAGAGGGTGTGGCATGGCATCTGGCCTAGAGGCTGAGATAGCCACATCCCATATAGGAGTGCTAGCTTGGCTCTCAATCCCACCTTCCTGCTAATATGCACCTTGGAAGGCAGCAACTGATGTATTGGGGTCCCTGCCGCCCACATTGGGAAGCCCAGATTGACTTTCCAGCTCCTGACTCTAGCCAAGGATTTCCAGTTAGCAGATGAGAGGTGTGCCTGCCTTTCTCTTTCTCTCTCTCTCTCTCTCCACCATCTCTCTCTCTTCCTCTCTTTTCTCCCTCCTTCCTTCACTCTCCTCCTCCCAAATAAGAATTTAAAAAAAAAAAAAAAAAAACCACGGGGCCAGTGCAGTGACGCAGTGGGTTAAAGCCCTGGCCTGAAGCACCGGCATCCCATATGAGTGTCAGTTCTAGTCCCGGCTGCTCCTCTTCTGATCCAGCTCTCCATTATGACCTGGGATAGCAGTAGAAGATGGCCCAAATCCTTGGGCCCCTGCACCAGCGTGGGAAACCTGGAAGAAGCTCCTGGCTCCTGGCTTCAGATTGGCACAGTTCCGGCCGTTGTGGCCATCTGAGGAGTAAACCAGCAGATGGAAGACCTCTCTGTCTCTACCTCTCTCTGTAACTCTGTCTTTCAAATAAATAAAATAAATCTTAAAAAAAAAAAAGGCAATTTTACCACTACCCAAACACTATTTAAAAATAACAACCAGATTCACATAGCCAAAAATATAGGAGTTGAACAAACCACAAAATACTAGCCCACTCATTTACACAGGTGCAAGCTAAGGAGCACGTAAATTTAAGGAACTTGCCTCCAAATCAGTCATATAGCTGGAACTGTACACTAGATTCCAGTTTAGAACTATCTCAAAAAGCTAAATTGCTTGAACATCTCCCATTATATCTGTTAATAAGCAGCAGAAATAGCACCAAAAATTAACTTATTGACAAAAGGTGAAATTTATCACCTTGTGGGTTTAGACAACAAACCCTCCTAATGGATTTGCAATTTGGACAAAACTTGTTCTTTAAAACAATGAGTCAGATAATGGCAACAAGTGATTTACTGAGCTACCATTATAAAATATATGTCACACCTTTCCACCCACCATTGAACAATCACTGAATTAAGCCTTGGGTAAGCACAATCAATAATACTATTAAAACACACATTTTAAGAAAAACCTAGGCTGCTAAACATTAAGACACTATAAATTAAAATGTTAGATTAAGAGATAGAATGTTCCCTGCCTTATAATTATATAATACTTATGTTACTTTTCCCCATTAGTTAGCTGGAATCAACATGATACACTTATACAACCAGCAGTGACAAAAGCAATGACCACACTTCAATGTATTTAGCAAAAGATATTGCAAACAACATACAATATGCACAGCTGTCATGTGCCACAGCCTGAAGGGGGTTGGAAGACTCTGAGACAAAACCATGTTGGCTCCAGTTCAAATTCATGACAAGTAACCCGTTATAATAGGATTATGCTGAACAATGAAGTGTGTACATGTATTGTTATAAACAGATACTTCATATAGAAAACTCACAACAGATACTCATAGATACTCATTATATTAAAAACACCATCTTTAATTAGAGTCACCAATGTAGCTGGCTATTTTCCATCCCTGATTATCATGTAACACACAGCAAGAAGACTTCTGGTTACAGCCAGATGGGCACCCAGTGTGCAAATTCCCTTCAGGTTCAGTGACCCTAACTGCAAAGCTATTTTTCCTAAATTACGTTACAGAAAAAGACGTCTCCATCTATGGTCCCCCTAAGCCTCACCAGCTCAGGAACTCATTAACTTAGTTACAACAGCGGACACTACAGAAAAGAAAGGGGAAAAAAGAAAACAATATGTATAGCTTTTTGATGAATATAAAATGATAATGGGGGGCTGGTGCTGCAGCTCACAGGTTAAGCTACCACCTGCGACACAGGCATCCCATACGGGTGCTGGTTTGTGTCCTAGCTTCTCCATTTCTGATTCAGCCCCCTGCTAATGCTAATGTGCCTGAGAAAGTAGCAGAGGATGGCCCAAGTCCTTGGGTCCCTGCACCCACATGGGAGACCTGGAGGAAGCATCTGCTCCTGGCTTCAGCCTGGCCCTGCCCTGCCTGTTGTGGCCATTTGGGGAATGATCCAGCAGATGGAAGATCTCTCACTCTGTCTCTCCCTCTCCCTCTCTCTGTAACTCTAGCTTTCAAATAAATAAATCTTTAAAAATAAAATGATAACAGGAACAGATTTTATGTAAGTGACTCAACAATATTTGTGGACAGTCTCTGGTTTATTTTTCAAGAATTCTCAAGAACTAAAGAAATACATTTATAAAGAACACAATAACTTCAAAGAATCTACCTCAATGATACATCAACTACATAAATAATTACAGCAGCAGCTAGTATTTATTTATTAAGTCCTCATTAATAGAATCTAATGCATTAGCATAGGGGTAATCCTGAGCCAGCCTAATCATGCCTGGGGTAGCTAAAAAAGTCATGGCGGGGCCAGGGTTGTGGTGCAGTAGGTTAAGTTACAACTTGCGGTGCATTCGTATCAGAGTGCCTGTTCCAGTCCCAGCTGTTCCACTTCTGACCCAGCTCCATACTAACGCACCTGGACAAGCAGCAGAACATGGCACAAGTTCATGGGTCCCCATTACACTCAGAGAAAACATAGATGGAGTTCCTGCCTCCTGGCTTTGGCTTGGCCTGACTCTACCCATTGCAGTCATTTAGGGAATGAACCAGGGGACAGAAGATCTCTCTCTCCCTCTGTGTGTGTGTGTGTGTGTGTGTGTGTGTGTCTGTCCCTGTCACTCTGCCTTTCAAATAAATAAATACCTGGAATTTCTGATTCCGTATATCTGAAATGGGTCCCCTTATTTTAACAAATGTGTTAAGGTAATTCCTGTGATGTGATAATGCTGGGAGACCGAGTAATACTTCATGGTATCTTCCCAACTCTGGGAAGTAGGAGCCAGTGTTAGACCCATTTGACAGCAGAAAAGATCAAGGCTTAAGAGGCCACCAAGTTAGTCAGGTCAGAGGCATTAACAAACTCTTAAATGTGAGCTCAACCTTGGAGCTTTCAGCTGGAAAGTAAAACTGTTAAGGTTCTTCCTCTTTCTCCATGGAACAAAACAAAGGATACTAGTGCAATTTCTGGGACAAAGATGTACTCACAATCCACTCTTTTCTCATTATCCAAGACTGGACGATGGGTGCTGCCAGCCAAGTCCTACGCAGGTGTAGGTACAGAAGCTGCATGAAGTAAGATCTTCCCACCTCCTGCCCTTCACCCTGCTTGGCTTCGGTCACGCTGCCTCCTTTCGTCAAGCAAGCAAAGGCTCCCAGACAGGCACAAGCTTAGCAAAATGGGTGAGATCAGGTTGGGCAGATACTAGGATCAGATACATTTTTAATTTTTCTTTTATGATTTTCATTTCAGGAAAATTGCTTTCAAAGTGGTTTCTTGCCTAGAGAAAGGCACTTACACAAAATTTGCATAACTTCTTTTAAAATCAAAACACAATTAACATAAATCTGACCATGCATTCTCAAATGCCAACAATATAGTTTAAGAGGAAATAAGGAAGCCTCACATTTTTGAGCATCTCGCAAATATTAAACCTCCAGCTCTCTTAGTAAGTACAGAGGGAACTACTGTTAGGCACACTTACAGTTAACAAAACAAACACAAAGAAGTTAAATATTTTGTCTGAGGTCACAAAGTTATTAAGTGGTGGATACAATATCCAAACCTAGAAAAACTACTGTTTCTTCAAGCTCATAATGTCCTTATTCCAGTTATCCATTGTGGCATAATAAAGCACCTTAAGACATAACAACTTAGAAAGACAGCAATCATTTTATTTGTTATCCTTCACAATTCTGAGTCAGGAATTTGGATAAAGCACACGTGAAATGTTCTGTCTCTGCTCCTCGAAGTGTGGTGCCTCCATGAGGAAGGCGCAGATAACTCGGGGCCAAAGCTCTGTGCACTGGAATCCCTACACGTGGTCTCTCCATATAGTTAGCTGAGATTCTTCAGAGCCTGATGGCTAATTTCAAAATCAACCTGGGGGCTGACATTGTGGTACAGTGCGCTCGGCTGCCACCTGCAATATCAGCATCCCATATCGGAGCACTGGTTCAAGTCCTGGCTGTTCTGCCTCTGATCCAACTCCCTGCTAACGTGTCTGGGAAAGCAGCAGACTATGGCCCGAGTAAATGGTCTCCTGCCAACCACAGGATGCAGTTGCTGGTTCCTGGCTCCATCCTGGTTTAGCACTGCCATTTAGGGAGTAAACAAGTGGATAGAAAAGCGATCTCTCTCTCAGTCTCTCCCTCCTTCTCTCAAGTCTGCCTTTCAAATAAATAAATAAATCTTAAAAAAACAAAAAGACCCTATCTTAGAATTCTTGTAGCACCATTTTAATCACAAACACTCTTTCCCCCTTTCAAAAAAAGGAAAAAAAAAAAAAAACCAGCACCACCCACCTCCCGTGTGAAGAATATCAGGGTCACACTTTAGGAACAACATGTGGAATGGGAGCTGTGCCAACAGTCAATGTCTGCCACAGCCCCTCCAACACAATCAACATAATTATCCCCACTTGACAGTGAGAAAATGGAATTTCAGACATGCCATGTGACTTGCCCAATGGCACATAATTAATAAAGAACATCACTACAATGTCATCATAGGACCATGTAACTCCAATTCCTGTACACTTTCCATTACACCCTATTTGTAAAACAGTCTGTGGAAACTGCATAGCTTATTAGTGAAAGCTAGGACACAGCGATGTTTCCTTAAAAAATAAAAATAATGAAAGTATAGCTTCACCAAAAGGAAGCTAAAATACAAACCCAAATATGAATCATCAGAGTAGGAAAAGGAACAAACAGAAATCCCAGGATAAAGTATTCTTACATTTACCGGGGTGGTGGTGAATGGGAGGGGTTTTGTTTTTGTTTTATTGGGGATCTGCACAAGAAAAGAAAAATAAAAAACTAAAGTATTCTGCAAGGAGAGTCCTTGAGCAGAACAGGAGCCACTCAGGACTGCGGTGCAAATCACTCAATTAAGTCTAAGCAGGAGATTCCCAAGCAGCACAATGAAGCCAGTGAGCCACAGGCTGTGTCTGATGCCAAGTCTGAAAGCAGAGCTCTCAGTCATCCCCATCCATGGCTGTGGAAGGACGAATCCCAGCTCTGTGTCTCTTCTAGCATGGGAAATTTCACAACACTTCGTATTGCAGGCCACGGCCGCTTGCATCATCCAGATTTATTGCCTTATGAAAACTTGCACTGTGCGTGTTTACTGTTGTCATGGAACCTTCACAAGAGATCCAAACAACACACACCCATCACTGTGGCACTCCCAAAGAGTCCCCTGGGACAATAAGGATAGGAAATAGAGGTGTTAACTTACGGCATTTATTCAAACAAATCAAAACCTCTCTCCATTTTTACATATTCGTGATGCTCATGGAAGAGGGTGGTTAGCAATACGTGTATGGTCTTGCATAACTTGACAATAAATCCATCAGTCCTTGACTTCACCACTGGGCTGACTACAGAGCCAGACATGAAAGTGAGTGTACCTCTTCCACAGATGAGTCTTGTCCTAAGTGGTCAGTGTCAGCACTTGCTCCCCAGACAGGGTCACAGCAAGTACAAGCACAGAATGTCTTGCTTGAGACCTCAGCAGCTTTCCCTCCACCCAGTACCTCGACCATGGACACTATAGCATGTAACACAAGAAGCACGCAGGGGTTCACTGGTCTCAGTTTTTGAGACCCCTTGAGGTTTCAGGAATTAAGCTGTCAGTTCCAAGTCACAAGCCAGAATTCTCAAAATGACTGTCATTCACTACAGATGGCAAGGCAGGGCAGACAGGACTTTTGTCTTCAAGAGGTAATCAAATTTATTCTTTCCAAATCTCTACAAAGAGTCTTGATAAGATTAATTACCATCTATCCTGCAGCTTTCTTTATCAAAGGGAATAACAACCTAAATTCATTAGAGTTTGAAGTGCCAAGTCCATACTTAATAGATAAAATCAAAACAAAGACATGCAGATGGTGCAGCTACACCCAGACTAAGTTACCCTCCATATTAACACTGTACATCAAGGCATTGTTATACCATCAATACACTCACTTACAAATAATTTTATCCTCTGAAAGGATTCAATAATCAACTAAAGTTGGAGGAAGGCATTTGGCACAATAGCTACCCCATCACCGAGATGACTACACCCCATAACAGAGTACCTGGGTCCTAGTCCTGAGCTCACCACCCATTCCTGCTTCCCGCTAATGTGCATCCTGGGAGACAGTAGGTGATGGCTCAAGTACTTGGATCCATGCCACCCATGTGGTCCAATCCTACCTGTTGCAGACATTTGGGAGTAAACCAGTAAATAGGTAACTATCTCTCTCTGTCTGTCCTCTGTTTTTCAAATAAAAATTTAAAATAAATTTTAAAGAATGTTCCTAGTCCCCTGGTTCAGTGGACATAGTCTCTGCTTTCTGGGGCTAAACAGCTTTGTCCCAGCACCTGCCACTTTGTTCTTTCTAATTTCCATAATGGCTCAATGAACCCTACTATTTCAGAGAACTCGTGCTCTCAAGAGTTTGGGATTAACATTACTAACAACAGTAGTCACAACAATAAAAGCAGAAACATGCCCTGTACTGGCAGGAGGGTTATCAACACTGGAAAAATTCAGTTATATGTGAATTTTTTTTAAGGATTTATTTATTATTTATTTGAGAGGCAGAGTTACAGAGAAAGAGAAGGAAAGACAGAGAGAAAGAGAGAGAGAGAGAGAGACAAAGAGAAAGATCTATCATCTGCTAGTTCACTCCACAAATGGCCACAATGACCTGGGCTGGGCCAGGCTGAGGTCAGGAGCCAGGAACTTCCACCTGGTCTCCTACATGGGTGCAGGAGCCCAAGTACTTAGCCCATCCTCCACTGCTTTCCCAGACACATTAGCAGGGTGCTGGATGGCAAGGGGAGCAGTCAGGACTCAAACCAGTGCCCCTATGGGATGCTCGTGCTGCAGGCCATGGCTTAAACCGTTCTGCCACAGCACTGGCCCCTATATGTGACATTAAAAAAAAAAAAAAACCAAACACAAACTTGAAATTATCAGAACCTTACACTCAGCTATTCCACATCCAGAGAGCACATCCAAGAAAATTACTGATCATTTGAGCAAAGATTTAGCTACTATAGCCATCACAGTTCTTTAAAACATGAAAACCTACAAGAAACCTAGATACCCAATAGTAGTGATACAGATAATACAACATACAATAGAATACTAAGCAAACCTTTAAAATGCTATTCAAGGGGCTAGTGTTGCGGGACAGTAGGTTAGACCGCCACCTGTGATGCTGGTATCCCATATTAGCACTGGTTTGATTCCTGATTGCTCCACTTCTGATCCAGCTACCTGCTAATGTGCTGGGAAAGCAGCAGAAGATGGTCCAAATGCTTGAGCCCCTAACACTCACATGGGAGACTTTGATGGAACTCCTGGCTCTTTGCTTTGGCCTGACAGCTCCAGCCATTACTGGCATCTGGGGAGTGAACCAGCAGATGGAGGCTCTCTGTCTTTCCCTCTCTCTGTGTAACCCTGCCTTTTAAATAAGTAAATAAACCTTTTAAGAAATGATATTTTAAAAATGGCATGGGACACAGCAACATATTTATGATTTAGTAGGAAGCGAAAATGCAAATAACAAAATTTATAATCCTCAATATAAATTTTGATTTTATACAGCCACACATAAGGTGAGTATATCTGGAATAACATACCCAAAAGGTAGTACTAGTTTGATGGGATTAAAGGTGATTTGGGGAATCTATCTAATAGTCTTCGTAATAGCTTTTTTTTTTTTTTTTTTTTTTTAAAGATTTACTTATTTACTTGAGAGTCAGAGTTACAGATAGAGAGAAGGAGGTCTTTCCATACACTGGTTCATTCTCCAAATGGCTGCAAGGGCCGGAGCTGGGCTGATCCAAAGGCAGGAGCCAGGAGCTTCTTCTGGGTCTCCCACATGAGTACAGGGGCCCAAGCACTTCGGCCATCTTCCACTGCTTTCCCAGGCCATCTGCAGGAAGCTGGATCAGAAGTGAAGCAGCTAGGACTTGAACAGGTGCCCATAACAATGCTGGTGCTGCAGGCAGATTCTAAACCTACTAGGCCACAGCGCTGGCCTCTAGGTTTAATGTTTTTTTAAAGTCCCTTAATAATGCATTAGAAAATTAATAGAGGGGCCGGCTTTCCTCTTCTGATTAAGCTTTCTGTTTATGGCCTGAGAAAGCAGTAGAAGATGTCACAAGTACTTGGGCCCCTGCACCCACATGGGGGACCTGGAGGAAGCTCCTGGCTCCTGGCTTCAGAATGGGACCAGCTCTGGCTGTTGCAGCCAGCTGGAGAGTGAACCAATGGATAGAAGACGCTTCTCGCTCTCTCTAACCATAACTCTCAAATAGATAAGTACTTTTTTTAAAAAAAAGAAAAGAAAATTATGACTTTTAATGTCATATTGGCATATTAGCTTCTAACCCAAATCCAAATATTTAACTTCAGGTATAGACATAAATAACTCTTCCTCTCTGTAGAATATTTAAGAATAAATGTTTGAGATCAGATTGCCCAAAGCCAGAGAGTGTAACACATCAGGGGTTTTAGTAACTACAAAACCCCCACTCAAAAGCAGTCTTCTCAGTGTAACCATTTCTGCCAGGTGCTTCACATAGATATGCAAGCTCAACTATGAGACAGCATCAAATTTTAACACTTCCCAAATAAGAGCTCATTGAAAACTTCAAATAAGGGGTGCAAGAGAGTATTTCAGAGATAAACTACTATTTGACAAAACCCCAGGGGAAGCAGCAAAATGGAAGAGGTAAATGTGGCAACAAAGAAAGAAGCCATTCACTCATAAAAATTAAATACACATACACCTACTTGTATGTACATGTATATTATATGTGCAAAATTACCCATACCCATAAACATGTAAACAAAAATAAAAGGATAGTCTGATGCTCAAATGGTTGATAAGTGAGTGATAAGGTGTGAGTTGATAGCTCCCTCATTTGTAAAACTCATGTCACAAAAGTTCCTGTTATCTTGCAACACTTACTACACAAAGTGCATCAAAATATACTGACATAGAACAACAAATGAAACCCCAAAGACAAAGTATACATTGTAAATGGATGTTTTCTGAGAAATAAAAAACACTCTCACAGTGTCAAACCAAAACTATGAGGGTTCAACTCTGTGCAAACAGTTCCTAAGGAAGGAAGTTCATAATTACTCAGGTCCATTTTCTTGCCAGAATTTTCCCTAATAACATGTACCTTTATGACGATTCCATTGACCAGATCAAGCCCCTTTGAAAAGAATGAAGAACACAGGAAGAGGAAGAAGGCCAAGTTCAGGAAAAACATCATTTCAGAGGTGCTGGCTGACAGTGGAAACATCACCATACCCAAACACTACCATGCCTGTCTGACACAAAGGGTGTGTCGAACTTCTTACGGACAACACCACCAGAAAAATAAAATCCAGAGAGTCTGAAACAGAAAGAACAGTTGCAAGCTTTCCTCATTTTTTAAGCAGAAAATGAACGTGCATCAGGACCCCAGCGTCAAAGTTAATTCTCCATATGTATACCAAAACCTCCACAGAGATTTTTAATACAGTTTCTAATATGCTTCCCCTAACTTATTTACATTTCAAATTAGACTGGGAAGTAGATTAAGGGACACAAATTAAAACAGATTCCCTGACACATGACTTTTCCAGATGCCACAGAAGTCTGCTTGGTCAAGTCTAAAGTGAAAGTGCAAAAATAGTCTTAAACACAGAAAACCAGACCTTGCTTCCAAAGAGGGGTAGACAGAAACGTTTCTTCATGTATCTTGCAATCAAACACTTGCATGCTTATATCAAAAATAATGTTCCAAAAGAATTTCAGATCAGCTTTCACGTCATCACATTCCCCAAGATTACAATTACCTGGGCCACAAAATATAATAAGCTACCTAATCTACCGGGGCAGCACGCTTCTTCACTGTCCTTCCGGGCAGGCAACAGGCAGGATCTACACAAGAGTGATGCCTCGGAAGTTACTGCCAGGACACGTGCAGTACCTCATCTCTTGTATGTCATGCCCCCTGGAGTTCATTAACATTTAAAAATCCCATCCACCACCCAGGACATAAAGGTCTAAATCACAACATCACTAAGCAACCATCGAAAGAACTTCTCATTCAATATAACATGCATGATGGGGAAAAGACAGACGGAGAACACAGGGCTACAACTGGGAAGAGGTAATCAAAATGCCAAAGAAAACTGAATGAATCATGTAGTAGGTGTCTAGTATTAGACCTGAAAAAGGGCTGAGATGACAGCAGACGCTCAATAAATGCTCACTTAGTAATAACAGTAGCACACGGTTACTATGCCTATCTGTCCAACACCTGCGTGGAAACACTCACCAGTATGACTAGGAATCGATGAGCTTAAAATTGGGGTGGTAAAGGGTGGGGAGAATAATGAAGACTCTTAATGTTTTGTTCTTAATGTGGGTGCAGCTTATGAGCATGATCAGTGGACAAAAATTCATTTATCAGTATACTTATGTGCATTTCTTGGTATGTACACTGCACTTCAATAAAATGCTTTTAAATGGGGAGGCGATAAGAAGTCTAACACAAGAAGCATAAAAATCAGCTGTGGTGACCACCACTGGGTTGCCAGACAAATAAGCTGGGTTGCCCAATTTTCTAGCCATTTTCTCACCCAAACCTGTTGGTTACAATAGACACACTAGGAGCCATCACGTCCGCATGGAACGCCCCTGCACTGGCCACAGGCATAGGCATCTAGCCCATCACGGGGCAGTCCAAATCCCTCTCCCTGGAATTTACAATAATGGCTAAGAGACTCCAGGCTCCATCTGGCTGGGCCCTTGAGAGAAAGAATGAGTGCTGAAAGTGTGAGCAGGCAGGCTCTGGTCAGCTGATCAGTCTATTTTGAGAAAGGGAGACAAGAATGAAGCAAAAACACATCAACCAGGAAATGACAGACACCTACAGAAAACGCTGATAAGGTTTAAAGTGCTCAGTCCTAGGGCGCTTCTGAGACTTAATGACGTCGGATCTCCCTGGGCTCGCTCTCTTCAACCCTGCATACTTAAAAGAGATGCCCCCTGTATGTTTTTGTCCAAGAGCATTAGACAACATGCAACTCTGAGCTTCGTAACGATGATTCTTCTCTAACCAAAATAATCAACAGACCAGAAAGAAAAAATCAGGCTGCAGGGAAGGCAACGCGAAATAACTCAAGGGGGTCCAAGCAAAGACGAGGAAGACGAGGAACCCACCACGTGGGCCCACAGGAAGCAGAGTTACATGTCTGTTCGTCTCCGAGGGAACAGTTAGACTACTGCAGTGAATACATTGGCTGGAGATATCAGAGTTGTTTTTACAAGGTTGAGTATCTGTGAATACCACATTCTTTTCCTTTCTTGTACAGTCTTGTTTGAAACTCTGGCAAAACGCTGCACAGAGGAAGCCATTGAGAGTTGGCTGTGATGAAGTTCTGTGATTTCAATTAAAAACGTTCTCTCACTCGCTGCTTGCCACCGCTGGGGAAAACAAAGCACTGCGATGGCAAGGGGTTTTAGGGTTTTTTTGTTTTGTTTTGTTTTTTTTCCCTCCCCATTGAAAAATATTTCTGCTAAGCTTCAGAATGGTGAAAATCATTTATCTACATTCACAAATACCTTCTGTTCAAGCCAAACCAGGGCTCAGGGCCAACTCCCAGTTTCTGGGAAGGCAAATTTTGTAGAGCCTGATCCCACTGTTCTCATTTCCTAAGTGCCCTCCATGAATTTGCATTGATGCATCTAAGAATGCTTAAAACCACTCACAAACGCCAGCATCCCAGAGGCTCCGTAATTATCACTTCTACTAGTACATGCTTTCTCTGCCTCCAAGGATACTTACCAGGTTTTAAAATTCGTTATTATTTTTTTAAAATCTTTTACCGTACAAAAAGAACTACCAAAACTGTTCTCAAAATGACAACACACCCGGCAATTTCGCCCCCCCCCCATGATATTTATTAAAACACTAAAGAATGCAAAAAATAACACGTCTCTGTGATAGTCCTCGAAGATGGATTAACTAGACAATTTCAAATACACAGTACAGGCAGTAACACCATGATCTGCACCTGTTTACTGAATACTCATCTAATCGACATTTCACTACTCTGCAATGACCAACAGAGGCCAACAAGCAGGCTCCCTGGAAGCCAGAGACATCCCGGGCCACTCTGCACTGGGTCCTCCCCAAAAATCAATCTGGGAAACCACTCAGACCGCCAGGCTGGGTGAGAAGGAGGGAAGCCACAGATCGCCCCCACATCTCTGACTGCAAGTCCCACTTTACTGTTAGCCAGAAGCAGAATGAGTTAAAGATGGCCTCTTCACAGCAGAATTGCAAGCAATACAGGAACACACAGCCCACAGACACTGGACTACAGAAAGCAGGGATAGGCCAGGCCCTGGAATACAGCAAGTCCCTACATGGAGTCAGCCATTCGCACGTGAAAACACCCACAGCTTTCTTACTGTCCCACGTGGAAGAGCTGGGTTTTAGCTGTGAAAAGACAGAGATTGGGCTCTCTTACCTGTACCAGCCTGCGGCTCCCTCCCCCTTATTCCCATTTGGGACAGGCAGCCAGACGGGGTTCTTCCTGCAACTCTGGGAGTGGGGCGGGGCCGCCGGAGCAGCTGCCTGCACCTGAATGCAGGTAACAGAGCATGCTCCCCCTTCACAGCACAGAGCTCAGGCAGGACCTTGCTCCCTCTGCGCAAACTCACAGCTTTACTGAAATCAGAAATTAGGGATCAAAAGGAAGAGAGCAAAAGGGGTCACAGGGTCACTGGAGGGCTGCTCTGAGGCCATAGGCACCCTGCAAGTTGTCAGCCTTCAGCCAGGGTCTCTAAGCCTGAGGTCTGAATGCAGGGCAGGAGCAGTGAGTGAGGGTGGGGGCCATGGATGTTTGGTGCATAAACTGGCTCTGCCATTTCCAAGCCAGGGGTGAACTTGGCCAAGTCACTTGTCCCTATGGTTCATTTTCCTCATCTACAAAACAGGGGTAACAGCAACACCTACCTTAGAGGGCAATGCCAGAATCAAATTCCTGGCACACAGAGGTACCCATGCGAAGTCACTATCAAGTGTACTACAACACAGGAGAAACTACAAGAGCCTACACACACACACACACACGCAGACGTCCACAGAAAAGAGCTTCCTTAGGAGAGAGGAAAAGAAGATACTTCTGAAAGGTTTTGGCTTTCTCCTTGCCAGTTGGTTTGTTTTTACCAAAGCTCTTCGGCACTTTTTATACATGGCCTAGTTTTCAACTGGCCTAAAATCAGACACAGAAAATAATTCCACATTCCGCAAAATCATGTAAATTGGGTGAATGACGAAGGAGCACAGATGAATCCATATTGGTGGAAGTTGTTGAGATTTGACAGCAAATTTGTGATTCTGCTAAAATCTTTCCAGCTAAGGCCAAACAGTGCAGAGATGTCACCACATGGGGTGATGTTTCCCAAAGACATCACAGAGCCAGGATAGCCAGTGAGGGCCAGGGAACCCTGGGAGGACCAGCCCTACTTTGTTTGTTGTTGGATCTGCTGGGCATGACATCAAAGACTCTCACAACAAGGAAAGGTAGTAATTCAATCTGAACACCTTCCTCCTCGAACACATCTCCAAAGGGATGTTCAGCCCCAGAGGTATCAATCAATGAGCTTCCTGCTTAAAACCTTCCAAAGGGGCCAGTGCTGTGGTGCATGGGCTAAGTCGCCACCTGCATTGCCAGCATCCAATATCTGAGCCCCGGATCAAGTCCCAGCTGCTCCTCTTCCAATCCAGCTCCCTGGATATGTGCCTGGGAAAGTACTGGAAGATGGCTGGGGTGCTTGGGTCCCTGCCATCCAGGCAGGAGACCCAGATGGAGTTCCAGGCTCCTGGCTTGGGCCTTGCCCAGCCCTAGCTGCTGCAGTCATTTGGCAAGTGAACCCATAAATGGAAGATCTCTATTCCTCTCTCTAGTAAATACATACATACGTACATAGTTGGGTTTTTTTGTTTTTTACAAAAACTCCATGGATAGTCACTGTCATTGGAATAAAATGCGAACCCCTCATTTGGCTTTGTGGACCCTGTGGCTGTCCTGCCTATTACAGTTCGACCCTTGCCTAGGCATGCCCTCTCCCCACACTCTCAGCTTTGCTGACTTCTAGGTCTCTGTTGCCCCACCCCTGAGCCTAGAATGTCCTTCCTGTTATTCCTGTCTCTGGCTTTCTCCTCCTCCAGGTATCGGACTACCCTGTCTAACAGAGCCAAACCACCCATTCAGCTCACATCAGTCATTGTGGAAATACTTTCCTGATGTTTACCTGTTTGCAGCCTAACTCCCCACCCTTACCAAACTGGAAGCCAGAACAGGGCACAGCCAGGTGCTGATCACCATGCAGACGCAGCACCTGGCCCAAAGTGACCAGGCAGGGAAGTGGGGACTGCCTCCGAAACTGCCCACCTGCTCCCTGGACAGCATTTTCAAAGAAAGCTTAAGCAGCTAACAAGTCAAGGTGAGGCTCTGTCCTGGAACCCTTCCATCTCTTACAGAATTCAACAATTCACAAACATCTCCACAAGACTAAGTACTCTATATGGGAATCTCAACTATGAGCTCACATTACAATAATTAGGGAAGCTTAAAAGAATACTCAAAAAGGGTGTGAGTGTTCCGATCAGAAAGCCTGGGTTCAAGTCTGGTACTGCTCCAGATTGAACTGATATGCAGCTTTATCTGATTTAAATGCTAACATTTATCCAAGGTGAGAAAATCGCTTTAAACTACTTAGCACCAATTGTTTAGTTCCAAATACAACAAAAACTAATTAGAATTTAAAAAGGAAAACATATACACAATGCAATGCCCAAATTTTTCATGATTAAATTCAAGAGATATACAAGGCTTACTCTCAGTATGTATTTATACCATGGTGCAAGGGAACAAAAACTGTGTACCCAGCTGGGGTCCACAGAGCACATTTAGAGTAGCACTGCCCAGAGGGTAAAGGAAAAGAGGAAATGTCCTCTAACAACTGAGTTGAGGACTGCACATCCTCTGAATTAAGCCTGAATTATACGAGCAGTGGAGCAGGCGTGGCGGTGCAGCAGGTTAAGACACCACTGGGATGCTCACATCCCAAATGAGACGGCCAATTTGCAAACCAGCTACTCTGCTTCCAATTCCACTTCCTGGGCAAGCATCTGGGGAGGAACAGAGGATAGCTCAAATACTTGGGTTCCTGCTACACAGGTGGGAGACTGGATGAGTTTTGGGCTCCCAGCTTTTGCCTAGTTATTGGAGACATCTGGGGAGTCAAACCAGCAGATGGTATCGGTATCTATCTCTCTCTCTTCCTCTGTCACTCTTCCCTTCAAATAAATAAATCACAGCAGCAGTAAATGACTATGTCTCTAAACAGGACCCTGTCATACAGACCACAAAAGGCAGGCATCTTCCAGCAACAGACAAGAGTTCTCCATGAGTTTTTAAACTGCAGGAATAACAGAATTTCTGGAATGCTTTGTGCACAATGAAGATACTCCCTTTTCAAAAACATAACCTTGCTTCTGTTCACTTGGGTTTTTTTTTCAATGTCTGTGTAAAAGCATGTGTTTTGCATTACTTATTATTAATAACATAGAAGCATATCATTCTTCTCCCTGAAAATATGCTATCATCAAGGCACATCTTGAAAATGACAGCATCTAGCAATAAAGAGAATACAGGTGGTCTTGCGTAGCTACTGGCTCCACTTTTGCAACCTACTATGTATTATAAATATTCTTTAAAAAAAAACCTGCATCTGTACAAAACAGACTTTTTCTTGTCTTAAAAATATAGTAAAACAAGTTTGTAGAACGTACACCGTGCTAGGTCTTATAAGCAATTTAGGGACGATTTAAAGCATACAGGTTACACAGTATTTTATGCATGCTTGAGAATCACCAATTCTGCTATCTCTGGGGATCCTGGAACCAATTCCCCCCACCACGACAACGGAAGATGGAAGCAGAAGTAAAGCAGGAAAGACAGACGCATTGTCTTAAGGGAATCCAGGGATGAGAGAGATCAAGTTGGCAAAGTGTTCTCACGCCCACTGCCACCCTAGGCCTTGTAACAACTGGGCCAGCTAAAGTTTGCCCCTGAAATATGCACAAATGTGAAAGCAAAACACACATGAAAGGCAAGAGCACTAACTGGCTTCAAAATATAAGACTGCTCGGCTCTCCAGAAACAGACAAGCCAAGGCTTTGCATTTTCCAGTCTGAAGTCTTCAGTGGACCTGGGTTTCACACTGCCTCGTCCTGAATCCTTTTTTAGAGCCACCACTCTGCCTTCACTTTAATGTCCTCCAACCCTGCTTCAAGCTAATCCTTAACCCTCCTCAAATGACCACCCTCAGTCAGACCTGTTCCTGTCTCAGGGCCTGGACACTTGCCATTCTCTCTCATGAAACATTCTCCACTCCTATATCCAGAGGCCCTATATCTGTGTCTCAACTTGTATGCCAGGACCACCAAGGGAGGAATACTCCCTCACAGGTCTCCCCGACATTCCACTGGGTTCCCCTGTTTTACTTTCTTTCTAGTGCTTATCACATTGCACACATGTACAACCTTAAAAAGGATTAAAGTGAATGCAGAATAAATAAACCAGATGCCACACATCAATAGTTGCACCCTGAAGGAAAAGTGCTCATAAATAAATTCAAAAGAAAAGAAACCAAATATTGAATCTTTTGCTGGCTCACAGACATACAATAGGAAACAGTCAAAGGTGGCATACACAGGAACTATAGCACAACACCAACCTCTTCTGGTCACTAATATTGTCCACATTAATCCATACTATTTCTACAATGGACAACTTTTTCAAATTTTATCTGTTTAGTTGACAGGCAGAGAGAGAGAAAGACATCTTCCATCTGCACATTCACTCCCCAAATGCCTCCCCTGCCCCCAGTGGCGGAGGCAGGATAGGATTGGGGTTGAAGCTGGAAGCCAAGGTTTCAATGCACACCTTTCACATGCATGGCAGGAACCCAATCACTTAGGCCATCACCACTGCCTACCAAATCTGCATTAGCAGTAAGCTGGAGTCAGGAGGCAAAGAGGATAATTGGACCCAGGTACCCCAATACAGGATGCAGGCATCTTAACCTGGGTCTTAACCTCCAGGCTAAATGTTTGCTCCTAAGATTTTAATTCCTGCAAATTATCCTCTAGATTTATCCCTCTAGGTAATAGGTCAGGTTGCAAAAAAAAAAAAAAAAAAAAAAAAAAGTCAGCTATGGTAAACTGACGTCTAAGCTATCCAATGTCAAGTACATTAGGGCTCCATGGCTAACTTCCCTCCAGAAACTGTGGATCATTCTTTTCAAGAGACTCCGCAGGGCAACTTTCCAGCATGCTTGTCATTAGAGGACTGTCGTGGTCATTAAGCATAATGACCATTCACCGGCTACATTTCCATCTGCAACCAGTGGGGCTGAAACTCAGGAGTCGGCTCATTCCCAGAGTGTTATGCGGATGTGGATCAATTTTTTAATAAAAGTGGTAAGTTTATGGTTTTAAAACAGAGGATGAGTTCCAGCTGTGATAAAAGAATCCATTTTCTAGGGATGACCTTTTATAATGCCAGCTCCAGGCACCAGTGGGAATCAAGTTAAAGAGTGACTATTTCCAAGTATTACCAAGAGCTGTCTGCTCATGAGCCTGCCTCACCCTGCATTAACGAATACAAAATCTTCCTGCACTGACGCCACCAGTGAAGTGCTGGTGTCAACATCATCGTCTACAATGTACCTCTTCCTGAAATAGCTGCTTCCAGCTTTATTCCAGGGATCTGGGGATTCCAAGCAAGAGAAGCAAATCCAAGTAACATCTGCACAATCCTAGCTCATAACCATATGCCCATGTATGGATAAAATTACATTCCTTAAGTGCATTAAAAACAATACATGGTTTTAAGTAGTTTTGGTTGTCAAAGACTCAAGGGGTATCTTTCTTACGAGACGGACATATATTTGTGAATGTCAAAATCAGAGAGAAGATCTTATATTCTCTTAAAACAAGAACATATCAGTTATTTCAAAAGCAAATATATTTTTAAATGACAACAGATACAGTGTTGTATGCTGGTAACATACAGGTCTTTCAAATGCACTTTGCAGAAGAAAAACAAACACCCCAGGGCCTGAGTTGTGATATAGTCAGTTAAGCCACTGCCTGCAATGCCAGCATTCCATATGAGCACCAGCAACCCACCTTAGCACTGGCTTGAGTCCCAACTGCTGCACTTCCAACCCAACTCCCTGCAAATGCAACTGGGAAAGCAGTGGAAGATGGCCTGAGTGCTTGGGACCCTGCCACACATGTGGGAGACCCAGATGGAGTTCCAGGCTCCTTTCTGGCTTCAGCCTGACCCAGCATTGGCCATTGCTGCCATTTAGGGAGTGAACCAGTGGACATAAGATCACTTTCTCTGACAACTCTGGGTTTCAAATAAATAAGCAAACCCTGGGAGAAAAAGCAAACACTCTTAGAAATCAAGCAGTGAAAAATAATAGAGTATGCCACCACTGCAAGTGTCCTCATTGTTAATTATAACTAGTATACAAGGCGTGTTTCAAAAGGTCATAGCAAATGCTTATTATGAAAAAACCATGCATGGATTTCAAAAATATTCTGCATAAAATAAGATTATCTTAATTCCATTTTCCAATAACTTTTTGAAGTCCCTGCTTATCAAACTGGTTACTAATGCAGTCCCATTTCAGAGTACCTGGGTTCAATTTCTAGTTCCAGCTCCTGATTCCAGCTTCCTGTTAATGTAGGCCTTGGGAAGCAGCAGTAATGGTTCAAATAATTGGATTCCTGCCACCCACATAGGAACTTAGGAAGTGAACCTGCTCTCACACTCCTCTCTGCCTCTCAAATAAATAAACCCAACAACAGCTTCCTATTGTTGTCAGGACATAACCCTCAACTCGCCACTCCAATCTTCCTTCCAACATCCTGCCAATACAAGGTCCTGATCGTGCCTAATTCCTACTCATCATCTATCACATATCACAGATGTCTGCCTTCAGACTTCTTTGGGGCAGGGCAGCCTTTTGCTATCCAGCATGCACTTCCCCTACTCCAATTTCATCCAGAGAAAATGCCTTACCTCCAGGGGCTTCTAGCAACTACAAGTCAAGGTTCTCTGTGTGAGCACTGTTTGCACACAGGGACATCGGTATAGTTGTCCATGGAATTTCCAGCTCAACCAGAAGAACACAGTCGGAACTGCTTCATTCCAAGGGATGCTGAGATGATGCTTCCTCCACCAACAGTCCCGGAGTCACCCCTATTCTAACTTTCTGATCCAACTTTTCTGATATTTCTCAGATTCTATTAATTACTCCATATTCCTAATGTTTGTGCATAACACGTTATTTTTCTGCTTAAAGTGAACACAGGGTAGGTTTTGCAACTAACACATCCTAACTCATGCTTGCCAAAGTCACTGTCACATTTTGGTACCAAAACCCAGTCCCTGACTAGTTTCAAGCTCTTTAAAGCTACAACCCCAACATGACTGGGGGAAAAAAAAATGACAGCAAAGACAGCCCTTCTTCCTAAACCAGACACATTATGTCCCCAAATGTGCTAAACTTTTCTAACCTTCCCTGACAAAACCAGAATAGGGGTCAGGGGTATGTGAACAGCAAGTCGAGAGCCTGGCTGAATCAGGGGCAGGGTGAAAAATCAGCAACAAATGGATAATTCACACATGGGTCCTTAAGATCTGGGCATGGTTCAGAACAGCCCACATCGGGTTTTATTTGGGCTCCGTGTGTTGTCTAATAAACAAGTGCCCCAAAGCAAGAAAGTGGCATGCACTTGTCTATCGGTTAAGGCACCAGTTAAGACACATGCACCCTTATTAGAGTGCCTAGGTTCTGCTAGCACCAGCTTCCTGCTAATGCCATGCTGAGAGGCAGCAGGTAACAATTCAGGAGCTGGGTCCCTGCCACCCACAATGGAGATCCAGATTCAGCTCACCAGTCCCAGCTTCAGCCTGGCCCAGTTCTTGCTGTTTTGAGTATTCAGGAAGTAAATCAGTGAATGAAGTGCAAGCTCCCTCCCTCTCCCTCTCAGTGAGCAGGAAAATAGTTTTCAAGTTAGGAAAATGTTTTTCAGGTTTAGGAACGAATACCAGCACGCAGAAAACAAAATTCACGGAATTAACTCCCCATAAGACCCCAGGAAAGGGGCTTCACCTCTTAGGACAAGTGCCCTTAATAAAAGAGGCAATTCTGAGGGCTCTTCAAAAAGGTGATGCAAGATTCACATGATGAAAAAACAATGCATGTATTTCAAAAGTATTTTGCAGCAAAATGCACTTATCTTTGAACTCCATTTTTCCACAAACTTTTTGAATTCCCTCTTTTTTTAAAGTACCTGACTAGATGATGGGAATCAAAAGAAAGCAAATATATGGGACAAGCTTTTCGGCTTTGTAACAGATACTAAACAAAATGCCCAGAGGAAAGAGAGCAGGTCCCCTGAGTCTACATTTAGGCAAGTCTGTCCAACACACCATAAACGGCTGCAATAGGTTTACATGCCCAAAACAGAGACAGAGTCCGTGCCTCATCAAGCAATCAATCTAACAGACTGCATCAAGAATGACGTAAACATCAGGCTGATCATTTTAGATGTAACCAAGTCATGCATTCCAATTCTTCATCAGTTGTTTCATATCTGAAAAACTTCATTTCACAAACTTAATCCATCAAAATGGAACTGAGATTATGGTGATTAATCTCTCACTCTCAAATTTAAAAAAAAAAAAACAAAACACTAAGACATGGAGCAGTGCTTTCAGGTAACTTCAGAAACTTGGGAGAGGCATTCCCAAGAATGGTCTGTAGGAAAATCATAGACACAGATTGTTCTGCAATACAGGGAGGTGAAGTACCCACAGGACAGATCCCAGAGGAGGCCGTTTAGTCAACCACGTGTGGGAAACATGGGACTGCCCAAAACAAAATAGGTTCCTTGAACAAAGCATAGCTCAGAGCCCTTAATATGTTGTGCCTCAAATTCCTAAGTAGATGATGGAATATAAAGCATTTCCCAAATTTATTTGCACAGAGCATTCTTCAGGCAAGCATTTCATGGCAAACACACTGAAAACACGGCAGCAGACAGTCAAAGACAACTCACCAAAGAGAACCCATGAGAACATACTGCAGTTTTGGTAGGCCACATGCGTGAAGAGGAACTCTGCCTATCACTGACTTAGTAACCCAGGCTCTCTGTTTTCTGTTCAAGAGGTCCTAAACATTCCAGAACACTCTTGATGACTTAGGAGACACCCATGTGCAGCCAGAAAGCAATCTCTCCAAAGCTGGGGAGAAATTATAGACCCTCTGTTTTCACTAAATGCTCATTAACAACTAATTTGTTCTTGTTTTTTCTTCATTAGATTTAGCCTCATGATCAACATCACCTCTGGGCCTCCTGCAATTAACCAAACATCAGCCTTTAGGAGATTCCCACCAGGCTGTGTCCACAGGTCAGTTGACAGATACTCAGCAAACAGACTACTCAGGGAATTCTACCAACAGAGGACCTTCTGGGGAAACTGATAAAACTCAACTGCTAATAAAGTCAACTCATTGTTTCACACTGAGTAATGTAAATACCAGCACAGTTCAGTTCAGAGCAAAAATCAATCTGTTAGCATTAATTAATCTGAACTCACAAAAGCACACATCCTGATGGGAATACTTTCGGGTTTCGTGGTTTCTGCCATCACAAGTTCAGATGCCAGCAGGGGCCGTGCAGATAGGCATAATGAATAAAGCAGGCAGAGCTCAGGCAAACAGGGAATTAAAGGGATGCAGCCTCAGGGCATTCACCCTCTGAATTCAATAAAACCACAGTGCTGACTCCACCGCCCCAACCACCCCCTCCCTCAAACACAAGCAACCCAAACAGGTGCAGTTCAAATTTGGCCCACAAGCTGCCTGTTTGAGATGTTTGGGAGGGCTACCATCCGTAAGAGGATCTACACTTAAGGTTCCACAATTGCCTAATAAACACGAGAATAGTGTCAATTCAGACGTGTCAAACAAATTTACTTATGGTGAAAGGATGTTTTCAGGGTGTGCAAACAAATAGACTTACAGCACTGTACAACTGAGTTCAGTGCCTTCAAGGTCACTTCTGAGTGACCTTGGATAACATTTTCCCATCCATAAAATGAAGATGATGGGTTCTGGCGCTGTGGCTCAGCGAGTTAAGCCGCCACCTGCAATACAAGCACCCCGATATCAGAGCACCAGTTTGATTCCCGGCTGCTCCACTTCCACGCCAGCTCCTTGCTACTGTGCTTGGGCCCCTGCACTCATGTGGGAGACCCGTACGGAATCCAAAACTCCTGGCTTCAGCCTGGCCCAGCCTCAGTTGTTGGGGCCATTTGGGGAGTGAACAAACAAATGGAAGATCTTTCTCTCTCTCTCTCTCTCTCTCTCTCTCTCTTTCAAATAAATAAATCTTTTTTGAAGAAAATGACTCAAGCGAGGACAGTCAATGTCACAGGCAAACTGTGTGGTAAATGATGCCCCTGCATCTGGCTGAAGCTGCTACTTGTGTGGCCAGGCTGAGCCACTTGGCAGATACCATGAAAGGATGCTGGTGCCATCACATGAAAATGCTCAGATCCCAGAGGAGACGAAAATACTAGCACTGCTCACATCTGAACAACAGCTTCTACACATTTAGCATTAATTCCGCCAAATATTTTTAAACACTCAATTCAAAAGTGCAAACCCAAACATACCCGGGATTCTAATCCTTGGCCCTTGCCAAACACCTTGCAGCCTGCACAGTGACTTCCCGCCACAATTCACACCCGTTCACATTACCATTCCCACATCGGCTTCTAGCTCACAATCTGTACACCTGCCCCTTTTTTAGACACTGAATGCAATCCCCTACAGAAAATTTAAATTCCAACTTGTTGGGTTTACTTTTTTCAAAAAATCCCTAAAGAGACTGGATTGAGAGAGGAAAAACGATGAAGTAATAACACACAGGTGCTTCCTACCTAATTAAAACAGAAGTTTCCAGCTGCACGGGTGGTGAATCATCCCCATGGCTCACCCACGTTCATCCTTCAAGTGGCACGGACTTCTATCCAGGGCCAGACGCCATATGCCTTCCCGAAAACTGCCTTCTCTTTGCTTAGTAAAATGATGACTAGCAGGTAACTAATGGCATTTTCTGCTTCCTAGCTTTCCTCCCTGTGGACATCCCAGCTCAGCTTTGTTTCCTTAATACTAAAAATCATTAAATAGCGGTGGAACAAGAGGCTCAAAGCAAGCTATCAGTGAAAAAAACACAATGCAACTGCATGTGTATGTTATTATTTGTAGATATTTAAGATACATACAATATGTATATATCCACACACAGGTCCCACACACACACAGTATCTATTGTTATATACATCAGTGCAACCTGTCACTACCTTTAAGAAAACCAAATGGGGCCGGTGCTGTGGTGTAGCGGATAAAGCCACCACCTGCAGTGCCAGCAACCCAAAAGGGCACCGGTTTGAGTCCTGGCTGCTCCACTTCTGATCCAGCTCTCTACTATGACCTGGGAAAGCAGTAGAAGATGGCTCAAGTCTGGGCTTCTGCACCCATGTAAAAGACCTGGAAGAAGCTCCTGGTTTCTGGCTTCTGATCTGTGCAGCTCCAGCCATTGCAGCCATCTGGGGAATGAACTAGCAGATGGAAGATCTATCTCTCGCTCGCTCGCTCTCCTCTCTCTGCCTTTGCCTTTCAAATAAATAAATAATTCATTTAAAGAGAGAGAGAAATGACCCATGTAGAAGTGAAAACATGCAGATAAAACACAAATGTAGAAGTGACTGAAGTTTACCTGAAACAACTACTACACACTACCTGATTCTAACTACACTATGTGACATTCCAAAAAACGCAAATCTATGGAGACAGCAGAAGATCAGCAGGATGCCAGGGTCAGGGGTGTAAAGGGGCAGTGCAGAAGACTTTTAAGAGAGAGCATATGGGAAATATGTATATGTGAAATATCTGCTATGAATCTATAACTAACAAATGAATTCTCTTTTTTAAAAAGTTACACAGAGAGGCTGGAGCTGTCGTACAGCAGGTTAAGCAGCCATCTGCTGGTTCAAGTCCCAGCTGATCCACTTCCGATCCAGCTCCCTGCTTATGGCTTGGGAAAGCAGCAGAGGATCCCCCTGCACCCATGAGGGAGACCCAGAAGAAACTCCAGGCTCCTGGCTTAAGAGTGGCCCAGCTCTGGCTGCTGTGGCCATTTTGGAGCGAACCAGTGAATGGAAGACATCTCTCTATCTCTATCTCTCTGCCTTTGTCTCTCTGTAAAAAAAAAAAAAAAAAAAAATCCCTATCATTAAGTGTTTTTTATTAAATCCCAGAAAACCATCTGTAATGTAAAAACCAACTTCAACAATTCTATCAGGTTAATTTCCTGCACTGGTTAACATTCTGGGGATAGACACATTCACCTTACAATATACTCTTTAGGGAGTCACTCAACAACTTCCTTTTTTTTTCTTTTTTTTTTTTAAGATTTATATTTTTAAAGGCAGTGAGACAGAAAAAGAGAGAGAGAGACAGAATGAGGGAAAGGGAGAGCTATCTTCCAATCTCCAGTTCACTCCCAGAACTGCCTCAACAGCCAGGTCTGGGATAGACCAAAGCCAGAAACCAGAACTCTATCCTGGTCTCCCAGATGGATGACAAGGACCCAATTCATTAGGCCATCTTCCGCTGCTTTCTCAGGCCCACTGGCAGGAAGCTGCATAGGAAACAGAGCAGCAGGGATTGGATCCAGTGCTCTGACGTGGATGCCAGCGTGGCAAGCAGGGGCTTCACCTACTCGCCTCAATGCCCGCCCCGCTGTAACAGTCTTAAACAACAAATGAGCTGCTTTTATCCTGTAGCTTGGTGGCTTCAGATAACGGCTTGATGAGGCTCAGCAAACTTTAAACATTCTTCTGGTCAAATTGTCCTACCAACAAAGAAACATAAGATAAGGAGAATGCTTACACAGACTTGGAAAAGAGTTCAATGGCATGGCAGAGAGATGTGTTGTTCTTAAGGAAGGATGATAAAACTCATTTTCAAAACAAAAGGAGCACTAGCTGAACAGTAAAATCAGAGTCCCATATTATTCTTGCAGGCAACAGTGTGTTTACAAGGGCAGTGGCCACACATGAAACCAGGTAATAAGGTAAATATTGATTTGCCAAGACCATCCGTTTTCATGATCCCTGCTCAACAGAATTTCATCCACCCTTCTTCCGCAGAAGAGCAAACTAATTTCAATGAATTTTGACCCCAGGAGATGAAATGCTGGCTTCTCATTCTAAAATTATAAGGGTAAGAACAACATGATTTTCCATTTTTTAGCCTCCAAAATGCTTACCGAAGAGAAGGTGCCAGGAGATAACTTGATATTTTCTTATTCGTTGGACTTTCTCTCCCTCTCTGGGGTTAAGTTACAGAAAAGTAATTCTCCCCTTTCAAGCAATTGCTTACTGCTGGAATAATTTCCCTAATACACTCTCAGCCATCTTCCTAACGTCCAGCTACTGTTTTGATTATCAAAACTCTAATTTTTAGCCAAATATCTCAGATTGCTAATCATCTTGCCTCCTCCTAACTTTATTCACTCTTAGGCCATTGGTCACCAATTTCACTGGAAACCTAGGAATGACAGAAATCAAGATACTCTTCTGCTTCACCTTAAGGACCAATGTTTGAGTCCACACTCAAAAAAGAGTTCAGGCTCAAGAGTTCAGAATCCAGGAATAAATCCCATTTCTAGGCAGTCACACTTGTTTTAGGGAGCTTCATGTGCCACAAATAACTCCCATTGTCCTGTTCACATTCCCCAGGGAAACACACAAACTCAGCTTCATTTTACTCTATTCACTCCTCACTCATTTACGATGATTCAAACCAAAGTTCCTGATAATGTCCCTGGGACTGCAGCAGAAGATGGCCCAAATACTTGGGCCCCTGTCGCCACCCATGTGAGAGACCTGGATGGAGTTCAACTCTCCTGGCTTTGGGCTGAACCAGCCGTAGCCACTGTGACCATTTGGGGAGTGAACCTGTAGAAGAAAGGTACCTCTCTCTCTCTGCCTGTCAAGTAAATAACCCTTTACATAAATAAAGTGTTGGTCTCAACCCCCAATTCTGCTGTATTTGACTCTTCCAATTAAACACTCCAGACTGTACCCTCAATTTTTCCAAGACCTCTGCGATAGTCATTAAAGTGATATTCAAAAACAAGAGGTTCTAAAATTACCTTCTTTCTCTCTTTAAACAGTATGGAACAAAACATATTGGATCTTCCATCAAATTCTGACAGTCACACACAAACACCGTATGAATTTCTAATCCTGCACCATCTCTTAAGGTTATAATATATGTTTCAGGTGAATATCTAATCTCTAGGCCCCTGGATCCAACCACCCCAAGGATCTCCCTGTTTACAAGCTGCATCTATCCCTGATACCTAAGAAAATATTCTTAAAACAATACAATATAATTAAATTCAATCCATTTTATATCTTCTTAAAGATATTCTCAACAATGTTTATTCAATTTCACATTTCAGAAGAAAATGAAAATGAAGATTAAATTGAATTACCCCCCATGGGTTTTAAATTATATTCAACTTATATTTGGTAGGAACAAAATAGAATCAGGCTGCAATTTTACAGTTATAATTGACTGCATTGCCAAGCTAAGTTCAGTTCAGATTATAACCATAAAGAAAATGTGAATACATGATTTTAACTTTCATTAACACTTCAACCCACTGCAGAATTATTTAACATCGTTTTCTCATGTTGGAAGAATCCTACCAGATGATATTTTGTTCAGACCACTATGCAATCAGAAAAACTTGATTTAAGAAGATGATTTCTTGGGGCTGGCACTGTGGCATAGTAGGTTAAACCTCTGCCTGCGGTGCTGGCATCCCATATGGGCACTGATTTGAGTCCTGCCTGCTCTACCTCCGATCCAGCTCCCTGCTAATGGCCTGGGAAAGCAGTGGAAGATGGCTTAGATGCTGGGTCCCTGCACCCACATGGGGGCCCCTGCACCCAAATGGCAGACCCAGATGAAGCTCCAGGCTCCTAACTTCAGATCAGCCCAGCTCCAGTACTGCAGCCATTTGAGGAATGAGCCAGCGGAAGGAAGACCTCTCTCTCTCTCTCTCTCCTTCTCTCTCTCTCTCAAATAATAAATAAATCTTAGAAAAAAAAGATGACAATTTTCTTAAGTCAGTATGTTTTTCAACACTGACTTATGATTTTCTTAAAACTTCACTGCCATATTTGAATAACCTTCAATCAACAGAGACTCTTAATTTCTGTTGGGCAACTCACTCCTCCTCAAAGAGTAGCCACCCCATGAAATCAATCAAAGAGTCCCTCAAAATAATCAATAATTGGCTATAGCCTATGAGTGAAAGGTTAAAAAGCACAGAAAAAAATCAAGCTTGGTTTTGAAAACTAGAAAAAACATAGATTAAGCAAACATACTTACATTCCACTTCACGATGAAAGAAGAGAACAATTCTGGGACTGTATCAAGTGTATACAAACAAATTACATGATTTATCTGCATCTTCTCATCTAACCTTCAAAACCTCCTAAGACACAAGAATCACTATCAATTCCTTTTACAAAACTGAGACTCTCAGAGAAGACATGATGCACACAAGGTCACACAAAGAGCAGCAGGATCTAGACCTAAGCTTATGATGGATTAGCAGCCAATTGAAGAGGTGATACTTTGAGCAGTGTCCCTTCCTCCTCCTTCCCCCACCCTCATTTCCCCAAAAATATGGTCCTCCTGGAAGCTCACGTGGCCTTATTTAGAAATAGAACCTTTGGGGGCTGGCGCTGTGGCTCACTTAGTTAATCCTCCACCTGCGGCGCTGGCATCCCATATGGGCACCGGGTTCTATTCCCGGCTGCTCCTCTTCCAGTCCAGCTCTCTGCTGTGGCCAGGAAGGCAGTGGAGGATGGCCCAAGTGCTTGGGCCCTGCACCCGCATGGGAGACCAGGAGAAGCACCTGGCTCCTGGCTTTGGATCGGCGCATCACCGGCCATGGCGGCCATACAACGGAAGGAAGACCTTTCTCTCTGTCTCTCTCTCTGTCTGTAACTCTACCTGTCAAATAAAAAAAATAAAAAAAAGAAATAGAATCTTTCCAGAGATAGTTAAGTCATGACAACACGATGCTAGATGACGAGGGAGTCTATAACCAACAGGACCAATGCACGTTAAAGGAGAGAGAACACTGAGGATGCGATCACACTCAGCAGGAAGACAACCCTGTGAAGGAGACAGAGATCACAGTGCTACAGGTGTAATACAGCAAAGAACGCTGAGGACTGCTGGCTACCACTGCAAACCAGCAAGAGCCAAGGCAGGAACCTACTGTCCTGCAAGATATCAGACTCCGAGCTTCCAGAACTGCGAGACAAGAGATTTCTGTTGTTTTTAAGCCATGCAGTGTATGGTCTTTTGTCACGGCAGCTCCGGCAAACTATTATACCTCAGAAGAGAAAGTCATGAATCAAAGTACTGCACTGCCGGCAATCCCAGCCCCAAAGAAAACCTGTGAGCAGCACGGAGGGACAGCTACAGGCATCAGCCAATCAGAACTCCAGGTTCGTGGCAAGTAACAACCACTGCTGCATTTCCGGCCCCTTTCAACAGCTATTGGAAGCCCCAGCTTGCAATCCTATCTGTAATGAGCTCAGGTAGCACCACATATAATAGAAAAACATAATATTTTCTCTTTATAACAGGAGCATCTGGCTACACTGAATGCAAGAGATTCACAATAGAAGAAATCTGCAAATTACAGTCTTACAGACCAGCATTGCAAGCACGATTCCAAGACCCCAGGGTCAGGTGCATCACACAAGACTTCTTTTAAAAAAAAAAAAAAAAAAAAAAAAGACACCGCTTATTTTTTCTCTTATTTGAAAAACAGAGTTATAGAGACAAAGAGAGAGAGGCAGAGAGATAGAGATCCTCCATCCACTGGTTTACTCTCCAAACGCCTGCAACAGAGAAGTCTAGACAAAGACAAAGCCAGGAACCGAGAATTCCATCTGGATCTCCCACAAGGGTGGCAGGAACCAAAGCATTTGATCAATCATCTCAGGCGCATTAGCAGGAAGATGGATTGTAAGGCAGATGCAGGACTCAATATCACGTACTCCAATATGAGACAGCAGCTCAACCCACTGGACCACAACACCCACCACAGCAAAAGATTTCTGAGTCTTCCATGCAGGACCTATGCTTGCTCTCTTCATTCCTTATGTACCTATCCATCCATCAACCCATGTACACAAATATTAAGCTGCCATTCAACAAGCAACATCGAGAGCCCATTGGGTACCTGGCAGTTGGCTTGTCCTTAGAGATACAGTAGTAAGCATGACAAATATAGGATTGTCACTAAGGTAGTCTTACTCTCTATTAAGAGACATTCAAGAAGTAAATTTAAGTGAGATGGGGGGCCCGGCACTGTGGCGTAGCAGGTAAAGCCTCAGCCTGCAGTGCCGGCATCCCATATGGCCCCGGTTTGAGTCCCAGCTGCTCCACTTTAGATCCAGCTCTCTGCTATGGCCTGGGAAAGCAGTAGATGGCCCAGCTTCTTGGGCCCCTGCACCCAAGTGGGATACCCAGAAGAGGTTCCTGGCTCCTGGTTTTGGATTGGCACAGCTTCGGCCACTGCAGCCATCTGGAGAGTATACCAGCAGGTGGAAGACCTCTCTTTCTCTGCCTCTCCTTCTCGCTCTGTGTAACTCTTTCAAATAAATCTTTAAAAAAAAAAAAACAGTAATAGGAAATAATTAAAGAGTTTTTAAGTATTAGACTCAGCTATGTAAGGAAGCAGAAATAGTAATTTCCCAGCTTTATTTCGTCATTTGTACAATACTGAAATAATTCAAGGAGATGCGTAAATAATTGAAGCTAAGACCATCTGCGAAGAAAGGCCATTTTGGCTCTCTACCAACTGACATGCATTTAAAACATTGATGAAAAGGGTACCTTTTTCTATCCTTTTAACTATAGGAGGATTTAAATGATTTATTAATTAAAAGCTATTTCACTGACCTAAAGTAGGACCCGACTCAAACTGTCTTCCCTTTGCACATATCAAGTTATTTTCTTCAAGAAAAACTACTAAAATGGCCCAATTAAGAAGGGTTAATCTGCAGTAGTGAGACTGTATCTCCCCATCTATGAGACTGTGAGGTTCAAAAATCAACCCTTTCACTTTAAGGTGGATAAGTTCCACTTCAAGAATTTGTAACATCAAATCAGGCAAGAAAATCACTGGGAAACAAATTTCTGTTACTCAGAGATTCTCAGAAGCCTTCATTTCCTGGCCAAGGAAACCAGGATGAGCTCAACAATGTAAAGTCAGGGTGAAGCCTCATTACATCCAAAATTATCTACCTGTGAGTCCTAGTTGGCTTGGAGCATCGCAGCAGGCTCCCCAGAGGGGCTCAGGGGGTTCTGAATCATAAGGTACATGCTACACTTACAACATAATGTGGTTTCGAACTCAGGCAAACATTTAAACCCAAAATCACGTTAGCTGTAGTAAGGCGTTAGAAACTTAATCCCACTATGGTGTTGAGGAGGTGCGCCTAGCAGGAGGTCCTTAGATCACTGGGGGCATACCTGTCAGCAGGGAGCTCTTCCAAGAGAGCTGCCTGGGCCGGGCACTGTGGAAAATAAGTTAAGCTTTCACCTGCAGTGCCAGCATCCACCTGCTCCACTTCCAATCCTGCTCCCTGCTGTGGCCCGAGAAAGCGACAGAACATGGCCCAAGTGCTTGGGCCTCTGCACCCATGTGAGGGACCCAGAAGAAGCTCCTGGCTCCTAGTCCTCAGAATGGCCCAGCTCCAGCCGCTGCACCCATTTGGGGAATGAACCAGTGGATGGAGGACCTTTCTCTCTGTCTCTCTGTCTCTCTCTTTCTGTAGCTCTGCCTCTCAAATAAACGGATAAATCTCAAAAGAGAGCGAGCGAGCCAGAGAGAGCTGCTTACAAAAGCATGGCTCAGCTCGCCACAGGACCATTTCTCCACTTACTCTTTGCCTCCAATTCATCCTCCACCTTCACCAGAGGTCAAACCAATGGGCTACCTGACTTCGGACTGTGAAGTTACAAGTCCGGGAGCCAAAATAAACCTTCAACCTCCTTCCTTCATAACTAGCTTCTCCTGGGTACTTTGTTTTAGTGGCCGACAGCTGGTTCACAGTACACATCACAAACTTGTCTGCGCGCAGATAAATTGGGAAACTCTGCATTCCACACTCGCCCTCCTTGCTCCATGCTTCAGTCTCCTGTTACACCAAATGGGCACAAACAGCCATGCCTAACTCATAAGGCAGTTGTGAGGATTTACCTGCTAATACATGTAAAGTGATCAGAATCATGCCAGTCACATAGGAAGTGCTAAATAAAAGGTCACGATTACTGGTTTCTGTTTTAGAGAACCTTGATTTGTTTCTGTCCATAAAACCCCCTGAGAAGTGATTCAAAGAATCAATCTGTTGCGCTATTTATACTTCAGTCTTACCCACATGTGTGTGGTCACAAGATACTTTCATCCCCCGCCCCTAAAAATACATTGTTTCACTGGGAGAGCAGAAGTCCTCTAAAGCTCACTGTGGACGTGCCACTCTTGAGCTTTGCATCTCATTTATCACCACGGCTCATTCTGCAATTAAGGAGACCTTGTGCATTATTTAAGCCATGAGACGGCAGAAGAAGGGGAAAAAAAAAAAACACAGATCCATGTTGAGGCATCTCCAGTCTCTAGTTCCTCATCTGCTGAGTTGTTCCTGATATTTCCTTTGGAATTTAATCCAAGTCAAAAGGACTCAAATACAGGTGGTGTTTTTGTGTATTATTTATACATAAGAAATTGGCTGAAAGGTCAAACATGATGACAATAAAGGGCACCCGGCCCAGATGTGCTGTGAAAAAACCACCTTGACCCCACCAGGACAATTATAAACAACCCAAGGCCAGGGACCACATATTTCCCTGGTGAAGCGCTGTGACGAAGACAATGGAATTCTGTTTGCTGAACTAACACAGTGAGCTATTCCTCTTTGCATTTACATAACCCAGAACTCAAGTAACATCCTTTAACAATGTGTTTTCTTGTTAGACTGATAAAACTAAAGAATTCTACAGTTTTGAAAAAAAATAACAGCTCCCAGTCATTGAGCCATAACTATCCTTAATGTATTAACTCATTTAATTTTCACAACTAGTCTTTTAGATAAACACTTTTATCCACATTATATGCATGAGCAAACAGGCACCAAACAATAAGTGCCATACTCAAGATCACAGAGTCAGTAAAAGAAGAGCTCAGATCAATACAGTTTGGCTCCAGATTTCATGCTGTCCACCCCTAGTTAAACATGATATGATATTTTCTAATTTTAAAATGTTAATTAAGAAGTAGGGCTCTTAAAAGGATTTATACCCACTACCAACCCTGTAGCATTATCTGGAGAGGCATGTTAACCAAACTTCATACACTGAAAAGTCACATTCATAATTTGTCACGCTTTTTTTTTTAATTGTTTTTTACTTGCAAGGCAAAAGGGAACAGACACAGAGAAACAAACAAAGAGAGACAGAGAGTACTCATCCACTGGTTCACTCTGCAATGCCCACAGTGGCCAAGGCTGGGGCTGGAGTTAGGGGCTAAGAATTCAGCCCAGGTCTGCAGTGACAAGAACCCAATTACCTATGCCGTCACCACTGCCCTCCTGCCCTACAGTGATGGGGAAGCAGGACAAAGGACTCAGGGCTGGGCACCCAAGCCATGCACCCTGGTGGGAGACACACGCATCTTGGGTTAAACACCCACTTCTCTATTTCATATTTCCTTAAATGAGCTTATTTTTTTTTAACTTGAGCAGATTTCATTTGAAAAAAAATTTCATCATTGTGAAAGCAAAATCTGTATCACCTACCCTGAAGAGAAGGCAACCCGAAAGACAAATACAGAATAAATAATGTCATTGGCTTCTAACAAAAATTCTGTTATCTGCAAGGGATCCAAGATGGAAGTCTTCCTCCCTTTTCCTTCCTCAGCTCTTGTTATCCCTCCCTGGCTCCCAAGAAGGTAGAACAGCAAGTGCTGAAAGATACGAATGACTAACTAGCATGGAAATGATACTATCTCGCCACACAGCCACACCCACAGAAAGAAACCTGCACAGGGCATGACTGTGTCATTGGAGAAGCCAATGTCATTTAATATCAGGAGCGCCTATGCTTCCAATCTCCTCACGTACCACGAGTGGGCCCCCACTTTGGCAAACACTGCTTGAAGGAGCATTAAGAACTAGGGATGTCACAAATGCAGATTTATTTGCCAATAAATCAGGCCGCCCCTGTAGGTTTTTTACATAATGAGAAACCACAGAGATAAATGCAAAGTACCATTCCTAGGTTCAATCAATCAAACGGGTAAAATGATACAATGAGGAAAGCCTAGCTTGGGTGGCAGGTGATCCTGAGGAAAGGGACTTGTGGTTTAGGCTGACCACAAGATCAACACCAGCCAGGAGAGTGAAAGGAGACCTGGGAGAGAGGAAGGAGTCTTAGGCTGCAGCTTTTACCCCAGTGGTGACCAAACCACAGGAAGAAAAGGAGATCTTGTGTTCACAGTGAGCCACAAAGACCACACCTGGTGCTCACTACACACAACTACTTAGCACAGCATGTCTACCTCAGAAAAAGCAATCAGGAATGGGCAAGTTATCTGAAAACAAAGCCCTTGCAGGAACAGGATCAACCACTTTAAAACTGCAACCCACATCCCTCCAGTGTACATCATTCTCCTTACTCTTTTTCAAAAGCATTTTACCTCTCCATGTGCCACATAAATTGCTTTTACTTAAATTTATTACCTGTCTATATCCACGAAGACAAGGATATTTTATGGCTTTGGCCACTGATGTACCCCAGTGCACTGAACAATGCCTGACACATAACAGATGCTCAGCAAACTGCATGAATTAATGAATTTGTTCCTAAGAATTGAAGATGTTGACACTGGAAAAAAGAAGGCTTTGGTGAACTACAACCAACTTTTTAACACATGTGAATAATAATTTATATTTTAGGGTGTTTTCAAATACAGACTGTGGACCGGAAAAATGGGTTTGGTTCTCAGATCTGCCACTTATAAGTAACTACAGTTTGTATGTTTGGATAAACTCAGAAATAACCAGAGAGACTAATAGTCCCAAGCATTTGGGAATGGAAAGAGACACTACGAAAAGAGAGAAAGTAATTAGCATTTATTTCCCACCGTTGCTGCGGTGATTAATTAATAATGAGCCTTTTGACCTGTAGCAAAGTGCCGAGAGCCATTATCTATTATCAATTAAGGTTATCATGGTCTCTGTCATGGTAAGTTATTATGTAGGGGAGTCCCTGTTTGCAGAAGCTTGCTGGTATTGATTGACACTACAGAGCCATCTACATGTAACTCTTCCCAGGTCAATGTTCAGTGACTTCACACTGGCCATGGTGGCAATACTGATACAATAGAAACTGGCAAACACCACCTATCAGGGCCACCTACCCAGAAGAGTTAACCATTAACCAGCACACCACTGGTTATACTTGAGAACAGCATTTGGGACCACAACAACACAAGAATGAACTTACAAGCAAGAGAGCTTTTCAGATGGAACCAGCACTGTTTAAATAGAAACTGGATGACATCATTTGTCAGGAGCATGTGAGATGAAATCAAGCATTATTTTCCCACTGGACTCAGATGCTCTGTACGGGCAAGTATCTCAGCTGTGCATAGCTCTGCATAGCCCCACATCACCACGCGGGTAGGCATGTATCCGATTGTTTCTTTCCACCTGATTCCAAAATTCTGTAATACACATCCAACTACATTAAGTCTAATTTCCCTGGTTCTATTACTAGAGAAAATAGATCAGTGCCTTCCTTTACATGTGCAAAGTGTCGTTTCTTCTGTTAAACTCTCCCTTTTCAATAAAAGAGCAACCACAACAGAAATATTTATACCAGGAAAACCACACTTTGTAGTTTGCCCATCATCCCCATCTCTTGACCAACCAATGAGATTCTGTGTGTGTGTGTTCTTCAGAAGGACCCTGACAATGACTGAAATGGTTTCAGATATGCAATAAGCTTGAGTTTTCCATGACAAAATGATAATGGGTGGGAGGAACGTAAGAGGTTATCACTGATGCTTTCCATCAATCCATTCAAAGAAAAACACCTGTGACAAAGAACGAGTTTTGTAGAGCATCTGTCCTCTAACCTAGTTATAAGCTTCATTCACCCTTTCACCTCAATAAAACTCAAAATTCATCACATCTAAATATCCTTTCCTGAAATGATGAAAATGCAGCCACCAAACAGGCAAAGAATAAGAATTTTATAAATATGAACTCAATGCAATCCACATGGGATACTGCATAATTAATTCTACCTTGAGTAACTTGAGATCCTTCATGTTACAAAAGCCATAAAATGTGAAAACTACAACAGGGGTGGGCATTTGGCCCAGCAGTTAAGTTGCCCACATGACCTAACACAGGGCCTGGACTGGAGTCCCAGCTAGGCTCTCAATAAAAGTTTCCTACTAATGTGCACCCTGGGAGGCAAAAGATGATGGCTCACATACTTGGGTCTCTGCCACTCACACTGGAGACTCGGATAAGATTTCCAGCCCTCAGTTTTGGCCTGGCCCAGCAGCCGCATGCCAGCTGTTGCAGCCCTTTGAAGAGAAAACCAACAGATGAGAGATCTGTGTGTCTGTTTGTCTCCCCACTCAACACTCCCAACCCACTTGCCTTTCACATAAATAAAAATAAACAAAACTACAACAAATCCCCAGAACAAAGATACCACAAGTCACAAACAAGAAAACAAATCACCCCTGAGTAATAACTCAGGGTAAGAAACTGAAGGGACCCAAAGGGCCCGCTAACATAGAAACCCTGATTCTGGTCTATTCTTGATTTACTAATAGTTCTATGACTTTGGGCAAATCATTTAAACCAAGCTGTAGTTTCTGTTATTAGCACAAGAGGAAGACTTCTCTGTGAATCTTACAGCATCCCTGGAAGAATAAATGACACAAAAAAAGCACATAAAATCAAATTCTCCCCATCCTGTCTCAGCCTTCACTACCATCTTCTAGAATGAGACAGACATGCCTTGATTGGAAAGATCACAATCTGGTATTCTCTTCAACTTTTTTTCAAATTATATGACAGGTTAAAATAGCACCTTATGCACTATCCTCTCAGGTCACATAAAAACTTGCCATTACATGTATATTTGAACCCAGTTCTGAAAATCTCCACCTATATTTTCATAAGATCGGGTTTTCATTGCACTGTAACTAGAGCAGAGCAAGCATATGCATACGCTCATAGAAAAGCTTTATGACATCAGTTAAACTGTGTGTCGAAATGCCCTCTCCCCATTGCATACATTCACAGTTTATAACACTTCACCAAAACTTGGAGTTGCCAAACAGTCCAAAAAATAAACCACAGAGACAGAAAGTCCAAGCATTTTGGAAAAGAAGGACTTCTTACTAAATTTTCTCTTTGTGGACACAAGAAGTTGCACACCTTTCAAAAGATTTCACTACTTTCTACCAAGGAATGCCTTGAACTTGGCCTTTTATGATCTTGTTTGTATGTCATTTCTTGTGCATTTTCTCATCTGTTCTACTTAAAATGATGCAAAGAAGGTCTTCTTAAGGTACCTGTGGACTGCGCTCTATTCACATTACTTTATTGCTCTGCTAAATCACAAGTATTTCAGGCATCCTGACCTAACCGGGATGTGCCTAACAAGAATTAGAATCACTAACACAGCACTTGACTCTGCATCTGCCAGAAGGAAGGCATCTACTCTTCCAAATAGATGTTTACTAGCAATCATGTACAATGGCGAGGAACACTAGCGTTCCTGATAAATGCCGTACAAGTACATTACCAATACAGTCTTTGACTGTGGGTATTTGAGTCTGTCATAAGCTAGTATTTTACCCCATTTACCCCAGAATACAAAAGCTCTTGATGGCAAAAGATACAACACAGAATTACAGAGGAGATGAGGGAGAAGAGGGAAATGACATTCAGGATTTTGGACACTTACTGCTGCTTTGAAGATCAAGAGGCTAAGAAGTTGTTGCCCCATAAGATGGAATAATATTATGCCTTTTAATACTGGCTCCCTCTAAACAGTAGCAATACTTGAGGGATCTCTTTGCCCACAAATTTCTTCTTTGGGACCTATTCTCTTCCCCTTCAACATCTGCGCTCCCCCTAACATACACACACTTCTGCAGGAATGTCTGGCAACAGTGGATTGGCTTAGAAATGCACACATGACTGAAACCTGACCAATCAAATATTGCCTTTGCGGAAACTAGACACAAAACCTCTCAGTGAATAAAGTTGTCATATAATAAAGTTGGGGACTGTGGGGCTTCTAAATGCCATGTCATAAATGGAAAATGAGAAGACCATCATGAAAGAAAAATATTGGGAGGAAAGAAGAGAGAAGCCAGAGTCCTCGAAACACTCTCTTCCAGTCCCGTCTCCGCCCGCCCTCCTGGGTTCCATGGCACTTCTCTTTCTTTATATAATAAATTCTCCTTCCTGCTTATGACATCACTTGTAACCAAAGCTGATACATAATTTTAAAAAATATTTATTTATTTATTTATTTGAAACTCAGAGTACAGACAGAGAGGGAGAGACAACAGAGACAGAGAGATTTTCCATCTGCTGGTTCACTCCCCAGATGGCAGCAACAGTGATGGCTGAGCCACGCTAAAGCCAGGAGCCAGGAGCTTCATCAAAAATGGAGTCACCAGGACAGGAACTGGTGGCCATGTGAGATGCTGGCATTGCAGGTGGCGGCTTTACATTGCTGTGCCACAATGCTGGCCCCCATAGTTAAGTTTTCATAAAGTTCAAAGTCATACTATCCTATACCAGACCACATTTACTTAACAGTTTGATCTTTTCAAATTTTTAACCTTATGAAGAAAAGATGCTATGAAGGAAGAAACAATCCCGCCAACCCCCAGGTAACACCTAACCAGATGCTCCACTGAAAACCAGACGTTCAGGGAAGCTGACAGCTACACCCCTCTCAGTAACTATTGTGAGTACATGCGTGTGGCTTAAGAGTACCTTTACCAGGACCAAACATGGGCAATCCATTTACTTGTCCTTGCCTTGGAGACCAGAGAGAATGCAAAATTGCTGAAGTGTCATGGCCTGGAAACAACCACACGCACCTCTGATCTCACAGATTGTGGGAGTCAGAAGCAGTGCATCCAGATGGTTATGGCTCAGGGGCTGTGGTCAAAATGTCAGCTGCAGCCACAGTCATCTAAAGGTTTGATAGGGACCAATAGATCACTCACAAACAGGGTTGTTGTCAAGAGATCTCTACTCCTCACCACGTGGACTTTCCAAAAGGTTGCTCAAAACATAGCAGCTGGCTTTCCCCAGCATTAGAGACAGAAGACAGCAAGGCGGAAGCCGCTATGTCTTACCCAACCTGCCACCTCCATCACCCACCCTCACCCAATGTTGGCTTCATGTCAGACCTATGTGGGAGGGAGCTATTCAGTGGCATGCATACAGGAAGTAAGAATTATTGAGGGAAGGTGAGAGTCTTAAAACTCTGGCTACCACAATGGGCCAGATAAGAACATATATCCACTCAAACTATTAAATTACCACTACACAGAGTGTTTGGAGTAAAAGGAGAAAGAAGACAGATTTCTTGGATGAGTCAGTGCTTACCAATTGTTTATGACAGCATGAACAGGGAAGAAAATAAATCAAGTATAAAATGTACTCCTATTCCTTCAGAGTTCAATCCAGGTGAGATGCCAGGACTTGAATATGGAATAATTAGAGGGTAATTAGGGTGACAAACTAATTCCAAATGCAAGAAAAGTTCAGAGGAGGAAAAGATAATAGGTTGGGTGAGTAAGGGTAAAATCCTTCTTCATCCTTAAATTAAAACTTAGCTTAAGGTAGCATCTTTAACCACTTTTTTTTTTTTTTTTTTTTGGACAGGCAGAGTGGACAGTGAGAGAGAGAGAGACAGACAGAAAGGTCTTCCTTTGTCCATTTAACCACCTATTTTTTAGAGTATAGGTAGGACTTTTCCCAAACAACTGTTACTAGAAAATAATCTAAAAAAACTAATGGCTCAGTAAATACAAGAAGAAGCCTTCTAATATAACTACAAAACAAAGTCTCTCTTCTATGGACTATTTTCCTTGATTGATTAACTGGAAAGGAAAGGAAAGGAAAGGGAAGGGAAGGGAAGGGAAGGGAAGGGAAGGGAAGGGAAGGGAAAAGAAAAGAGAAAAGAGAAAAGAGAAAAGAGAAAAGAGAAAAGAGAAAAGAGAAAAGAGAAAAGAGAAAAGAGAAAAGAGAAGAGAAGAGAAGAGAAGAGAAGAGAAGAGAAGAGAAGAGAAGAAAAGAAAAGAAAAGAAAAGAAAAGAAAAGAAAAGAAAAGAAAAGAGGGAGGGGACAATTTAAAAAGGAAAAATCAAAACCATTTTATAAGCAAACGCCAATAAAAGATCTGCACCAATGTGATCTGTATACTACAAGTGTTTATTTCATACCAGCTTTTATAAGCCAGTCACTGTGCTAGGTACCTAGACACAGATAAGAATAAGACACCAGTCCTACCCAACTACATTACTCAGGTTATCAGAGAAGACAAAAGAAATTAAAAAGCTAATAAAGGAATGATGAGCACTACAAGGAAAACCAGGGCGACCTAAGTCACAGAAGAAATGTACCATGTCCCCAAGTCAAGGGTGTATAAGGAAAGGAAGGGCACATTTGGCGACATTGAAGCTAAAGTCTAAAGTATACATAGCATTAGCTAGGGAAAAAAAAAATAGGCAAGAAAAAATATTCCAGATGGAAAGAAACACATTTGCAGGTGAAAAGCCAAAGAGCAAGGTGAGCTTAAGGAACTGAAAGAAGTTTACTCATCAGCACAGAATGGAGAAGAGGGAAGAACAGACAGGAAAGGATTGGGTGGCTGAATCCACTGCAGCAAAGCCCATCACCAGGCAGAGCCTGCTACTGACGGGGGAAGGAAGCGCCGTGTGGGCTCCAGCACAGGGCTCTCAAGGCGCCTTCTCACTCCCACGTTCAGTCTTCAGGAATTCTGTCCCCAAACTGCCCAGCAAGGAAGGCAGTCGACCCATGAAAGGAAAAGGTCCCATGTGAAAGAGAACCCAAGAGCTCGGGGGACAGACAGGAGCAAAGCCAGACGTGCAAGACAGGCCACGTCAGAACTTCTAGCTCAGTCTTCGGCGAGCTGAACACAGCAGGCAAAGGGGCCCAGGTGAATCCAGCCCACCAACTATTTGGCCAACCCATCCAATTGCTGGAGATAAAAAGCCACTGGTTTCATAAAACCTGTGAGTTCTGACGGCTCTGAGATGCAGCAACTAGAAAATGACCAAATGACAGGTGAGCAGATCAAGGACTTCAGTCTTCACTCTGAAACCAATGGAGAGCCAGACAAAGGGTTCAGGAACGGAGAAACATAATCCTTTATGACAAGCAACAAGCGCCTACTGTTAGGAAACTGGCGCAGTTGTAGCCAGGTGGCCAAATGGCCCAGCTACCTGAGCCAGGCTCCACCCCCATCCTAATGGGATTGGCTGCTTCTGCTTCCCTGCCCGCCCTCAGGCAAAGTTTTAAAAGGGCCTGTTCCTGAACACGTGCTCTCTCTTGGCTCTTCTCTCCTGCTCTCTCTCGGTTCCTCTCTCCAGCCTCCTCCTCTGGTCTCTTGGCTCTTGGTTCTTCCCTTCTGCTCTCTGCTCTATCTTCTTCCTTGCTAGCTCCTCTCCTCTGTTTCTCTCTTATATTCTCTTTCTCCCTTTTTCCTTCGCCGCCCCTTCACTCCGGTCTGTAGGTTGTTCCCCAATAAACCCTTTCCCTTATTCCAGTGTCCGGTGTGCTTTGCGACAGCTAACATTAAGATATAACACCTACGCCAACAAACGTGCCAGGGCCCTAGTAATATAATGAGCATGGGTGTGGCAGAAAGGGGATGGGCACAAAACAGAAAGAGAAAACGAAAGCTCCAGAACGTCTAAGGCTTTCATTAGGTATCTGCCATCCACAACAACTCAAGAGCAGATCATCTCTTGTACAGTCATATGTATTATTATACCTTCTCTGGAAGGCAAGTACATTTTAATGTGTCGGATTAGCCATGGAAAGGTCACTCTCGGAAGTTCCTGGTTCCGTGATAGTCTTAAATAAGGAGATTTCAAAGAGCCATCAATAGGGCCAGCATTGTGCACAGCAGGTTAAGCTGCACTTCCAACTCCGGCATCCTATAGCCAGTTAAGAGTCCTGGCTGCTCTACTTCCAATACAGATCTCTGGTAATAGGCCTGAGAAGGCAGCAGATGAGGGCCCAATTGCTTGGGCCCCTGCCACCCACGTGGGAGAGTCAGAGGTTCCTGTCTTTGGCCTGGCCCAGTCATGGCTATTGCAGCCATCTGGGGAGTGAAGCAGCAGTCAGAAGATCGCTCTCTTCCTCTCTCTGTCACTCTTCAACTAAGCAAAGAAATATTATTAAAAACAAAAAACACAGCTGTTTAAAGAACAACAGCCTGACACACACCTGGAAAATGCTTGCAACCTATTTGCACACCCCACCCAGTCCTTCCCTGTCACCTCTCCCTTACCCTTTGGCCTTACATTTTCAAAGCCTGCTGGCTTTGTCTGTTTTGAATGGCAGTGCTCACTGTTCAGCTGAGGAAATCCTCTCCTTCCCCAGCTGGCTCACAGGAAATTATTTAGAAGTCAGCTTTATCCTGGAGATGGCCTATCTGTCCACAGGGAGGGAATGAGGTTGTCTCCAGGGTTGAAAGCACTGCCCTGGCCATCGCACCAACAGGGTGGCCACAGGCAGCACACTGCATTTATTATACAGCTTGCTTCGGAGATAAACAAAACAAACACAGCACACAATGCCTCATCTGCTAATTGCTTTTTTTTGGGGGGTGGGGGGGTTGGGGGGTGGGGAGAGGCAGGCCTCCCATCCAGCAACTCACTCTCCAAAATGCTCCTGATAGCCAGAGCTGAGCCAAGGTTGAACTCAATCGAAGTTTCCTACATAGGTGGCAGGGACCCAAGGACTTCAACACCTGCTGCCCTCCATGGTCTGCATTAGCAGGAAGCTGGAGTCAAGAGCCAGAATCAGGAATCAGACGTGGGCACTCAGATGTGGAACATGGGCATTTTAACCTGCGTCTTTACTGCTAAGCGAAACATCCAGCCTTAAGTAGAACTTTCAGGCCACATCTTTTATTTCATTTTATTTTTTGTCCTTAATTCCAACTTGACTAATTGCTAAGAAATAGGAGGGCCACTGCAGAGAGTAATATTTGACACAAACAAGGGGTAAGAAAGACAGTAAGATTACATCAAAATTAAGTAAGATTTTACCTAAGGGACATTATTCTGTCAGATGATAACTTTAGAGCAAAAGTGTTACAATTTAGTAGCCTTGGGCTACAATTCAATCTATTAGAAAACAAAATATGGTAATTCTGTTATTTATAATTTGATTTTTTTAATAAAAAATCAGATGTCATAATCAAGAGAATACAAACTCTGTCAAGGAATAAACTTTTAACCAGAACTTGCTTTCTGTCAAGTTCTAATACATACCAGGAAGACAATTCTAAGCTACTAAGAACTTACTTCAATTATCTAAGTCACAATAAAATCAGCTTCCATGAGAAAGAACTTGATCAGCAGACAGGAATAATTTACTTCAATTCAATTAACTGAAATCTTAGAGGATAAAGTATGAAATATGCCTCTTTAGGTATATTCATCAACAAGATCCGTTGTCTCTGTTGAAGGTGATTCAAGTACTACACACCCAATGGGGTGGACAAGACTGACCTCTGACCGCCCCATTCTGTGCTACAACAACACTGGTAAAAGATGACAACTTCTCCATGAATCACATCCAGACCTACAACTGTCTCCTTTCCTGCCTTCTGACAGGACGATTTAAAGATCAGAATTAAAAAAACTAAAATGGAGTGTCAACCACACACTTCTCAGATTGAAGACCTCTCGTCAGGACTGTAGGTGGGACGTCCCAATTATCTCAGGCATGAAGTCCTACTTGTTCTCTGGTGTCACAGTGACATAAGATTTATTTATAGTTTTCCGGAGACTCATTAAATGCTTCCTGATAGGCGACCACATCGCTGAAGTCACTTCACTGTGATAGGCTGGCAGCACACAGGGGAAAAGGTTCTCAAAGACAAAAGGACGAGGTTCTGCCAGCTGCCTTTGTAGCATGGGGCAGTGCCTTGCTTTTTGTGAGGATGCAGCAACTGTACGTAAACAACAGGAACTCTCTCCTGATGCTATATCCTGTCCTGTTTAACTCATTAATTTAGGAGGCCTTAAGCCACTAACGTAAACAGTAGCACTAGCGATTTTTTTTTAGGTAATGAGGTCATTTTTTATGACTATTGAGCCAAGGAGAAAATTATAAACAAAGCCTAGTTTGATTTACAACTAACACAGAGGACACACTGAATGGAGAAGTCTCGTCGTCAATGAAATACACCCTTACAACCTTACTAGCACCCCAAAGTTGTACATGAAGGGTCTTTTTATCTACCTTGTTTTTCTTAATTGCCTTTTAGGATGCCTGCAGGTTTTCAATTTCTATTACCATTAATAGGAACACCAAGAAGGCCAGATACATAATCCTTATAATCAAAAAACATAACAAACTATAGTTTATCAGTAAAATCATAATCTCATATTTACACTGTGGGGTGGGGAAAAATCAATATTACAATGTTAACTCTGCAAAACTACAAACAGCTAAATGTAGATGACTACAGTTGTTCTTGAATTACTCACACACACAATGAATAATGTGAAGTACCCCACAGAAATTTTGTCAAATGACGTTAAAGACGGCTTGTTTTCAAACTTGCAAGAAAATATTTCCAAGGCAATGTTAAATTATGAACCCGTCTAAATCATGAACTAAGAGTGACACGGGCAATATAAAACATCAACTGCTACTTCTCCATACACACACAGCCCCTCCAGTCTTCCGTGGAATGTGTCCTCTGCATCTGAAGTGCTCTAAGAAAGGAAAGGGTGATTAACTGGAGGAGGAAAAAGACTTAGTAGTAAGGAAACCAAGCAGTCTGGGGTTATGAGGGTCTGGAAACATAACTGACTTTCCTCATATTCCCTGAACATGAGCAGTCACACTGTGGACCTTGACAAAGGGTTGTTCATAGTATTTCTCATTCTCTGCATCATTTTATAGTCTCCAGAGATCAAAGAAGAAAAAAACAAGAAGGAAGAATCTTAAATGACTAAATAAAAAAAAAAAATCAAAGGAGAGTCTAAAGGCATCAGTGTGGCAGAGACCTGTCTATCCCACCCCTTTCCACCCTTAGTAACAACGTCTAGGTCGTCAGTGAACCTGGATCAGGTCTTGGGCTATTCAGCAGGGAAAGCCTGAAACCCTTGCAGTGACACTTAGGGAGGGTGCACTTCAAACCTCAACTCTTAAACCCAAGCAAAGCGGAGCTTATAAAGAAAGCCACTGTAGCAAGGGCTGTGGGAAGAATTCACCACTTCTGCCATGTCGACCAAAAATTGGGCAGGTGAGGGAGACAGGGTTGGTGCAGCAATTAGAAGTCCACTTAGGATGTCCACATTCCATATCAGAGCACCTGCCGTTGAGTACCAGCTCCACGTCTGATTGCAGCCTCCAGCTAATGTGCACTCTGCGAGGCAGCAAGGGGACGATGGCTCAAGCACTGTGACTGTGTCACCCACATGGAAAACCCAAAAGAATTTTCCAGCTCCTGGATTTGTCCTGGCCCAGTTCCAGTTGTTGTGGGCATCTGACAGTGAATCAGCACATGGGTGCTCCCTCTATCCATATATCTCTCTTTCTGTCTCTTTCTCTCTCTTTCAAAAAAGTTTTAAAAATGAATGACCATCAGCAGGTGTCTCAGTTCAGGCTGCTGTACCACAGACTGGTGTGACACAGACCACAGACATTTATTTCTCACAGTTCTAGAAGCTGGCAGTCCAAGATGAGGGTGCCAGCACACCTGGGTTCTGGTCAGGGCTCTCTGCTAGGCTGCCACTGCCTTCTGTTATAGCTGCACAGGCCAGAAAGAATGCTGGGAGCTCTCTTGGGGTCTTCTCTTCAAGGGCACGGATTTCCATTCATGAGGGCTTCATCCCAAAGACCTAATTACCTACCAAACGTCCCGAACACCCAATCTCTAAAATCACACTGAGGATTGAGGTTTCAACAGAGATGTGGGAAGAACAAAAATGTTCCATCCACAAGAGGAGTGTAGTTTTCTACTAATAAGATTGTTTACTCCTGTTTCAAACTGGTAAAATTATGAATTTCATTGCACTACCATATACAAATTAACCTATGCAAGGAGCTTATCAGACTATGCAACCCACTGACAACCACAATGCATTAACTATCATTTTGTTTGTTGATGGTACACTTCCATGGATGACTCCTCAACACCTCACAAATCACCAATAGCTGTTTCTTATTCCAAAGTTCAACAATTAAGCAAATTCTAAAATATGCTACAATTTTTCTGGCAACTGACACCATCTTTTTTTTTTTTTTTTTTTTTTTTTTTTTTTTTTTTTTTTTTACAGGCAGAGTGGACAGTGAGAGAGAGAGACAGAGAGAAAGGTCTTCCTTTACCGTTGGTTCGCCTTCCAATGCCCGCTGCGGCCGGCACACCACGCTGATCTGAAGCCAGGAGCCAGGTGCTTTTCCTGGTCTCCCATGGGGTGCAGGGCCCAAGGACTTGAGCCATCCTCCACTGCACTCCCTGGCCACAGTAGAGAGCTGGCCTGGAAGAGGGGCAACCAGGACAGAATCCGGCGCCCCGACCAGGACTAGAACCCGGTGTGCCGGTGGCGCAAGGCAGAGGATTAGCCTAGTGAGCCGCGGCACCGGCCTTGACACCATCTTTTACCTCTTCCTTCCGCTTCCAACACCCCACAAAAAGATAGCAATTTGCTCTGAAACAGCAACCAAAGTTAAAAAAATGTTAATAGAGTCACCTGCAAAGAATAGAACCCTATGGCCATTCGGTGACACTGTAATGGTTCACTTACCAAGTTGTTCAAAGCAGATTTTCTCAATCATAGTACCACCAGCATTTGAGACCAGCTGGTTCTCTGCCATGGAGAACAGTCATATACACTGTGGGACATTTAAGCAGGATCCCTGCCCCTCTACCAAGTACCGGCCCATTGCATCTTCCCACATGTGATAACCAAAAATGTGTCCAGACATTGCCTACTACCCACTGAGGGAAACACTGCTACTCTAACCACACTGAACTGAGAACCCAGCTCTGAAATCTGATGCTCTGGGTTTCCCTTCCCTCACAAGTGAGGAAAACACGTTGTTTAGAAATGCAAAGAGCTTCCCCAGGGCTTTGAGGCGTTGCATGAAGAGCAGCCACTTTCTTACAGAACACCACTTGCTGTCCTCACCATACAACCTGCTCCCACAAACTCCCACCCAGTGCAAGAATGTAACCTTTACTGATGGCTTCAGTAACACCATCTACAGGACAGACACAAAACCAAAAACCCCAGGGCGGGCATTGTGACACAGCAGGTAAAGCCACTACCTATGACACAGGCATCCCATGCAGGCACTGGTTTGTGTCCCAGCTACTCCACGTCAGATTCAGCTCCCTGTCATGCACCTGGGAAAAGCAGCAGAAGATGGCCCAAGTGCTTGGGCCGCTGCTACCCATGTGCGAGATCTGGATGAAGCTCTGGGCTCCCATCTTGGATCTAGCCCAGCACTGACCCTTGTGGACATCTGGGAAGAGAACCAGCAGATGGGAGATAGTTCTCTCACACTCTTCCTCCCTCAACTCTGACTTCCAAAGTAGATACATAAATATGAAAAAAAATAAAATAAAATAAAATAAAATCCCTTATTTGGGGCCAGCACTGTGGTGTAGTAGGTTAAGCTCATGCCTGTGGTGCCAGTATCCCATATGGGTACCGATTCAAGTCCCGGCTGCTCCGCTTCCGATCCCGCTCACTCCTAATGCACCTGGGAAAGCTGCAGAAGATGGCAACAGAGCTTTGGACCCCTGTACCAAAGTGGAAGACTCAGAGGAAGCTCCTGGAACCTAGCTTTGGATCGGCCCAGCTCCGGCCATTGAAAACATTTGGGGACTGAACCAGCAGATGGAAGACCTCTCTCTCTCTCTTTCTCTCTCTCTCTCTCTCTCTCTCTCTCACCTCTTCTCTGTAACTCTGCCTCTGAAATAAATAAATAAACTGTGAAAGAAACAAAGAGAGGGGAAGGAAGGAAGGAAGGAAGGAAGGAAGGAAGGAAGGAAGGAAGGAAGGAAGGGGTGGGGGGAACCTTAAAAAAAAAAAAAACTTTACTGAGGATGACCGGCCATCACAAGCTATGGCAAGAAATTTGCCCCAACATCTCCAGAAATTGCTCTCCATACCCTGGAGGATTCTCCTCTTTTAACAGTCCTCAGCCAGACAGCTGATGGTTCTGGGACTGTAAATACAGTTTGCCTGGGCCCTCAGTCCCACAACTGTGGGGCTAGAAAGAACATACGGCACAATCTCAACTGTAATAGAAGAGGACAGACTTCTCTTTTTGGTTTTTAATTAACCACGAGGTCAAAACTGCACGTCCTAGAGGAATCATCACTGCCATTTTCTGCTTTTACACTTCCGTCTATCACACAAAGAGCTGGCATGTGGCTCTTACTAGCTTTGAGGATCATTAAATGTAAAAGGTACACAATACAGTGAATAGGAGATGCATGCATGTTAAACACATACAATTAACACAGCTCTGTTTCGTGAAAGAGAAATTATTTTTTTCGCTTGCATTTTTCATGTCGACTTGGCTGTGTTATCTGTTTTTGTCCCATTTTTCTTCTGGGGATGTGGAAGCAGCCTTTTGACATGTTCCTTTCTGTCTCCAAATTCACTGTACCTCTTATAACATGCTCACACTTTCAGCACGGGGGAAAGATACATCTCAGGAAAAAATACCCAACCATATGTGATGCAGGAATGGTGTGTTTGAGAGATTATGTAAATGCAAATTCTGGTTTGTAATCACTGTATAGATTTCATGACAGTCATGAATCTTGCCCTGCCACTTGGAAAACAATGCTTTAGATGAGTACACCGCAGAATATTCAGTACAGAAGTAATACCTTAATCTGTTAAAGAAAATATTTATGGCCAAGCAAGTGTGGCAAACACTTTATGCTGTGTACCCTCACAACAGTGCAAGTCTTTTTTTAAGATTTATTTATTTATTTAAAAGGCAGAGTAGAAGAGAGAGAGAGAGGAGGAAGAGGAGGAGGAGAGAGAGAGAAAGAGAGAGAGAGGTCTTCCATCACTGGTTCACTTCCCAAATAGCCGCAACAGCTAGAGGTAGACCTATCCACAGCCAGGAGCCAGGAGTTTCTTCTGGGTCTCCCCATGGGTGCAGAGGCCCAAGTACTTGAGCCATCCGCTACTGTTTTCCAAGGCTATAGCAAAGAACGGGATCAGAAGAGGAGCAACCGGGACTAGAATCACTGCCCATAAGGGATGCCGGCACCACAAGCAGGCTAAGCTTAGTCTACTACGCCACAGTGCCAGCCACAGAGTCTTTTTAAAATTCCGCAATTAAGAGATCTAGAAATTCTATAGACCCCAAAAGGCTCAAACTTATTTATGAATTCAGCACTTATTTATGAACTCAGTACTTATTTCTTGTATTAGTAACACATTAGTGTCACATAGCTTGAGAAATCAAAAACTAAATTTTTTATTTCTAAAAAAAAAAAAGCAAAACAAAAAAAAAAAAAACACTAAGTCCCAGGAAGTGCCTAACCCTGTGTTTGCGGCAAGGGCTTCAAAATCCTAGTTGTACTCCACTAAGCAGTTTTGAGATTTCTTTGTAAATTTAATGAAAAAGTGACCCTGTATTGTTTTTCCCTTAAAAAAAGAAAGTACTAGTTAAAGCAAATAAGATAGCAAAGATTGAAAGTGCTATATAAATGCAAATAGCTTTTCAAAGCCAGGCAAGGAGCCCTTTGGATATTATATAGCTCCTCTGTGCAAGAAACTTATAGTAAGAACCCCCAGTCACTAAGTAAACAGCTCTAACTAAAGAGTATATGCATAAATTACTTGCTCTTCTCAGCATTACAGAATAGGAGGAAACCGGGAGTAGGAGTGAATTCAAACAATAGGGTACACGAGTTGTTGAATAGCATTCAAGTGTTTAATCAATATATATTCATTATATGATATTGGGATTCATTCTACTGAGAATATCCATTATATGAAGGACCTCCCAAAGTCCATAGAAAATGCATATTACCATAAAATCATGCACAAATTTCAAAAAATTTTGCAGCAACATAATCTTTCCAATCCACGTTCCATGAACATTTCGAAGCACACCCTCTATTACATTATTGGGGTAGGAAGCATGAAATACAGAATAGGAACTCAACTCTTCATTTTCCAACAAACATTTAAACCAACACTGCAACTAGAAATTGCTGATGTGTTGTAGGATAACAAGGCTCAAATTTGAAGGCATCAATAAATCTCCTGGGGAAGGCGTTTTGAAAATGCAGATTCCCTGGCTGATTTCCCAGATACCCAGGTTCTGAAGGCGTAGGGTATACCCAGGAATCTGCATTTGTAAGAGGATCTCTGTCCTTAATGTGCTGTGCATTGAGATTTAATGCTATAACGAGTACTCAAACAATATATTTCACTTTGTGTTTCTATGGGGGTGCAAACTGTTGAAATCTTTACTTAATGCATACTAAACTGATCCTCTGTAAAAAAAAAAAAGAAAGAAAGAAAGAAAGAAATTATCAACTCCCAACTTGACTCTCACTGGGATTAAACATGACAATAGGTCTGATCTGATTTCATCATCATTTAAAAAAAATCATCTATTATTTTTCACTTTATTTTCTGTGTGGGAGCAAACTGTTGAAATCCTTACTTAATGTATACTAAGCTGATCTTCTGTATATTAAGATACTCGAAAATGAATCTTGATGTGAATGGAAGGGGAGAGGGAGTGGGAAAGGGGAGGGTTGTGGGTGGGAGGGACGGTATGGGGGGGAAGCCATTGTAATCCATAAATCGTACTTTGGAAATTTATATTCATTAAATAAAAGTTTAAAAAAAAAAAAAAAGTGCCCTGAATGCTCAATTCTATAAAAACATACAGGGTTTCTAGTATCTGCCAAATTCCTGTTCTTGGAGCTGGAAAGAGGACAGTGAGTAAAGGCACAATTGAAAAACAAACATTAGGGGCTGGCACCCGAGGCTCAATAGGCTCCACCTGCAGCACCAGCACACAGGATTCTGTCCTGGTTGCTCCTCTTCCTGTCCAGCTCTCTGCTGTGGCCCGGGAAGGCAGTGGAGGATGGCCCAGGTCCTTGGGTCCTGCACCCCATGGGAGACCAGGATAAGCACCTGGCTCCTGGCTTCGGATCAGCGTGGTGCACTGGCCGCGGCGGCCATTGGGGGGGGTGAACCAACAGAAAAGGAAGACCTTTCTCTCTGTCTCTCTTTCTCACTGTCCACTCTGCATGTCAAAAAAAAAATTTAGGGAGGTTTATGTATGTATGTATCTATCTATATAGTATATATGATATATATGCCATATACTCATGACTCATGTCATATACTCATATGATATATGAGTCTATCCCAGATTATTTGGTAGAGAAATAATATCTCAATCTATTAAAGAAATGCCTTAGACTCGACAAGTGTGATAAATACTTTATTCTGTGTATGTATGGGTGTATATACATAAATATATTTAAATACACATATTTAATTCCTTAAAATCAAAATAGTATTTGGTACATGCAAGCACAGCATTTTACATTCACATGGAGTACTATTTATACTTATATATGTTAAAGTGTAAAATCTATTTTTAATTCCTTAATATTAAAATAATATTCCTCAAATTCTAATCAAGCACCAAATCTCCCTGCTCTCCAATTTGTTTTCTACTTTAGAGGAAAAGCACAGTTGGCTGTTCGCTGGGCCTGACCCTGGGGTCGGCCTCACCGTGGACCCTGGAAGCAGTGGAATTTGGGAGCCAGCAGCCACCTGCAGGATCTTTAAACCTGAGTCCCTCACATTTCCTGTCATTCCTGCAGCCCTCAAAGCTCCTGGCTCCTAGGGAATTCAGGGCCATCGTTGGAAATCAGAAAAGGATGGTGACAGAGAATGAATAAAAACTGTGTAACTTCACAAAAGGTAAAATTAAAAAGCTTGTGGGAACTGCAAGTCCTCCTAGATATTGTACTGCTTGTGGACACTGACCTCCCCACTCTGTGCTGGCCAGAATCTGCTGCCCGCCCAGCGGGTTACATCACTTCTCTCCTAATTTGGAATATTCAAACTCCAGGACATTCTGTTTTGGTCTCTCCTCACCACCCCCATCTTTGAGTGTAAATTTCAAAGCAATTTTTCCAGGTTACAGAAAAGCAGAGCCAAGGGTGGCAATGAAATTCTGCATGGATGAGAGAGTGGACTCCAACAGGGTACAGCCCAGCCCTATTTGTCTTGGCAGTGGCACTCAGTGAGCTGTTGGTTATGTCATTTACCCACAAGCAGGCCTCACTGTTTTGCAGTCACCCATTTCCCAAAATTGGTGTCTTGACGGCATGCATGCACACATGCACATGGGACTGATCACACGCATGCGTGCAGGAGCACCGCTCCAGCAAAGTACCCACTACCCTGCACTTGCCCCGGAAGAGGTTGTACCAGAGACAAGAGGGAGGGAAAAAAAAAAAAAAAGAAGAAGAAGAAGAAGAAGAAGAAAGGATATGATCCATGTTTAAAAAAAAAAAAAAGCCATACAATAATTAAATAAAAAAAAAAAAAGTGGATGGCTGGTGAATTTTATCCAGCTAATGAGTTTATGCAACAAACTTGTGAAGTTAAACCTAAAATGACTAAATTATAATGACAGCTAAGCAGTACCCAAAAATCCTACAACTGCAGTGTTTCATCTAGGGTATTTTATATGAATTAATTTCAATTTACAGCTAAATGTCAAGGAAAATTTGTTCGTTTTCTATATTGTGTTAGGTCTGCTGCCCTAAGGCCTTCAGACTCTGAGTAACCTATAAATAAATAACATTGTATCCTTATCATTATGTAAAGTAATTCCCTAGTTTATGCTTCCAGCAGTCCCTGAAAGAAACAGAATCCTAATGCTACAAAAGAATTAGTTCTATAAGCCATAGTTAACAGCTCCTGAAAGCAAATCAACAAAATTCTACATAACATAGGACTGTTTAAAAAAAAAAATTTATTTGAAAGGTTCTAGGGTGGATAGGAAGGGAAAAACTGGTTTACTACCCAAATGGCTGCAAAGGCCTGGCCCTGGCAGAAGCCAGGAGCCAGGAACCTCAAGCCTCATCCAGGTCTCCCACGTGGGTGCAGGGGCCCAAGCACTCGGGCCATCTTCCACGGCTTTCCCAGGCCACAGCAGGGAGCTGGATCGGAAGTGGAGTGGCTGGAATGCCAGTACCACAGATTAACCTGTTACCCCATAACAAAGGACCCAGAACTGTGTCCTTTCGTATTTATGGTTTTATGTACACTAAGCCTAGAATTAGAATACGTAAAATTCCAAGCAGAACAGGAACACGCAAGACAAGGACAATCCTGAGACATAAGTAAGAACCTGGAAAAATCATATGATCATTCTAAGATGGGAAAATAAACACAGTATTTTTCTAAGTTCTGACATAAGATACATTGTAAGGATAGAAATTCCTGTATTTATACCTTAAAATCATCAAATGAAAACAATGAAACAAGCTATAATGAAATTATTATGCTCAATTTACACCAAGTATAAATTGTGCATTTCAAGTAAAAGCTTTAATCAGCAGTAGCTTTTTAAAAATAATCTGCAATGTCTATTCTGATAAAGGTGGACTTCATCTAAGCTCTGTACAATACATACCCATAGCAAGCAAACATTTTAACATAAGCCCCATATCCACTCTCCTTCAACAACTCCTTTGTTTTATAAAGTCCCCAAGATTTCTCCTTGTTTGAGACTTGCCTCACTTACGAAAGTTCTTCCTATTGCAATAGCCTGAATAAAATACCCAGTACATGTGCTCTTTCATTATAAAACAACCCGAACTTTCCAAGTAGAGCATATGGCAACTTTTAAAGAGGATTTTAAAATCATTCAGCCAGCTACACTAGACTACAATATGACTTAGGCTCAGAAGCCTGAAATTTTTGCAAAGTTCAGCAGGGGCTAACCCAATAAACATCTAAATCCATGTTTAAATTTCAGAAATCTTTCCTTCAGAAGATAAGGACACAATTCAATGCGGCTCAGCTCATTCAATGTATTTGTAAAACAAATGACTGTGTTTCAAGCCTGGACATCTATCTGCAACCCACAGATGTAAAAAGCTATACAAATGGAACTACAAACCTTCCTGGAAGAATGGAACTGAAAGATAACGACCATTTTTTCCACAAATTCTGTGAAGAACACTCACAATAGCCTACAAATAGTACTCAAGAGACTGTTAAAATCTGTTAGGATCTCAGCATCATAAAAATCTATCAGCAGTCATTTGAAAAACAAAGTCTAAAGAACATGAAGATGATGCTATAGAAACACTCACTCTCCATGAATCATGCAGCTCAAATTCATGTCCCAAAACAAAATGAATGAACCAATCCATCCACAATCTCCCCAGGAAGCAGTCTGAGAAGGCCAACAGAGTGGAATGAATGAACCACTAAGAAAAAGATATGCAAGGAAGCGAGGTGTCCTCATTGGACACATCACTCTCTACCCCCAAGCGTGAGCATTCCTCATGTCCTGAGCATTCTTCCATCACAGAAATGATGACATTTGGTTAGAAATTTTTATTTTCTCAATTCATTGAAATGCAAGTACCCGATCAGGCATTTAGCCTAGAAGTTAATGTGCCTGTTACGACACCTGAGTCCCACATCAGTATACCTGGGTTTCACCCCCAGCTCATGCTCCTACCTCCAGCTTCCTGCTAATGCAGACTTGGGGAGGCAGCAGTGATGGTCCAGGCCACTGGAATGAGTGTCTAGGTTCAGCAGAGCCATCTCAGGTACTCAGGAGGTGAACTAGCAGACAGGAGTTGTGTGTATGTTCCCTTCCCTTCCTTTTATTCTCTTTCTCTCTTTCACTCTCTCCCCCTCACAAACAAAAATTTTAGAATAAATCAATTAAATACAATGCTAGTCACTTGGTCCAGAGCATGTATCCCATCAGGTACATTCCTCAAAATTGCATAACAAGCCTATACAAGCTCCATGTCTACTGTTTGTCGTATCAGAACATTCTAGAAGAGCATCTGGGGGCTGGCTCTGTGGTGCAGCGGATTAACACCCTGGCCTGAAGTGCCGGAATCCCATATGGGTGCCGGTTCAAATACCAGCTGTTCCACTTCCGATTCAGCTCTCTGTTATGGCCTGGGAAAGCAGTAGAAGATGGCCCAAGTCCTTGGTCCCCTGTACCCTCATGGAATACCCGGAAGAGGCTCCTGGTTCCTGGCTCTGGATCCACGCAGCTCTGGCCATTGTGGCCAACTCAGGAGTGAACCATCGGATGGAAGATCTCTCTCTCTCTGAGTAACTCTAGACTTTCAAATAAATAAATAAATCTTTAAAAAAAATAAAGGGCACCTGACACCTAGTAAGCACCCACTAAATATCTGTTGAATGAATTCATAAATATCAACTGCTATTTTCATCATTATTACTGCTACTTAGTTGCAATTAAGTTTTTTTAGCAGTCGACTAAAAAAAATAAAATAAAAACACAATCTACTGACAACTGTACCTTCTTTCTCAATTATTATTTAGATTTTTCCAGGTTTACTGCTTTATTTTACCAAGACAAAACTCCACAAGAGCAAGAAATGTGCCTTTTATTCTCTCTCAGCTGCCCTAGCACAGAAAAACACGCAACAGATGCTGTCAGCATTCAGCTCAGGTAGGAGGCATGCTTCCTGGTTTCCAAGGCCCCGAACAGTTCAACTTTCTCTCCTAAGTGTGAAACCATAGTGCGAGTGACACATGAGCAAAGTCCACTTACTGGTAGTGTCTGAACCTCAGCTTCCGTATCTGCCTTAAACCCTAAGGTTTCAAACTTTCATATCTGGGGAAAATTTTTTCTTAAACTATGCTATTTAAGATCCAATCTAGATAGTCAGAGAGACTTTTTTTTTTTCCATTTTATTTGAAAGGCAGAAATCTTCTATGTACTGGTTCATGCAGGTCAACTGGGACCTTGGCTATAAGGAAAACCCTAGTGAAATCCCCAGTGATAGAAAAGCCCCCGGCCAGCAGCAATCCACCTCAGACATCTATCTCCCAGATTATAACCCACTCTGCAGCAGTTATCAGCTTCCAGCTGCCCCGCCTGTCTTGCTGTCTCCTGCCGCACCTGACAGTAGCCAGGTAGCCCCTAGCTATCCTAACCGCCCACTGCGTCCTTGATGCATATTTCATAAACCTAATGCTGCTCACTCTGTCTGCCTGCTCTGGTGAATTCTTTAACCACCCAAAACATGTGACATGTTCACTCTCCACAACAGTCAGGGCTGGGCCAGGACAAACCCAGGAGCCTGGAGCGCTACCTGGGTTTTCCACGTGGGTGGCAGGGGCCCAAACACTTTAGCCATTACTACTGCCTCCCACGATGTGCACCTGCAGGAAGCTGGATGGGAAGCAGCACAGCCAAGACTCAAACCAAGCACTCTGATATTAAGATATGGCAACCTAAGGTGCTAAGTTAAACACCTGCCCCCAATTGTATATTTAAACTAGATCAAGATGAACAATATACTGGTTCATTATTTTTCACCAACAACTGACTTTATTTTGTCAATTTTTATCACAATAAATGTAGAAGGCACATCCACCATTCAAACTAGACAAATAGGTAGGTAGTAAAAGCACAGCTATCTGGTCCAAGGTGGTTAAATTAAAATTGGCCGAAATTTTGAAGCCTAAGCTCAGGGAGCAGTCCTGGAAGGGAAAAGCTACTTGCTAACACTTCAGCCAACAAGCCAGCTGCCAGCATGGAGACTCACTGATTCTTCCAGGTCAGGGCCCTCAGAGTGGAATGGCAGGTCTTCCTAGGTCCCCAAAAGGTCTGGCTTCAGCCCAGTGTGGCTCCAGCTGTTGCAGTCACCTGGGGAGTGAACAAGTGGAAGACCTCTCTCTCTGCCTCTGCCTCTTTATAACTCTGCCTTTCAAATAAATAAATAAATCTTTTTTTAAAAAAAGGAAAACAAAAGTGATACAATAACCCTTTCTCTTAATTAAGACACAGAACAATAATAGTGCTGAGTCTCATGACTACTGTAATTATAAGGAGTGACAAGCATAATGAAATATTAAAATATCTAAGATTCCTATTGACGACAAAGTCGTAAGTATTGCTTATGCCACTGTGGTTTGTTTCCTATATTCATAATTGGAGGAAATGCTCAAGTTTAGTCAGGGTTAGTGAAAATGGAGCTGTGACTTTGACCCCACCCTGTTTTATGGATCCCCTGATTTCCAGCCACAGATCTCTTTGGGGAGCCCTGGACTCCAGTTAAGAATGCCGACTCACATTGTGGTGTACCAGATTAAGCTCCTGCCTCCAAGCCAGCATCTCATATGGGCACAGATTCCAGTCCCACTGCTCCTCTTCCAATCCAGCTCTCTGCTATGGTCTGGGAAAGCAGTAGAAGATGGCCCAAGTGCTTGGGCTCCTTCACCCACATAGGAGACCCTGAAGAAGCTCCTGGCTCCTGGTTTCAGGCTGGCCCAGCTCCAGCTGGGCTATTTGGGGAGTGAACCAGCGGATCAAAGACTGATCTCTCACACTCTCTCTCCCCCTCTCTATGTAACTCTACCTTTCAAAAAAATAACTAAATCTTCAAAAAAATTAAAAAAGAATGCCATCTCACACCTGATGAATCCCTAAGTCCTTTGGTCAAAGATGACTGCCATCCTTAGGATGTCGTGATACCTTGGCTGATTCCTATTGATTAGGTGTTCATGACATAACCAAACTAACATTATTTATAAGGAAGCACACACACGTGGTTTTTTTTTTTTCTTCCCAATACTTTTACTCTGCAATGGAAACAGAAAGAACAGCAAGGAGTGTATTTTTTTTTTTCTTTTCTTTTCTATTTTTTTGGACAGGAAGATTTTGACAGTGAGAGAGAGAGACAGAGAGAAAGGTCTTCCTATCCGTTGGTTCACCTCCCAAATGGCCGCTACGGCTGGCCCGCTGCGCTGATCCGAAGCCAGGAGCCAGGTGCTTCCCCCTGGTCTCCCATGCAGGTGCAGGGCCCAAGCACTTGGGCCATCCTCCACTGCACTCCCAGGCCACAGCAGAGAGCTGGACTGGAAGAGGGGCAGCTGGGACAGAATCTGGCACCCTGACCCGGACTAGAACCCGGAGTACCGGCGCCTTAGGTGGAGGATTAGCCTAGTGAGCCACAGCGCCAGCCAGGAGTGTATATTTAAAACACAAAAAAATCTGAAGCATGTACCCAAACAATGCTTTTGATCTAAAGATGTTTTTGTCACTGAATAGTGAGCAACCAGAAACCCCTCATAAATACTGGTTGCACTTCACATCAGGAATTATACAAAGAATTTTCCATTGTTTATTTCCATGTGCAAATAGCTCTGTGACACTTATCATATGCCGGGTACTGTTTGAAGGGCTGCTGTTAATATTACTAACATTAGTACTTTAACTACTAACTTATTCATCCGTAAAGCAACCCCATAAGTTAAATACTATGAGGATGGGGCCGGTGCTGTAGCACAGTGGGTAAAGTAGCCACCTGCAGTACTAGCATCCCATATGGGTGCCGGTTCAAGACCCAGCTGCTCCACTTCCAATCCAGCTCTCTGCTATAACCTGGGAAAGCAGTGGAAGATGGCCCAAGTCCCTGGGCCTCTGCACCCACATGGGGGACCTGGAGGAAGCTCCTGACTCCTGGCTTCAGATCGGCGCACCTCCAGCTGTTGTGGCCAATTGGGTAGTGAACCAGCGGATGGAAAACCTCTCTTTCTCTCTCTCTGCCTCTCCTTCTCTCTCTGTGTAACACTGACTTTGAAATAAATAAATAAATCTTTCAAAAAAAAAAATACTGTGAGGATTATCCCGTCTTCCAGATGAGACAACTGAGGCACAGAGGAAAACTTAGATATCCTGCTCACAAGGATTCACCGCCAGTGACATTTCAAGGCTAGGGCCACACCAACACCCATTACAAAGGAGCAAAGGTTATTACTCCCTGCACTCCTGCTTCCAAATCACGTGTTGAGAACTTAAAAGGACAGGAGGAAAGGAAAGCCACTTTCATACCTTCTGGCCTTTTCATGGGCGGTATCCAAACCAAACCAAATACCTTTCTTTGTGAAGAAACATAAAGACCCCGCCTATCTTAGGACAGCTAATGCTGGGCCTGGCTTTTTTTTTTTTTTTTTTTTTTAATCTGAAATAGGCTCCAGGAGAATCTAGCTCCAGCGATAAAACCAAGTTTCACCTTCACACCACCGGCTTAAGGGAGATTACACACATACTTGGGGTTTCGCCAGCAAGAGAAAGACACAGAAGCCTTCTCATACTTGGTTACCAGGGCCGAGCAAATGCCACCAGCATCAAGAGCTCACCACTGAGGTTTCAACAAGGAAACCAGCCCTACAGGTGTATCCAGGAAGGCAGGTGCACAAGCCACATTCTTTCCTCCAGTGAACAAACGAGGGTTTGTTTCTCTGCTGTGCTGAGCACACAGGGCCAGATAAGCCTCACTCTTAGGACAATAGCTTCAACCCAAAAACATTTCAGCTCCCTAACACTCTGTAGAGCCAAAAGTAAAATGTCTTTCCAATGCCCAGCATGAAAAAAGAGAAGCAATTAATCCTGTAAGCCAACCTAGACCTTAAGCACCTGTTCAAAACGCAATAAGGTAAGTAAAGCTTTTGCTTTCATCACATCAAGACTGCTGCACCTTAAGGCAGACATGCTATACTTGCCTCCTCTTTCGATTCTCTCTGGCAGCTGTTATTGACAACCTTCTATTATAATTCTCTATGCTCAAGCTAAATGGGTTTATAATCTACATAAGGGTAGCCTATCACTACCCACTATCTGGGAGTCTATAAGACAATTTCTTTCCATCTTAAGGGGCAAACCACTTGCAATTGATTTTTTTTTTCCAGTTTGCTTAAGCTGAATAACTGACCAAGCAGGGCACACAGCCACTGGTGCTGACCGAAAATTCTCCAGCTCATAAAACAAATTCATTAGATGAGATAGGCGGAGACTTCCAGACCCAGGACAGGCAGGGCCTGCGCTATGCCCCTCCTAAGCTGGAAGCAGCTATAGAAGACATGGTGATCTCCGCCCTTCCGCATCCCTTAAGATTAAGGTCTGGCCGGCGCCGCAGCTCACTAGGCTAATCCTCCACCTTGCAGCGCCGGCACACCGGGTTCTAGTCCCAGTCGGGGCGCCGGAGTCTGTCCCGGTTGCCCCTCTTCCAGGCCAGCTCTCTGCTGTGGCCAGGGAAGTGCAGTGGAGGATGGCCCAAGTACTTGGGCCCTGCACCCACATGGGAGACCAGGATAAGTACTTGGCTCCTGCCATCGGATCAGCGCGGTGCGCCAGCCGCAGCACGCCGGCCGCAGCAGCCATTGGAGGGTGAACCAACGGCAAAGGAAGACCTTTCTCTCTGTCTCTCTCTCTCACTGTCCACTCTGCCTGTCAAAAAAATAATAATAATAAAATAGAATAAAATAAAAAAATAAAAAAAAAGATTAAGGTCTGGAATCTCTCCGAGGGGACAATGATATAGGCAGGCAGATGGGATAAACTCGATTAGATTTGTAAGCTGTTAGACCACAGCCCCTGTATGATCTCGTGCCCCTACCTGATCCCACCTGTACACCCACCCACCAGTCAGACCACGTAACCACTCCCCCTTTGGGAGTAAATAAAGACCTGGAACATGATGAACCCTCCTCTTGTTGCACTGTGGGTGCATGGCCTTCACGCCACCCACTCTCTGCTTTCCCGTCTGCATGCTTGCTCCACATGGCTCCTGGCCTGCTCTCTGCCTGGTACGGACCCAACTTAGCTTCAAGACCTCTCTTTCTCCCCTAAATGAAGCCTGCACTTCCCTGTGCATTTCTCTCACTGAATAAAAAGCTTAAAAACTTGAGAGAGAGAGAGAGAGAGAGAGAGAGAGAGAGAGAGATAACATTTAGGAAGACCATGTCCTTTAGGTGAAATTTAACTACAGCCAAAAATCTTCAGGACAGATACAACTTGATAAACGTCTGGAGCTATGAAAACCTAATACTACCTTTTAAAAGGTCTCTTGGACTAATTTAAAAGCTGCATCTCAGCTATGTGAACTGGCATGCCCTTTCTGAAATGATAGAATCCCAGTGGTAGCTATAATATTAACTGAAATGACTTCATTTCCTCCAGAGAAATATTTTTACCTCAACTCCCTCTCTCTGGCACTCCAACACACAAGACTGCAATGCCAGGGGGCAAAAAGTCAGCCCTATTAGGCCAGGATCATTCTCAGATTAACAACCTTGGGGGAATAATCCCATAAGAAAATATTTTCAAGATTTGAGGGAATAACATTTTGGGGGCCAGATGACATTCGTTAGAGCCTGCACTTTCTGTTTCTGAAAACCTCTGAAGTCATTTGTTTCCCACAGTTTTTCTCCGAAGCTACTTTGTGGGAAAGAAAGCCAGGTCCTAGGCAGCAAGCCAGAGAGATCTGGGTTGCTCTGAAAGCGAGCCAGCCCGTGCCCCGCCTGTGCACCTCGGCCAGCTCTGGCCAGGGTGGTTAATGGCTTCCCTAGGTAGAGCTATAGTTTCTGGCAGCGAACCTGTTCGAGAGGCAGAGTCTCAGGAAACATGCACGATGCTCCCAGCCCAGGTTCGCCGCTTTGGACAATGTAACAGTGAAGGCAGGCAGTGAAGCAGTCACATTCGGGCAGAGAACGAGGGGTGGGGGAAACAATGGGAAACGACAACACTGTCGCTTAGGACACCTACATAGTGGCCCTCCTGCAAATCCCAGCTCTGCTACTTACAACATGATTTAAATGCTTTCCACCTTGGTTTCCTTGCCGGTGAACTAAGGCGCCCCACCCACAGACTGGAAAGAACTGATAATGAGAACAGCACCTGGCACTGACCAGGTATCAGGTCAGGGCGATTGTGACTGCTGCGACTCTCCTATTGTCACCATCAACACAACCCTCGCAGCTAATGGGATGACCACTGCGTCCACTGCGGTGACAGAAATGAGGCTTAGAGAGACGAAGGAACTTGGCCTCTATCAGGAAGTTGATGAAATTATGTGGTGGGATCCAGGGGGCTTGAGTGAGATCAGAAGCCAGCAGTGTTAACTCCATCTCGTCTGGCTTTTCTTTTCATTTTTTTTTTTTTTAAGATTTATTTTATTTATTTGAAAGGCAGAGTTACAAAGAGGCAGAGACAGAGAGAAAGAGAGAAGTAGAAAGGTCTTCCATCCACTGGTTCACTCCCCAAATGGCCGCGATGGTCAGGGCTGGGCCAAGCCAAAATTAGCAGCCTGGAACTCCACCTGGGTCTTCTAAATGAGTGGCAGAAGCCTAAGCATTTGAGCCATTTTCAACAGCTTTCTTGGGCACTTTAGCAGGGAGCTGGATTGGAAGCAGAGTACCTAGGACTCAAACCGGCACCCACATGGGATGCTGGAATCATAGGTGGTAGCTTAACCCACTGCACCACAACACCAACCTCATTATTCTATTTCATTAAACGAAATCCCATCAACTCAACACTCTCAGAGTTCTGTAATGAAGGGCTCCTTCTCCCCTCTCCTCCAGGCCTGGCCTATGCTTAAACTCTAGCTGGAGTCTTACCAGGCAGAGCCGATGAGGTAGAGGAGGGCAGTGCCCGGAGGACAGGAAAAATCCCACCTGAATAAAGGAAGCTCGCCTGCCTCTTGAGGGTCTGTCCTCAGGCCTGTGCTGGGGGACCAAGGACATACCCACTGCAGCCTGCCCCCTCTAATGCCTCAGAGTCTCCCTCCCAACAAAAATGTGCCTCGTGGCTCAGATGTCTCCTTCCGTCACTCCTTAGTTCCTGGAGCTCTACAGTCCTCTTTCAGACCCCAGGGCCGGCCGGCCACTGGAGAAAAGATGGAACACAACGGCAGCACCGCGGCTGCCAGCCACAACACTGACCCACGCTGGAGGGCTCGGCTTTGTTTTCAGTGGAGGATGCAGACAGTTGACGAAGGAAAAACAAAAGTCCTCGGTGTCAAAACACAAGCTGAGGATGGCTTCCTCCTCCGCTGCCCTTGTGTCACAGACACACAACTGCAGGACAGTGCACAGCTCTGCTGACCATACACTTGCCATCCTACCAAACACACAGGCATCCCCCCACCCCTCCCAACACGAAACATGCCAGGCGCTTCCAGAAAGGATATATCCGCTTTTCACGTCTAATGCTCTGGGTGAAATAACTTTGTGTCGTCTAAAAATAGATAAACTAAAATAAATACAGGAGTGTTCCATAGTTAGGAAGCCAGCCAGTCCTTCCTGTGACTCACAGCAACCTCATAACTGCTTTTTTATAATAACCACAGGCCAGGAACTGGGTGCTTTTTCTGGGAGGAGAGATAAACTCTTCATACCACCCCTGTGAGGAATTTTAAACTATGCCCATTTTGCAGGTGAGGAGAATGAGGCTCGTGGAAGTTAAGCAACTCTGAAGGTTCACACAGTTTGCCCTGGTGGAGGCAGAAGTCTCAGACAATCTTCCTACACTCGGTTAAATCCTCGCATGCTCATCCTGCACCCCTCAGCCAGGCAGGGTTCAAGCTAAATTCTTTCAAGGTTTCTGGGCCCCAAATCTCAGCCTCATTTCTTTCCACAATAAAGTTTATTTAAATTTTTTTCAGTAGCCCTATTTTTAAAATTTACTTTATGTACTTAAAAGGCAGGAAGAGAAACAGAGAGCTTCCATCTAACGGTTTACATTCCAAATGGGCCAGGTCAAAGTCAGGAGCTAGAAATTCAACTCACACCTCCCATAAGGGTGGCAGGAACCCGCCCATCTGAGGCACCACCTGCTGCCTCCCAGGGTTTGTGTTCAAAGGGAGCAGGAATTGGGGTTTCAATACGGGACGCAGGCATCCCAGCAACATCTTCCCCGAAATGCTGAACACCTACCCCGGCCACACTTTCACACAGCAGCAGCTGAAACATGGTCAACACCGAGCCTGAAAGGATATTAAATTAACTGGGCTGGTGCCGCAGCTCAATAGGCTAATCCTCCACCTAGCGGCGCCGGCACACCGGGTTCTAGTCCCAGTTGCCCCTCTTCCAGGCCAGCTCTCTGCTGTGGCCAGGGAGTGCAGTGGAGGATGGCCCAAGTCCTTGGGCCCTGCACCCCATGGGAGACCAGGAGAAGCACCTGGCTCCTGCCATCGGATCAGCGCGGTGCACCGGCTGCAGCGCACCAGCCGCGGCAGCCATTGGAGGGTGAACCAACGGCAAAAGGAAGACCTTTCTCTCTGTCTCTCTCTCTCACTGTCCACTCTGCCTGTCAAAAAAAAAAATTAACTGGAACATATTCTGTGCTGCTGGGGATGTAAACTCAAACAACCACCTGGGAGCACCACTTGAAACTGTCTGGTACAGTTCCACTGAGGCACGGACCCACAAGTCCTCTCTGGGCACACCCCAGAGAAAGGGAAATACACATTTCCAGAAGACATGCATGACCGTAACCGCAGTCACATTATTCATAAACGTCGCAAACTACGAGAAACAAGTGTCTTCAAAAGTGGAACGCAGGGGGCTGGTGCTGTGGTGCAGCAGGTTAAGCCACCACCTGCAACACTGCCATCCCATATAAGCACTGATTTGAGTCCTGGCTGCTCCAACCCAGCTCCCTGATAATGTGCCTAGGAAGGCAGCAGAAGATGGCCCAAGTACTTGGGCCCTTGCCACTCACATGGGAGACCCAGATGGAGCTCCAGGATCCTGGCTTTGCCTGGCACAGCCCCAGCCACAGCAGTCATTTGGGGAGTGAACCGGCAGATAAAAGATTCTGTGTGTGTGTGTGTGTGTGTGTGTGTATCTCCTTCTCTCTCTCTCTCTCTCTCTGTGTAACTCTGCATTTCATCTAAATAAGTCTTCAGAAAAGAAATAAATTCTGAAAAGAAGCAAAAGGGCTAGCCTTGTGCTGCAGCATGTAAGGCTGTTGCCTAAGACACTAACATCCCATATGGATGCCAGTTTAAGTCCCAGCTGCTCTACTTCCCATCCACCTCCCTGTTAATGTGCCTGGGAAAGCAGTGGAAAATGGTCCAAATCCTTGGGATCCTGCCACCTGCCACCCATGTAGTAGACCTGGACAAAGCTCTTGGCTGCTGGCTTTGGCCTGGCCCAGTCCTGCCCATTGCAGCCATTTGGGGAGTAAACCAATGGAAGATATTTCTTTCTCTCTTTCTCTACCTCTCTCTTTCACTCCCACCCTCAATAATTCAGCCTTTCAAATAAATAAAGCAATCTTTTTGAAAGTAGTAGAAAACATGAGTAGATGTATGTATATACACCCATACACACACATGCTATACTGTTAGGCAGGAATAAACAGGAAAGAACCTCAACATAATGGCAAGCACAAAAGAATTCTTACTGAGTGAATGCATTTTCACAAAAAACTACAAGAGAAGCAAAACGCATGGGTGTGGACAGAGGTCAAGGGTCACCACTGGGGATAAGGGAGTGAGCCCATGCGGGTGCATCTCGACGGCTACTACCTCCTACTTCCAGCCTGGGCTGACGTTGCCAGCAGAGCTGCCCCTGAGCTAACTCACTCTGTGATTTATGCAATACTCTTTCAGACAACGCACCCTCCCTCTTCTCACCCCTCAAAAAGATAACAAATAACTAAGGAAGGACATTCAGAAAACCTTGACATCTAAACCAAGTTTCTGAGACTTTCACATGAAAAAAAAAAATCAGTACAACTTAAGACGTTCCAAAGACAACTCAATGATGAAGGAGAAACTCATCAGCCTCCAAAGTCCGTCTGAACATTATTCTAAACTCTGTCTGCATTCAGTACAGACCTGCTGACTGTGGCATCAAGAGATAGAGCCACAATCAAGAGGAGACTCACATGCAGGGTGACCAGAGTTGAGAGCGCTGCCAGTCTTTTCACGTCTGGGTACAAAATCGCCTGAGACTGAGCATTCTTTGAGAGGGCTGCTAAAAGACACCAGAGAAGGTCTGCCCCTTACCCAATGGTCCCACGGAAAACAACAGAGTTGCACGTGCACAGCCCTAGCGAGCAAAAACATACACAGTGCCCCTTGGCCAGTGCAGGAAGAATTCAACAGCTTCCCACAACTGCTAAACTACAGAGAAGGTCTCACGGGGTGGTAACACCAAAATGCATGGACCCAGGAATTCCGAACTGACTTGGTCCTCTAACCTCTTCTTTTGGCTAAATTTGCAAAATATTTCAGATCTACCTTACACCTACTGCATTCAGACTTTCTCTGATCTCCCCTTCCTCTGGAGGGAGGGGGGGCCTTTGCCTTCTGCTCTCTTTGATGCTGTTTCTTTCCTACTCGCCCTTCATACAAATAGTCCTTTTACTCTTATCTGCACAAATATTTGATTCATCACTGGGAAAGTCACTCTCCTGCCCATTGTTGAACCCCCAGGACAAGGCACAATGTCAATCTGTACATTGTAGGTGCTTAATAAACACTCAATGGACAAACGAAGAAATTCTCGTTTTGTACCACCCACAACAACAGACACCAAGTATCTCTACATTCTTCCCCAAGCACTGACCACGGTGCTGTGTGTTACAGAAGTGACCTAAACTCGCCCCAGATGCGGCTTTAGCCTGTCAAGCTGATTTTTCTTTGAGCCTGGACTCCCCATGTGGAAAAGCTCCCAGAAAGCCTTGATAAGGGCAAAGTGCTGTCTAGACAGTTCCGCATTAGCCTTCTACTGGGAAAACCTCCAACTGTTGCACTGAACTTCAATCACCAAGTCATAGTTCACATTTCACAGATTCCTTACCAGGGCCCTGAAATCCCAGCAGAAAGCAAGCAGAGGGAAGGGCAGGCACGGATCTGTCTCTCCAGTGGCTTCTAACAAACCAGTCAACGCAAAGCCGTCCCTATCCCCAAACAGAGTGGAGGTCTGTTTTATGGAAGGACTCTAAAGGGGTTAAAATGTACCTCATCAGAACTGAACTAACATATTTCATCCTGAAATCCAAGAGGAGAAAACCACCCACACCTGAAGCTGGACCAACAGACTTCATCGTACACACAAATGTACACGAACTTGTCCTTGAACACAATTGTGCGGGAAGGTAGGCTAGGTGTCCTTCACCCATTTCAATTCTTCCATCTCTCCCTAAAATTTCCCCATACTCGCCTGCACGTGGCCAAAAGGAAAAATTCCAGGAAACAAGTTTAAATATGTCACTTGTATGGATTCCTCCCTAGTCTATTAATAACACATCCCTACCACTGATTTCTGTACCTTGTTTCTTTAAAAAAAAATACTTATTTTATTTGAAAGAGTAATAAAGACAAAGGGGTAAAGGGAAAGAAAGAGAAGTATCTCCTCTCTGATGGGTAACTCCCCAAATGTCTGCAATAACAGAAGCTAGGCCAGGCCAAAACCAGGAGCCAGGAACTCCATCTGTGTCTCCCACATAGGTGGCAGGGGCCCAAGCACTTGAACCATCTACCACTGCCTCCAAGGCACATTAGCAGGAAACTGGATTAGAAGGACGGAGCAGCCAGGACTTGAACCAGCCCTCAGATACATGGAATGCAGACATCCTAAGCACCGGCTCAACCCATACCACCACAATACCTGCCCATGAACACTGTTTGTAAACTATAAGCACTTGGTGGACAGAGACCCATCTATCTTTCCCATGCTATAGACAGCAGAGAACAGGGATGAGTCTCACGTGGCAGGTATGCAAATAGTGACAGGCTAAATGGATGAATGTGTGAATTAGGTTCCTTTAATGCTTTGCACTCACATGAAATTCCAGCATAACCTTTAGAATTTCCATCCCACCATGCTTCTAGAGACAAGAGAAGTAAGAGAAGGCATTGTGGTCTCCATCGAACAGAACCCTGCAAGAGGCTACTTTCACCTGCTGAGTGCATCAGAAATTGGACAAACAGCCAGGAAACTAACTAGTCTCTGGTACAGTCAAAGAATCATCCAACACAACTCTATAGAAATGAAAGTCACCTTGAGTTTGCACCACAATGCACTTTTTACCACCTCTTGGAATTCACTGAATTATTCATGCATCCCTTCCTAGGAGGTGACTGGTATGATTATTTTCAATACAAGTTCTTTATGCAGCACAGAACACACATAAACAAAACGCACACTATGGGTGCTGAATAAGTGGGTCCTGAAGATGCCTTATGTAAATTAAGGGAAAATGGAAAATCCCCCAAAATCCACTGAAAAATAATTTTTACATTCAACATCGGTGGCCATAACACCTGCGAAAACACAGAATTCTGAGTACCTTGGAAAATAAGATGAAAAAGGAGCCCCCTTGAAGATAACAATGACATGAGAAGGGCTAGTGCCTTCCAAGGCACTCTACAGAGAACGGCATCCTCATCGTGCTCAACTCATTCAAGAGTCGAACTGATATCAAAGAACGACATCCATCCATGTCATTTCGCATGTCTCAATAAAGACAGAGTCCATTCCTCTTCCCCTGACCTTCCTGCCAGGTTTCCCTTAATAAAGTTCCTGCCAGATAAACATCATGAATGTTCCATTGTGCAGAGAAGAAAGACGCTTACAGAAAACTGCTATCATAGAGCTAAGTGTCTGGGAACCATCTGAGCCATCAGCTAAAGTGATTTGGAAAAGGCTTTTTCTCCACCGGGAAAGTGTCCATGGTCTGATGTAGCACAATATTCATCAAAGGTTGTTTTTCTTCTCCTATCTTTCACATATTAATAGTTACAGGATCAAAAGTAAGCATATTTGGCCTGTTTGTTCTCACAGACATGTCTCTGAACTGTATTCTGCAAGTATATTCAAGTTCTTCCAGGATGGATGGACACACACACACACACACACCCCAAATGTACTTTCCAACTCAGCTGTTTATCAAGATCATTTTGTTACCTCAAAATGTCCATTAGGAAGTTAAGACACAATGGGCAGAGAAATTAGCTTTCATCTCATGAGCAGGATAAAGAGAAGGAGCAGGCATTATAGCCACCACTTTCTATCCAGCTTCCTGTTAAGTGCATGAGAGACAGCATATGATGGCTCAAGTGCTTGGGAGACATAGAGGGAGTTCTAGGCTCCTGGCTTCAGCTTGGCCCAGCCCTGACCATTGCAGCCAATGGGGGAGTGAACCAGCAGATGGAAGATTCTCTCTCTCTCTCTCTCTGTAACTCTGTCTTTCAAATAAATAAAAATAAATCTTTATTTTAAAAAGATCTGTGTGTGTGTGTGTGTGTGTGGCACTCTGTCTTTCAAGTAGATAAACATGCAAAAAAGGAGAAAAGTTCAAAGAGTTTTCTAGTTTTTTAAAAATAATGCATGTAAAATTAGTAAGTAATCTGTTGTGAAAACAATCACAACCTAATGCAGACTGGACAGTTAATAACTTTTTCATAATATTGTTTTACGATTTTTATTAATTAATTTATCATTATTTATACTGAAGAGGCACCGAGACACTCCACTGGTTCACTTTCCTACCATGGCCATGACTGGTTCAGGGCAGAAGCTATGAACCAGGAACTCAATCCAGGTGTTCCAGGTGGGTGGCAGGAACTCAATTACCTGAGCTGTCGCTGCTGCCTCCCAAGACCTGCATTGGTGGGAAGATGGAATCTGAACCCAACTACTCGGACACTGGATGTGAAGCATCTTTACCTAAATCCTACATGATTGCCCCTGCTTTATAATGCTTAGAAAAACCCTATGCCAAGTCCTCCTTTATACACTTTAATTTAAATCTTACAAGAATTCTAAAAGAAAAGAGGAAAATGTCCAAAGGGCAGAAAGCTTTGCCTGTTCTGCACATCTGTTTCTCTCGAGATCTGACACAGTGCTGGAGATACAACAGGTACTTAACAAAACCTGCTGACTGAAGGTTGACACATTTGCCTAAGTGAGACACACATAACTCACAAAACACTTTTACAAGCCTGCCTGAGTGGCTGTGCCAGGCTTCCAGGGAAGGGCAGGGAGCTGGGTTCCTGGATCCTCGCCCAAAGCTCCTCTGGGAGTCTGGTCCTTCTAATATTGTTGTTCAGAGTATTAATATTAATCCTTATCAAATCGCATCTCTGCCAGGCAGATACAAGACATTTTCCTGCAGCCTGAAAAACAAGCACAATTTTAATCCATGAAGCACAGACACTGGCTGGCTGCCCCATCTTCCCACATCAAAGCTTTCAAGATCTCACTCAGTGTCTCTCTGGCCCCACTAACCTTCCTAGCAGCAGAGGAACCTAAAGACAGTAAGGACCTGAGATCAGCCAAATCACTAACCTGCTGGGGTATAAAGGCTCCTAACTCTGGGAGGCAGTGATCTCCTTACTAAGTTAAAAAAAATTTTTTTTAATTGATCCTAGAAAGAAAAAAGAGAAGCTCATCTGAATTCATCCTGAAATTCCAAACAGAGCCTCACAGTCCTAGGTCAGGGAAGGAATCAAACAGAGAACTCTTCCCCAGTCGGGGCATGAGTCGCTGGATCCCAGCTTGCAGAGACATAAAGGGAAGATCATTTTACACACCAATGAAAAAACTACCTCCCCTCCACCCGACTCTCTGCCTCACCCCCCCCCCCCCATCTGCTCCCATTCTCAGAGATCCATGAATTGTCAGCAAGCAGTGAAGATGTGGTTTTGTTTCCAAGGCAAGGACCTTGACCTTCCCTTCCACCTCCAGGCTGCTTGGCACTAACTCAGCTCAGACAGATTTTCTGAGCAGCTGCACACCTTCTCTCCAAACAGAATCCCTAGGAATTGTGCAAAATCCTCAGGCTTATCCTGGATTCCCTCTCAGGGTACTCCCAGAGGATCTGCCTTTGGGATGTTCCTCTGCCTGCTGAAGCCAGTCTCCATTCCAACAGGTAGGCAGGACTCACTTTCTGGATGTCCGCACCACACAGGAGATATGACGAATTGCAATGGAAAACTCGCAGGAAGCCATGTGCATCCAACTCACCTGCTTCTGGGTGCTGACGGCACCAAGGACTGCTTCAGAAAGATGAGCACACTAGGCCAAATCCCCAAGGTATAATTATCTTTGCTCTAAAACCCTCCACAGAGGCCCGATCCTACCGTATACACTTTTCTTAGCCAAGAAACAGATGTAGGGTATAAGCAATTTTCCACTGAGTACCTTCAAAACAGATGCAACGACCTGGCGAATGCTCCCTACGCCCAGAGCATCCACCGTTGGTGCAGGCCAGACACACAAACACTGAGATCATTTAGTTCTGCACTGTAGAAACGCCCATCATTTGCAGCCCACTCTCATGAGTTTTGCCACATGGGAACACCACTGCTACTATTCCACCTTTGCCTGTGCTTTAAACTAGTTCTTCTTAAGCAACTAAATATGCTGTACATGGAAACTCTGTATCTCCTCTAGGAATGGACAGACAAAACCAGTTGCCACAAAAGTAAAATCACCTGGGCTGATTATGATGTAGAGGGTAAAGCTGCTGTCTACAACACCAACATTCCATGTGGGCACTGGTTCCAGTCCCGGCTGCTCCACTTCTGACCCAGCTCCCTGCTAGAGCTAGGAAAAGCAGTGGAAGATGTCCCAAGTGCTTAGGCCCAGCCCAGTTCTGGGCATTGTGGTCATCTGCCAAATGAATCAGCTGATGGAAGATCTCCCTCTGTCTCTCCCTTCTTTCTCTGTTCACTCTGACTTTCAAAATAAATAATCTTTAAAAAAAAAAAAAAGGTAACCAGAATATAAACACAATGAAAGCATAAAGATGCCACCAAAAACCATGATCTCTCAATTACAAAGATAAGCAAACATCAGGGGATATAAAGGACATATGAGCACCTAAGAGAGAAGAAATGAGGAAGAATGAAGAGGAAAGATTAAAAGAACTTTATATGAATTGACATAGGTACTCAAGTGAGAAGACAAAATGTGAGGGCTTTGCTTCAGCATTCTTATTACATCTTGAGGCACAGGCCTAACAGTGTTTACTGGGAGCTGCTTTCAGAAATGTAAGACAGTCCCAAGGTCACAACTCTCACTCTGAAATGACCAAATAGGATGTAACTTCTCCTCAAAACATCCATGTTTAGGTTAGGGTCAACAGTTATAATTAATGTTTTCACATCATCTTTCCATGAAATATCTCAGACATCAAAGTCAGAGTCATTTCATAGCATCTCAGATGTGAAGAAGTGACCAATGCCAGGACTGCTAAAACACCCCAAGGCAATTCCTATCTGCCAGTTCACCCAGACAACACGAGGGCCACCCTGGACTGGAAACACTAATGGGAGGGAGAGTATTTTGACAAGATACAAGGAACAGCAAAATACTCTCTGTTCTACAAGATGGACCTTCAATAGCTCAAAGTCACACCAAGAGCTCAAAACACAGAGATGCTTCCAGCTGTTTTTCAGAATTCAGATGAAGACTCTTTTTCAACCTCAAAAATCTCTGCCACTTTATAGAATCCTCAAGTTCATCATGGGACCAAAAGGCAAAAGGAAAAGTCTGGCAATGATGGCCACTAAAGCATGACAGATTTTGTGCTTAAATTCTGCTATGGTTTGATTTATGTGTGATCAATCCCACAAACTCATAGCAAAGGTACAGCCTAAACCCCAGGATGCTCATCTGAAAATGGGGAGTACGGATGCTGTGAGGGCCATCTGAGGCCAAGCACATAAAACTCCGGCGCAGAGCAGGCCAACAGCTGCTTCTCCCTAAACTCCACAAGATCCTTGAGTCCTGTAGAAAGCTATGACATGGTGGCAGGCATTTGGCCCAGCAATTAAGATTCCTGTGAAGGCCGGCGCCGCGGCTCACTAGGCTAATCCTCTGCCTTGCGGCGCCGGCACACTGGGTTCTAGTCGGGTCGGGGCGCCGGATTCTGTCCCGGTTGCCCCTCTTCCAGGCCAGCTCTCTGCTGTGGCCAGGGAGTGCAGTGGAGGATGGCCCAAGTGCTTGGGCCCTGCACCCCATGGGAGACCAGGAGAAGCACCTGGCTCCTGCCATCGGATCAGCGCGGTGCACCGACTGCAGTGCGCCAGCCGCGGCGGCCACTGGAGCGTGAACCAATGATGAAGACCTTTCTCTCTGTCTCTCTCTCTCTCACTGTCCACTCTGCCTGTCAAAAAAAAAAAAAAAAAAAAAGATTCCTGTGAAAACATCCACATTCCACATCAGAAGCATCTGGATTCAGGTCCTAGCTCTACTCTCGACTTGCTTTCTGCTAATGCATACCCTGGAAGGTAGTAGGAATGGCTTAACGAAGTGGGTTCCTGCACCCACATGGGAGACCCAACTTAGACACCCTGCTCCTGGCTTTGGTCCAGCCCAGCCCTGATTCTTGTAGTCATTTAGGGAATAAAGCAGCAGAAGGAAGTGCTTGTTATCTCTTGATTTTTTTTTTTAAATTGATGAAATTCATACTAATTCAGCATTTGCTATCTGACATTATATACTACATCATTAATACATGGTTGCCTCTGTTCTGAATGTTATAGATGTACTAACTCATTTAATCTCACGTAATTCTGTGAAATAAGCATTATTATTATTATTATCTCCATTTTATGGATGAGAACACTGAGGTACAATCAGGTTCAGCAACTTGCCCAAGGTCACAGGGTTAATCATTAGCAGAGGCAAGGTTCAAACCCAGGTAATCTGGCTCCTCAGCACATACTCCTAACTCGCCATGCCAGGTGCCTCGGAGTGCCACCGAAAGTCAGACAGAGAGGGACAGAGAGACAGACAGCTACGTTATAAAACAAATACAGTAAAATGTCAAGGGAATCATCTAAGAAGTAGGCATGTGGATGTTTTCTGGACTATTTCAACTTTGCAGAACATTAATTTTTTTTATAATAAAACATTGGGAGAGCAAGAAGTGCCCAGAATGTCACTTCCTGCTCAAAAATGGAAGGGCACTAAAGAGAGGATGTCACTCATGCAAGGATGAAAGCATTCGCCCCTCCCTTGCCCCTTCGCCCAGTTAACCTCCCCGGGCCACAGAATCAAGTTACAGGTTATTCCAATAGCGGCACAAGGCTGAGAAAGAGAGAAAAGCAAATGGACTGTAAAACTGGGTCCAGTGCCAGCTAAGAAAAGCAACCATCTCCCCCATTGAAAGTGTTAATGGAAATGCCAGGCCACAGCCATCCACTGGAAGTTGTTCTGTGACACTGAGCATGGAACCAGATACAGCTGCTTCTAAAATGGCAAAGAATGCAGCTCTCCAACCATGCCTGCCTTTCAGCGCTGGCAAGCACCCAAGACATGTTAACAGATCGCGGTGCCTTGGGCTCAGCCGTTGAGCACCAGCTCTTAAGAGCCTCCCAGGGAATGAAAGAAGAAAAGAGTGAGGAAGGAGATTCCACCCAGATGAAGCGGAGCCAACCAGTGGAGGGCAGGACCAGGTGAGCGGCCAGCAGCCAAGCAGACCTCTGCTACGGAGGCATTTCAGGTTCTGCCCTCAAAGGCAACAGCTGTGGGGCCTTCAAGAATGCTCCTGGGACTCTTGCTCTCCAGGTTTCAATGAGACAAGCACTTGAACTGAAGGCTCAACAGCATCCAGACCAAGTCACGGGGTGGGAAGTGAAGTTGCAGAGAGAAATGGGAAGGAAAGGATGCAAACAAAATAACAGGGTCAAATTGTAGGCCACAAGCCAGGCAGAAGCCATGAGCCAGCAACGCCATCCAGGTCTCCCATGTCGGTGGCAGGAGCCTAAGTATTGAGCCATCATTTGCTGCTTTCCCAAGCATATTAGCGGGAGCTTGATTAAATGAAAATAAGGAGCAGAAACTAATATGTACCCATAATTTTAAAAATACAAAGTAAGTGACTGTGCACACACACATTGTTTACACACATGTATTCATGTGAAGGGTCTTCAAAAAGTTCAAGAAAACACATACTATGGAAAGAAATATGCATGGATTTCAAAAGTGTTTTGTTCCAAAACAACTTTATCTTTGAATTAGGCATTTCTTTCTTTCCTTTTTTCTTTCTTTCTTTTCTTTCCTTTCTTTCAGCTCCCACATATAAGGGAGAACAAGCAGTATTTGTTTTTCTGTGTCCAGCGTACTTCACTAAACATGATGTCCTCCAGTTGTATCCACTTTGCTGCAAATGGCAGAATTTCATCCTTTTTTATAGCTTAATAATGCAATTCCAATTTCTAAAAACTTTTTGAAGTAAACTCATACTCCTTAATTTTTTACACTACACATATAGTCCTTTTTCACTTTAAATGCAGATAAATATATATAAATATTTGAAATAGTATTTGATTTGCTGGGAATGCAATGGTATATTCTGAATTCAGATCTAACATGTCTTAGAGTTTGCTACAGTAAAGTGTCTACAATGTGTGAGACGTTCACAAAACTACTTAAATGTACAGGGTACAAGGCATACATTTGTATATCAAATTTTACAAAGGATGCAACTCAAAAAAAGAATTGCTAAATAATTTGCTATATTCAAAAAACTTAACACAAGACTAGAGTCCAACTAAAATAATTCACATAAAAGAATAAAATCATTATCATACCGAGAGCCTTCGAAGAACCCCAAGCAAAGGGCAGAGGCTGGCCCCAGGAACATGGGAAGTGGAGACTGCAATCCGATCAGGAAACTGCCATCTCTGTGGCTTCCCCTCCCCCCACAGTATTCCACCTTCCACACTGAAAACCTGGCTCTCACCAGTTCCCAGCCCAAACCTGGAACCATTTCACCAGCACCGGACACAGGCCTCAAGCTTATAATTCTTGTCATTTTAGTCCAGAGAGCTCTGTGGTGTGGACAGATACCCTGAGACTGAAGCACTGCTGGATGTCACCCACTAGACACTTAGCAGCATCCCCCAACAACCAAAAATGTCTCTAGACATTGCCATACGCCCCTTGTGGGGTGAAACTGCCGCTGACCTAGAGAACTTGAATTGCTTGCTCAAGTTACCTTCCTAAGCGCTCAGAAAAAAGCTCTGATTGGCCATCTTATTGCTCACATCTGGCAGATGGGCAATGGCAAGCCAGCATCCACAAGCTGACCTCTGATAGGCTCGTGGTTTACATGGGAGAGAGGCGTTCCTCTTGACTACTGCTCTACGACTTTCCCTATGCCCTCTAAGTCTGTGCCGTTCCGAGGAACCCTCTGCAAATGGTTGGACGTGTTCTGCACCTGCACTGTCCAACACAGCAGCCGGGACTAGAAATGCAGCTACTATGACTAAGGAATTGTATTTTTAAAACTATTAGTTGACTTTGATTGTAACTAGAGGCCACGAAATAGAAGAGCACAACTCTAAGTACTGAGAGAATTCAGGTCCCTTTAGACAACTGCTGGGACCCAGCGGTTGAATAAATGAATGGGTATGGGACGATACAGGGTCTGGGGCAGTAAAGATGGCTCAACCAAGACAGATGGTTCTAGTCATGGGGAAAATGGGAACTCACTCACAAAGAGTGAGGAAACCAGAAGCAACCCCTGTGCCCATTAGCAGATGAATGGATAAAAAAAATTAGGAACATGTTGGATATAATCAATGTGTATATGTGCATATATGTATATATTTACATATATATGTAACACATATACATATATATGTGTGTGTGTGTATATATATTTCAACCCCAGCAAGGATGGAAATTTTTACATATGGTACAATGTGGATGAATCTCAAAGGATTACGCTAAGTAAAATAAGCCAACCACAAAGCGACAAACGCCGTAAGATTCCATTTGTATGAGGTACCAGGAGTAGTCCAACTCAAAGAGACAGAAAACAGAATGGCAGCTGTCACAGGCAAGGGGGAGGGGAGAGGGAAATCAGTGCTTACTGGATAGAGTTTCAATTTGGGAAGATGAAAACGTTCTAGAGATGGGTGGTAGTGATGGCTCCAGAACAACACAAAAGTATATAATGTCACAATCTGTGTACTTAAAAATGGTTAACAAGGTCAATTTTAGCTCAGGTGTATGTTATCACCACTTTTACTAAAAGGAAAGAAAAGAAAAAGAGTACCAGGAAAACTTAACATGGGGTGGTAGACTGCACCCCCACTCATGACTTCATACCATGCCTGTATTCTGGAAACAAAAGAAAGAGACATGACCCCAACCCCACACTCTGGCCCTAAGGGCAGGCATCTCAAAGCCTGATTGACATCACCCCATAAACCTGTGAGTGACAGATACCTTCTTTCTTTGCAGGCTCTGGTTTTGGAGGGAGTATGGTGCACACCATGTTTACACAGGAGCTACCAACCACAGGATAATCAAAGAACAATGAACTCTCAACACAGGGTGCTGAAAGATCAAATATATCCATTCCTTTAACAAATACAACAAAGTTTATGAACCATCAATGAAAAGCCCCACTTAAGTCTCAGAGCCTCGAAGACAGCGTGTTCAAGGCAGAGCGAGACTACATTCCTTAAAGGTCTTATGGTTTTAAGTGGGATTGCACCTGCAAAAAAAAAAAAAAAAAAAAAAAAAAAAAAATCCTGGCCTGCTCATAGCTTATTATCATTCCTAGGGACCATCTGATTTTTTTAAGGATCCAATCTGGAATGCTCCCTGAAGCACTTCAGGACTCAGTATTCTCATTTCAATATTTCTGCTTTCAGCAGGCCCTGGCAGTCCCTGGGAGCTGGCAGCCAGCGTACTTTACCGTCTGAGACCCTTCACCCAGAGAGGAAAGAGAATCCGCATCCAAGTCGAGCACATGTTTTTATGCAAAGAAATCAAACCGTGAGCAATGGGAGGGCTCACAGGAGCCCTGTCATCACTCACAAAGATCTGTGAAGCAGACTCGGGCTCACCACCACTTCCACAAATCCCTGGGGCCTTCCTGTGCCCTGCTGGGAGGCCACCTGCCCAGCTTCCTGCTGGGTGCGCTTGCCGTGGGCTTTAAAGTGCTACAGGCCTTCCTCCAGCTGCTCTCCACCGCTGAACCAGTCATCAAGGAGTGGCAATAGTTATTTTTTTTTCCCCACAATGAGCAGACTTCTTACCCTGGTATGCTCCACGTTCACTATCACTTCCTCCGGGGCTCAATCAATACTCAAGGGGCAGCCTAGCAAGAAGGAGCACACAGAAGCTCCAAGGGCAGATAGGATAAGCTCCTAGTCAGGGAAAGTCAGAGAGAGCCAACAGGGAGAGATTGGGAGGGGCAGGAGGGAAGGTACTCACACCCAAGGTTCTCTCAGGTCCACCCCCAGCCTTGCAACCTAACAGGTCCCTAATCCTGTTACCTCTTATGGCACAGAGGTTTCCACCCCTCCCTGGGAAAACTGACAGGGGCACAAGGCATCAGACACTTTAGCAGCAGAGAAAGCAGTCGGATGGAGAAGACTGTGGAAGGAGGAGTTGTGAAACGAAGTCATGGTCGTCCAGCCAAATTGTTAACATGTTAAAAGGGTGCAGAGGGGACTGGGTGTTAGACCTGCCAGTTAAGATGCTCACATCACTGTGCCTAGGTTCAACTCCTGGCCCTGGCTTCCTGCTAACACAGATCCTGGGGGGCAATAGTGATGGTTTAAGTACCGGGATTCCTGGGGGGGGGAGGGCAATAGTGATGGTTTAAGTACCTGGATTCCTATCACCCACATAGGAGACCTGGATTGAGTTCCCAGCTCCAGGCTTCAGACCCAGCCCAGTTCCAGTAGTTGTGGGCATTCAGGGAATAAACCAGCGGATGGGAGCTTGTCTCTTTTTATCTGTTTCTCTCTCTCAGGGAATAAACCAGCGGATGGGAGCTTGTCTCTTTTTATCTGTTTCTCTCTCTCTCTCTCTCTCTGTCTCTCTCTCTGTCTCTCTCTCACACACACACACACAAATAAATTTAAGAAGGAAAAAAATGGAGAATATATTTTAGAAATATGTTCACCAAAATATGTTCAGCAGATTAAATTTCTGCTGCTTAACTGAGTATGTCTTGGCACTTTAACACATATTCTGACACAGTAAAATTCCACTGTCCAAGACATATGCACAGGACACAGACTTCTGTTTCTTCCTTTATTTGCAATTTAATTCAATTTAATGAATGACGCATTCCCTTTCATTTCAAGTCTCTTACATAGCCTCCTGGGCAGTAGACACCATACAATTTTCATGTGGTTGAAATCATTTCATTCCCTGATTTTCATTTGCAGTACCTATGTAGCCTGCAATCACATGCATTCTTGCTAAAATTACTAGACTTGGGAACAGTGCTATGACATAGCAGGTAAAGCCGCTGCCTGCAGTGCTGGCATCCTATATGAGCACCAGTTCAAGTCCCGGCTACTCCACTTCTGATCCAGCTCTCTGCTATGTCCTGGAAAAGTAGTGGGAGATGGCCCAAGTCCTTGGGCCCCTGCACCCACGTGGGAAACCTTGAAGAAGCTCCTGGCTCCTGGCTTTGGATCAGCCCAGCTCTGGCCACTGCAGCCATTTGGGGAGTAAACCATCGGATCAAAGTCCTCTCTCTCTCTTTCTCTTATTCTCTCTCTTGTTCTTGCTCTTGTTCTCACTCTACCTCTGCCTCTCTGTAACTCTGCCTTTCAAATAAATAATTAAATCTTAAAAAAAAAAATCATTAGGCTTCCCCCTGAGTGGTGAGGGTTGGATGGCATAGGCTGCTACTGAGGAATAGGATAAAGAAAAAGAAGAGGGAGAAAAGCATCAGGAAAAGGGACGACATGTGCAACTACTAATGGTGAACACCCATTACATGTGTATACGTGCACACTCAAATCTCAGGACAACAGAAAAACAGGTTTCTTTTCATATTATTTTACATAAGAAAATACAAGGAAAAAAATAAGCTCAAGAAAGCTTAGGCCAGTTGGCTGAGGTCCTTCACATGGAAGACAACAGTACTTAGAGCAAAGCCAGGGAGGAATAATTCAAGTACTGTTCTCTGAACCTCTTCACTAGTATACTACCTCCAGGTGGGTGTCCGGTCCACTTTGATGAAGATTAAAAGTAAAGCAAGTGGCCCTCCTCCCAACAGACATCATTAAGTTCATTTATCGCAGCCTCCTCTCTTCACAGGGATCAAACTTTAAAGAAATACATTTTCATGAGACCTGGAATTTGGTCTTCCCTTCTTTTTACTTTCAACACCTTTTGAAAGGATAACAGGAAAAAAAAAAAAAAAAAAAAAAAGGTCCTTGGAGATGAGATGCACAGAATTTGATGGCATCTCAACCAAGTTCTGACCATTACAGTTCCTGTGACAGTTAATTTGACCAAGCTACACTTTAAGGAGTCTTGTTTACACACAGCAACCAGGACAAGTGTCTCTCAGACAAATACAGACTGCCGGAGCATGGCACAGTGTATCTGTATGGATGCATCTACAAGTGCGTACTGAACAGTAGCTAAGAGCTTGAGATCCGAGTTTAAAATTCACCTCCCATTCTTACTGATTTGGAGGTTAACTAAACTTTTCTTTTTAAATATTCTTTATTTATCTGAGAAACAGAAATATAAAGTTCTCATTTGCTGTCCAAGACATATGCATTCCCCAAATGTCTGCAACACCCAAGGCTAGGCCAGCACTAAAGCTGGGAGCCAGGAATTTAATCCAGGTCTCCTACACAGATAGCAGAACCCCTAAAGCCACCACTGTTTTCCTGCGTTAAGAGGAAGCTGGAATCAGGAGCCGCAGGTGGGTATCAAACCAAGGCTCTCTGACTTGGGACACAGGCATCTGAACCCACATCTAAATTGAAGAGACAAATGCCCAACCACTAGTTAATTCTTCTTCATCTTAGTTTCATATCCGTAAGACAGGGATCATAATTATTACATCTTGTGAGGATTAATAGAACAGATGTATATCAGTTTCTTAGCACAGGATTTGGCACAGGGAAAGCATTCCATCCCTACTAGTATTTATTACTAATTTGACTCAAGTTCCCTTTTCCTTCTCAAATGCCTTAGTACCTTTTCATTTTCAAAACAACTCATACAATCAGGGAGAAAATGTAAACAATGAAGATAAACAATCCATTTAATGCACCACAACTTTATACACGCTGATGTCATAAAATATATTTTGTATTAATTTCATCTAAAATTCATTTTTGTAGTATAAACAAAGTATGGTTTAGATGTTGGTTGTTTCCTGTTTGGAATCAGCACCAAGAATACCCCCCCAAAAAAAGAGGAAAACTAAGATGTTTCTTTAAGAACTGATTTCTTTTTTTTAATAATACAAAGCAGATTTATTTGCATGCACAACAATGAAGATAAGAAGGAAAGCCATCTCTGGGCAAGTGGAAGCTACCAAGAACTTGGGACCCACTACATTCAGCTGAAGCCTCAGCAGGCCTTTCTAATTTCTCCATACAGGCAAGATGGTATTCCAGATAATCTACTTTTTTTTTTTTTTTTTTTTTTTTTTTTCAGGAACTCCCCCACAAAGTGAAAGAGATCTTTTTCACCAGTGTCAGAAGCTGAAGTCTGCAGGTCTTGCAGCTGCTTGCTTTTAATACATTCTCAAGTACAGAGCAGACTTTAAGGCTGGCATGCTAGTTCCCCAGTTATCTATATCAGGCCTCTGCTGGAGAGGGAGTCGAGGGTAGGACTGATTTTCTTATAAAAGTCAAATTTAATCCTAGAAAAGTGAAAAGATGGAATGCAACTCAAGTTTTGCTGCAGAAAACTCACCATTTTGCTCCTTAAGAACATGGACTGTGACATTCACCTTTGCATCTGAGTCACCAAGCACTGTTCCTGGGACATAGCAGGACCTCCATCATTTGTTAGAAACATGATGGGTGGGAAGGAAGGGAAAAGAGGGAGAAGGAGGAGAAGGTATATGGATGAGTGGGAAGGAAGATGGTTGTGGACAGGGGTGTAGGTAGACGGATAAATGTGTGTATGTGTGTGTGGGGGGGGAGTTTTTTGGGTGGATGTGGATGGGCAAGTGGGTGAATCCATGGTAGATATGTAGAAGCCAGCACAAATGAACCAATCTTATGTTGCAAATTTGCATTAGTTATTGATTCCTGTGCAACAAACTACCTCCATCTTATTGTATTCCACCAACAAGTATTTATTATCTAAGTATGGAGTTTCTATGGAGCAGGAATCCAGGAGTGGCTGAGCCAAATAGTTCTGCCTCAAAATCTCTCACATGTCAGCAGTCAAGGTGCTAGTGGGGCTGCTTACAGGGCCCTAAAGGAAATTTACCCAAGCTCACTCAGGCAGCTGTCAATGGAGGAGTCCCTCACCCCAGGAGCTTCTCCACAGTGGTACAAACAACAAGGTTCCCTTAGAGCAAAAAATCCAAGAGAGAGGAAAAGAGAAAGACAACTGAGACCAAAGACAGACTTCTGCCATCAGATCTTGGAAGCAACACACCACCACGACGCTGCAGATCACACAGGCCAACCCTGGCACGGTGTGGGAACAGAAGGTACAAGCGTCTGACATCAGGAGGCAGGGGCCACTGGGAGATGTCTTGGAGGATGCAAACCTCAAGGTCATCAAACCTTCTGAATCCGAAAGCCAAGGTCAGACAGCGACAAATGAACACAGCACCACAGGCAGGGGTATTTTTGCACAGTTGCAAAAGCACACACAAATCACTCATATTATGCTGCAAAGATAAAAAAGGAAATATCCATAAAGAAGAAACAGTAATCATCCATTGATGCAATGTCAATCTGGATTTTCTTCCTGACCCAAAAATGACTGAAATGTTCTTGCTGCCCAACTTCCAACTCATGGCAATAATTCTTTTCATTCTTAAAATTCAGGACTTGATTCAGAAAACACATCAGTGCCCAGAAGGCGAATTTCCAAAATCCCTTCTCTTGCCTTCTGGAACAGACTAGAACGAAAGGAAGAAGAGTTCAAATCACAAAGGAGTCTATCATGTCCAGCTCTCAGCAGCTGCACCAAAAGACAGGCTCTTGCACAATTGATGTCCAGCATGAAATACAAGGAAACACCTTTATCCAGTACCTTATGACCCAAGGCTAAATTAGAAGACTAGTCTGACATCACCAAGAGCTTTGCACTGACTTCCGTCCTGTTTGTCACTCAGAGCTGGAATAAAATGAAGTCATAACTGTTAGATGCTGAGTCTCCGTTATTTGATCTCTTCTACGGCTGTATCCAGCCCTTGGGTGTCCTTGTTTGAGACATTCTTCCTTATTCCAGATGTTTCAAGAGGATGGTGGGAGGAGCCACTGTGTACTAATAGATTATATTTTTGAGCTAGGAATTAAAGAGAACGAAATGGCGACTATACTAAGCAGCCACTGAATGACAGAGAATGGATAGTCCTGATGTATGGCTGCCTTCTGTTGCCATTCTCAGACCTTCTGTGACATGAGATGACACCAGGAGAGCTTCAGAGTTCTAATATAATCACAAAATCAGTAAACCATCACTAACACCTTAGATGACACATTTTACTGTGTAGGCAGCCCTGTGCATCTTTTATTTTTATTTATCTGAATGGCAGAGTGACAGAGAATAAGAGAGAGAGAGAGAGCTATCTTCCATCCACTAGTTTACTCCCCAAATGGCCACAAGCCAGGCAGAAGCCATGAGCCAGCAACGCCATCCAGGTCTCCCATGTCAGTGGCAGGAGCCTAAGTATTGAGCCATCATTTACTGATTCCCAAGCATATTAGCAGGGAGCTTGATTAGAAGGGGAGCATCAAGAACTGGAATTGAGGCTCTGATGAGAGATGCCAGTATTGCAGGCAGCAGCTTAACACTGCGCCACAATGCTGGTCCCAGGATTGTGTATCTGAGGGCTTCACACCAGAAGAATCAACCAACTAAAGATAAAAAATGTTAAGTGGGGGAGAGATGGAACTGCATCTATATCGGACATGTACAAAGTTTCCTTGTCATTGTTCCCTAAACAATACAGTGTAACAACTATTTTCAAAGTCTGCATTGCTCTAAGTGCTTTAAGTTATCTATACATGATTTAAAGTACATGAGAGGATGTGCAAAGATGACAGGTAAATACCATATTATTTTACACAATGGACTTGAACATTAGGGGATTTTTTTTTTATCTGAAGGGAGACCTAAAACCACCCTCCATGGAAGGGCACAGAGTAGGGAAAGGCTGTTAAAAATTAACACAAAAAATTCATTAAAAAGACTGTTCTCAACAATAAGTTTATTCATGGTAAAACTAAATAAATAAGGGGCCGGCGCAGTGGCACAGTGGGTAAGGCCACAGCCTGCAGTGCTGCCTTCCCATATGGGCGGTGGTTCGAGTCTTGACCGCTCCACTTCCTACCCAGCTCTCTGCTAGGGCCTGGAAAAGTACTGGAAGATGACCTAAGTCCTCGGGCCCCTGCACCCACGTGGGAAACCTAGAAGAAGCTCCTGGCTCCTGGCTTTAGATCGGCCCCTCTCTGGCCATTATGGGGAGTGAACGAACAGAAGGAAGACCCCACACACACTCTCTCTGCCTCAGCCTCTGCCTCTGCCTCTGCCTCTCTGTAACTCTGCCTTTCAAATAAATAAATATTTTTTTAAAAAGTAAATAAATAAATAGAAAAAGTTTTAATCACGTTCTAGAATTAATTACCCTTGCATCTGACTTTGTTCGACTGAAACTCAATTACACACAGAAATCAATCAAAACACGCTTTGCTTAAAGCACAGGTAAACCATGAGGAGCTACAGGGCAATCGTGAATTAGCAAAAGCTTTATTACCTGCCCCAATTCAAATGGCACATTTTCACACTTGCTTTGTTCAAAGGCTCCACGGAGGAAGGGGTCCTCGAATGACACCTTCATTCTCCGCAGATGCTCTTCCAGGCATTTCAAGCAGAAATTGTTTGAATATTTCAAGTTAACAAGAAGTAGAAACCATCCCGGCAGGCAACCTTTCAAGTCCTAATTCCAGGAAACCAACATGTCAATTAAAGCACTTAACCCTGGGCCTATTTAGTAATTAATACTCAATACCAGTTTAGAAGTGATGTGACATTACAAGGTATCCTTCTGCTTAATTTGTGCTTTGGGTATCTCAGCATCAGAAAGGAGACCACAGGTCATCACACAGTCTAACACTGTTGTCCCCTGAGCCCCCCACACAGTGGTCCATTTGGAAGGCAGTCAATGTCATTGTCACCCTGTAGTCCACTTGACTTCACTCCAGCAGCACACTGGGTACAATTCCCAGAGCAGCCTGCTGTGCAGCTTGATCACTCACTGTCACTCTCACAGTATATTCCACACTCCTCCTTCGGCCCCTGCCTCGCCTCTGAGCCATCTCCCATGTGTGCGCTATCTGAGCCACGTGCTTCTCCCAGTTCTTCTTCAGCTGATCCAGTTCTGTCCCGCAGACTGTTGGCACCGTGCTCTCTCCTGGGGCCCTGTGCCCCCAGCTCATCCTGAGGCTGACTTCTACCAGAAATCCAAATCCTGTCGCAAACACCTACTTCTCAGAGAGGCCTTCCCTGGCCAAACTGCACATCACCCACCACCCCTTATCACCAGCTGTGGTTTCTGTCTGCATATATTCTTCAGTATCCCTATTATCTGCCACATGTGTACCTACAAAGTACCCTCTACAAAACCAGCAGGCAACAAGAACTCAGGCTTTCATGTGACGGAGAAGGCTCAAAGTGCCCGGCATAATTCTAAGCACTTCGGTTCTCACAACCACCCTATAAAGCAAGCAAGAGTATGACCCTCATCATAAAAAGGAGAACCCTAAAACACAATAACTAAATCATAAAGCTGGGAATAAAATGCAAGCCCTCTGGGAAGACGTCCCACACCAGGGTCCTGCTCACTTTGGTCTCCCAAAGCCTGGCAGGCAGGGACAGAGGAAGGCAACTGGTGCAACTTCTCCCCCAGGCAGGCAGATCGCCTTCTCCCTGATCACACCCAAACTCTTCTAACACAGGGACCCTACGCCCACTCCCAGCACCGCACTCAGATCCTCCATCACAGATGTCATTCAGAAGTCATTCAGCAGGGGGGACTCTGCCGGTAACTTCGTCATTCACAGAGCAGTGATGTTAATGATGCAGAACGCATCTCCGCCTTCATTCAACACACCCAAATCCCCTCTCACTCACTCACTGCTTTTCAGTTTTCACTCCAAATCAGGAGTGAAGCTAGAGAGAACAAGCAGGGTCTGTTGATGTACTTGTTGTAATTTTTTTGTTCGTTTGTTTTCGCCCCAGCTACGATGCACAGAGATACCCGGATCTCTGGACCAATAAATAAGAAGTGAACACCAAACCCCGGGCCAATTTCCTGATAGCAATTCATCAAATCAGGCATAACCGCAGCCTACAAGCCGCTCCTGCAACCCCAGTCTCATTACATTTCTGTCTTCAGGAGGCAGCACATTCCCAGGGCTGAGACGCAGCCTGTTGCTTCACCATTATACCACCCAGCAAAAGCCACCCTGCCGTCCCAAGTGCCCCTCCTTCGGGAGCTGCTGGCTGAAAGCTCACTGGGATGTCAGGGATGCAGCTATTCCTACTCCTCAGGGTAGTGCTATTTTACCCCAAAGCTACGTAGCCCAGCAACCCTGAGGAAACCTGATTGGCTTCTTTGGGGACATGCTTGTAAAAGTCACTGCTCTCTTCACTTTAGAGAATTTTAATGGCCGCACTTCTATTTCCCTACAGTCTTAAAATACTCAGAAAGAGATGAGCAAAAATTAACACCTCTTGTGGAACAGTCTTCCTATTTCTTTGTACTGGACTTTGTGTGTGAGAATACAGACCAGGATTAGGAACGATGCTTCACCTCTCCCAAGGAGAGCTTGGTCAATGAACCTGATAGTAACTGGTCCAAAGGGGCTCTTCACAAGTGTAGCCTTTCAGGTTACCAGCACCTGCCAATGACTCCCATGTCTGGGGCTGCACAGCTAAGATGGTTCCAGCACCAGGCCATGAGACCAGAAATAATGAATCAGTCCCTAATAATCCATGAGCTCAGCAAGATGCCAGGGTTCGGCTGTACCCTTGACTCCAGAGAGTCATCTTCAAAGTATGTGCTGGTGACTCAAGAGGAACTGACCTATAACGTGGACCAGGACGAAGCGCTCACCGCCCCTGTAAAAGCTGCTGAGTCCACGGCCCTCAGGGAGCAATCACGGGGCCTGTGTATGAGTGAGACAAGGGAGGCGGGATGGACCAGTGCAGGATCAGCCACTGAACGCACTGACAACTGTGATATTTTGTTCCTCATGGACTTTGTCATGAAGTTTTAAGTGCATGAACTATTATTTGTCATGATGACTGGGATTTTTAGTGTCCCTGAAATTTTGCACCTGAAGGAAGGGACCCATCTGCCTCACCCGAGTCTCAGCCCTGGTCTCAGCTCAGTCAGTAATAGCTTATGTCCTATCCCAAGCTTCAGAACGTTTCAGGTTCTGTGACTGCTGATACATACCTGTCAGTCATGTTGCTTGGTTTAATCCTCACAGCAGCTCCAAGAGCTAAGTACCACTGTTATCTCCATTTTACCCAAGTCACTCAGCACCAGACCACCTGCGTAACTTGCCCAAGGATGCACATTATGAAGAGCAGAATTCAAGGTCTTCACTCCCAAAGCCAGCAGATTGGGATCTGCAGCCATCCTGGTAACTATCCCTTCACAGGCAGCCTTGAGCACCCTTCTTTAACTCCACTACCTTTGCTTTAAAAGAAAGGGGAGAGGTGGGCATTCGCTCTAGCAGTTGAGATGCCATTTAAGATGTCCCCATTCTACGTCAGAGAAGCTAGGTTTGGTCCCCAGTTCTGGCTCCTGATTGATGTGGACCCTGGGAGGCAGCACTGATGGCTTCTGCCACCCATGTGGTAGACCTCAACTGACTTCCTGGCTCTTGGCTCCTGCCCAGCTCCAGACCCATTCCATCCATATAGGCATTTAGGGAGTGATCCAGTAAATCGAAGCACTCTTTCTCTCTGTATCTCAAATAATAAGTACATAAACAAATGGTAGCTGATGACAATTACATTATTTTCTTTTTTTAAAAAAATTATTTACTGATTAAAAGATTTATTGATTGGTTTTAAAGCAGAGTTACAGAGAGGCAGAGGCAGAGAGAGAGAGAGAGAGAGAGAGAGAGAGAGAGCACTCTTCCAACCACTGGTTCACTCCCCAAATGGATGCATTGGCCAGAGTTGTGCCTATCTGAAGTCAGGAGCCTCCCTCTGGCCTCACAGGGTGCAGGGTGCCCTTGGTGCAGGGGCCCAAGGACTTGGGCCATCTTCCACTGCTTTCCCAGGCCACAGCAGAGAGCTGGATGGGAAGTGGAGCAGCCAGGACTCGAACCAATGCCTTATAGGATACCGGCACTGGCACTGCAGACATCAGCTTCACCCGCTATGGCACAGCACTGGCCCCTAGATTATTTTCAATACCAGCCCAAACGCAGCTTGAAAGATTATTAGACTATCTCAAGCTAAACCTAAGTCATATGACACTTACCCTAAAAAGAATACTTACACAAATAAGCTGCTGAGGTTCCCATCAACACTTCAATATGATTAATGCACCACAGGAGAAAACAATCGCAGCTCCCCAGCCTGAGCTAATGCCAAATGTGCTGAGATCCTGGTGAGGTGTGCACACATCTTAGACAAGGAAATCAAGAGCATCGAGGGGAAGAGGACCAGGGGTGTGTTCGTTTGCATCTGGGAAACATCAAAGCAAGAGCTAATTTTAGGCCTGGCTGCCCTGTTGGAATCCCTTTACCTTAATTACACACTTCTGCTTAATTCAGCTGAGAGACTGGTCCTGATTCTGCCAAAGGAGACAAATTCAATGCACACCCCAACTCATCTATGGGTAAAATTAGTATAGCTTGTAAATGTATGTATAGAATCTATTTCTTCAGCTGAGCTCAGGATGCTTGCAAACAGTAACTCATCTACAAATGTCACATGATACATTTTCAAAAAGCTTATGTAGGAGCCTGCGTTGTAGCACAATGGGTTAAACCAGTGCTTACAATGCCAGCCTCCCATACCAGAGTGCCCATTTGAATCCCAGCTGCTCTACCTCCAATTCAGCTCCCTGCTAATGCTCTTGGGAAAGCACAGAACAATGATCCACATATATGAGCCCCCCACCTATGTGGGAGACCAGGATGTTGAGGCCAGTTAGGGAGTAAATAAGTGGATGGAAGATCTCTTTCTCTTTCTCTTTTTCTCTCTTCCTCCCTCTCTCCCTTTCTTTTTGTCACTCACTCCTTCAAAGAAATAAAGCTTTTTTTAAAAAGAAAATGTTAATATAGGAACAATCTGGAGCCTATCAACAGAAAGAAACAGTATCCCATATCAGAAATGGCATCCACAGTTCAATTCCTGTGCTAATTCCAATATGAGAATGACCCTGCAGACAGACACATACACACTTGTTGAAAACGATGACATGGTCACTCAGCTCTCTAGCTGCATGGCAAGAAAATGACCCCACACATCCAATCTATTTGCTCCCCGATCCGACTCCCTGCTCCTGGAACTGATTTCCCAAAAGCTATTAAGCATAAGGGATCTATCACTGAAGGTAGAAGTCATTACAAATATTTTAAGCATTTGCTACATTCTTCTTAACTAATCGTGCTAAATCAAGTCATTGGGCGTGTTCAAAATGGGTTGTTTTAACTGGTTTAGTTTCAGTGCTTCAATGACCCATTCCAGTTCTCTCAGGTTTCCTACAAGGCTGCTATCTTTTTCACCTGGAATCAAAGATGCAAAAAAAAAAAAAAACAAAAAACAAAAAAAAAAAACCGTGAGCCAAACTGCTCCATAACACCTCGCCACCCTATGGTGACCACAGGGGATGCTGTCCTAGGACACGGCGTCATTTCCTTCCTAACAGGTAGCAAGTAAACAATTAAATCCTGGAAATGAAGTGCATTTTCGCTTCTCAAAGCACAAGGGAAAAAAAGATGAGACAGTACTACCTGAAAAGTTCGATTTGTCTCGGGCTCATTGCAATAATCTTCAATTGTGTTTGACTCTCAGGAATAGGGTATCTAAAGGAGTTCGCAATGAGACTTGGGACAGATAGGCATTTCAAACTTTTCTTAATCTTACCATGTATGTTTCCAAACAAGGAATACAAACTAATTCTTGGAGTCCATCAAGAACATTCCTATGCATGTCTAAAACGATAAGGCTACCAAATTGGCCACTGTGATCACACTCGACATCCTTGGAAAAAATTCAACTCGTGAACAAGGTTTCAGCTTCTGCTGCAGGAAGCCTTCGCTGACCTGCTACCCCTTTCAGATGACAGCAAGAACAGCCTGCCACATTCCTGCAACACCTGCAATGTCTCCGTCCTGTAGTCAGCGTGCTTCCCCATGCAAATCAAGACACTGACAAACCCTCTGAAAGTCACACACGCTCAAGAAATGATGAACCTGTGGAGTTGCGAACAGCACCAAAGGTAGGGTTGGGAGGGACGTGCAGAGAACTGGACTGAGAGGTAGAAGGCCTCTGGCCTGCATCCTGCTCTCAACCAAATCTTACTCAAGAACTGCCAGTCACTGTCCTCAGACGGCTGCATCTGTACAGCAACTCCCTCAGCACCAAGTTACTCTGAGAACAAAATGGCATTTTATTTTGAAAAAATTACATAAAAACTATTAAAGGGGGAAGGGCGAGAACACAACATCCAATTGGCCACTGCAGTTCCATGAAGCACTTAGCTTGTGTATGAACAGAGTGTAAAGAAATAAATAAATACCAGGTTTGAGGATCCACAAACACAAAACAACATCTTACTACTAAACACTACATCCCCAGCACCTTACGCTTTAAGAAGGCATTCAACCGACAGTTGATGATTAAAGTAGGCCATGAGTGAACGGTTGATGATAACAGTAACAACAACACTGATAACAATAACATACTAAGTACTTCCTGCATACCAGGTACTCCTGGAAGTACTTCATATGCCTGAATCCACTTAAACTTCCAGCAACTTAAAAGGTGTACCGATGATCACTTTACGAGATGGGCACCACCATGACTCCACTTTATAAATACAAAAAAAGGAGACAGAGGTTCCCACCTAACGTTTCATCCACTCTGGGAGGACCACTGGGTGACTGCACACGTGAGGGTATGAAAGAATAAATGATGGGAAAGATATAAAGACAAAGAAAGCACTTATTTCAAAGACTGCTCACCCAACTCTTCAATTAGATTCTTTGGAGATTCTAAAAACACAGTATTTATCTAAATAGAAAATCTATTTAAGAGAAAATTATTCATATTTGGAATCATGCTATTCAGATCTCACTGTGTGTTCAATGGTTTTGAATCCAAACGATGTGAGCCAATTTTAAGACAGCAAAGTCCAGAGCTGGAATGCTCACCAGCGGTTTCCAAATCATCTCACAGAGAACCTCATTGTACTCCACACCATTCAGATGAAAGGACTTTGCTTGATTTTCACAACTTCAAAGGGGAACACAAGTCAACAATGGTCCATAAATCAGTAACCATGAAGCAGAGAGAAAGACGACAGAAATAAATAGTAAGTCGGCAAAAAGAAAAGAGAAGCAAATATTTATGTCAAAAGGCAAACAAGTTTCACTTTATGATATATTCTGGAATCTCCCTCTTCTCTAAGAAAACCAAGCATTAAAGCATACATGCTCCTCGCTGTGAAAGACAATTTTTGTGCTTGTTTTGCTTTGTTTTAAATACAACAGAACGTGCATTCTCGGGGTATCAACATCAGAGTTTTGGGGAGCTTTGAGTCCTGCTCTGTCAATCACAAAGGGCTTCAACTTCAACTCCTCCCAAGTTCAAATCTACAGTCACTATAATCCACTGACCTGACTGAAAACACACTGCAGTCATCATGATGTGACACAGGAGTCCTGCTGCCAGACCACACACTCTCCTAGGCATTGATAATTAATACGTTTTATGAAACCGTAATTATCTCATCATGACATTCACCCCACATGGTATGTTATGTGTGCATTAAAAGCACTGGTTTATTAGGTATAAATATTTAAAGTATACCATCATTTTTATAACTCTGTTTTGGCATTTCTTCCCTTTTTAAATGCACCATGGAAATTGCCAGAGTGTCTCTGGACTTGTGCCCGGGACTCTGGAAGGGATGCAGCGTCTCCCTGGCCTGGAGGAGAGAGGTAACAGAAAGGGCCTCTGCCTCTTTTCTCTAAATTGCACCTTGCAGATGAAGTAAAGGAGCACGTGCCTTGCCCAGATTTCAGCCAAGAGATGAGCAGAGGGTGGGAATTAGAACCCCAGGCCAGTCTCAGCTCAAGTGGTCAGGAAAGCCCTCTGCCTAGGTCAAGACCTCCTCCCAGAGCCACTTAGGATGGGCCAGATGACCAAGGAACTCAGCCAAGAAGCCCAGCCACCTGTCTTCAGATTCAATCCAGCTCCAGGCAAAACGGCACTGCAGGAGAAACAGTCCTTTGCTTTTTTTATTTTAAGTTACATAATGAAGTCTCCAACCCTGCAAGGTTAAGAGGGATTTTAAGAGCCTGGCCTCGGCGGCGGGCAGATAGATGCCCTCACTTACAATACATGATGCAACCGAGAAACCCTATGCAAAATACACACATGCCCGCTGTAGGGCACTCAGTACCAACCACTGACACAGAATTAATACTACATTTTTTAATATCTTAAAGTCAGGAAGGGAGCTACTCTTACCCCGATTTTACTGGAATCAAACTGAAGTTCAAAGAGACCAAGTCACTTGCACAATGTTAGTCAGCTGGGGTTAGAGAAACCACAATAAGAAGTTGAAGTCAGCATAACTCCCAAGAACAGTGGGCTGCCACATTTTATAAGTCCTCAAAGAAGCCAAAGTGAGAGCTAAAAGGTCCTCCCACCTGCTACAGCAGCATCGTCCGAAGCAGCACTCAGGGAGTCTACAGCATTCTGCTGCTCAGTTATCCAACAGAGAAGTCCAAGAGCCAAAAGTGCCCACTGGGCTCTTGAAATGGAGCTAGTGTGGTGAGGGAATTAAATGTATCATTTTATCCCATTCACCTGTAATTACTTCATTTTAAGTAGCATACCCATTGGCCAGGTAAGCTCTAGAACACAGGGTGACCCAAAGCAGGACTGGCAGTAAGACGTGAGCACAACTCAGGCCAATGCTATTTCCACAAACCCAACTTCAGAAGTCATGTGTGCTGATTCATCCTGTTACATCCATCATTTAACAAGTCTGAAGTTCAGCTACTGATGAGAAACTGTGTCCTAAGTCACGATGGTTTTCATGGGATACCCAATTAATCCTCCTACACCCACGAGCTGCATTCTCAACAGTCTCTGGAAATATGATTCAGAGAGGCTATGTAGCTTGCCCAAAGTCAGAAGATGTCAGGAGCCAGGATTTAAAACATGTAGGTATGGACTCTGGCTTTTTTTAAACTTAAACCTTAACACGAACAGAGTTTGCTAGTATCATTAAGCCTGAGTAATTTCCTTCCTAATTACCTCCAAGTGTTAAAAGGATAAAATGATACATGAAACTGAAAATGCATTGAAGACAGAAAACAAGTCCAAGTTGTTATCTGCACACAACTTCTTAAAACTTAAAAAATGAAGCAAAACAAAAACTCAGCTTTTCAGAGCCTGTTAGTGGAGGCTCAGGACATAAAAATCCAGCAACAAAACTAGAGCAGTAACTGGAAACCTGCAAGAACCTCTGCACACGGTACTTGCATCGACACTTGTCCCAAATTCAGGGGATACGTTTTTTAAGCCTATGATTCCTGGAAGCTGGGCGCTATTTGTGAGCTGAAGTTTAAAACAAGCATACTTGTTGACCATTGGCAACTTGTACTAATAAACAAAGTAATCCAGACGGCAGGAGACTGAAGGGTTGGAAGACTTTCCTCACCCATCAGAGCCACCACCTGCTACCAACAAGATTTCTACCAATAATGTGGACACCTGCAACTGCCAGCCTGCCACCTACAGAAGAGGACAAATCCCAAGCTTATCCACTATGCCAAAAATAAAAAACTTAAAAAACAATAAATAAACGACACTGAGAGACAGTGAAAGGAACCTCTGGACCTCATCATCAGACCAGGTTGCAGTTCTTGCTTCCGTTGTAATTAGCAGCTGTTTTTCAGTTCAAGCATTAATATGAGCCCAGCTGTCCCACTCTGAAGACAACCAGAAGGCCAAGAGCAATTACACAGGGTTAAGTTCTGTAAGCATAATTAGAAAGAAGTCGTGTTTTCTAAAGCGTCACCACTAATGTGAAATAGCTTCTCCTCAAACTCCTCCTAGTGGATATATATTTTTTTTTATCTTTGCCCAGACTCATTCATTGATAGTATTTTTATGCCCTGATAGCTTTAACATACTTACCAGCGCTCTGAGGATATGTTTTCTCATTTGTCCCTTACTCAACTTTGGGGGCTAAGCAGGTTAGTAAGGATTAATCCCTCTATGACAGCTGACTTAGCAAGGCTCAGAAAGATGCAGACAATTGCCTATGATCCTCGGACCAGTAAGTGGCAACAAATGAGCCTAGAACCTAAACTGCTAACTTTTACTCCAATGCTCTATCACAAAATTATTCATTCCAAATGCCCCCTATTCTGACACCACTGAGAGCACTGTAATTATTTCTGAACAACCAATAAGTCCCAAAAAATGGCAGTTTTTAAGGATTAATAAAAAATAATGTAAAGCATGGATTAAAGCAGGCAGAGACTAAAGATAATAAGGCTATATGATCACACTCTAGGATCTGCATTTTCAATTTTGGCTGCACACTGGATTCACCAAGGAAATCTTTTAAAAAACCTACCTATATCCATTCCCCATTCCCAGACATTTTGATTTAACTGGTAAAGCATGATTTTTTTACACATAGTCAATATTGTTTTAGACCTACCCCATTTGACTCCCACGTAATGCTATGAACAAGAACCACCACACAAGTCAAAGTTTGATGTAAACAGTACCTGGGTCAGGAGTAGCAGGTGACATCACTGTGTGATAACAGCAATGATTTAAAAAAAAAAAAAAACTAACAGTTGTGTGTTCCTTTTAATGACTATTTGGGAAAGATCAGCTATCTTTTTCTGTTTGTCTTACAGATTTTACAGGCTAAAGTTTAGAAACTGAGTTGATCAAAAGAAAACGATAGGTGAAAACTAGTTTGGATACTACACAGGTGAGAAGAAACTGTGAAGATGGTTCAACCAAAGTCTAGGTATCAACTGATGATGATGATGATGATGAAGATGATGATGATGATAACAGGGTCCTGAGGGCAGAAGAAACAGCAGCCAACGGGGGAAGAAGTATGGGAAAGCAGGAACTAACTCCAGACAAGAGAGAACAAAGAGCTCACACAACTCCCAGGCAAACTGTAGGAGGACAAAGTTGGGCTCGGCACTTTGCTCCACACACTAGAAACACCTTGTAGGTTCTCAACAAGCAACCCACCATCAGCAGAATGGAAAAGCTAATAAGGAGGTTACTGATGGAAAACCAACATCTAAATCAACTGCTTAGACTTGTTCCCTTGGAATCATCAACAGATTGCCTGACAATGGGAGCCACCTACCACGGCTGCCCGTCAAAGAGCAGGCCCACGGTAAGGCAGGCTCTCCTTCTTTAGTAGAAACTTCTAAAACCTCGCGCGGGACAGACATTATGACAAAGTGGGTTGAGTGGCTGCTTGGAGATATGTCTTCACTCCCTATCAGTATGCCTAGGATCCCCTGTTTCCTATCCAGCTTCCTACTAATATACCTGAGAGACAGCAGATGATGGCCCAAGTATTTGGATTCCTGCAACCCACATGGGAGACCTGGATTGAGTTCCTGGCTCATGGCTTTGGCATGGCTCAACCACGGCTCTTGCAGGCATCTGGGGGACAAACTAGCTGATGTTCTCTATCTATCTATCTCTCTGTCTCTCCCTCTCTCTCTCTCTCTCTCTCCTGCTCTATCACACTCTGTCACTCTGCCTTTCAATTAAATAAATTACATTTAGAAAGAAAATCAGCTGATCCCTTAATTTAATAAAAGTCTATAACACATCTTAAAATAAATAAATAAATAAAACCACATGAACATAGCTACCAGGCCATCCCTGAGCACATGACCATCATCAAGTCTCATTCTTCTAATTTCAGATCCAACCAAGGCACTATCTATGTTATAAACATAGTTAGCCCCAAATATGTTTGCTAATATGCAGAGGAAAAACTGAAGTGGTATATGTGCACAGAAACAAATGACAATAAATCACATTTTGAAAAAGTTATTTCCTTTCTAATTCTCTTCAACCCCTGGTGATTCTGAAGCTTAGCAGGCCAAAAAGTTTCCAACTAGAAAGGGGTTCCCCACCTCTGTAACACTGGTAATGTACAGTATTTAATGAGCAGACAAGACTCAGCACTTGTATGAGGAAAGCAGCCATTCAGTCTAATAAGTAAGATGCTTGTGTCCCACATCAGAGTGCCTGGGTCCCACATCAGAGTGCCTGGGTTCCATTCCTAGCTCCCACTTCTGACTGCAGCTTCGCATCAGTGCAGACCCTAGGAGGCAGGACACACTCAAGTAATTGAGTTCCTGCCTCTATGTGGGAGACCTGGATTATGTTCCTGGCTCCAGGCTCCAGCCCTGGCCCAGCCCCAGCCACTGCAGGCATTTGGGGAATCAGATGGTAATGTACTCTGTCTCTCAAATAAAAAAAAAAAATTTTTTTAATGGTTTATTTTAGTGCGAAAAATAAATGCTGAAATCCATGCATGGTGTTTTCATAATATGCACTGTGAACTTTTAGAAACCCTTTATGAATTTTTCTCCTCCTTTAGCTCTTTGAGTATAATTTTCCAACCCCTGTAATGTGAGTTTCTATTCAAGGAAACCTGAGCAAAACACAGCGACCAGTTTTATAACAGTTCCGTCCTGCCTTCCTAAAAAGACTGCTTTTTCTCTGATTTCCATCACTTCCATACCAGGATTATCCAGCCAAAACTTTCCCACCATCAGGCTGAGAAGATCTTGTTCCAACACAGATTCTCATCTAACAGGTCTAAGCGGAAGACTGAGTCTACAGTCAGCAATCTGGGGTTACTCAAGCAGCTGTTTGTCCATGGGCCTCATTCTAAGCAGCAAAACCCTATATATCACCTCTGCTTCTAGATTCCACAAGAACAAGAGAGGAAGGTGCACAGGTCGCACCAGGTTTTCCCGAACTTCCTTCTCTTTCCAAGAGCCTGGCATCACTTCAGCTTTTTTACAGGTGCTCCAGACCAGAGAGAATGTCCCGGTTACCTGAGCACCAGTGCCACAGGCCTCACACACTGGATTATAACGACACATTACTAATTTGCTTGCCTCTCATCATTTCACCAGCAACCCACCTAATGCCAGTTTCCACAATGACATTTCAAAACGACAGCTCTGCCTCCCTGATTTCCCAGGATGTGGAAAATATTGGCAGAACAAAAACCCAAATAGCAACAGGCTGGAGATTCCAGTACAGAGTGTGTAAGAACAGGCAATACAAAGAACTGGCAATCCTTAAGACAACACCTTCAGGCAGGGGGCTGGCTCTCAGTATAATGGGAAAGATGCCCATGAAGATGCCAGCAACCCATTTTTGAGTATTTGGGTTCAGAGCCCGGCTCTGGCTCCCAATTCCAACTTCCTGCAAACATGGACCCTGAGAGACAGCAGGTGACGGTTCAGGTAGCTGGGTCCCTGCCAACCATGTGGAACCCAGACGAGGTGTCCCCAGCTCTGGTTCCCAGCTCAGCTCCAGTGGTTGCAGGGATCTGTGGACTGAACCAGCAGACCGAAGCACACTCTCTCGCTCCTTCTCTCTTTCTTTGCCTTTTTTTTGTGTGTTTAAAGAACTCACATCAATATAGACTACACACATATTACTCATTTATTCAACAAATGTCTGCGGAGCACCAACCATGTCCTATGTCCCATTCTAGCTTCCACGGAATAACTTCAAATGTTTTCTTCACCAGTATACACTTGGCACCCTTGGTGGACACTTATTTTTTCATATTGAACAAAAGTTGATCACAACACCCCTGTGAATTCAGTATTTCAACTGTTATCACGACACTGTGCTACACCATCTGACACAACTTTCCAAGTCCACTTTCTTTAGTTGAGACATACACACACACACAGAGAGAGATAAAGAGAGAGGGAGAGAACTTGAGGTCATCAAGCAAGCCCCACTGAGGTGACACCACTAGTAAGTGCCAACACCCTGGAAAGGGAACAGAATTCCACCTGACTTCAAGACCCACACCCTTAACTTCGTCTGCGCTCCCTATGCTGAAAAGGGATTCCCTGACTGCCCACAAGAAGTTTACCATCTCATGAAAAAGGGAGGATGGCTCACAACCAGAAAGCCAGAAATCACATAAAATGGTCAACACCTAAAGCCTCGAAGTGAATGGTCCCAAGGCAGCAAGTTCTAGAAATCAGCATCCATTGTGAAACTCACTACCCTTTTCACAACCCATCAGCTGAGAAATGCTATTTAAGCATCTTTCTTTCCCATTCACACTCTGCACACACCAAGGAGGGAAACCAGCTACGTGATGAGCCCACTCTAGCTGCCGACAAATACTTCCTAAACACATCTGTTTGAATTATCTACCATTTTACCCCCAAACTGTAGTGTCTTAGAACAGCCAACTGCCTTTTGATATTACTCCCAACTCTGCCAATCCAGACTTTGGACAAGGGACAACAGGATGTTGAGCCTCAGCTCCCTGGGAGATTTGCTGGTGATGGAACAATCTGCTGCCTCCACTCACAAGCCTGGGGATGCAGCAAGAATGGTTCACACAACACAGCTGGCAGCTGGCTAGGATGGCCTCACTGGAGTCACTCGGCCACACTCTTACAGCAGTTGACAAGCCTTGCAACATTCAAGAATGGGGACACCAGACAGTTATGGAGACCTGGCTGTGGGGTTCACTGAGGATCACCTGCACACATAAAGGAACAAACAACCATCTACCAGTACATGCAGTCACCTTCCTGCTGTCCTCCATGGGATGAGTCATGAGTACAGAGAGGATATGAACTTGTCATTTCCCTTGATCATGTCGTGGGAATGAAACAAAGGGTTACGTGGTCAGGTGCCACGCATCAGGGGCAGAGTCCTTAGACAGGAAGCCCCTCCACCAACACAAGAGCTTTTGGGGACAAGAACATGGCCTTATTGCCCACTAATCCTCAATTCTCACTCACACTGCATACCCTGGACAAACATGGAAGGAATCCTGATCCTTCGATGAGTCACTTGGCCTTGGCTTCTCCCTGGTGCAGGCAGACAACAAAAAACACATTTCCATCAAAGTGCTGAGATAAGCAGCAACATCAGAAAGAAATGAAATATGGTCTGGAGATGGATTTGCTACCTGACGGGCGGTCCAGAGGGCTCCCACAATGGGCAGGAACTACAATGAGCTGTTAGTAGGTAAGTGGCTCCCATGGTCCCTGTGCAGGGCAGCCAGGATAAATAGATTTGGTCCCACTGAAACCTCAAGTTAATTAGAAATTTAAAATACCCTTTCAACAGTATAACTCCTAGAGACAAGAAGATACATTTTCTGCAACCATTTTCCCTATAGGGACCTACAGCTCCCTTAAAGGTTTGTTCAAGATAAGAGTAAGACCCAAACTGTGTCATCAGGCTCCAAACGGTGGATTCAAATCCTCCTCAAGCTATTGTCAGGGGAGAAGGGGGAAATGCCAGAGCCAGCAGGCACATTCCTGAGACAGCAAACTGAACAGCCTCCTATAATCTCTTCCAGCTGAAGGAGCACTGCTTGGCTGGACCCTTCTAGTCCCATTTGCAATTATTCAGGTGCATTTGTTTCTATTGTACTCAATACCTACCTGAGTCTGTGCCCTGGGAATTTCAAGAACAGAGCCTTCCAGATGAAAGTTTGTGAATCAACTGTAAAGGATCTTTTCTGCTCTCTTCAGAAAATATGAATGTGCGTTGAAATCTAGACCCACCACTCATTAGCTAGGCAGCATCAGCGATTACTGAAATGCCCTGGGCCTCACCTTTCTCTTCTGCCACATGGGAATAAGAATAGCACACACCTCATAGGGCGATAAGGAGGATTTCAAAAATAATCCCATGGATGTCAGGTGCTTCATCCACAACATGGCATATGGTAAGCTTTCAATAATTGCTGGTTACTATTATAACTTGTCTTTTTATACTGCACCTAACCTGAAATTAACAGTGCAACATTTCCTTTTTTTTTTTTAAGTCTCATAATTCCACCCCATTCAAGCCTAAGTGGATTTGAAATACACACCAACCAAAAACTAAAAAAGCAAGACAGGCACAGCTGCCAAATGGCAAGTAAAAAGCCGTAATTTTCCATCATTGGAGTATATTTAGTGATAACTATAAATGAAAAACTAGAGGGGGGCAGGGATCCCACTGAAAGTCATCCTTCCAGACTGACAGTCTGAAAACCAAAACACGGTTCCACTTCCTTAGCTTTGTTCCTTCCCTCTCTGTCTGTCAAGGTTGGGTGGAGAACTCCCACATTTCCTGTTCTGAGCTGGGCGCTCTTTGCCAGGTGAAGCAAGACACACTCCAGCTTGTGTTGGACAGCTGGGACGGTTGGAGGCTGCAGCTCAGGAAGCTCTCTGCCCCTTTCTGGATTATTTCTGAAGGAACCAGCACCCTGAGCTGCGAGAGCACCCCCGCCGAGGTGGCAAGGTCATCAAACCACTGGCACACTTGCCATCTTAAGCCCACTCTCTTTGTCATCCATGGTATGAAAAGGTATCACGGTCAACACACCCCTTGTGTGGTGATCTACTATCAGGCCCTCCACAGCAGACAAGAATCTCATCTGTTACGCTACTCAGTTGGCTTTCTAGAGGAAGAATTATAAGTGGGATATATGAGGGGACTTAAAAAAAGCTCACAGAAGGGGCTGCTGTTGTGGTATAATGGGTAAGACTACATACCACCTATAACGTTGGCATCCCACGTGGGCGCCGGTTCTGGTCCTGGCTGCTCCACTTTCAATCCAGCTCCCTGCTATGCTCTGGAAAGCAGTGGAAGACAGGGCAAGTGCTTGGGCCCTGCACCCTGCACTTGGGCCCTCACACGTGGGTGTGAGACCCAGGAGAAGCTCCTGGCTTCAGCCTGGCCTAGTCCCTGCCAATGCAGCCTATGTATGGGGAGTGAGCCAGCTGGTAGAAGATGTGTGTGTGTGTGTGTGTGTGTGTGTGTGTGTGTCTGTAGAAGGAAAGAAGGAGGGAGGGAGGGAAGAAAGAAAAAGAGAAAAAACTAAACAATAACTCTGTCTTAGGGCAAGTGATTTTGAAATTCACGCTAATGCACATTTCCCACAAGCTTTTTGTGGCACCCTCATATATAGCTCTTCAGATTTCCTTCTATGTTGCACTCCTGGGGAAGTCTCTGTTGTAGGGAGTACTTTAAAAATATGGATGTGTACACGCTCCCTTTCATGGTATGGTTTTGGCAGCCACTTCCCAATGACACTGATCAGCACTAAGACTTTCTCCAAGATCCAAACCACTGTAACCTCCAACAAATCACCCTCAGACCAAGTTCAGATGTGCCAAGACGTGCAAAACTACAGCAGTGCCTCCCTAGAAAGAAGAGACTACCAGCCCTAAAGATCTCAAAAAAACTAAGAAAATAGCACCTATGCAACTAAATTCAATGAGTCACATCCTACTGCTCCCACAGGCTCCCACTCTTGGAAATTACCTTGTGCAACTACTTGCTTTCGTGTTTCCCAACTTCTCCCTTCATGTCACTCCACACAAGAATGTAAGATTCCTGAGAGCAAGGACTTCCAGTCTGGTTCCCCACTGCAACTCTGGTCTCCCAAGACACAGCAAATGGTGGTTGTGGTGGATTCAATTATTTTGTGGCAAATATTGTCTCCCTCCTCCTCTAACTTGTACAGGAAGAATACACTTCAGTGACTTGCTTTGGACATGTGCTTAAAATGACAGTGTTAGCATGGGTGTTTGGCATGGCACTTAAGATACCAGACACTTCCTAGGTTCATGTCCAAGCTCTGATTCCTGCTAGCATGCACCTTGGAAAGAACTGGGTGATGGGCTAAGTGGTTGGGTCCCTGCCAATCATGTGGGAGATCCAGATTAGGTTCCAGGCTCCTGGCTTTGGTCTGGCCCAGACCCAACTATTGTGGGCATTTAGGAGGTGAACCAACAGATGCAAGACCAATCTCTGTCACTGTCTCTCCCTCTGTCTCTCTACTTTCAAATAAATTTTCAGGGAAGGAAGGGAGCATACTGTTTGCCATGCCAGTTCCAACATCAGGCCCCGGAATGAAGCACACAGAGCAGGGCTCTCCTGCCAACCTGCAGACCTGGGAGAAGAAATCCTGCTGAATTTCACAGAGCTCAGGGTGCTTTACTGAGCAGCGCTTGTGTGCTGAGACGACCGATGCAGAGGGATCTTAACAGACGTTTACTGAGGTCACAAATGAAAAGACATCATTGTAATCAGACCTCCAAAAACCCCCTTACTTGCAATAGTTACACAACACACCAAGTAGTAAGCCTAGTTTTTGCTTTGGAATGTACTTCTTTCATGAAAAATCCATATTTTGGAAGTGGGACTTAAGAGCAAGACTAATCCTGCAGGCTTTCTGTGATTAACCAGAGCCAAAAGATAACGACCACTTCTCCCATTTGTAGATGATACTCTGCAGCCATTTGATGTCCTTTATCCTCTCCTTTCCTAAAATGCCGTACGTTACCAATTTTTATAGGGCAGTATTCCTTTCATCTAGTGCAAAAAGCCTTGAAGCTCATAAAGTTGAGGGAGGCTGTAAACTTTTAAAGCAAAGAGCTTCATAGGTTACTGTTGATGGAGTTCCATTACTTGAAAACACTTAATGGAGGTCGTTTTACAGTTCACTTACATACTGTATTTATAATTACTTCATTTCTTTAATTTAAAAAAGATTTATTTATTTGAAATACAGAGTAATTGAGAGAGAAAAGGAGAGACAAATGGAGGGAGCTATTCCATCCTTTGGTTCACTCCCTAAATACTAGCAACAGCCAGGGCTGGGCCAGGCTAAAGCCAGGAGCCAAGAACTTCATCCATGTGTAGCAAGAAATCAAGTACTAAGGCCATCACCTGCTACCTCCCACGTGCATTAGAAAGAGGCTGGATTAGAAGCAGAGGTGAGACTCGATCCCACATACCCCAACACAGCATCACAAGGGGTGACTTAATCCCTGCACCACAATATTCACCCTAAAACTACTGCATTTCCTTTCTTACCTGAGAATAGAATCATAGCTAAAAGGGGATAAAACCACATTACATTTTGTAAGGGCTCTTTCATTCTGACCCTATCACTCAAGGCAATGGCTATGAGAGAATTGTTTTTCCATGAAATTATAACATGGGGGGCTGGCCGGCACCGCGGCTCAATAGGCTAATCCTCTGCCTGCGGCGCTGGCACACCGGGTTGTAGTCCCAGTCGGGGCACCGAATTCTGTTCCAGTTGCCCCTCTTCCATGCCAGCTCTCTGCTGTGGCCTGGGAGGACAGTGGAGGATGACCCAAGTGCTTGGGCCCTGCACCTGCATGGGAGACCAGGAGAAGCACCTGGCTCCTGGCTTCGGATCAGCGCAGTGCGCCGGCCGCGGCGGCCATTGGAGGGTGAACCAATGGCAAAGGAAGACCTTTCTTTCTGTCTCTCTCTCACTGTCCACTCTGCCTGTCAAAAAAAAAAAAAAAAAAAAAAAAGGAAAGAAATTATAACATGGGTGTAGGTAGGCAGAAAACAGACAGATGGACACAAAAGAGACAGGACCAATAAAGTCTGAGCCCAATATGCTTCCACATCTATGGTACTAAAACGATCACTCTGAACGTGCCAAGCATATGAAATACCAAAATTTCAAAATACCACATTTAGTTGGTAGATTAACTATGATCCACCAATTAAGATCTTTCCTTCCATCCCAGGAGTTGCCAAGCAGCCAGCAGAGTGCCCAGGCCTTATGGTGAAATACTCCATGAACAAAGCAAATCTATTTTTTACATACATTTTAATTACCTAAAATTCAGATGAATTCAAAATGTTTTCTAGGCCATCTTGGGAAATTCATCATTTTTCTCCATGTGGTAAAGTTCAAATCACTTTTGGACATATGATATTAACGTTGGTTTAGTCCTTATTATTATTATTATTATTATTATTATCTGGCTGCTAAAGTCCCTTTGAAGCCATGATGGGAAGCATCAGATGTTCACAATCCTTTGGCCATCTAGAACTAATTGCATCATGTTCTGCAAATACAGTCCAGGGGGTGAGAAATCCGTATTCCCCAAATGCACTTAGGAGCTAATGAGTAACCAATGTGCCCCTGAGTTAGCCAGGGTAACCACACAGAGCTGAGATAATTCCACCTCAAAGCAAAGAAACGTGACATTGTGGTTAACCCAGGTAACTAAATCGTTAGAAAATGTACTCTTCTCAATTGGATCTTGTTCTTTTTTAATGATGAAAATAGCTCAAGATTCCTTGGCCCAAGTACCTTTGAAGGATTCCCCATGGCCTCAGCAAACCAGACTGCCAGCCAACCTTAATTTTAATCCCTACTTCTGCTTCTCTTTCTCCCCACCTCTATTAAATCGTCTTATGGCAATAAAAACAGGCTTTTTTCAAAAGAATCTAATATGACTAAGACAAAAATAACCCTGATACACAGTCTGATATTTATATCTTGATTACCAGCCAAGAGTAAATAATGGTACAAGATAGGGCTGGTGGGACACAAAGCCTGAAGGTACCAGGCACAATGAAAGGGGTTCCAAACTGGGGTATTTCAATAAGGAAGCAGGTGGCTGAGAACAAGGCTTTCTCCTCTCACCTCCTGTTGGGGAAGAGGACCCAGCCTATGCCCACAGCGGCTACTTCATAAATATGTATCCCCTATCAGCACCAGGGCAATGGCCTGCAACATGAGTTAACTCTTCCCTACCAGGTTTTTACAGAAGAACAGTGACCCTAATTCTCTCAGTCTACCTGCTGCATACTAAGTCTCTTCCCAACAGTTTCACATTCTTGTTCCATCCAATCACCCCAAGGACCTGGTGAGCAGTCTACAAACTGAGCCTCAAAGAGTTGCTGTCAGCCTGAACACACAGGTTGCCAAGTGTGTTATGCCCAACTAAATTGATTTTTCCCAGGAACTTTGTGATGTGTTCTCACCTTAAGATACTAGGAAGACACCCAGCCCTGGTGTAGGAGATGGCAAAACAGAAAAAGATGGAATGGTTTTCCCAAGGGGACTGCTATCATAATTTTCTGACAAAAAAAGGTTGCAAGAAAAACCAAGAGACAGGGCCAGGCATGGTGGTGCTCTGGTTAAGCCAGCACTTGGGACACTCACATCCCACAGCAGACTGCCATGATCCAGTCCCAGCTACTCTGTGCTTCTGAAAAATTCCTACTAATGTGTCTGGAGGACAGCAGGTGATGGCCCAAGTACTTGGGTTCCAGCAGACAGAGTTCCTGGCTCCTGTCTCTATCTCCCCCTCTTTCTATTTCTCCCTGTATATGTCACTGTGATTTTCAAATAAATAAATTGGTTTTTTACAAAAAAAAAAAAAAAAAAAAAAAACCTAAGTAAGCACAAGGTGCCCAAGAGAGGCCCCCCAAACTGGCACTCAGGGTAGAGGTTCTCAGACCACCATGGTTGTACTTGGTCTTTTTTTTTTTTTTAATATTATTTATTTACTTGAAAGTCAAGAGTTACACAGACAGAGAAGGACAGGCAGAGAGAGAGAGAGATCTTCCATCCAATGGTTCACTCCCCAACTGGCTGCAACTGCCACAGTTGCACCGATCTGAAGCCATCTTTCAGGTCTCCCACACGGGTGCAAGGGCTCAAGGATCTGGCCCAACTGCTACTGTTTTCCCAGCTGTAGCAGAGAGCTGGAGCAGCCGGGACTTGAACCAGTGCCCATATAGGATGCAGGCACTGAAGAGAACAGCTTTGCCCGCTACGCCACAGCACCGGCCCCTGAACTGTCTTTAAGATTTGAAAGCTAGTATTACAGAAAGAGAGAGAGAGAGATGTCTTCCATCCTCTGGTTCATTCCCCAAATGGCCACAACAGCCAGCAGTGGGCCGCTCTGAAGCCAGGAGACAGTACCTTCTTCCAGTTCTTCCAAGTGGGTGCAACGGCCCAAGCACTTGAGCCATCCTCTGCTGCTTTCCCAGGTGTATGAGCAGGGAGCTGGGTCAGAAATGGAGCATCCAGGACTCGAAGAAGTGCACATACAGGATGCCTGTGCTTCAGGCAGCAGCTTTACCCACTATGCCACAGTGCTAACCCTTGAACTCAGTCTTAAAGAGCAAGCAGGGGTTGGTGCAATTAGGATAGAGGAAGCAAACAACCAAATCTCTCAGAAAGAAGGAAAACAACAGGGCATTCAAGAAGAAAAACTTTTTTTTTTAAAGATTTATTTATTTATTTGAAACGAGAGTAACAGAGAGGCAGAAGCAGAGACAGAGATCGTCGATCCACTGGTTCACTCCCCAAAACGGCCACATGACTAAAGCTGGGCCAATCCAAAGCCAGGAGCTTCTTCAGGGTCTCCCATGTGGGTGTTAGGGGCCCAGGGACTTGGACCACCCTCTGCTGCTTTCCCAGGCACATTAGCAGGGAGCTGGATCGGAAGTGGAGCAGCCAGGACTGGAACCGGCGCCCATAGGTGATGCAGCTTTACCTGCTACGCCACAGCACTGACCCCGAGAATAAAATCTTGAAATAAATTTTTAATACTCAAAATATACACATAGCATCTAAAAGTTATTGTGACTATCATGTGCCTGGCACTGTCATAAACATTCTGTTGTAATCCTCACAATAACTGGAGGAAGTAGGCCCTATAATTAACCCCATCTTACAGAGGCAACAACTGAGGCTTGGAGAGTTGAAATTAAAATCACCTGATGAGTAAGTGGTCCCATAAATCCCTACAGAATGCAGAAACTCACAGGGCTTCGAGATTACTCCTATGGGCCCTTCTGATTTTGCTTCCTGTCTGGCTCATAATCATGAGTCCTCCTAATCAAAAAAAAGAAAAAAAGTCCAAAGACATTCTGGAACATCTGTGCCAATTGTAATGAAATAATTGATGCCCACAGGCCAAGCTCTTAAAGCCCTCAGAAAAAGATGGATGTCGAAAGCTCTCGTTTATACAAAACAGAAAGCTACCCTATATGGTGGCTAGCGAGGTCCAGATCTTCCCCCTTGTCTCTGTACTTGTTGCCAACAGCAAGCTCAGATTTGATAAACCACTTCCTGCCTCCAGTCTTCTAAGCCCCAGTGTGCTCAGACCCTCTGAAGCCATGTGACACGGCTGGCTGTTTCTAGTTCATACACTGAGTCTCATAAACAAAACCAAATGCCCGCACAGAAAGCTCTGGCCAGTAAAGGGACCCGTATCAGTCCTCTTCAGGCAAAACATTAACTTTAATATTTAGCTTACAAATAAAGCATTCTTTGTTAGCATTCTGGAAACAGGGGATGGATTGGGAGGGGATATCTCACTAATGTTAAATGTCTAACAAAGAATTCCCTCAACTACCCATTTTAATCACTTGACATTTTGTTTCTTTTTAATGCAAATATACAGCTCCAATTTGATTTGTAAGGACACAGCTCTTAGGCAAGAACTATAGCCTAATCAAAAGACATTTTGGAGGGGGGAGATGTGTATCTTCTTCTGAAATGACTTGGTGCTAAGACTCATCTGTCCCAGATGGACTGTTTTCCAAAAATAGTGCTTCTGATTCACTATACTCCAAAGTTGCCTTCCCCGATGTTTTCAAGAACAAGTGGCATGGGACAGGCCATTTACTAGGAAGGTAAATGCCATCTAATGATTGACACTAACAGGAGAACTAGAATAGGGTTGGAATGAATGATAACAACCACTACACGCACACACACACAGGCAACATAAAATCTATATTCATACACAAGCAGTTAGGGAAAACTTTTCCTTAAACTACTTTGACCTGCCTGCCCTGAACATATGAAGGCAGCAGCAATAACTGTCTCCTATATGAGCCTGGAAATTAATAAAAATGTTGGTGCTAAACTGCAAAGCCTTTGAACAGTACAGTCCTAAGAAGCTGCCACCAATCACCACCTTCCCTCTGCCTTCTCCCCAGCCATTTGCCACCCCTTTCCCACTGTGCATGGAAACAGGACATATGACACCCAGGGCAGCTGGCCACAGTGCAGTGCGGCGTGCAGACGCGGCTTCTTGACTCGAGCTTAAGAGGGGGTAAGCATAAGAGTTCTGCCCACACAGAATATGGGAAAACTCAATGCTTTGTTATACATTTCTCTTCTTTGCAAACACAATTATTAAAATGTATTTACTTATTCATGTTCTAGGAAAGAAAGCAACACATTTGTTTCCAAGGCTTCTGTAATGAATGCAAAGAACCTTTACTAACACAAAGCCCAGCTCCTGGCCGGCTCTGGTCAAAAGAACAGCCCAAGCCAGCACCGCGACTCACTTGGCTAATCCTCTGCCTGCGACACCGGTACCGTGGATTCTAGTCCCGGTTGGGGCGCCGGATCCTGTCCTGGTTGCTCCTCTTCAAGTCCAGCTCTCTGCTGTGGCCCTGGAAGGCAGTGGAGGATAGCCCAAGTGCTTGGGCCCTGCACCCGCATGGGAGACCAGGAGGAAGCAACTGGCTCCTGGCTTCGGATCGGCGCAGCACGCCAGCCGCAGCAGGCCAGCCGTGGCGGCCATTTGGGGGCTGAGCCAATGGAAAAGGAAGACCTTTCTCTCTCTGTCTCTCTATCACTAACTCTGCCTGTCAAAAAAATTAAATTAAAAATTTAAAAAATTTTAAGAAAAAGAACAGCGCAGTGTCCCAAAAAAAGTGCTCATCTGAGAGCCAGGAGGCCAGACACTGAGTCGTAGCTCTGTGTACACTGTCTACCCCTGTCCTCTGTCTTCCTTTATATCTGGGAACCTGAGCAACACAGTTCATAAAGTACTGCTGAGTGCTCCAAAATATTCAAGTGGGAAAAACATCCCACTCAGATTTCTCAAGAAGGTGAAGCCTCTCCCCAGTCTTCCTCTCTTGCTACAAATGTTCCAAATTAAACTACTCCAAAACTTTGTGGGGCAAATCAACCATCTCATTACACTCACACCTCCTGCGGCTCAGGAACTCAGACTGCAATGCAGACAGTGGGACTCTGCAGGCTCCAGGGCCTCAGCTGTGCATGACTTCACTGGTCAGGGCTGGAGTGTCTGGAGGCAGCCGCTGTCACATGTCTGCAGGGTGATGCTGGCTGTGGGCCGGAACACCTACACATGGCCTCTCCCTGTGGTCTCTTTGTGTGGGCTCAGTTTGGGCTTCCTGACTGCTTGGTGGCTGGGTTCCAAAAGCAAGCATCCCAAGAAAGCAAGACAGGAGTGAATAGCACTTTTACAGTCTGTTCTCAAAAGTCACACAATGTGTCACCCTCTTGTTGGTCAAGATAACCACAAAGTTCTCCCCAGACGAAGGGAAGGGGATACAGCCCCCCCACACCACCATGGGAAGGCAGTTATTGTCATGTTAGAAGACAAGGGATGGGGAGTATTTTTTTTAAAGATGTATTTTATTTATTATTTGAAAGACAGAGTTACAGAGAGAGATAGAGACAGAGAGAGAGGTCTTCCATCCACTGGTTCACTCTCCAGATGGCCGCAACGCCTGGAGCTATGCTGATCCAAAGCCAGGAGCCAGGAGCTTCTTCCGGGCCTCCCACATGGGTGCAGGGGCCCAAGGACTTGGGCCATCTTCTACTGCTTTCCCAGGCCATAGCAGAGAGAGCTGGATCAGAAGAGGAGCAGCTGGGACTAGAACTGGTGCCCATATGGGATGCCGGCACTTCAGGCCAGGGCTTTAACCCGCTGTGCCACAGTGCCGGCCCCAGGGGTTTGTTTTTGTACCATTTTGGGAAAATGCAATCTGCCCTGGTGCCTGACCACTGGGAGAAGAATCTCCAAACAAGGTGAGTCCAAACATTCTGCCTCTCATACTGCCTTGGCTATTGCAGGTTTAAAGTAAACACTCAGCTAGGGAAAATGTCATGACAGAGAGCTAGAGGAATGGGATGTTACCCACAGAAGCCCACCAAGGCCTTTGAAGGCATGATTACAAATGCTAGTCCTGGTGGCAATTAGAAGGGTCCCCAGGGCGGTGCCGCGGCTCACTAGGCTAATCCTCCGCCTAGCGGCGCCGGCACACCGGGTTCTAGTCCCAGTCGGGGCGCCGGATTCTGTCCCGGTTGCCCTTCTTCCAGGCCAGCTCTCTGCTGTGGCCAGGGAGTGCAGTGGAGGATGGCCCAAGTGCTTGGGCCCTGCACCCCATGGGAGACCAGGAAAAGCACCTGGCTCCTGGCTCCTGCCATCGGATCAGTGCGGTGCGCCAGCCGCAGCGCGCCGGCCGCGGTGGTCATTGGAGGGTGAACCAACGGCAAAGGAAGACCTTTCTCTCTGTCTCTCTCTCTCTCACTGTCCACTCTGCCTGTCAAAAAAAAAAAAAAAGGGTCCCCAACATATATACTATGTCTCTTGCCACTTCACTGTTGTTTGGGTCCCTTCTGTATCCCCTGACATGTGATTTGAATGTAGTGTACAAGAATAGGAAAACATCTGCGGAATTATAACTCCAAAGTTCAGATGACATCAAGATGAAATCTATGAAACTATGGATTTGCCATGTAGAATAGCTTTTTTATTTTTAATGGAACACAGAGAACAGCTGTTTATAAAGCAGCCGCATATGCAAAGCCGTGGGTTAGGTTTAATTGGGAGCTGATGTGACCTACAGATCTTTGGATGGGGCGCAAGGAAGACTCAGTCTTCAATAATGCAGCAATTTCAGCAAGCCAGGCAGGGGAACAGGAGGCAGACAAGACAATCTGCAATGAGGGTCCCATACCTTGATGTTCAGCATCCTTTTTTCTCCACTTCCTAAACTTAAAAGCCATCTCCAGCCCTTTCTGTGTTGCAAAGACTTAACAGCCCACTGTTCAGACTTCTGGCTGCATCACTACCCAAGACCATCCCGTGTTAGGTTAACACCCTCTTTTGGAGGAAGGAACACCTCCACCCCCCAGCTGTTCCATCATCCATATTCACAGCCTCTTCGTCTTTCCTCACCTGCTAAAGAACATCTTTGGCATTTCCCATTCAGTACTAAGTACATTCCTCAACCTCCTACCCCTCTGCCTTGCCTCTTACTACACATATTGAGGCCATTTGTGAAAATGGGATTAGAAATAAGTTAATTTAGTGCAAAAACAAACTTGAAATTCATGCACAGGAGAAGTTTTCAAAAAATTCATGAAAAATGCATCTTATAAAAAAAGTAAGCATGGATTTCAAAATGCTTTTGCGCCAAGCTTTATCTTTTAATCTCATTTTTCCACAGATCTGTTGAAGTACTTTCCTATGTATCTACAAAACTGTATGTGTTTCTATGTAGCTATGTATGTATGTATGTATGTGTGTGTATATATATGTGGGGTATATATACAGATAACTGATACAATCTAGAATGATTTATTTTCAGCAAATGCCAAACCCTATGTAAGGCTGACAGAATGCTTTATTTTCTATTTGTTTAGACTTTGACCATCCTAGGACATTTCCAATAATGTCACAAATAACATGGCTGTTTCAAGAAAGTATGACCTAAAAACAACAGAACACAGGCCCATAAATACTACTGGGGAATGGTATTGGGATTTTGTTTCAGCCTGTTTGGAGCTTAGCAAGCCCATCTCCAAAGAACATATACAGCTGTAAACTCAATGAAGCTCCACTGCACCCAGGGGTCAGTGCAGATGCCAGAGCCTAGGAGGGGAGGGCAAAGCATGGCCCTGCCCTGGTAAAGCGGGACCATATCTACCTGATTCGTATCTTATATCTTCCCCGTGATGCACTCTTTTCCTCTATTACTTACTCACCTGCAAGAATCAAGTTGCAAACAACAGAATCAGGAAACCAAGAGTCAGAAAAGCTGGGCAACACACTCAAAACCCAACTGGTTCCTAAGAAATCCAGAGCGGACCCCAAACTGCCTAAGATGACAACACATCTCTCACATAGCTGAAGTCCAGTGGAGAGGAGCAGAGTGAGGAAAAGGAAACGCAACTGTGTAAGGGTACGGGTGGAAGGAAATGGTGCAAGTATAGGACAGAACTTTCTGAAATGCATCGCAAGCAGCTGCTATCAGTTAGCTTTGTTGTCATCGTTTTGGAGCAAACACATCAGGACCATTTATCAAGGGCACTGCGGCAGGAGAACGGATGGGCTTGATGCAAATGAGAAAATACGCTGCAGAGAAGAGGAACGCAGAGAACGCCAAAGTGACACAAGCCACAGCATGGTGGCCACCTTTTCAGTGTATTTGATGCTTTTCTCAGGGCAGAAGAGGAAAGAGCAGAAGTGAGAGGAGGGAGCGTCACCCACACCTGTGCTCTATATCGCACCTGGCTCCACGGATTTCTACTCTTCCAAGTGTGGTCCCAGAATCAGCATCAGCATCACCTTGGAGATAGACCCCCACCCGGACCTCCTGCAACAGCTGCATCCCCAGACAACTCGCCTGTATGGCCCAGCTGAGGACACACCAGGCTGGACCCGTCCAACATCTGGTGAGTCCACAAGATTCAATCTTTTCATCACCTCTTGCTTCATTTGGTCTCCAAAATTAGAGCACCCGCTACATAATGGCACTGTGAAACCAGCAGTGAAAACACCAGTGAGGGCCCTCCTGCATGCAGCAGAGAGCTGAGCACAGGAGGGACCAGCCAAGACTCGGGAAACCACAGACACACTCCCAAGTGTAACCATGTGATGAGAGCTGCAAAAGGGAAACATGTGGTCTTATAAGAGCACTGATGTTAGAACTGAGATCGGCAAGATGAAGCGACATCAACGTGCTATGGAGCGGAGGGCACAGCATCCAGGCAGAACACAAAGGCATGACCAAAGCCCCCATGCCATAGCACACCAAAAGAACAACAAGGAAACAACAGCATGTCCATAGTTAAGACTGACTGGCAAGGGAGGTGGACCCCCACAATGTGGGCTCTTGCAGATTGATTAAAGACTTGATCCTAAGAACAAAGGGAATCCTTGAGGAGGTTATAAACAGGTTACACCAGACGAGGGGAAAAAAAAAAAGAGTGTAACCCGATGCTGTGGTGCAATGGGTAAAGCCACCACCTGCAGTGCCAGCATCCCATATAGTGCTAGTTCAAGATCTGGCTGCTCCACTTCCAATCCAGCTCTCTGCTATGGCCTGGGAAAGCAGTAGAAGGTGGCCCAAGTCCTTGGGCCCCTACATCAGTGTAAGAGACCCGGAAGAAGCTCCTGGCTCCTGGCTCCTGATCAGCCCAGCTCTGGCTGTTGCGGCCATCTGAGGAGTGAACCAGTGGATGGAAGACCTTTCTCTTTCTCTCTCTCTCTCTCTCTCTCTCTCTCTCTCTCTCTGCTTTTCTGTAACTCTGTCTTTCAAGTCAATAAATCTTAAAAAAAAAAAAAAAACTAACTTCCTTCTTGACATTTCTGATTTGCAGTCCAGTATTTGTTGAAGCTGCAGAATTCCTGCTCTATTCCAATCAGGAACTGAATGGTACTTTGAAATTTTGTGCATACCACAGTCACCCGCAACTTGGTGTTAACAAAGCACTATTGTGTCCTTGGGATTTCCAGACAGAGATAAAAGCACAGGGTGATTATGTGATGACTGATTCTATGGTGTTGCTGTAGGGGTATGTGGCATTCCAGGCAACTGCAGGCTAAAGACCAGGACTTGAAAGCTTTCTCGTAGGCCAGACGCTACCTGTAGGACCTAAATGGTAAAGGGCCTGCTGAGGCAAGTGCTTCCCCAGGGAACTAGACAGACATCAATTTGCTCTAAGTCACCCCTGGCTGGGGAACCTAACAGAAAGCCAGAATTCAGACTTTTCTTCCAGCTGCTGCTTTATTTAGGACAAATGATTTTACCTTTCCTCTCCACTAAAGATTGGAGACATTGGAGAAAGCCAATTCATCAAAGTTCAAGGGTGTCCCTACAAGGCAGTGTGCACAAAGCCAAAAGGAATAGGAAAAGGACTGCCCTACGTATTCCTTCCTTGGCAACTAACGTGAAAAAATACAGATTTGAGGGCTACTCAAACATGAGCTGAAGTCCACATCCAAGTCCCAGAAATGTGTGGATTGTCAAATGAATAAAGTGGCACTAATCACACACACACACACACACACACATACATCACAAGCTCATATGCAGAATGCTGTGCTACAATGTGCCATCCATCTCCAAGACCCACCCCCCTAGTCAGGACCTACCTTGGCTACAGAGGGACCCACCTTCCCTAAGGTCACACCCCCTCCCGGGACAGCCCAGCTGCAGCCTGGCTATCACCAGGGTCCACAAGCCCAGCACGCTCCTCTCAACACAGGACAACGCTGACGAACCATCTCAATGTGGCTGCTTCCTAGAGTGTGGCTCACAAACCAACTTCTCCAAGGGGCTGATCCCAACAGCATTCCCCAACAAAAATCCTAATCATGGGTGTGTGTATGTGTGTGTGTGTGTGTGTGGAATATCTGAAACTACACAAGATTGATGCTCAATGAAATCACTGGCCTGGATGGGGGCGGGGATGAGGTTAGGGGACCCTACTCATGTAGGACACGACAGTATTGGTTAATCCTTGCAGACTCACTGATCTCAGCTGGATAACAAATAACTCAAGGAAAGCATGTGCCCTCTGAAATCGATCAGGGAAAGTGCATGTCCTCCCTTAGTGCTATTTCTCTTGGAAACTACAGCATGAAGTAAGTGAGAACGAGAAGCAGCTCAGGATATTCTTAACCAATGTAACCGTCACACTCAATGTGTGGCAGCCCCCTCAGCGCCTCCTTTTATTTTCCACCTTGGTCTATGCATTCAAACCGCTCAGACGTCACTTGGGAGCACCTATTCTGAGCACTCAGAACATGTGTTTCCGGGTGGCCATCCTCACACTGGCTCAAAGAAATTCTTTCACTGTCACATTCGGTAGCATCAACTTGCTTTCTAGGTTGCCATATGGTAATCTCCATCTCTGGGCTTGCTTTCTAGGAAGCCTCACAAAAACGCTGCACTAAGAAAGAGGGAATCCCAGGCTCTGCATCAGCAAGGAGCTGGAGTCCAGAGCTGGAGGTGGGAACCAAACTCAGGTATGCAACGTGAGACACTGGAGTCCCAGCCAGGGTCTTCATCACCAAATGCCCATTCCTGACGCCTATTCTTAGTTCCTGATTTGTGCGGATGCAATGTGGTTCTTGTATTTCGATATGCTAGAGTCACTCCCAACCAGAGACTCTTCTGTCCCCTAGAAGACTTCTGGCAACGTCTACAGACATTTTTTGGTTGTCACAACTTGTGAGTACTGAGACGTAGGAGTTACCGGCATGTAGTGGATAGAGGCCAAGGATGTAGCTAAACGTCTTACAACACCCATCAAAGACCCCAACAACAAAGAATTCCTTAGCTCCAAATGTCATTAGTGCCAAGGTTAAGACTCTGGTGTAGCAAAAAGCCCACTAAAATCCCAAAACAAAGGAGCCTTCAGCAGGTGCTTCTCTGAGCCTTAGTTTCCAGATACATAAAATGAGGGTAACACTTCTCAAGAGCGTCAGCAACAACACAAAAGAGGTGAGAGATGCGAAATCACCTAGGTCCACTCCCAACACATCCAAAGTGCCCATGACGTCTGGTAAATCTGAATCACTGCTATTTTTTAACTTTAGTTATTTCCCACCCATCCTCATTTCCTCTGGGATTTTACCGGGAAGCAAAGAAAAGAGGAACGCGGCCAGCGGTAAAGCCCACTCTAGGTCGTTTGCATGGAGCTCATTTATTAATTGTGACTCACATTGTGTCTAAATTTATGTTTGAGGAACCTGGGGGTGGGGAAGGCCACAGTTTTATATTTTTTAAAAAGGTGTGTTGTTTTCCCAAAGGAGAATTCTATTCAACCACGTAGGAGCCAAATGAAAGAAGGAAATGCAAAATTTCCCACTAAGTCTTTGGTGGCAAAGGCACACTTTCAAAGACAAGGCAAATCTTCCATGATTTAATCAAAGGTTGATGTAAGAAGAACAAAACAGATGCTCGCACTTCTGACAAAAAAGAGAAAAAAGGCAATTTCTCCCTTAGTAATAACTATGCAATGGTGGCTTAGCCGTAAACCATTACATCAAAGTTTTAGGGCCACAATTCTCAATTTACCGTACAAAAAAAATAATACTTTCTTGCCACAAACTACACCAACAAGTGACATGTGGAAGGCTCAGTTTCACATTACTCTTGCCTCAATTCCAGTCCTCAGAAAACTGCAGAGTAACCATATAATTCACCATCTAAACCAGGACACCGAAGGAGAAAAGTAGACACTAGAGTTTCACCAGGACAACAGGTGTAAACCAGATATTCCTCAAACAAACTGAGACATATGGTCGCCCCTCTCAGAGCAGCCATGGGTAATGGACCCACACTGTTCCAGATCATTCTACATTTAAGACACACACAGACACACCCAAACAGATCAGTTGTGATTATGTTAACAGGACCATCCCATAGATGCTAAATCTATATTTTTATTTGGGTGGGTTTGATCTAACAATTTTTTAAAAATTTATTTAATTATTTAAAGGAATTACAGAGAGAGAGGGTAAGACAGAGAGACAGTGAGAGGGGGGAGAGAGAGAGAGAGAGAGAGAAAGAGAGAGAGAGAGAGAGAGAGAGAGAGAGAGAATATCTTGTATTTGCTGGTTCACTCCACAGAGGCCTACAATGGCCATGGCTGGGCCAGGCCAAAGCCAGGAGCTAGGAGCTTCTTCTGGTATCCCACATGTTTGGGAGGGGTCCACACATTTGGACCACCTTCCACTGCTTTCCCCAGATCATCATCATGGAGCTGGATCAGAAGTGAAACAGTCAGGACATCAACTGGTGCCCAAATGGGATGCCGGTGTCGCAGGTGGCAGCTTTACCTGCTATGCCACAATGCTGGCCCCGGTCTACCACTTAAGATTCCAGTTAGGACTCCCACATTCCACATCGGAATGCTGGGTTTGATCAGATTTCTGCTAATGCAGACTCTGGGAGGCAGCAGATGGTGGCTCAAGTAATTAGGTCCCAGCCACCCACATGGAAGACCTGGACTGAACTGAGTTTCCAGCTCCCAATTTCAGTCTGGCCCAGACCCCATGATTACGGGCATTTCAGGACAGAGCCACTGGATGAGAGATCAGTCTATCTGCATTCTCTTTCTCTCTCTTTCTCTCTCTCTCTGTCACTCTGATTCTCAAACGAAAAAATAATAATATATCATCATCTGTTTACATGTCAGGGCACAGAGATCTATCTCATTTTTTAAACTGACTACAGAATATGCCACTGCAGGGAGATATCGTAATTCTATTAACACTTGTAACACATCCATGTCAACCTCAATTTTTTGTCTTCAAGTAATGCTTTTGAGAATAGAACATGACAAAGATCTTTGTTGAGTTTGAACACTTCCAAAGAAAAGTTTATCACGGTAGAAATGCTAGGCCAAAGCATTACAAATCTCAAAGGACTCTTGCCAAATACTCTCCAAAAAGGCTTTATCAAATCTTCTCAGGACAAAGAGCTAATGTATGCTTCTGAAATTCTGCCCATCTGGTAAAGGAAACATGTGGCTCATTCCACTATCTCCTTGCCTGCTGCCTCAACTCCACGTGCACTAAGCCTAGGGCACACTTGGAATGCTCCTGCCTGCAGGCCCTTGCGCCTACTGTTCCCTCCACTCAGAACAACATCTCACTCCATCTCTATAAATGTCCTACTGATGACAAATACAACCTCCTCCAAAAGGCCAGTCCTGAGCTCAACTGACTACAAATCATATTCCCATAATCCTCTCTCCTGGGAATGCCCTAAGCACTGTTACACCCCCACACCCACACCTACCCTATAACACAAATCAGAGTCCATGGCTAACTCAAAATCGTGGGAACAGAGACAAGTGGCTACACACAGGTACAGAATCAACAAAACCTAGGGCAGGTTCCCAACTCCACCATTTACTTGGACCAAATCACCTGCCCCAAACTCCGGGCCCTGATATCCATACCTGTAAAGTAGGGGCTTAGAGTAACACCTACTCCAAGGCCTATTTTGAAGATTAGGTGACCAAATGTACAAAGTGCGTATACGAGACCAAGAATTGGTAGCAGTGTAACTGAATACTGACTAGCAACAGGACAGATCCCCTGTCATGTTTCATTCAACTGTAACTGGTCTATTATTCTGGATAGAGAAATCACAATATGAGAGGTTTCAACAAGTTCATGGGAGATGCATAGTATAAAAAGCTATGCACAGATTTGAAAATCTTTTGGTACCAAAACATACTTTTTAAAATTTATTTGAGAAGAGAGAAACAGAGATAGAGACAAACAGAGAGCTCCCATCTGCAGCCTAATTCTCCAAATGACTGAGGCTGGGCTCGAGCCAAAGCAGGGACTCTACCACTTGAGCCATCACTGCTGCCTTTCAGTGGCCATACTAGCAGGAAGCTGGAGTCATGAGCTGGAGCCAGGAGTGAAACCCAGGTCCTCCAACGTGGGACAAGGGCATCTTAACTGCTATACTAAATGCCTGCTCCCATAAACTTATCTTTAAATCTCATCTTCCAAGAACTTTTTGAAGCACTTTTATATATGTTTGTTAAAATAGCCATTCATTAATCGCTCAATGGGTCAAAAAACATTAATAGTAATAATAGTATCTAATATAAAATGCTTACTACATACTAGGCATACTTGACAACTATTTCTCATGCATTATGCCATTTAATTCTCACAATTATATGAGCAAGGTATTTTTACAGACAAGGAAACTGAGGATTAAGGAAATTATGGGCAAGACCAAGGCCAGTGGTAGATAGAGGATTTAGACCCAGACCTGCCTTACTCTGAAGTCTGCACCCCCTTAACTGTGACCTCACATGGCATCAAATATCACATTAGACACAGAGGAACAGGCAACTCCTAGTTCTGCCCACACAGTGTTTTACAGCACACATAGATACTTCTATAGTTATGTAGCCTGCATTCTCATGAAGGGAAAACCTACCACTTAAAGCATTTACCACTCATCCATTCCCCACATCTTACTCACCCACACCCACCAGATCTCCCCCCATGATAAAAAATAATTTATCTCAAAATAAATCAGCATAGGGGGTGGTACGAGAATGCCATGCTTTCTAGGCAAGGCTCAACTCGGGCCTCTTGCAGTCAAATGGATCCTAGACCTGACCTCACACTGTAGCTCTGGGTCCAAAGGCACAGTCACAGAGCTCTCATGCGGTACACTAAGTCTAAGCAGGGGACGTGGGCTGGGCACTGCAGAGTTTCTGGAACAATTCCAAGGTGAGCCTTGTGTACAACCACCACAGTAGACGGCTACAAGTCCTCGGACCACAGGGCCCTGGGCTGGCACGTTAGAGTCTAGTGGCTGACTTCTGATCCCATTCATAGCCAGAACAATGGACAGAAAGAAAAACTGAACAGGACAGACAAGGACCCTGGCAGCCAGTTTACTGGAAAATGTCCATACGCATTTTCTACCCTTCTCTCTTTACATCAATCATTCTAGAAGACTGAAGACATGGGGATCATTTCATTGCCCTATCATCATTTGTAGCTTCCTACAGAGAAGGGTGACTAAATTCAGACTTTAAGAGATCTAAGGGAAATAACATGAACCATAAAGACGGTATACTTAGAATGTGTTTCTATCAAATCTGCTCCATGTAATTCCATCCAACAAATTCAGCTCCATAAAATCTCAGAGGCGGTGGTGGTGCCAGAAAGATTATAAACCCCAGAGTGTAAAACAGAAGTGTTTTGAGTCAATTACACAGTCAATTCAGTGCCTTCACAGACCTAAAATCAAAAGTTATCAGATTCAAAGGAAGAAAACCAACAAACTTCACACAATAATCAATATTAGTCATTGAGTGTTGCCTTGGCTCTATGTTCCATGCAAACAGACCACTAAATCATTTCATTTATACAACAACCACACAAGACAGGTACTCTTACTGCCATATCACAGAAGCAGAATGAGGTTCCCAACGTCTAAATTTGAACCTGGACTACATGAAACCCAAATCTTAGCCACACAACTACTGAGCACGTAGCTTCCAACCCAGAAAGGAAGAAAGGCTGACCCACTGAAAGATAATGAAGACTGAAGATCAGATGACAAACACACATCCTGTGCAAACTGCTCTAAGTACCAAAGAAACAACAAGGAAACCTTCCTGGTATAGCTTTCCCTGGCAATATAGACCCCACCTGCAGAACACAGTACAGTAGGCAAGCAGGTGCTTCCAAAAAGGCCCCAGAATTGCAGGCAAAGCAAGAAAAGAAGAAAAGGGAAGGGAGGAGGTGAAGACATTAAGAGAATCTGACAACTGTTTCTAAGAGGCATGGTAAGACAAAGGTCAAACAGAAACAGGTGGAAAGAATCCAAATGCCCATCAAGAGATGAAGGATAAGCAAAATGTGGCATTACCATACAGTGAAACATCATGGTGCTTTAATAAGGAAGGGACTTCCAGGGCTGGCGTTGTGGCATAGCAGGTAAAGCTGCTGCCTGCAATGCCAACATTGCATGGTTCATGTCCCAGCTGCTCCACTTCTGATGCAGCTCCCTGCTACTGACCTGGCAAAAGCAATGGAAGATGGCCCAACTGCTTGGGCCCCTGCTACCCACCTGGGAGACCTGAAAGAAGGTCCCGGCTCCACCCTGGCCATTGCAGACAGTTGCGGGGTGAATCAGTGGATGGAAGTTCTCTCTGTCTCTCCCTCTCTCTGTAATGGACTTTTGAATAAATAAATAAATCTTTAAAACAAAAATAAAATGCATCTTCACTTCAAAAAAAAAAGGTGGAAAATTCTGATACACGATACACCATGGTTGAATATTTTCTTTTTTTAAATTTGTTTATTTGGAAAGCAGTAACAGAGAGAAAAAGGTAAAGAAAGAGAGAGATATCTTCCAATTGCTCGTTCCCTCCCCAAATGGCTGCAATGGACAGGGATGGGCCCATCCGAAGCCAGAAGCCCAGAACTCCACCAAGGTCTCCCAAATACGAGTGGCAGGGGCGCAAGAACTTGGGCCTTCCCTTGCTGCTTTCCCATGCACATTAACAGGGAGCTGGATCAGAAGTAGAGCAGCTGAGACTCTAACCTGAGTTCATATGGGAATGCCAATGTCACAAACGGCAGTTCAACCCACTGCGTGACAACACCGGCACTACCATGGACGAATACTGAAGACACTATGCTAAGAGAAAAAGGCAACAATTTCAAAAAGTGAAACACTATGAAATTGTACGTACATGAAACTCCTAGAGAAGTGAAATACATAGACAACACAAACTTAGAGGTTGCCAGACACTAGGAGGAAAGCAGCATGGCAAGTTGCTATTGGATAGAGTTTCAGTTAGCAAAGACGACAAAGCTCTGGAGATGCACCTTGGCATGGTCACACAACAATGTGAATACACTTAATGCTATCAGTAAACTTAAAAATGGCTACAACAGAGGACGGCGCTGTGCTATGGTGGGCTAAGCCTCCACCTGCAGTGCAGGCATCCCATATGGTCGCTGGTTCTAGTCCTGGCTGCTCCTCTTCAATCCGACTCTTGCTACATACTGGGAAATCAGGAGAAGATGACCCAAATCCTTGGGCCCCTGCACCAACATGGGAGACCTAGAAGAAGCTCCTGGCTCCTGGCTTTGGATCAGCTCAGCTCCAGCTGTTGCAGCCATCTGGGGAGTGAACCAGCAGATGGAAAACCTTTCCTTGTGTGTCTCAGCAAGAAGTTGGAACAGGACTCGAACAGGCACTCTGATACAGGATGCGGGCATCCTAAGTGGGTTTTTTTTTGTTTGTTTGTTTTTTGTTTTGACAGGCAAAGTGGACAGTGAGAGAGAGAGACAGGTCTTCCTTTGCTGTTGGTTCACCCTCCAATGGCTGCCGCAGCCGGCGCATCGTGCTGTTCCGAAGCCAGGAGCCAGGTGCTTTTCCTGGTCTCCCATGCAGGTGCAGGGCCCAAGCACTTGGGCCATCCTCCACTGCCTTCCCGGGCCACAGCAGAGAGCTGGCCTGGAAGAGGGGCAACTGGGACAGACTCCAGCGCCCCAACCGGGACTAGAACCCGGTGTGCCGGCGCCGCAGGCGGAGGATTAGCCTATTGAGTCACGGCGCTGGCCCCTAAATGGTATCTTAAGAACTAGGCCCCACACCCACCCCTACTGCTGAAGATTTAGAAACAGGTGCACGTTGCTGAGAGAAGCTGAGCTGAAAGGAACAGAACCAAACTCTCTGATGGGATCAGCAGCAACAGGGCCCTTCTCACTCAATTTCCACTCCCATATGTGAAGCCCAACAGGTAAGTGATATGACAAGACGAGCAGATGAGAGCTAGAAGTCTTTCCAACCTTGGAAAGAAACAAAGACTTATGAGAAAAAAAACCACAAGGGGAGAGGATACAGCAGTCAAATAATAAGAATGTCAGGAACCAACATGATTAAAAAAATAAGCAAACAGCGTCACTGCTTTTGAGGGCATTAATAGCTACAAATTGCTTTATTATCTTAGAATCATTTACTTCTCCTTTGATCTTGGTCAGAGATAGGGTCCGTAATTACTGCTGGATATGCTTCATACAAACATATATGAAACCAGGACAAGATAAGGACACTTTGGTGGGGGGGTGTGCATGTGTGTGAACACACATGCATTTAGCGTTCTTTTCTTTTACAAGCCTACAACACCCTTAACCACTAATACACACACACACAGTCCTTGCACACTTCCATATGTATAACTGCTGCCACCACATAGGAACTGTAAGAGCAGACTCTTCTCCTCCAAAGACTTTGGGCCTGGTGGACAGCATTCGGCTATGCCTTCTCCCCACCAAAGATGACTTCCTCCTATCCATCATCCAACCAGGTACATTTAAACCCTGACACTCCAAAACTCTAAAGCACAGAGCTCTGCAGTCACCTCCAGGCACTGAGAACCAGACACTGTTCTCTTTTTCACTAAAGATGAGGAATCTGGGGCCCAGAGAGGTTAAGGAGAGCACTCAAGGTTGCACACCATGGAAGTCCACTACAACCTCTAAGCTATCCTGTCTCACAGGGACCACAGCCCCTGGTGGTCTAGGTTCCACGTGCACCTGCCACCACCTTTGATGGCCTCAGAAGGAGGGTGGCCCTCTGTACATCCCTGCATTGTGAGTGCAAAGGGTTCTAACCAGTTTTCTGATTCATGCCCTCACCTCACCCTGCACAGCATGAGTTGATCCCAATTACTTACTCCCCACTCCCCTCTTTCAAGCTGCTCTGTGTTGAGCTTTGCCGGCACAATGAGAACTTATCTTCTTGTCACTCCTCACTGGACCCTTTAGGAACCCAGGCTGAGTCTCCAGAGTTCCTAAGCACTGCCCAAAGATTCTGGCTAATTCTTCTGTCTTCCTTGAGCCTTCTCCACATGGGAAAGCACCCACCCACCCTAAGAAGGCAGCCTCCCGGACTGGTCTACTCACTCATTCCAAACATGTAGGTGCGGCTCACCTGTCCAGGCGCTGCCCTCAAGTAACCACCCTCCCACTGAAAACCACTAGTCTTCAATGCTACTTACACTGGAGCAAGAACCAGAGAATAGCAGATTACAAGCTGCTGACCTACAGCCAATTGCTGACCCTCCCTAAGTCTGGGTTTCTCCATCACTAAAATACTCCCTACCTGAACAGCTGTTCTGGAGAAAAATAAGGTAATGTTTGGAAACAGTCTGACAAGGACTGGGGTCACAAAGGGTCAATACATAGAAGGTGTTACTAATTTTTAACCCTCCTCTTAACAGCCTCTACTTGGTCCTTAGGGAACCCATTCTCCCGCACTGTGCAACAATCACACAGCCCAGACCAGGGATGCTGGCACTCTCCTGCAAATGGCACATTTGTCTAAGCCTCACTGAATGGTCTGTGGGTTGCAGAACTAAGCCACTTAGCACACGCGTGGCATTTCCCATGGGTCTCTCCTTCTCTGGCTGTGAATAAGAAGACATATCATCTCTTTTGCCACGGTAACCCATCTGCAAACAAGAGAAGCCCTCATGAGGCTGAAGGCAGGACAGTGCAGAGAGCAGCACGGAGAATCAAGAAAATCCAGGCTGGCCGTACAGATAGGCAGATTCTACCCTCACAGGTAGTGAGTATGGGCACCATATGGGTGATGGGCAAATCACCCTGATCAAACACTACCTGAAACTGTCATGCTGAAATTCTAACTTATGTGCATTAGCTAATCTCCCTGTCACGTAAGCCACTTGTTTTTTTTTTCTCTAATTAACTGCAATCAAAAGTGTCAAGCGATACAACATTAGGATAGCTCAAAGCCTCCCTACATAAACACTCATGTTGCAATCATCTTCTGACTTTCTACTACCTTCATCCATTGCAGAAGGTGCTGGAGACAGTCAACAGGAGAAATGTCATCCCCAGCCTCATGGAGCACAATTGCTCTACAAAAACTACCTTCTTTAAGAGAAACGGCACCCTGCCCCATGTTGAACTCAAAAACATCTTCATTGGCAAATGCACTGGTTACAAAAAGGCCACTAAAACACAACCTATCCCAAGTTTTCCAAGTTAAGAAGCATCAACCCCAAGTGGCACTCTAACCTCATCAGAAGTTACACTAAAGATCTGTGCCTGTCCTCAACACTTGCAATGGTCCTGTTTTCCGTCCTGTTCAATATGGTGGATACCAGCCACATGTGGCTACTTTGATTTAAACTGGCTATGTGAAAAGCGAATTTAAAATTCAGTTTCTCAACCACACTAGCCACACTTCCAGTGTACAAGCCCTACATGCAGCTTATAGATAAAATACTGGATGATGTAGATCAATATTCCATCATCACAAAATGTCCCAATAGTCAACACTGTTTTTCCTGTATGGTACACAGGGAAATGTCCTGGGTATTGGTTATGAGTCTGCCTCGGGGGCCCTACAACAAGGAAATGACATACACACGTGCACACACAGTATTTAGGACTGTTAAAACAAATAGCTCAAATAACTCAGCTTGTATTTCTATTCTTGATCCACTTCCCCAATTAATATTCATTCAAGGGCAGACTGGGCAACTGGAATTAGGTATTAGGTGACTGGAACTGAAAAAGCCAGGACTGTGGCGGGCTTTTTGGTACATTCGTTAAGATACCACCCCAAGGCCGGCGCCATGGCTCAATAGGCTAATCCTCCACCTGCAGCGCCGGCACACCAGGTTCTAATCCCGGTCGGGGCGCCAGATTCTGTCCCGGTTGCCCCTCTTCCAGGCCAGCTCTCTGCTGTGGCCAGGGAGTGCAGTGGAGGATGGCCCAAGTTCTTCGGCCCTGCACCCCATGGGAGATCAGGAGAAGCACCTGGCTGCTGTCTTCGGATCAGCACGGTGCACCAGCCGCAGTGCACCAGCCGTGGCGGCCATTGGAGGGTGAACCAATGGCAAAGGAAGACCTTTCTGTCTCTCTCTCTCACTGTCCACTCTGCCTGTCAAAAAATAAAATTAAAAAAAAAAAAAAAAAAAGACACCACCCCAAATGCCTACATCCCATATCAGAGGGCCTGGGTTCAATCTCAGCTCTGCTTCTGATTCTAGATTCTTGTAGTGCCTGGACCGGTGGGCAGTAGGTGATGGCTCAGGTAGGTGTGTCCCTGCCAGCCAAGTGGGAGACTGAGTTTCGCTCTTGGCTTCCACCTAGACCAGCCCTAGCCCCAGCTGTTGAAGTCATTTGAAAAATAGTAGTATTTTAGAGTCTAGAGCCTCAAACTCCAGACTTCCTAAAATTAGCCAGAACTTTTCTTAAAATATCGTGGCTTCAAAGGGCTTTCCCCTATCCAAAACACACACACACACACACAGGACTCTGACCCATGAGTCTGGCCTGAGGACTAGGAATCCCCTTAATTAATGAACATTCTGCAAAACCCTGAATCAACCATTCCAAAACCATTCTTGGAAGCTGGGACCTCAGGACTGCTGGGGAGGAGGCCTGAGTGGGACTCACTAATGAAGCCACCCCCAGACACGTGTAACTTGCCAATTCTCCTAGGTAATTCTCATGCACTTCCTTTTACCCAAGCCAATTTGTGAGCCAATGTTTCCAGAGCTGATCATTTTCTCCAGGCAGTTCTGCCTGCAATCTGTTTGCAGCCATCAGGTGAATGTGAGTGCCTGGTAACAGGTGCACAGGAGCACAAATTTTCCCTGCAGCCTTTTCTCCCTCAGGACTTCAGGCAGAGGGTGACTCACTCTGCTTCACTAAACCCCACCAACAGGCTCCTTCCACCAAAAAAAAAAAAAAAAAAAAAAAAAAAAAAAAAAAAAAAAACCTCCAAGAGTAACAGCCAGCTATCCTATTCCCATTAATGCCGCCTTCTCACAATTATCTTTCTTTGGGATAATTTATTTCAGAGACTAGCTTCTAGCTTGAGCTTACATTTTTAGCTGCGATGTCACAGAAACACATACACATTGCTTGAGCAACACAGGGTCTTTCTTCCTGGCAGCCCTGTGTTCCCAGAGAGTTAGACAGACATAAATAGGCAGCACGTACAAGAATTTTTCCTTTTCTGGGTATCTTATTTGCCTGACTTTTCTCTTACAAGTAATGATATGGGTATAAAACATTAAAATTGAAAGTAACGGGGCCAGCGCTGTGGCACAGTGGGCTAATCCTCTGCCTGCAGCGCAGGCATCCCATATGGGTGCCAGTTCTAGTCCTGTCTGCTCTTCTTCCAATCCAGCTCTCTGCTGTGGCCTGGGAAAGCAGTAGAAAATAGCCCAAGTGCTTGGGCTCCTGCACCCACATGGGAGACCCAGAAGTAGCTCCTGGCTCCTGGCTTCAGATCGGCCCAGCTCCAGCCGTTGCGGCCATAGGGGAGTGAACCAGTGAATGGAGGACCTTTCTCTCTGTCTCTTCCTCTCTTGTCTGTAACTCTACCTCTCAAATAACTAAATAAAAATCTTTAAATATATACATAAAGAAATCAACATACTGTGCTTTCAAAAGCCTTCTTTCAGAACTGGAGTTGAGATACAGTGAGTAAAACCTACCTCCTGGGATGCCAGCATCCCATATGGGTGCCGGTTAGAGTCCCGGCTGCCCCATTTCTGATCCTGCTCCCTACTAACCGCCTAGGAAAAGCAGCGGAAAATGGCCAAGTGCTTGGGCTCCGGCACCCATGTGGGAAACGCTGAAGCAGCTATCAGAAACAGCCTGGTCTGATGTCCTTCGGCTGGAATGAATGACGACTGGTTTCTTGCCACCTCTGCCTCACTAAACTCAAGAGTCCAAGTCCCAAACGGACCTTAATTTAGGCCATGTGTCAGATACATGGACATGAACTCCCACTTCCTTGGTTACTTATTGCTGTGACGATGCTACACAGTAACAATCACAAACCTCAGTGGCATACACCATCAGCATTTATTACACCTGCACCAAAGGTTTGCACAGGGTTGGCTAGGAAGACCAGCCAGTTCTCATACACCTTGAGCAGGTGTTTAACTGCAGGTCTGCACCATGGCACAGCTAGACTCATCTCTTCAACAAAGACTAAAGCACAGAAATTTTATCAAGGACAGCCCAGCTAAAAGACCACAGAACCTATCTTTCCATGCCTCATCTCAAACCTTGAGCATTTTAAAGTAGCCAGCAGAAGCCAGGTTTTATGCCAAGTTGGGGGACTTCTTAGCACCCCAAAAGTGGTTTACATAATGAAGAAAGTAGATCAGGACACACAAGAATCTAAACCTGGAAACTCTCTTCAGTTTTGTCTTGCATCGTAAGTTCTGGATTACATATAGAATACCCTATCTAAAATTTGAATTCCTAGACAGGCCAGAGGAATATTCCATTCTGATTGGATATAGAGGGGGGATAATGGGACCAGAAGGTGAAAGGAGATGAATAACCCAAATCCAAACCTAGGAAAATTTAAACTGCACGTTAGCTATGCTTTTGCTGCCTACTTTATAATTTTAATTTCATAGAGGGCTTTCCTTTCTTGGCTCCTTTGTAGAAAAACTACATTGACAAAACTTCTCATCAGAATAACTCAAGTCCCTTTCCTGATCCCAGTGCAGCAAACCTAGTGCCCGACATGAATTATGCAATGCAGAACAATCCATTATGCAGGCAGGAAAGCAAGAAGGGCTGCACTGGTTTTCAAATGCAAAATTCTACCATGTAATGCTGGCATTAAGGAACAGACACCCAGCCTTAGAAGTCCATAGCGTTCTGACAGCGCCTACTCTTTCAATAAAGGTCACAGCCCTGATTCATCTCTAGAGTGTCTGAACAACTTGCAGTATGAGGAACTTTCCTTCTATATTTAAGATCTCCCTACGTGGTATACATAAAGTTCATTTACTCTTTTATTTGCAAGGCTGCACAGTTCACACTAAAATCAACTCGGAGCACAGAATAGATCTGATCTGATTCCCATACAGAGAATGCATATTCCTATGAACAGCAATTTTTTAAACATTTTATTTATTTGAGAAGCAGACTCACAGAGACAGAAAGGTCTTCCATCTGCTGATTCACTCCCCAAACAGCTATGATCCCTAGAACTGGGCTGATCCAAAGCCTGGAGCCAGGAGCTTCTTCTAGATCTATGCAGGTGTGGGGGCCCAAGAATTTGGGCCATCTTCCACTGCTTTCCCAGACCATAGCAGAGAGCTGGATTAAAAGACGAGCAACCAGGACTTAAACCAGTGCCCATATGGGATACCGGAGCTGCAGGCATAGGCTTAGCCTACTATGCCACAGTGCCGGACCCTGAACATCAATTTCAAGACACGATTTTGCACCCAATTCCAAGACTCAGCAGAATGGGAATCCTAAAGCAAAATATTCAAAGAATATTTTGTCAAAACAGATTATTTCCTCAGCTCTTCACAACTGGAACTAGGGAGCCATCCCCCATCAGCTTCCAACAAACCCACATGGAGCACAGTGATAAACCAGACTAGTACTTCCAGAACACATGATTCATTTCCGCACACATTTCTTGGCCCCTCTTATGAGTCAGTCCCTATCCTTGGCCCTGAGAGTGAATATGTTGCAGATGAGATGAAAGGTGAGAGACATTAGGTAACAAAGACACATAAACCAGAAGTTACAAGCTGGTCACCTAAAGACCCAATATGGCTCCCAGATGTGTTTTGTTTGGTTCACCCAAGTTTCTCAAGGAACTTTGAGCCAACATTTAAAAATTGGCAAACCTGGTTAAAAAAAAAATTAAGCTCTTAAGTTCTCTTAAAACCTTGAAAGAACTAGCAACACTTGGCCAATGTCGATGTATGGAAGCAACAGACTAAAGCAGAATGGCAACTTTCCCCTTTGAACAAGACAAGTGCTTCCAATTTGCCCAGACCGTCCCACTCCCTAATGCCCTCTAAAAGCCTACTCAGTCTCTGAGTTCATGATGACCACTATAAATAAACCATCAGAGTGGCAGGTATTATCTGTTACAAGTGAGGAAAATGACAACCCACAGGACTCACAAATACAGGCAGCAGGGACAGAAATTGATAAATTCTCTGGAGGACAATATGATGGTGGCTATTAAAAGCTTTAAAATGATGTAATTCATATAAGCCAACAGCTCTACTTCTAGACATCTATCCAAAGAAAACATCTGAAGATGTTCACTAAAATATACGTACAAGACACTCATCAATATGTTGTATAAAATTAGGAACTAAAAACAATCTAAATGCTATCCTCAAAGCATGGTTTAATATTACAGAACAACTAAAAATAGGTTCCACCACCATTGAAATGGTAAAGTCAATTTATATGTAATATGTTCAAAGTCCATGATATATTGTCAGACACAAAGAAAAACCCACCAAAACAGCATATACTAGCCAGTCTCATTTTCATAAGAACAAGATAACCCCCCAAAAAATTTACAAGTTTGCATATGTATGTATGTGAGTATTTCTGGATAAAAATAGAGTGTTAGCACATGTTTTTCTCTGGGCTGGGATGATGGGCAATGTGGATATATTTTCCTTCCACATTTACATCCTTCTGTATTGTGTACTTGATTTATAGACGGGGAAAAGATCTTAATTTCATGAGAAAAAAAAACATAAACTATGGAAGCAGAGATCAACTCTGGAAAGCAATGGATAGTCCCATAAGGTCACAATACTGCCTGAGTTTTTAAAAGTTAGAAACTCAAATTAAGATGCCTGTATTTTTTATATTCAGAAAAAAAATGCATTTTCCAACACTAGAGCATTTTTTAACAACTTGGTCGCGAGCGTTGGATTCTTAACCAAGTCACACAGACTTCAACAGGCTGATAGTTGGAGGGGGAAATGAACAAACTGCCTATCAGATGTGAGCCCTAACGCGAGGCCAAGAATCCAGGTGGTACGACACTGCGGCTATTTAAAACAAGCCAAAGGGATACCGGCCATGGCTGCACTCCATCCATGACAGGCTCAGCCACCACACACATCTGGGCAGGATAAAGGCCCTCAAAGACCCTCAACACAATTAACTCAATATTTTCTCTGTAGTTCAAAATGCTACAACAACTGGCAGGCAACCATCTTAAATCATTACAGAAAAGTCAGACATATGGCTAAGTATATTTAATATGCCTTAAAAATAAGACACGGATTTTCCAGCCAACAAAGATCTTAGGCAAGAACTTTTTTTTATTTAAAAATCATGCCTACTCGTTACCCTCAAAAAGATTCAATTCAACAGATATTCGTGGGCACCTACAGAGGACAGAGATTACAAAAATATATTAAAAAAAAAAAAAAGGTCAAGCATTTAGCCTAGCAGTTCAGACGCCGACATCTCATTTCAGAATTCTTGGGTTTGATACATGGCTCCGACTCTCGACACCAGCTTCCTGCTAATGTGAACCTTGGCAGGTAGCACAGATGGCTCCAGCAGTTGGGGTGCTGACATCCAGTATGTGACACCTCGATGGAGTACCCAGCTGCAACCTTTCGTCCTGACCCATTGCCACCCATGGCCACCCATCACCAGCCATTCCTTTGTTAGCAGGAATTAAGTGAACTAGAAGATAAGAGCTCCCTTCTCTGAAATACATAAATTGAATAAAATACAAAAAAAAAAAAAAATCCAGGAACGTTGGCCTCAAGAAACACAAGATGCTGTACAGGTGAAAGGCGGGTAAGTCTACGGTTACAAAGCACTGCTGTGACTGCTGAAATAATGACGTGCATGCCAAACATGGAGGGAGCACAGGAGAGCAAGGGACGCATGGGGCTGGTGCAGCAGACAGGAAGAACAGGAGAAGGGGAGAAGGCAGCAATTAAGCAGAATTGCTTGAAAATATGTAGCAGCACACTATTTCCTGCCTGGCAAATACTTCAGAAATCTGCTTCCAAACTGATTCTAGGACTATCTTCAGTGGAGTCACCAGGCCTATGGGCCTGTCTCTGGCAGCAATAGGGCCAACCTACAACAGAGGCACCCACATGGGCCTAGGCAGTGCCAAGGACATGAGGGCTCCATGTTACAGAGTCAGATCCTTCTAACACATAAAGCAAGGATAAGAATTTCAGATCTGAGTGCCAGTCTCCCATGTCAGGATGAATAACCTGACCATTCGAGCTAACTTTCTCACGGCTAAAAGGAGAATAGGATCATGTTCCCAGGCAAAACTCTAAACTTGGGCCTTGATGACATGTCAGAAGATCAATAAATCACCACTAGGATTATGCATCTCCCAGCCCTAATTCAGATTCCCAGTCTCAGCCATGGAGTTACGCCTCTTGAGCAGGATCCTTCAACCTTGGCTTGGTTCTTCAACATTACAGGAGCTGGATAATTTTCTGTTGTGGGGGTGGTGCTGGGCATTGAACATTGTCTAGTGGTATCCTTGAACTCTACTCAAAAGATGCCAAGAGCTCCCCATCCCTGAACCAGGACAACCAAAAATGTGTCCAGACATTGTGAAATGTCCCCAAGGGGCAAAAGTACCCCCAGTTGCGAGCCATCCTTTAGAACTCAGTGCTGTGTTACATACATTGCCTCATTGGGTCCTCACAGTCATCCTACAAGGGAAATGGTTTTCTCATTTTCAACTGGAGGAGTGAGGTGCTGGGGGGTCAACCTGCCCATTGGGGTCAGCTGGGAAATGGCAGAGCCTGGATTTGAACCACGGCAGCCTAACTCCAAATTATCTCACCAGCTGTTCCTGATCTGGGAGGTCAGACATAGCCCCAGGAAACCCAGATTCGTGTTCAGTTTCAAAATGCTTGCTATAGACAGGGGCACATTCTCAGTGTCACACTGGCAAAGATCATCGTGGCTGGTCCTGGCTTGCCTGCGACACCCCAGTATCAGAGAACGTGCCCTGCCTCCTCACTCCGCCATGACCTGGAAGCTAAGAAACATCATTAGAGTCCATCCGTCAGGGGCCAGAGCCCGTGGATCACCACTTGGTTAATCCTCCGCCTGTGGCGCCGGCATCCCATACGGGCGCCGGGTTCTGGTCCAGCTCTCTGCGTTTTCTGCTGTGGCCCGGGAAGGCAGTGGAGGATGGCCCAAGTGCTTTGGCCCTGCACCCCGCCGTGGGAGACTAGGAAGAAGCGCCTGGCTCCTGGCTTCAGATGGGCGTAGTTCCAGCCCTGGCGGCCGTTTGGGGGGTCAACCAACGGAAGGAACACCTTTCTCTCTGTCTCTCTCTCTCTCACTGTCTGACTCTACCTGATAAATAAAAAAATAATAATAAAAAAAATAGAGTCCATTCATCACCAGTGATAACATGAGAGAAGGAGGGGTGGTTCAGACCTCCACGGAGAGCAAGGATGAGTTCGACAGGCTTCCTTCCAATGCGTCTCAACTAACCCTGCCTCAGCCTTTTAAAAAGACAGCAACCGAATCACACCGGGAAAAACAAGGGCTTTTTTTCTAGCTGTGAAAAGCTCTCTGGAGAACTCTGTAGCACAATCTCTACCTCTCAAGAGATTCTTTCTTCTTCCCCCACGTGCTTTCAAACAAGGAACATTCAGGCAGTAACACGGGGCAATGTTTACTGAGCGCTTACCCTACGCCAGGCCACGCACTGTCTGATTTACTTAACTCTCATTTTATTTCTCCAACTACCGAAGAAAATAGTATTTTTATTATCCCCATTTACAGAGGGGGCAAATCCTGCCTCAAAGACATCTTGCCCCAGGCCATCCAGGTTTGCATAATTCAAGCCAGCCTTTGTCTAACATCTGAATCTACAACACATCAATAAACTGGTATCTGTGGATGATTTTATGAGCAGCACTGCAGGCAGGTTAACATTGCACATAGCAATAATTTTGAAACATGGTTTATAATCAGGGCCTAATCGCCTTTTAATTGCACCCTCACACCACTGTCTGTAAAGAAAGGCTTGTATTCCGTCTCTTAACAGGCTAAAGGATGAGCCTTCCTGTGGCAAACCTAACTGCAGCCCATTAAAGCCCCATACAAATGCCTCCTGCGATCATAGCTGTGGCCATGAATGTCTCTTACATAACTGGCTCTCAGGATACTGGAGATGGTAATAGAAGTCTACCCACGCGGCAGAAGAACCTCTCCAAAGTCTGCAAAGACTGCAAAGTTCCCTGACCTGCTTAGCACAGGACTGCCCTAAGGATTACTCCCCCCTACCCCAATACTCACCCCCACAGGGGAGCAACCGGCTCTTTCAAGCACCTCTGCTGGCCTCGTGGCCTCCCCGTCTCACCTGCCCCTTCCTCTATTAGAGCTTTCTGGGACCACCTCCTAAATAAGCTGCTTGCGTTCAAATCCTTACCATGAGTCTGCTTCTAGGGATTCAGTCTAAGACAAGGATGTTGGTAAAGGACAGACATACTAAAAGTGGATTGGGGTCAGTGATTTGGCTATGCTAGAGATGCTGTGCATAAGTCAACAAGATCCTCATGGTGACCTGAATAGCCTCAAGTCTCCTGCTGGGATCAACCACCTGCTAACTCCCGTTACTGCCATTTTCCAAATCCAAGTAACCCCAAAATCAGGGTACTTAATAACTCTTAAAAGTCAAGGTCCTCAGCCGGCGCTGCGGCTCAATCGGCTCATCCTCCACCTGCAGCACCGGCACACCAGGTTCTAGTCCCGGTTAGGGCGCCAGATTCTGTCCCAGTTGCCCCTCTTCCAGGCCAGCTCTCTGCTGTGGCCCGGGAGTGCAGTCCTTGGGCCCTGCATCCCATGGGAGACCAGGATAAGCACCTGGCTCCTGCCTTTGGATCAGCGCGGTGCGCCGGCCACAGCGCGCCAGCCACGGCGGCCATTGGAGGGTGAACCAACGGCAAAAAGGAAGCCCTTTCTCCCTCTCTCTCTCTGTCCACTCTGCCTGTCAAAAAAAAAAAAAAAAAAAAAAAAGTCAAGGTCCTCTTCCATGCAAGGAACTGGAACTATAAGCTACATGGGACCTTCATCACTAACCCCAAGGAGACTGCAATGGATTCTGCCCTCCTCTTCTTTACAGGACCCAAGCTTCTTACTATAGTACACCCATACATCATATTAAGACCAGCTGATGCAGGCCAACAATGCTCAGTGTCTGGAAGAGCATTCCTGGATCAAGGGCCGGTTAGCACCTCACTGAAGATACCCACAACCCATATCAGAGAGCCTGCTTTGGAGGCCTGGCTCCATTCCTGATTCCGGAGTCCAGCTTCCTGCTGATGCGCACCCTGGGAGGCGACGGTGATGGCTGCTGCCACTGTGTGGCAGATTTGGATGGAGCTCCTGGATCCTAGCTTCAGCGTGCCACAGCACTGGCCATAGTAGGCATCTGGGAAGTGAACCAGCAGATGGAAACACGGAAACTCATTCTTCTCTCTCACTCACTCTTGCTCCATCTTGCATCTCTGAGACAGAATTTTCCTGGATCAATCAGCTAAGCTCTATTAAGCCTCATAGACTGCAAACCTCAAACTCTTCTAAAGCTTAACGTGACCCATTTCACATTACCTTAATTTTAAGAGACTTTCAAATCTGTGACTTCCAGAGGCAAATGAACTGAGGGGAGATTCCTTCTAGCTCTGAGTCTGGACAATGGACAGTCAACAACAACTTCAGCCATTACCACGTGCCAGACGCTGTTCTTGGTACTTTAGACACAGCAGGGGAAAAAGACAACAACCTTACCCTCTGGGAATATATATTCTAGAGGGATACAGAAAATCAAAAACTTACATATTCTGAACTGGTCTACATGGAATGGAGTGAAAGAAGGCAGAAGAGGGGAACAGGGGATGGCAAACGACAGTGGGGATAGGATTTTAAATTACGTGGTCAGAGCAGGCCTCAGCGAGAAGGCTGCATTTGACAAAGACGTGACCTTCACCAGGGAGTGAGCCTGTGAGATGTGTATGTGGGGATCAGCAGGCCACAGGTAGGGAAACAGAAATAATATCCTTGGACAGATCACAGGGCCTTGGGAGCTTCTGCAAGGACTCTGACTTTCACTCTGATACAGAGACTAAAGAAACGATTATAAATAATGAGTTATTCCATTAATTAATTACTAGGCTATAAGAAGAGAAGATGACCATTTAATCATAAAAGACACTGTCCAAATTACAGTTTCTAATTTTGCTCCATGCCCTCAGAAACGCTGACATCTAGAACATGCTGGACTCTTCCTAGGACACTTTACTATAAGGCTGAAGTCACCATGCTGGGAACGTCCCTGACATCGATGAGTTTCAACTGCAAAATCAACAAAGGAATTCACAAGAAATAAGCGATGCGTGCTGACACCCATAGGGGCACAGTACAGCAAAGCTCCAGTATTTACTAGGGATTGTTCAAGGTTACAGATGTCACATACGAGCTGCATAAAAACAGGCAAGAAGGCAGTAACCTACTTTTCTGGGGGGAGGATGTGAATGTCAGCCCTTAACGAATTTGACAGCCTTTATTCTCAGTATATACAAAATCAGTATATCCCGTTACATGTATATACAAACTCAAGGAAAAGACCACTAACATCAGACAGCGGTGTTTTGCATTAAATAACCATCATTTATAAGGCAACATCCTTCATGTAAACCCCTGTGGTAAGGAGATGTCAGAATGTTTTCTCTTATAAACCACTTAATTCCCCTTAGTGGATAGCATCAATTCTGCCATCCAAAACTAGCCGGGTAACGAATGCCAACACATGCAGTGAGCCAACCGTATGCCATTGCCTCATAAGGTCAAGTTAATCTATTTTTAAAGAACACAGCCAGTGGCAAAGGGTGCTTACTGTGGAAACAATGGACCAGTTGGATTGGCTGTCCTTGCATTATTTTTTTTTTGTAAAAGCTGTGGAGTGTTCTACAGCATAACCTAAAAATACTCCTTTGAGAGTGGTCTTTTGGCACCAAGAACAAAAACTAATTGATTTTTAAAAGTCTAAATTAAAAAGACATATAAATACAAAGCACAATCTAGAAAGAGAACTAAAACATGACTGCTTTCTGTAGCAAGGATTCATTTACTGTTAGCTGAGAAAATTGTACACATGGACAATGTTGCAAAAACAGAGGGAGATTGTCACTCTTAGAAATCCTGACACAGAGCAGGTGCCACATTCACATAAAACAGAAATCCCTCCATCATCCTACCTGCTGAACTCTGAAATTTCACACTGCAAAAGCCATTTGTTAAACTTCAGGTACAGCCAGTAGGCAGAAACACTAGATATCTGTCATTTGTAGTCCAGTATGATTATAAGACACAGGGTGTCAGCTAATTGGAGGAGCTGGTGATGAGAAAGTGAAGATCCTGGGATCTTAAATGAGAAGTAAAGATGAACTACAGCAAAGGAAGAAAGACACTGCACGGCCAAGCAGCAATTATCATCTCAGTAAGAAGAAACGATGAAATGATCATTCATGCATCCCACTGATTTTAGTGAGCATCTATTATTTGCTGAAAGCTATTTTAGACACTGGGAGATAAGAGAACTGAACAAGAGATTAGATTCTTGTTCTCATGGAACTTGCATTCCAGTGGGAGAGGAGACCGATGATAAAGAAGAAACAGGAGATAATGTAAGACTGTGTCAAAGCTCTGAAAGAAACAGAACGGGGAGGTGGACACTGTGGCCCACCTGATGCTTGAGACACAGTTCTCCCACATGACAACGCAGATTCAAAGCCCAGCCACTCTGCTTCCAACCGGCTTCCTTACAATGTGCTAGAAGTGGCAGACAACTGACCAAGTACCTGGGTCCCTGCCACCCACGTGGAAGTACTGAATGGAGTAGGCTGTTGAGCTCATTTGGGGACCGAACCAGCAGATGGGAGATCGAAATCTATCTCTCCCTCTCCCTGTCATTCTGCCTTTCAAATAAATCACTCATATATATATATATATATATATAGTGAATAATATATATATACATACATACATACATACATACAGGTAGAGGGCTCGCAAAGACTCAGGGAACTATGTGATATGGAGTCAGTGATGTGCTGTGATCAGCTCAAACTTGGTCTGGAGAACCAACCAGCTCCAGCTATACCACTCATCACGGTTTCCCAGCTACGAGAGTCGGCTGTTGGTGCATATAGAATCACACCAGGAAGAGCTCTTCAAGGGAATCCATGAGTCTCTCTGAACAGACTTCCTGGAAAAGAAGCAGTCTTGCGAGTGCCTGGGGGGAACCGATAAAGACAAAACACTGTAGCTTATAGCAAGGACACAGTTATTTTACAGAGCTGTGTCCTACGTACCAACCGGTCAAAACACACACACACACACACACACACGACATCAAAGCAAAACCAAAGAATGGAACAAATAAGTATCTTTAACTGGATGTGGTCGCAACACCCTCACTGCGGTAAGGGAAGGAGCTGTGGTGGTGTTTTGGCTTTTAAATTGTATCCTGTGCATTGCCTCCTCTCTGCCTTAAAAAAGAAGAGAGACAGGTCTGGTTCCTGGGTCATTTGCAAAACCGCAAAATTCACCTACACAAATATGGAAGCATGACCATAATAAACCGGTTTGGGAAACTTCGGTCACACCATTTAAAACCTTTGCAGACTGGGTTATTCAGGGAAATGCAGCATTGCACACCTGTGGACAAGAGAGGCGGCACGCCCACTGCTGTCTGGAGTGAAGACACTTGGGCCCACAGGGGCTGACTCGCTGGGATGACAGCATGAGCTGGCAAGGGCTTGCTCTGGGAGCCAGGTCATCTGTTTCATGTGATGTCATTGCCTCAACTTCTGTCTTTACCCTAGGGCAGGGGCTCGCAAAACTGAGAAAGCACCAGACTCCCTGAGAGCTCAGTGACACATCCCCCAGGCACCACCACAGCCCACAAGTGTCCAAATCAGCAGAGCTGGGGGAGGCCCGGGAATGTGCATCTCTAACCAGCCCCCACACCATGCTAATGCCACTGGTCAGGGAACCCCACGAGAGGACCCAATCGGTCAGGAATTAGGGCATGGGTTTTAGATTCAGACCCAGTTGATTTATAGCTTACCTCCTGCCACATGCGCTACAACCCTTAAAAAATAAGTTACTCAAATCCCCTGAACCTCAGTTTCCCACATCTGAGTCCAGTTAGGAGGTCAAGAAGAGAATGCCCACAAAGCAGAGAAATGCCTAGCAGAGAACTCAACGAATTCTAAGTCACATGCTTAATAAATACCAACTGTTTCCTATAGTTCCTTAATAATTTGTTTCCCAAAACACTAGACTAGCAACAAGTCAAGACAGATAAGAAACTGGCAAAGATAAGGAGCAAGAATACATTTATAGCAGTTAACAGTCCCAATGTCAAGCAACAAGCAAAAGGTCAAATCAGTGTACGTCTACAATGGAATACCACTCAACAACAAAAAAGAACCACAATGGAATACTACTCAGCAACAGAAAAGAACTAAGTCAGTAATACACACAACAACATGAAAGCTCCCCAACATTCTGTCAAATCAAAAAAGTCAGGCGTACTTCATACTACATTATTTCCTGTTGATAAAGCAAACTCACCCATGGAAAAGAAAGCAAACAAGCTTTGCCTCTGAAATGAGTGGGAGAGAATTCAGTGGAAAGGGCAGGGAAGAAACTGCTGGGATAAAAGAAATGTTCTGGGCCAGCGCCGCGGCTCACTAGGCTAATCTTCCGCCTTGCGGCGCTGGCACACCGGGTTCTAGTCCCGCTCGGGGTGCTGGATTCTGTCCCGGTTGCCCCTCTTCCAGGCCAGCTCTCTGCTGTGGCCAGGGAGTGCAGTGGAGGATGGCCCAAGTACTTGGGCCCTGCACCCCATGGGAGACCAGGATAAGTACCTGGCTCCTTCCTTTGGATCAGTACAGTGCACCGGCCGCAGCGCGCCAGCCGCGGCGGCCATTGGAGGGTGAACCAAAGGCAAAGGAAGACCTTTCTCTCTGTCTCTCTCTCTCACTGTCCACTCTGCCTGTCAAAAAATAAATAATTAAAAAAAAAAAGAAAGAAAAAGAAATGTTCTGTATCTTAACATAAGGGGCCGGCGCTGTGGCATAGCAGATAAAGCTGCCGCCTGCAGTGCCAGCATCCCATATGGACGCCGGTTCGAGTCCCGGCTACTCCACTTCCTATCCAGCTCTCTGCTATGGCCTGGGAAAGCAGTGGAAGAAGGTCCAAGTCCTGGGACCCCTGCACCCACATGGGAGACCCAGAAGAAGTTCCTGGCTCCTGGCTTTGGATAGGTACAGCTCCAGCCATTGTGGCCAATTAGGGAGTAAACCAGTGAATGGAGGACCTCTCTCTCTCTCTCTACCTCTCCTTTTCTCTCTGTAACTCTTTCAAATAAATAAATAAATATTAAAAAAAAAAATTAGGGCCGGTGCCGCGGTTCACTAGGCTAATCCTCCGCCTAAGACGCCGGCACACCGGCTTCTAGTCCCGGTCGGGGCACCGGATTCTGTCCCGGTTGCCCCTCTTCCAGGCCAGCTCTCTGTTGTGGCCCAGGAGTGCAGTGGAGGATGGCCCAAGTACTTGGGCCCTGCACCCACATGGGAGACCAGGAGAAGCAACTGGCTCCTGGCTTCAGATCAGCGCGGCACGAAGGCCGTGGCGGCCACTGGGGGGTGAACCAACGGCAAAGGAAGACCTTTCTCTCTGTCTCTCTCTCTCACTGTCCACTCTGCCTGTCAAAAAAAAAAAAAAAAAAAAAAAAAAAAAAACATAAGGAGTAATAACATAAGAATATACACCATCAAAACTCATCAGATGCTTAACAGCTGCGCATTTGGGGTGGGCACTGTGGTGCAGTGGGCTAAGCCACACACAGCTTGGGATGCCTGCATCCCATAATGGACTGCAGCATGGAGTTCCAGCAATTCCACTTCTGAGTCAGCTCCCTGGTAATGTGCCTGGGAGGCAGCAGATGATGACTAAGTAACTGAGTTCCAGCCACCTACGTGGGAGACTTGGATGGAGTTCCTGGCTGCTGGCTTCAGCCTAACCCAGCCTCAAGAGCTGCAGCCATTTGGGAGGTGAACCAATGGATGAGAAGATCTTTCTCTCTCCCTACCTCTGTCCCTTTGTCTGCCTTTCAAAGTAATAAATAAATCTTATAAAAAAAAAACATATTCGTGCATTCTATTATGGGTAAACAAAATCTTAATGTACTTAATGTATTTATACACACACAGAACTGTGTGTCAGTGAGAGTTCTGGAAAATGCGTCATTAGGTGATGCTGGCACTGTGGAAGCATCAGAGTGCAGCTGTACAAATGAGGACAGCTCCAACATCTGTAGGTGCCAAAATCTTACAGGAATACCATCCACTACGTGCTCCACTGTTGACCAAAACATCATTATGCAATATATGTCTCTGTGGATATATATATGATTTTTAAGTCATTTTATAACATAGGACAACCATCTTCTCCATTTAAAATGAACCAACTCTGGTGGTGGGCACTGTGGCACAAGGGGTTAACAGGCTTGGAAGGCTGGCAGCCCATAAGGGAGTGCCCGGTTCAAGTCCTGGCTACTACATACTTCCTATTCAGTTTCCTGCTAATGTGCCTGGGAGTCAGCAGAAGATGGCCCAAGTCCCTGGGCTCCTGCCATCCACATGGGAGATGTGGAAGAGTTCCTGGCAGGCTTCAGCTTGGTCCAGCCTTGGCTATGGCAGGCATCTGTGGAGTAAACCAGCACATGAAAGAGGGATATTTCTCTCTCTCTCTCTCTTTCTCTTTCTCCCTCTCTCTTTCTTTCCTCCTTCCCTCTGTCATTGTCTTTCAAATAAACACAACCTTTTAAAAATAAAATAAACACCTCAATCCAATAGATCCATTTAGTTTGACTCCTTCACAATGCAATCCTGCTTCATATAATACCATTTGCTACAGACTATTTTGGTCCATGCATCTTTCCAGAGAAAGGAAATAGAAACAGCACAGTGTACTCCCACAAGACCTTTCCATACAGTCCCCAGAGAGAGCTGTGTCCCTGTGATCGGCTAGCTCGGGTGCAGACAACACAGGGGTAACACTCTTCTTTTCCACACATCAAGTAAGAGCCGGCCTAATATGATTAAGACACGATAGAGACACAGCAAGAGCAATTCTGCCCTGTAACTTAAATCATATTTCCAGTCAGAAAGAAGGAAGCAGAAAAGCTGGGTGAAACGGCTTAGGCCATCTTTACATCAGAAGAGCTAAGTGCACCTGCGTGGTTACTACATGAAATTGCTTTCATAGTGCAGTGGATCCCAGGCCACTCAACTTTCCAAATCGTCCTCCTTCCTATTCCATTCCAAGTAGAGTCTCAGTGTCTCTCTCTCTCCCTCTCTCTCTCTCTCACACACACACACATACACACACACACACACACACACACACACCTGTGCCTGGTATGAACATTCCTGTGCCCACTGAATAGTCCTGGGTGGGGCCTAAGGCCTTAACCTACTGGGTTAAGCCACCAGTTACCAGTTCAAGTCCCGGCTGCTCCATTTCCAATCTGGCTCCCCACTGATGTATCTGGGAAAGCAGTGGAGGATGGCCCAAGCGCTTGGTCCCTGCCACACATTTGGCAGGGGAGATACAAAAGAAGCTCCTGGCTCCTGAATTTGGTTTTGCCCAGCCCTGACCATTGTGACCATCTAGGGAAAGACCTAGCAGATCTCTCGCTCTTTCCCTCTCTCTCTCTGTAACCTTCAAACTAAAAAAATTCTTTAAAAAAAAAAAAAATGGTCTTGGGTGAAGGGAATTAACCCTGGAGACACCACAGAGTCCTTCCAAACCAGAGGCATCGGGATCCAAACCCACGTGGTTAACTCACCAACTCTTTCAAGCACCATGGAGGAGGCAGCCCTGAGACAGTAGCCCCCAGCTCTTTGATCACTGGTAGGAGATTCAGCCATGCACGGAACCTTGCACGCTGCAAGCAAACTTCCACTCAAGGCCCATTAGGCAACCTCAGGAGATGAGCAGGTCCCCCAACCCCGACCGCCTTCCCTCCTCCCTTTTTCTCCCAAACCACCTGACCTGCAGTAGCACCCGTCAAATCCCATGATCCAGTATTTTCTCTGTAGCGCTAGCAAGTCAAAATCATCGCTCCTGACACTAAAAGCTAAGCCTCAGAAATAAATAAGTGCTCAAATGTCACCCAGACATAGCAATGGCAGCTAATTTTTACTGAGCACTTACTAGGTACGGGCACTATTCTGCACACTTGGCACATATTAAGCTTGCATAACACAGATAGGGAAGCCAGTTTACAGCTAAGGACTCCCTGGCAGGAGAGGCATGCTGTAGGACCTCAAAGCCCGGGGCAGCGTGCAATGAATGGGGCACATTCTCTGCCTGCTTCTGTGGAAATGAAGAAATAAGGACCTAACTCCCAGTTCAGGGTTAAGTTTAAAAAAAAAAAAAAAAAAAGCACAAGGCACACATTAAGGGAATTCAGAGGATGAAGAATTTGTTCATCCTGGCAGGATGCTGGAGGGCTTCCTGGAGGAAGCATTCAAGCGGAGGCTGAGGATACCAACGGAAAGAGCTTTCCAAGGCTGAGTGACAGCCTCTCGGCTCTCAAAGCGACCAAAAGGCCAAGCTGTTTCCCCTGCCCCCTCCCCCATTTCATCTGGAACAAGTCTGTTTCCAAGAGGGGACCAGCCCAGCCCAGCCCAGCCCAGGCTCCTTTCCTGTGACACATTCCTCCAGCTGCCGCCTGTCCTTATGGAAACATATGGGAACTTTTCACCACGTTCAGCCCCACCACCTCCTTCCGTGCCTTCCTGGGGAGACTCTGCAGTCACGGCACTTGATGGCTCCAGGCACCCTTCAAAGGGCCCCAGTCACCTGTGTTGGGCACATTCAGGGACAGGGAAGGGCCCTACCACCAACAGCAGCCCACTGTACACACTTGCTGTGGGGTGGGGGAATGTGCTTCCTACCCCTCCCTCACCAATCACCTCTCCCCAAACTCCTTGGTCCTCAGTCTTCTGGTTCTGCAGTGAGCTTCAAACCCTCCCTTCTGGTCCCTGCGTCACCCTGGACAAGTCACTTAACCAGTATCAGTGCCGGTTTCCTTATCTGCAGTATGAGCTTTATAGGAGCAACTCAGAACTGTGAATCAGAGTGGGACACTGCAGGTCAAGCATTGCACCCGGAGCCGGACAGGGAGTAAGCTACACACGTAGAGCAGCCCCGCACTCCTGTCATCCGTAGTGCCCTCGGCGGACTTGGCAGCAGGGTAAACACAGACTGGACCGGAGCTCAGGGCGCAGCGTCCCTCCCCCACGGCAGCCCAAGCCTGTGGTGCGGCCACACCGTGGAGACAGCACGCGTCATCAGCGGAGAGGTGGTGAATGCAGCTTCCAAGGCGGCCAGCCTAGGGACCGCAGGGCGCTCACCGCCCGCCCACCTGGAGTTTCTGGCGAAGGGAGGCCCACATTCCCATGGGAGATCCAACATAACCATAACCATAACCATAACCATAACCCTGGCCGGCAGACCCACTCGCCAGGTCTGGACACTGAGTGTTGGCAAACGCCCGCGGGCAGCGGCGCGCTCTGCATGGAAGCCCCGGAGGGCCCGGGGAGCGCCCACCTTCAGTCCGGCGTGGGGGCAGAGGCGGGGAGGCTTCGCCGCTCCTGGGCGCTGGGTAACAGCTCCGCAAGCCCGGGCTGGGGCAACGTCTCCCCGCTGCCCTGCGCAGACCCAGCGCCCCCTTCCCAACGCAGGTGGGCCAACAACCCGCACCGTCGCCACAACTTTTCACCCTCACAGGGCGTGCGGCCTCGACTGCTCCCCCTCGGCGGCGCTCGGGAAGAGAAAGGCGGGAAAGCCAAGGGGTAGGGGGCAGGGGGCGCCCCCAGCCAAGGGCGCGCCCCGTCTTACCTGGTCTGACGGCCTTGAAGGTGACGGCCTCCTTACAGCTGTCGAGAACTCCGAGCACGTCATAGCGGGGCAAGCCGGACACCCGGACCCCCTGCACCTCCAAAAGCAGCTCGCCTTCGCCCAGCCTCGGGCCCTCGCCGCCGCCGGGCAGCCCCGCCGCCTCGGCCGCCGCCGCTCCCACGTACGGAAACTCCCCGTTCTCGGCGCCCCCCAGCACCGTCACCCCCAGCTCGCCCTGGGGTCCACGTCTCACGGTGCACTCGTGAACCCGGCTCGTCCAGTGGTTCTTCTTCTGAATCACTTTCGACATGATGCGTTACGACCCTCCTCCCCCACCCCACCCCCCCAAGGAAAAAAATAATAATAATGAGAAGTAAACCCGAAGACAGGTGCGCCCCCCACCAGCACGGCCGAAGCCTCCAGGGGTGCGCGGGCTTTCACGGGAGGCACATCTGTCCCCCCAAAGAGCCACACGGGAGCGGGAAACTTAGCAGGCTCGCTCCCCGCAAGCGCTCGCGCGCTCAAGCCATCACCCAACAAACTTTCCGGGCTTCCTCGCGAGCCCCGCACGCGCGCCCGCCAGCTTTGTTTGCATGCCGGTGCCTCCCGGGAGCACGTTCCGACGCCCGCCCGTGCGCTCCCGGGTCAGAGTCCACTCTGCGCCGCTTGGCTTTTTTTTTTTTTTTTTTCTCTCCCCCTTGCTTCCTTCCTTTCTTTCTTGCCTTTTGGAAATGTGCTGTGTCCTCTCTCTGCCTCCCGCCTGGCTCGCCTCTCCTCGCCGGCGGGCGGGCTGTTCCTGAAGACGAGGGAAGCCCTTCCAGCCAGTTGCTGGGAGCCCGGGAGACGCGGTTGCGGGGCGGGGGTGGAGGCGACCGGAGGGAAGTGCCCGCGGCCCCTTTAAGCAGATACAAAGGCTCGGCTTGTTTTGTTACAGTTCATTCTATTCCGCGCCGCGGAGCGCAGCGGCCGGCCAGGGGAGACGCGCGCGCATGCGCCCCGCGGCCGCCTGCCGGCCCGGACGCCCCACCCCTCCTCCCCAGAGGCAGCGATTCCAGCGTGCCGCCCGCTGGGTCCTAAAGCCGACCCCGCGGGCTGCCCTATCCCGAGTGCGCCGTCGCGTTCCTCTTTTTCTTTTCTTCCAAAGCTCCCGACGCCACAGGTCCCTTTGGGAGCTTAAGGGCCTCGCACAGGTTTCATTCCCACTGTCTGCAACTTCAAGAACTTGGGCATTTTAAAGCCATCGCAAACAGGTCGGGGTTGGGGAGGCTCGCACGCCCGCCCTCGCCCGGCCTGAGCCGCCCTCGGCCAGTGGCTGGCCAAGCTGTCGGTCACGCAGCTGGCCTGCCCGCGGCCACCTTGCCGCCTTGCCTCCTGGAACCTCCAGGACCTGTCCCCAGGCGCGCGTCTGCTGCCCGCCTGCCCTGCGCCCGCGGCGTCCTGCCGGTGTCCCTGTGTCCCAGGGGAGCTCCTGGACATTGCATTCCCCCGGGCCCATAACAGACATCCCGTTGCGGGTCACGCGTCCCCCTGCTCCAAAACACATGCGCGCGCGTAAAGTTAAAACTTGGGGGCCAACTTTTTGGGACGCAGAAAAAACTATAGATGAGGAGAGGGCAGCCAGAAAGCGTGGATGATCTTCAACCTAAGACCAGCGCGACGGACAACCCTAGAGCAGCTCACGGGGCGGCGATAAGGTGCACCGGCGCTCAGGGCTCAGGGCTCGGGGAACAGCTCGGAACCCGCAGCCCCGGGGTCGCAGCCGCACCGCGCTGGGTAGAGAGGCCGTCAGTCCCGGGGAGTCCTGTGCCGGAGCCTGGAAGTGGCCCTGGCCAAATGCGCCCCACTCCGGGCTGCGAGGTGTCTTCCCAGCAACTAATTTTTTCCTCGCTGATTTATAAGATGTTTGCTCATCTTTGGTCACAGAAAAGAGTCCAAGAAAGAAGGGAGATGACTTTTGAAGCGACTCGGATGGGCTGCTGCAACGGTGAAGGTGGACAGCTGGGCTCTGGGTTGAGGTTCCCCCTGGCGCACCTAGGTGTGACCTTTAGCGGGTACCCCGCGACCTCTCAGGGTCTACACTTCTGCACAGTTAAAGGGGTCCGTGTAACAGTACGTCACCGCGGTCTTGGGAGAATTCCATGGAGAACGCCTGTAGAGTGAATGCTAATGAAGTGGCGTTGAATAAAACTTTAACAGGATTGGGAGCCGCAGTATTAGTGTTTCGAAAAAGAAGTAGGAAATCATTTGGGATTTTGGATTAAGTGGTGATGATAATTCATCCTTTACTTTCTACAATTTGAGAACTAGGAGAATACATTTCGATGTACTTTTAAGCACGATTTGTAGGATGCTGAGCTAATAAAAATGAGATGAGCTGTTGGTACAGCGTTTTGACACCTGGCTTGGGTCTCCAACATCCCTATCACTGTGCCTGCATGGGGCCCCAACTCCGTTTCCAATTCTGCTTCCAGATTCCTGCTAATGTGCACCCTGGTAGGCTGTAGGTAATGGCTCAAGTACTTGGGTCTCTGCACCAGCTTCCTGGCTTCCCAGGCCCAAGTGAACCAGTCGCCAATTGGAGCTCTCTCTCCCTCACTCTCTCAAATAATTTTTTAAACTAAAAATGCTTCTCTCTTGGGATATCCAGATCTGAAAATGCCATTGCCTTGTATTTTCCATGACCCTTCTTGGTCAGAGGAACTTCATCTCAGCCTCAGTTTTGGAAACAATCTATCTCAATCCTGATGGATGAAAATTAGCAGGGACTTCAAAACATGGATTCCCAAACCCAATCCCAAATCCAGCCACTCTGAGGCCCGAGGATGAGCAATGCCATCTAGACATTGGAGGTCGTGCTTAGATGCTTATAAATTTAGTATCTCAATTCCTGAGCTTTTCCTTTTCTTAAAGTTCTTATAATTTGTTTATTCTTGAGAGAGAGATGAGGAAGGAGAGTTTCCCTCCTCTGGTTCACTTGCCCCAAGGCACACAATGGCCTAGGGTGGGCCATTCTGGGAACTTAATCCAGGTCCGTCACATGGGCGGCACACACCCAAGCATTTAGGCCATGATGGCTGCCTCACAGGGCAGCTGGACTCAGAAGCAGAGTTGAATCAGTGAAAGTTCTGCACCTATACAGGATGTGGGTGTTCCAATTAATGTCCTTTTTTTAAAGGTTTATTACACAGAGAGAAGAGAGGCAGAGAGAGAGACAGACAGAGGTCTTCCATCCACTGGTTCACTCCCCAATTGGCCGCACGGCCAAAGCTGCACCAATCCGAAGCCAGGAGCCAGGAGATTATTCTGGGTCTCCCACGGGGTGCAGGGGCCCAAGGACTTGGGCTTTCTTCTACTGCTTTCCCAGGCCATAGCAGAGAGCGGGATCGGAAGAGGAGCAGGCAGGTTTTGAACTGGTGCACACATGGGATGCTGGCGCTTCGGGCCAGGGCGTTAACCCGCTATGCCGAAGCACCGCCCTCCCCCCCAGTTAATGTCTTTTTTTTTTTTTTTTTTTTTTGAGAAGCAGAGTGAACAGTGAGAGAGTCAGAGAGAAAGGTCTTTCCTTTTGCTGTTGGTTCACCCTCCAATGGCTGCCGCAGCCAGCGTGCTGCCACCGGCACACCACGCTGATCCGAGGCCAGGAGCCAGGTGCTTCTCCTGGTCTTCCATGGGGTGCAGGGCCCAAGGACTTGGGCCATCCTCCAAAGCACTCCCGGGCCACAGCAGAGAGCTGGCCTGGAAGAGGGGCAACCAGGACAGAATCCAGCGCCCCGACCGGGACTAGAACCCGGTGTGCCGGCGCCTTAGGCGGAGGATTAGCCTATTGAGCCGGGCACTCCAGTTAATGTCTTAAACACTGAGCCAAACACCCACTCCCTAAACAGTTTTTGACGTCATGGTCTTTTAGATAAGAAGTCTGTTATCCACACCTCTCTCAGGCATGTATATTCCAAGAGGGCGGGGAGGGGGGGCTTAACGTTTTGTTTACTGCTTTAATCCCAGTGCCTAGAATCCCATCTGGTTCTTAGTGAATGTTCAAATGTTTGTCAAGTAAATCTTCCTAGGAAAATGTACATTTCTGGATCCCCTGTCAGAGAGGAGTTGCAGATTCCCCGTAAATCATCAGTAGCCTTGACCTGCTATGCTTTCCCACTTTGCTAGTAACCTGTTTGCCAAGAATTCTCCTGCCTACCACAAGTAGTGGTCCTGGCCTTCCCACTGGACTTTCACTCCCACCAGACACATCCAAGAGATGAGGTGAAACCAGGGGTCTGTGACTCCTCCCACGGAAGCAGTATCTTCCCTTTTTGGGATTCCAGTTGTGGCCTCAAGGGCTGAGAAGGGGAGAGGACTAGAAATTCAGCATGCCTCAGGGTCTAGATGTGGAATACCGCCCCCCCCTCCCACCCCAGAGAAGGAGTGCTTGAGGGCAGAATGGAGAGAAGAAGGGAGTGGCTTATCACAATCTGGGAAAACACAACAGCTGGAAGCTCCACAGGCTGCCAGTTTCTAGGCACCAAGGTTGGAATGTTCCCTCTGCTTCACCTGGGCTAGTTCCTGTGCCCTGCCCCAGACCGGAAGGAATCCTCAGTACCAAAAAATCATGCCCTGCATGGAGTATGCACATATCCAGTTGTTGAATGAACACATGAATGGATGAAGTATGACATTAAGTTGTAGAAGTGACTTTGAACCCAAACCTAAAACCAATGAATTTGATTATTTTCTTAAAAGAACTTAGAGATGCTTTATTTTTAAGTAGATTTTTTTTCTCAGGTAGTCGTAAAGCAGGATTCTAGTATTCTGTTGTTCATGCTATGAATTTGGCTGTATAATAATAGGCATTATGGCACAGCAGGTTAAGCTGCTGCTTGGAATACCAGCCTCTGATATTGGAGTGCATGGCTCAAGTCCAGCTACTCTGCTTCCATTCCAGCTGCTTCCTGATGCACATTCTGAGAGGCTGCAAACTATGGCTCAAGTGCCTGGGTCCCTGCCACCCACATGAGAGACTCAGATGGAGTTCCTGGCTCATGGTTCAGCCTAGCCCAGCTTAAGCAGTTGCAGACATGGCAATGGACTGGTGGATGGAAGATCTTCGTCTTTCTGTCTGTCTCTCTCCATCTTTCTATCTTTGAGATAAATAAACTGTTTTTTTTTTATAGATGTATTTATTTATTTGAAATGCAGCATTACGGAGTGGGGGGTGAGGGGTGGGGGTGGGATCTTCCATCCACTGGTTCACTCCCCAAGTGGCTGCAACAGCTGGAGATGGGGCAGGCCAAAGGCAAGAGCACAGAGGTCCATCCAGGTCTCCCACGTGGGTAGCAGGGGCCCAAGGACTAGAGCCATCTTCTGCTGCTTTCCCAGGCACATTAACAGGAAGCTGGATCAGAAGCAGAGCAGCAAAGACTTAACATATGTGATGCCACCATTGCCAGCAGCAGCTTAATCCACTGCACCACGATGCCACTTGGCAGAAAGCTCCGATGGAAGAAATGCATAAAATGCCTAAATCTGAGGATATGTACATGACAGTTATATGTGTTATTTTTTGTATTCATCACAACAGCTGTGTGAGGTAAGAATGATCAGGAATGACCTTGATTTTACCATTGAGGAAACTTGCAGCTGGAGAAGTGAAGAAATTCATAAACCCAAAGGCACAATCCAGAGCCCATACTAAAAACCGCTGCACCCTGAGAGTGTAAGGCCTGTCTGTTTAGCATGTTTTGCATAGCAGCATTTTTTTGGCTCTGGAATCTTCCACATAGTATGTGCATAGTCATTAAGTCACCCTCCTTTCTCTTCCCTTAGTTGGCGGGACTACAGTGTTCCACTCTGGAATCTAATCTCCCAGTACCCATCTGTAGGTTCTAAAGATGGAATAATTAACAGGAATGTAAAGAGGATTAATTTGCAAACATTTCTACAGTGTTTAGAATCTGTGGGCTTTAGTACAGGTGATGTGTCAAACATCCGTATATTGTTATCACATAAGCATTTCAACAATGAACTCAATAAACACGGTAGATTTGGAAGAGAAGTAAACGGCAACACAATAAGCACTCAACATGCTAAGATCTGATTCTTGTACTGCTACTTCTACTAGACAGAAGAAAAGTAAACCACAAGTACAGAATGTGCAATGCCTCTTCTCTCAAATACGTTTCTTCCTAAGTTTTCCAGCTGTTATTAAAGACACTTATTTTTTTTTAAGATTTATTTGGGAGATAGAGTTACAGAGAAAAGAGGGAATGACAGAGCACTGGCTCACTCCCCAAATGCCCACAACAGCCAGAGCTAGGCCAGTCTGAAGCCAGGAGCTCAGTTCTCAGTCCAGGTTTCCCACAGGGTGGAAGGGACCAAAGTACTTGAGCTATCACATGCTACCTCCCAAGTATGCATGCGAAGAAAGCTGAATGTTAAGCATGGTGTAGTTGGGACTCAGCACAGACACTCTGATATGGGATGCAGGCATCCCAAATGATGCTTTACCCCACAGTGCCACAATGCCTGCCCCAGGAAATTTATAATTGCAGTCTAAAGTGTTTTAATTGTGTTTAATGCGAGTTTGGAAAATGAGTTGGTTGACTGTGGGACAGAGGTAGGCATATAATTTGGTTATCTTTTGAATTCAGAAACATGCCATCAAGAGGTTTACATCAGAGATGTTCATATAAATTCTTTATAGACAGTAAAACAGGATTTTCAGACAGAAAGTCATAAGGGAAGACTGAAGCCATTGGTGCAGCTACATGGTCAGTAGCAGCATAGGCTATTTTCCAAGTCCTTTCATGATGGTATTTTTATGACTCACTTGATAACCTGTTCTTTTCTACACCTGGGAGGCAGGTGCATAGTTTCCTCATCAAACCCTTACAGCAAGCCTGGGAGCTGGGTTTTGCAGGTCTGATTTTGAAATGAGGAGGGGCATGCATTTGGCCTAGTGGTTAAAACATCGGTTGGGACAGGCTGGCACCGCGGCTCACTAGGCTAATCCTCCGCCTACAGCGCCAGCACCCCGGGTTCTAGTCCCGGTCAGGGTGCCAGATTCTGTCCCGGTTGCCCTTCTTCCAGTCCAGCTCTCTGCTGTGGCCCAGGAAGGCGGTGGAGGATGGCCCAAGTCCTTGGGCCCTGCACCTGCATGGGAGACCAGGAGAAGCACCTGGCTCCTGGTTTCGGATGGGTGCAGCGTGCTGGCCGTAGCAGCCATTTGGGGGGGTGAACCAACAGAAGTAAGAGCTTTCTGTCTGTCTCTCTCTCTCTCACTAACTCTGCGTGTCAGTTGGTTGGGACAATTCCATTTCATGTTGGAGCGCTTGGGTTGGAGTCCCAGCTCTGCACATATGAAGAGGATTTAGCTTAGATCCTTAGATAAGTATTCATGCTGAAGAGAAACTTTTTCTTCTAGAAATTGTTCAGAGAGCAATATTAGAGCAACAGAAATGTAAATGACAAACACTGAAAGGTCACAGAAAAAGAAATATAAAATAGCTCGTAACTACATAAAAAGAGTTCAACCTTGCCTGTTTGAATAACACAGTGAAAACCACACAGGTGGTCAAGTGATGTGGCACAGTGGATTAAGCGGCCATGTGAGAGGCCCACATCCCATATCAGAGTCCCTGGGATTGAGCAATGGCCAGAGATGCACCGATCCAAAGCCAGGAACCAGGAGCTTCTTCAGGGTCTTCCTCTGTGGGTACAGGGGCCCAACGACTTTGGCCACCTTCTACTGCTTTCCCAGGCCATAGCAGAGGCTGGATCGGAAGTAGAGCAGCCAGATCTTGACCCGGTGCCCATATGGGATGCCAGCATTGCAGGTGGTGGCTTTACCCGCTATGCCACGGGGCTGGCCCCTTTGTGACCTTTCAAGACATCACATGTGAACCATTATTTTAATACCCCAGAGAAGGAACTCCAGAGTTTATCTACTGGTTAGTGCTCTGGTACACCAACAGTTTTGCAAACGTTCTTCAAAAAGTGAATAATAATAACAGCAAGATTTGAAGTTATATTGAGAGTCCAGGGAACCAACAAGAACCCTCAGTTTTATCCTACGTATCTCTCCTAAAACTTCCCCAATGATTCAGATATTTAAAATATTAAATATGTAATGAGCATATAATCCTACATAATTCCACTGCAAATATATACCTAACAATAGTGTTTATTTCCTTGAGAACAGGAACTCAGTTTTCTTGAGAACAGACATTTGTCTATCTTTTTTCTTCCATCTTCCAGGAATTTCTTAAACATACAGTTACTTGCACAAAGTAGATGTTGAGGAAACAGCAGTTTGGGATTGAAGCCGTTCACTGTCTGACGGTTCTTACTCCTCCTTTTCCTGTGTGTGTGTCAAGGTATGCACCAAAACAGAACTGACTGGGAGAGGAGGAATGTACGCATCAAAACCAAGGTTAGAATGCCCATAGTTTGAAAAGTACCCTAGGGGCCAGCGCTGTGGCTTAATGGGTAAAGCTGCCACCAGTAGTGCTGGCATCCCATATGGGTGCCGGTTTGAGTCCCATGTGTTCCACTTCCTATCCAGCTCTCTGCTATGGCCTGAGAAAGCAGTAGAGGATGGCCCAAGTCCCTGGACCCTTGCACCCACATGGGAGACCCAGAAGAAGCTCCTGGCTCTTGGCTTCAGATCGGCACAGCTCTGGCTGCTGCAGCCAACTGGGGAGTGAACCAGCAGATCGAAGACATCTCTCTTTCTCTCCTCCCTCCCCACCTCTCCGGCTCTTTCTATGTAACTCTGACTTTCAAATAAATAAATAAATCTTTTTTAAAAATAGTATGCTAGTTGTATAAGTTTCTGTGGGAGAATTTTTAGGGTGTAATGACACAGTAAGTTAAGCTACCTCTTGGGACTCCTGTTGCTCCCCCTCTTCATGGAGGAATGACACTAAACCCTGCCTAGGCTTCATATCCGAGTCACGGCACCATTATGTCGCTCCCCCTCTTCGCAGAGGAACGACACAGGACCCTGCGCTGTTCTTTCGTCTGCTCGGCCCTCCCCGGGTTTGCTGCTGGTTCTTCCCGGGTTGGCTACCGTCCCTTCCACCTCCGTGGAAGGGCGGTTCCCCCTGCCACTTTCTCCACTTCTGCGGGGGAGCGGCACACTGCCGGCCGGCTCTCTCGGGGGCTGCTCAGATGTTCCTCAGGTGTTCCTGGTGCATGTTGTCTCTCTCCTCCTTTATAGTCCTCTTCCACCAATCCCAGCTCTGCTACCCACACGCCGAGTACGCTGCTCTCCTCCAATCAGGAGCAGGTCCTACAGTTTATTGGTTGAACTGGAGGCAGCTGTGTAGAAGCTGTTTCTCCCTTCTCAGCGCCATATTGTGGGAGAGCAGATGCATAGAATAAGTCTTAATTCCAGTAACTTAATCTAGTCCGAGTTGCTCCCAGTTGCTCCCCACAGACTCCAAGTCCTGCTCCTCTGATTTTGATTGAACTTCCTGCTTATGTATCCTAGGAGGCTGCAGGTGAATTGTCAAGTGCTTGGGCCCCTGCCACTCACATGAGAGATCCTGGTGGAGTTCCAGACTCCTGGCATTGGCCTGACCCAGCCACGGCTGTTGCAGGCATTTGGGCAATGAACCATTGCAGTGAAAAATGTCTCTTTCTTCTTCTCTCTCAGTCACTCTGATTTTCAAGTAGAAGAAAATAAACATTAAAACACTAAGAGAGTACTGAAACTCATAGAAGAGTTTGGGAAAGTAGCAGGATGTAAAATCAATGCACAAAAATCAACAGCCTTTGTATACTCAGACAATGCCACGTCTGAGAAAGAACTTCTAAAAATCAATCCCATTCACAATAGCTACAGAAAAAAACCAAATACCTTGGAATAAATTTAACCAAGGATGTCAAAGATCTCTACATTGAGAATTACAAACATTAAAGAAAGAAATAGAAGAAGATACAAAAAAAATGAAAAAATTTTCCATGTTCATGGATTGGAAGATCAATATCATCAAAATGTCCATACTTCCAGAAGCAATTTAAAGAATCAGTATGATACCAATCAAAATACCAAAGACATTCTTCTCAGAAATAGAAAATATGATGCTGAAATTTAAATGGAAACACAGGAGACTCCAAATAGCTAAAGTAATCTTATAACAACACATTACACCCTAATCTTCTAACAACAACAAAAAAAGCCAGAGGCATCACAATACCAGATTTCAAGATATATTCTGGGGCAGTTGTAATTGAAACAGCCTGGTACTGATTTAAAAACAGATAGGTAGGCCAGCTCCGCGGCTCAACAGGCTAATCCTCCACCTAGCAGCACCGGCACACCAGGTTCTAGTCCCGGTCGGGGTGCCGGAGTCTGTCCCGGTTGCCCCTCTTCCGGGCCAGCGCTCTGCTGTGGCCCAAGAGTGCAGTGGAGGATGGCCCAGGTACTTGGACCCTGCACCTGATGGGAGACCAGGAAAAGCACCTGGCTCCTGCCTTCGGATCAGCGCGGTGCGCCGGCAGCAGCGCGCCGGCCGCGGCGGCCATTGGAGGGTGAACCAACGGCAAAGGAAGACCTTTCTCTCTGTCTCTCTCTCTCTCACTGTCCACTCTGCCTGTCAAAAAAAAAAAAAAAATGCCAGAAATCAATCCAAGCATTTACAACCAACTTATCTTTGACAAAGGAGCTATGACCAATTCCTGGAGCAAAGACAGTCTCTTCAACAAATGATGCTGGGAAAACTGGATTTCCACATGCAGAAGTATGAAACAAGAACCCTACCTTACACCTTACACAAAAATCCACTCTACATGGATTAAATACCTAAACCTATGATCTGATACCATCAAATTATTAGAGAACATTGGGGAAACCCTGCAACACATTGGCACAGGCAAAGAGTTCTTGGGAAAGATCCCAGAGGCACAGGCAGCCAAAGCCAAAATTAACAAATGGGATTACATCAAATTGAGAAGCTTCTGTACTGCAAAAGAAACACTCAGGAAAGTGAAGAGGCAACCAACAGAATGGGAGAAACCATTTGCAAACTATGTAACTGATAATGGATTAATAACCAAAATATAGAAAGAGATCAAGAAACTTAATAACAACAAAACAAATAACTTAGCTAAGAAATGGGCAAAGGACTCAAACAGGAATTTCTCAAAAGAGGAAATCATGTTCAGGATCACTAGCTGCCAGGGTAATGCAAATCAAAACCACAATGAGGTTTCACCTCATCCCAGTTAGAATGGCTTTCATGTAGAAATCAACAAACAACAAATGCTGGTGAGGATGTGGGGGAAAAGTACCCTAATCTACAGTTGGTGGGAATGTAAAGTAGCAAAGCTGCTATAGAAGACAGTATGGAGATACCTCGGAAATCTGAACATAGACCTACCATATGACGCAGCCATCCTACCCCTGGGAATTTAACCAGGGGAAATAAAATCAGCATATGAAAGAGTTATCCACACCCCCACATTTATTGCAGCTCAATTCATGATAGCTAAGACATGGAACCAACCCAAATGTTCATCAGTTGAAGACTGGATAAAGAAATTATGGGATATGTACATGATGAAATACTATACAGGAGTAAAAAAAATGAAATTTGGTCATTTGCAACCAAATGGATGAATCTGAAAAAAATCATACTTAGTGAAATAAGCCAGTCCCAAAGGGATAAATACCGTATGTTCTCTCTGACCTGTAATACCTAATAGAGCATCTAAAAGGCAATCTGTAGAAGTGAAATTGACACTTTGAGAAGCAATGACTTGAACAGCCCTTGTCTTGATTGTTGAGGAACAGTTTTTTTTTCCATACTATTTGTTGAACTCTACTTAGCATAGAGTTAATCATATGTGTATAAAGTCAATTGAAAATAGTTCTTAGCAAAAAATAAGAGTGGGAATAAGGGAGGGAGGAGGTAGAGGGGTGGGAGTATGGGTAGGAGGGTGGGCACAGTGGGAATAACCATGTTCCTAAAGTTGTAATTATGAAGTTTGTGAAGTTTGAAACTGTAAAGCTGTATAGATCTGCATACATTCCTACAGACTTACTTCTAAGGGTACAGTTTAAAAACTTGCCATCAGACGCTAAATCCCCTTAAGCTGGGTGGTAAAAACACCATCTTAAGTGTCAAAGTTATCATATAGATAGGATTAAATGTCTGGTGATAATAACAGACAGAATTAAAAATAAGTGAATTTTCCAACATGGGAAGCAGTCCACACAAGCAGACTATTCATAGAATGACAAATGCTTTAAATAGCAATCTGACCTCAGAATCAGTCCTAAAGGCATTCTGGTTTGGATGAAAAGCCCACAAGAACATTTCAGGCATGGAAAGCCAAGACATTGTGGCAAAAAATGTCCTATATGAAGGACCTCGGTGGGTGAGAACCCAGTGGAAAGAAGTGGTCATCAAAGAAGGAGGTACTTTTCTCTGAAGAGAGGAGAGAACTTCTACTTTGCGAATGGCCTTGTCTAAATACTGATGGAGTTGGTGGATTCAGAACTCTTCCATAGCCTAGGCAGCTTATGTTAAGAGCCTTGGGTGATCACCGATGTCATACATAAGGGTGTTGATTGTTAAATTAACAACAGGAGTCATTGTGCACTAACTTCCCATTCAGGACCTCTGCACTCAAAGAGTTGTATTATGAGAATTAATGGTAAAAATTGCTCTCAAAGATTTATTTTGTTTATTAAGTGGAGGATATTCTTATGTCTCATAAATTTTAGTTATGCCTAAGTGTCCAACTCCATTGCTTATTTTCTTAGGTGCTTCCTTAATTAATGATAAAACTCATTCTCAAAGACTTACTTTCTTTTAATGTATTAAGTGGAGGATACTCTTATGTTTCATAAATTATGTCTAAATGCTGACAAATGATGTATCATTCTTGGGTGCTTCTTTAAAGTTAATTAAGCTTCTAAAAAACAAAAAGGAAGTGAAATTAACTTCAAGACCCAATGACTTTGAAAAGCCCTTGTCTTGACTGTTGAGGAACAGGTGTGTGTGTGTGTGTGTGTGTGTGTGAAAACCGTTAAATCTTTACTTACTATAGAGTTGGTCTTCTGTGTATAAAGATTGAAAATGGATCTTAGTGGAGAATGGGACTGGGAATGGGAGAGGGAGGAGGAGGAGGATGGGTGGGACTGTGGGTGGGAGGGCAGGTATGGTGGGAAGAATCATTATATTCCTAAAGCTGTACTTATGAAATGCATGAAGTCTGTATTCCTTAAATAAAATGTTTCTTTGGGAAAAAAACAGATGAATAAAAAGGCCATATTAAATTAAGTCATTCACCATCATACTACTAAGAACCAACCACTTGAGTGAATCTCCCTAAAGGCTTTTTCCCAACAAAATCTCTCTCTCCCTCTCTCTCTAACACACACATTCTACCCTCTTAAATTCTTCTCTTTTCCATTTTGTGATTCATTGTTAAGTTGTAAAATAAAGTAATCATTGTTATCCTTTTGTACTCATCAACATATCATTACTTTTCTAGTTGTAAACATAAACCTCCTTCTCACTTTCCATGGCCAAATAATATCCTCTTCATTGAAAGTTCCAAAATGCATTAACCAAATCCCTGTGAATAATCATTTAAGATTCATTTGTAATAGGAAATGTGTTCACCCTCTCCCTTTCCCTCTCCCTCTCCCTCTCCCATATAACTGGCAAGACCAGTGCTCAAAGTAGTTATCCACATGTCTAGATGAAGAGGTTCAAGTGGTAGCCTCGGATTTCTCTCTTGCCATCTCTTGACTCTGCTTTTATTTGTCTGTTTCCCCATCCTCTTCGATCACAAACAGATTGACTTTCTCCAGCCAGCCAGGAGAGTTACTTGCAAGTGGTTTGCTGAGTGCTTGTTGAACAATTCCAGCAGAAAGGACACTTTCCCTAACAGGAGGGAAAAGCAACAGGAGAAACTCCAGTCTCTGGTACAGCTGGTTCAGTGGATTAGTAGTAGGGTCTGCCTATTTCCAGGGGCTTTGGCAGTCAAGACAAGTGAGACAAGAGCATCCTCGGTTGCCTGATCAAGCTGGCAGAGTGTGTGAACTTGAGATGACTTGGGGAGACCTCATTAGGGAGGTGTTCCTCTGCAGACTCTTGTCTGCTGTCACCTAAAAAAGTTCCAAGAAATCAAATGCAGTGGGAGTCTGATTTCAATCAAAGCTACAGTAGTTGGCCCATATTTTTGTAGATATTTTGAAGATCTTCTGAGTCTGGTGACAACGCAGGATTGAACCCTTTACAGTGGAAGCCAGCCGAGTGGTGTACTTGTTTAGTACAGATGGCTTGTTAAACTACGGAATATTGATTTTGAAAGTTCTAAAACGAGTCTTGAATTTCCTCTGCGGGTAAGCTGAAAAAGAAAGTTAAATATTCCAGAATGACACAGGACAGCTGCCAGATTGTTTTCATTCATTCATTCTTTCAACAAATATTGATTGAATACTTATTTTGTCGATTCCTGGTACAGAACTAAAAGATACATTATCTTCTCCCAGAGGAAATCTGCTTCATAATTTGGTACTCAGACAAGAAAAAGGACCAGTAGTTGGTAAGGTCAATGGCACAGACATCCATGTTGATCCTAGAAGAGCTCTCATTAGAGAGGATTGCAATTCATAAACGGGACTTCAGAAATTAAAGGTGCCACTGTTAGGAGAATTTCTTGCCTCTTCCCTTCTAATTTATTTTAACAGTACTTTAAGAAGTGACAGACCAAGTCCAGTTTTATGATCCCATTAAGGTACTTGAAGGTGTGTTTTATGGAGTCATCCATTGCGTTCCCAGGTGGTTGTGGTCACCCCGAGCGTGAATAATATGGTTCTGTAAAGCGCAACTCTATCTTGCACGACGCTGAGCCAGCAAGCCAGTCTGGGTTTTGCAAAATGACTCAGGATGAGGAGGCAATCTCGGCGACCTTGCTCCTTGAACTGTGCCATCTTTGGGAAATTGTTCCCCACCAAATCGTGCAGCCAGCTGAACAAGGACGCCAAAAAAAAAAAAAATGTATTATTCACTTTCTGGATTTAGCACGTTCCTAGAATTTTAAGCTCATTTTTATGGACCGTTGCCCAGGTGAGCGAAGACATAGCCAAACCCAGAGTGGTGCTGAGCAACATCCCTCAGGCAGTCAGTTCCCAAATTTGGAGTCCTTGTATCCGGAACATTCCTGCCGCTACTGGCTGAGAAAGTCGGCTTCCCTGAGTTTGAGTACCCCGAGGATTTCAGATGCAGCAGCTCCAGAGCTGCCGAGTGAAGCTAAGTGTTGGAAGACGCTGCAGCGTTAATTATTTAGTTAGCCCTCTGTTGTAGTGAATACACAAGCTGGCATATGCTTGGGAACGTTTCTGCTTCCAAACTCACAGCATCTGCATTTTTCAGATGTTTGACCTTGATCTTTCGACCTTGCCTCTAGAACTCTGAGAGTGCTGGGAACACTCACAGCTGAGTGATGGGAGCAAAAACTAGACAGAAAGCGGTTCTCTCCTTCTTAATCCTCTGCCTATTTCTCTCTCTTTTTTTCCCATGTAAACCCAGGGTTACCCCATTTCAGACAGACTCTTTATTAATTTTATTTTAACATATAGTCTCAGTATAACGATACTTTCTGAATTGATCCCACTAAAGCCTAAGGCTATTAAAGCCATGCCATCCACTTGCTAAGGCAAGCTGGTATTTCCTGACATTGCTCTGCAGTTAGCTAGAAAACTTCTGTAGTCTCATGTCTTCCAAACTTTTTTGATTGCTCTTCACCACATGAAATGTGTTTTTATCACTGTTTAGTACATGCATATGCACATAGACGAAGTTCTCAAACAGTTCATGAAACTATTCTTAGGCGTTCTGCACATATGTCAAGGGCTATAGTCCACAGCCAACCCATTCCTTAACCTGTTTCTTTGACTCATGAGCTGAGAATGGCTACAGATTTTAAACTGAAATAAAAGAAGAATAACGTCTTCATGGCGACATATTTACAACACGGCACACACCACTGTACATCTTTGTATTTACTGTCTCATTAAATCTTCACAATCATTTGTTTTTGTCTCAGTCAAAACCATGACCGTGATAGCAATGGTAGTTAACAGTGTTTCAGTGAGTGCTCACTGTGCTGAGCACTTTGGTAAGTGCTTTATTTCTTGCACTCACTCAATCTTTTCCATTCTGCAAGGCAGGAGCTATTAGAATTTCCATTTTACTGGTAAGGAAACAGAAGATTGATTAACAAGATGATGTTTATAATTTACACACCTAGGGAGTGGCCCCTTGCCTACAACATAGCACATTGCATGGATTCAAGACATATTTGAGGAATGAATAGGGGCCAGTGCTGTGGTATAGAGGGTAAGGCCACCACCTGCAATGCTGGCATCCCATATAGGTGCTGGTTTGTGTCCCAACTGCTTCACTTCCTATCCAGCTCTCTGCTGTGGCCTGGGAAAGCAGTGGAGGATGGCCCAAGTCCTTGGGTCCCTGTACCCATGTGGCTTTAGATCAGCCCAGCTCTGGCCAGTGAGGCCATCTATCTGCCAGCAGATAGAAGACCTCTCTCTCTCTCTTTCTCTCTCTCTCTCTCTCTCTCTCTACCTCTCCCTCTGCCTCTGCCTCTGCCTCTCTGTAACTCTGCCTTTGAAATAAATGAGTAAGTCTTTAAAAAATGAATAAACATATACACGAATGAATGAAGGACTATGAGATAGAATGATGGTCCTCTGTGGATTCTGACCAGCTACAGAAACAGACAAATTAGGGGATTACTCTGTTTTTAAAAAATAACAAAACAAAACAAATATTTAATGAGGACTTCCTAATTACCAAACACCGCAAACCCATGAGTTCAATACCGGCTCTTATTCATAATTACACTATGAGGTAGATACTATCTTTGGTTTAGGGATAAAGAGAATGAGGTTCAGAGTGGTTAAGTAGCTTGCCTGAAGTGACACAACCGGTATTCAGATGCAGTGGGACCATGTGCTTAGTGACTGTGCTATTAACTTCCATTTATTAACTTCTAACATCACTGTGATTGTTAGGAAAATGGCGTAGTTTTATCTATGGTGTGATCTACACCCTGACACCATCCTAGGCTCTAGCCCCCGCCGCCATTCTTGGAAGCCAGGCAGCCACATGCCCACCCACCGGTGTCAAGCTCCACCCTCATCATAATGGGATTCGTTGCTTCTACTTCCCTGCCCGCCCTCTGGCAAAGTTTTAAAAGGACCTGTTCCTGAACACGTGGCTCTCTTCTCTTCCCCTCTCCTCCTCTCTCTCGCTCTCTCCTCTCTCTCTTTCTCAGCTTCTCTCTCTCCTCTCGTCTCTTGCTCACTCCTCTCTCCTCACTCTCTCTTCTCTTCTTTCTCTCTCTTAATCTCTCACTCTCTCTTTTCCTCTCCATCTCCTAAATTCTGTCTCTGTCTCCTTCTCCCTCTTTCTCCTTCCTCACCCCTTCCCTCCGGCCTTCTGGGTTTTCTCCAATAAACCCTTTCCCTTACTCCGGTGTTTGATGTGTTGTGTGATGATCTTACAGTGATAGTATCTTCCCCATAGTTTTATAAGCAAAATAAATAATGCATCAGAACCTTCATAAATAACTCTAATGTGGAGATTGGCATTGGGGTACAATGGGCTAAGCTGCCTACTGCAATGCCAACACTCCATAACAGAGCACCAGTCTGAACAATGATTGCTACATTTTTTTTTAATTTATTTGACAGGTAGAGTTACAGACAGTGAGAGAGAGAGACAGAGAGAAAGGTCTTCCTTCCATTGGCTCACCCCTCCAAATGGCCGGCGCTGTGCCCATCCAAAGCCAGGAGCCAGGTGCTTCTTCCTGATCTCCCATGTGGGTGCAGGGGCCCAAGCACTTGGGCCATCCTCCACTGCCCTCCTGGGCTACAGCAGAGAGCTGGACTGGAAGAAGAGCAGCTGGGACTAGAACCCACAGCCCATATGGGGTGCCGGTGCCGCAGGTGGAGGATTAACCATGTGAGCCACAGTGCTGGCCCCTTATTGCTCCACTTTTGATGCAGTTCCCTGTTAATGTGTCTGAGAAAGCAGCTGAGCATGGTCCAAACCCTTGGGCCCATACCTCTCACACAGGAAACCTGGATGGAGTTCCGGGCTCCTGGCTGTAACCTGGACCAGCTCTGGTCATTGTAGCCATTTACAGAGTGAACCAGCAGATGAAAGATATCTCCCTCCCTCCCTTTCAAATATATAAATAAATCTTAAAAAAAAAAAAAAACAAAAACCTACAATGCAATGTAATGACCAAATGTGAAATAAGAGGCCTAGGGATTCTATCTAGCACATTTTATAGGGGATTGTATTACTAAAATCTGTTATATAATTTTTGAAAATTTTCTACAAATCTAAAACCATTCTAAAATTAAAATAGAACCTGAAAAAAAAAACACTCAAAGATGTTCAGCATCATTAGTCATTAGGGAAATGCAAATCAAAACCACACTGAGATACACGATACACCAACTAGGATGGGTATACTCTTAAAAATGGAATATAACAAATGTTGATGAGGATGTGGAGAAAATGGAGCTGTTATACATTGCTGATGAGACTATAAAATAGTTTAGCTTCTGTGGAAAACAGTTTGGCAGTAAGTTAAAGTTAGAATTGTGGTATGGCTCAGGAATCCCACTCCTAGGTATATATACCCAAAAGAATTGAAAACAGGTGGGCAAGCAAAAACTTATACATGAATATTCATGTGGCAATATTCAAAATAGTCAAAAGGTGGAAGCAACCCAGATGTCCTTCAATGGATGAATGGTAAAGCAAATGCAGCATACCCTTGCAATGGATTATTACTCACCTACATAGAGGAAGGAAGTAGTGATACAGACTAAAGCATGGAAAAATCCTGAAAACATGATGTTAAGTGAGAGAAGGAAATACAAAAGGTTACGTATCATATGATTCCATTTGCATGAAATGTCCAGCATATGCAACCATAGACCCAAAGGATAGATGAGTGGTTGGTCAGGAAGTGGTTGGTCAGGGAGGAGCAAGGATACAGACAAGAGACTTCTTTTGGGGGGGTGCTGAAAAAGGTTCTGGAACTAGATAGTACAGGTGGTTGGAGTGTTATAAATGCACTAAGTACTATGGAACTGTCTACTTTAAAATGGTTAAAATGTTGTAATTTTTGTAAATTTTACTTAAAATTTAAAACAATCACAGTGACATCATTGAAAATTGTGACATTACAATTATACGAAATGTGCTAGGATATAGAAAATAACTTAGTAAAGGAAAAGTAAACATTACTGGAAATAGCATTGCTCAGTACATTGACTTGATTTGGAGCCTGGGCTTTTTATTTTTCAAATTTTATTTATTTATTTGAGAGGCAAAGAAACAAAGAGAGACAGACAGAGAGGAGAGAACTCTCATCCATTGGCTCACTATCCAAAGACTCTCCATGTTTGGGGATACACCGAGACATTAGCCACGAGACCCGAACCCAATCCAGGTCTCCTGTGTGGATCACTGGGACCCAATCATCCGAGCCATTCCCTGGGCAGGATGCTGAAGTCAGGGAGCAAACTGTGGCATTGCAATACGGGACACAGATATACCAACTGGGATTTTATTTATTTATTTTTAAAGATTTATTTATTTGAAAGGCAGAGTTACAGAGTGAGAACAAGAGTGAGAGAGGAGAGATCTTCTATCTGCTGGTTCACTCCCGAAATGGCTACAACAGCCAGGGCTGGGTCAAGTGGAAGCCAGGAACAAGGAACTTCTTCCGGATCTCCCACGTGGGTGCAGGGGCCCAAGCACTTGGGCCATCCTCTGCTTCTTTCCCAAGCATATTATCAGGTAGTTGGACTGAAAATGTAGCAGCCAGGACTCAAACCAGTGCTTATATGGGATGCCAGAGTTGCAAAACGGTAGCTTTTTCTTTAAAAAAAAATAAATAAAATATTTATTTTATTTACTTGAAAGACACAGAGAGAGAAATCTTCCACCTGCTGGTTCACTTCCCAAATGGCTACAAGGTCAGGGCTGGGCCAGACCAAAGCCAAGAAAGAGAACCTTCTTCTGGGTCTCCCATGTGGGTACAGAGACCCAAGCATTTGGGCCATCTTCCATTGCTTTCCCAGGTGCATCACCAATACCTATATGGGATGCCAGCCCTGCAGGCAGTGGCTTAATGCAGTGTACCACAATGCTGGCCATTGTATATATTTTTTTATTATCTACTGGTTTGTATTAAAAGCAGAGACACACACTCAAAGGTGGGGGGCAGAGAAACAGAGAGAGACAGAGACAGAGAGTAGATACACAGAGACATCTTTCATCTGCTGGTTTACTCCCTAAATGCTTCAATATCCAGTGCTGGGTCAGGCTTAAAGCCAGGAGCCCCAAACTCAGAGTCTCCCATGTGGGTGGCAGGGACCTGAGTACTTGAGCTATCATCTGCTATCTCCCTGGTTGCTCATTTGGAGAAAAGAGGATGGGAGGGGGAGGCAGGATGGGATACAGGTGTACCAGTGTTTCAAGCGCTGTGCCAAATACCCACTTAGTCCCCACCAACTGAGGTTTTAGCCACTGGTCTAAAAGCCCAGCCGAAGCAGAGTTTTATAGCTGGTGGCTCTAGAACAAAATCCCTGTTCTGCCACACAAAAATCTCTCATCTGACAGATTTTATCATCTGTCTGAGCCCCAGCGTCCTCACCCATAGAAATGAGTAAGACTGCTTTTGGATATCATAAACCACTTTTCAGGTAAGTTAGCTCTTAGCCTAACAATAATGATGAAGGTTCATGTAAAACTCATTCATTTTTTTCTTTGTAATGTGAACTGAGTGTTGTGAATCTTTCCAGTGATCATTACTTTAAAAGCAAAGTAATCTGGGTTTGGGGAGATAACAATCCCATTTTGAATGGCTTTTATCTCTCTAAGAGTCTTCCTACAACTTGGGAAAATTTTTCTGTGCATAGGTCTTTAGTTTCCAAAGGAGTATAGAAACCCACTCCAACTACCATGCAGGATTGTGTTGAAATTTAGATCAAATTGCTTTTAGTAAAATTTCTAGACTGATCCCAACCAACTAAGAGCAGTCATGGGATCTGGGATTTGACAGGAAAGACTTTATTAAGAAAAAAGACACCTATTTCTCCTTCCCTTCCCCTTGAGGATAACTAACCTGTCACCACGAATATCAAGACTACTATGTCTTCCTGTATTTGCATATGGCATCCTCCCAGGTAGTTTATGGAGTGAATCCTAACCCAGCGTGGGAAGAAACCATGTAGCTTCTTTAGTATTGGTGGTAACTAAAAGACCAAAACATTTAAAGCAAGAAAATTCCTCCCTCAGGCACAGGACTCTCTGCTCCACTCCATACACAACTCCTCCGCCCACACAACTCAGCCATTACAGTAAGAGAATGACACTTCTAGAACCCTCCCTCTAACCTCTGCTCCTTTTCCTCCCTGCTTCTCCTGGGAGTTGAGGAATGCCGGAAAATAGCTGCAGGCTTTGGCTTCCAGTTGGTCAAACCTGATGCTAATTTCTCCATGAGACTTTTCAATCTCCGTTCTTGGCAGGGAACTGCAGAGCCACAAACACTGCCAGCTGAGTGAAAGTATGTTCAAGAGCAAGGAGGGTGGGAGACAGGGGTATGTGGGAGTAGAGCTCCCAGCCCTGCTTAGATGAACACAACAGGGCTGAAACCCTCTTTCCTATTCCATAGCGAGGACAATGGGGGTACATTGGAAACACAACAGTGAAAGCATTATGCAAATATTCTTATCATCATGGAGAGAAATGTCTGGTTGAAGAAACAAACAGTAATCAAATTTCTCCCTTATAGATATCTTTTTTCTCTTTTTATACACATGAATTCAGCTTTTTTTGTGGATTTATGTATTTGAAAGGCAGAGTTAGGAGAGAGATCAATTATTTTTTAGATTTATTTACTTGAAAGGCAGAGTTAGGGAGAGAGAAAGGGAAAAGAAAGAGGGAGGGGGAGGGGGAGGGGGAGGGAGGGAGAGAGAGAGAGAATCTTCCATCCGCTGGTTCACTCCCTAAATGGCTGCAATGACCAGAACTGGGCCAATCTGAAGCGAGGAGCCAGGAGCTTCTTCCAGGTCTCCCATGTGGGTGCAGGGGCCCAAGTACTTGGACTGTTCTCCATTGCTTTCCCAGGCCAAAGCAGAGAGTTGGATTGCAAGTGGAGCAGCTGAGACTGGAACTGGTACTCCAATATGGGATGCTGGCATCTCAGGCAGTGGCTTTATCTGCTACTCCGCAGTGCCGGCCCCTGGATGTCTTTTTCTAAAGGGGCTATGTATGAAAGTAGGGTTGAAATAGCCAATAAACATACCTGATGCAATTTAAGGGAAGCATTCCTTTAGGAAATGGCATTTACTCCAAAATCCAAAGAAGTAGAGGCTACTCTGGTGAAGTGGAATGAGACTGGGAAGGTATTGGGAAAGTGTTTCCATTAAAAAAGAACAAGTACGTTTAAAGGGATGAAAGGAAACAAGGTTAGTGGTTCTAAGAAATCAAAGATCCAGGTGAATGGCCTGCAGAGAATGGGGAGGAAGCCATTCCTAGGAACTGGAAGGTAAGAGCCAGAGACAAATCACCCAGGGTGTTGGGCAGTTCTGTATTTGTTTAGCTATTCAAATATGTTCGCTGTCTCTCTTCCCCAAGGGACCAAGCTGCTAGGAGGTGGAATCAGGGTGCAACAATATCCCCAGCACCTCCCCAACACAGGTGTAGTTTGTTCTTAGGGACTGCCTGGCTGACCCAACCACCCAAAAGCCTCAATAGTAGAAAGGCAGCTTGAGTTTTCCAAGTATTTGGTTTTGCAGACTGGGGGTTGAGAAAAGGCCAATAGAGTTAGCTATTTTCAAAGCTGTGTTTTCTCAGATAAAAGCTGCCCATAGCCATAGAGAACTCCAGCAGAACCCAGGTCCATTGATCCCTCCACACTACTAGGATGAGACACGGTTCATGTCACAACTGGGTGACAGCACACTTTTTGGACAGGAGCTCACTGGCTCAGTTAAAACTTTGTTGAGAACTTACGTTATCCAAAACACCTGCCATCCACCCAGCAGACTGACTTCCAAGGTCTTGTCACTGTGTGGGGGCGAGGGGGGGGGGCTCTTATTGCGACTCTGGGAAAATGTGCAGAGATGCAGTCAAACCTTTATTTTCGTAAACCCGAAGATCAACTTTTTGGATCTAGATTTGCCTTTCGGGACTTATGTATGGGATCTGAAGTGTGTCTTCTGAGCCTCCACTCCCCTGTTCCCGCCTTCCCAGCAGCCTCGTCTTCCATTACAGGATACGTCTGGCGGCTGGGAAAGTCAGAACAGGTGTAGCCAGGCAGGCCTGCTCGGTTCTCCTGGCCGTGGTCGCTGACCTGCGGCAGGGGCGTTGGGGCAAATCTCCTGTGTTGTACTGGGAACGCTGAGACAGAGGCACCTTCTTTCACAGTCGGCACCCCTTGGTGGTGCAGGGCCTGCTGGGCCCATGGTGCTATCAACAGGGGACGCCAGCTTGGGGTCTGTGCTAATGTAGAGGAGATCAGGAGCTGACAGCAGGAAGGCAGTGATGGAACCTGGAATCAAATCACATCTGAAGTGTGGCCTGTGTCTGGAATCTTCCACTGAGTAAGTTCATACATCCCTTCAGTTGATTGTATTGGGACCTCTGTAACCAGTGGTCAGATTGTCCAGGTAGCAAGGATGATGGAAAGTGAGGAACAATTTTGTTGTCCCTAAAAATGTAACAGCATGAATGAGGAAACAGAATATAGATGGAATTCCTCCCACGTTCATCTTAAGGTTTTTTTTTTTAATTATTGTTTAAGTGAAGTCTTCCAAGAGTTCATGTCTTAAATATATTAACAAAAGTTTGAATAAGTGAAAATGCATGTAGTTTTTGGATTTTATCTTACTTGAGAGGCACAGAGCGAGGACTCCCATCCATTGGTTCCCAAAATGCTCACAACTATAAAGACTGAGCCATGCCAAGCCAGGAGCTAAGGACTAAATCCAGATCTCTCAAGTCGGTAGCAGGTACCCATTTACTTGAGCCACAACACTGCTGTCCAGAGTGTGCATTTGCAGGCAGTTGGAGTCAGGAGTAGCAACTGGGTCTTGAATCTAGGCACTCCAATACGGCATGAAAGTAAGTTAACTGCTAGGCCCAAAGCCCAGCAATGGTTTTTAAAATTAAATGCCAACATTACAGAGGGACAAAATAGTCGTAAAAGAGCATCATTCCCACTCTTTTCAGTTCCCCTCTTCACAGGCAACACCTTAACTACAGTTGTTCAGTTTCTTGTGCCTACTTCCTAAAATACCATGTTCACACATCTCCATTTTAATCTACACAAATGGCACAAAGCCAGTCACCTAGTTGTTGCTTTGCTTAGAAATATATCTTAGAGGTTGATCCATATCAGAAAATATTTAAGCTGCTGCTTAAATATGACAACACGACTAGAAATATTTTATTCTTCATTTTATTACTACAAGCCTTACCTGCAAATAGGGGGTGAGTAGATTAGTTTGTTTAATCTGTGAAATGAAGTAACCACAAACACCTTCCCAGACAGCTGAAGAAGCTCACTTAAAATTATTAAGCAGCAGCAAACTATTCCTTTTTTTGGTTCTGTGATTTATTTAACCAAGCTGCAATAGAGAATCATTTAGGCTATAACCTTTAGCTACCTTTTACAAAGCTGCAATAAATGTCACATGTGCTGGTTTGCTCGACAGCTGTATAAAATATGCTTAACAACAGCCTGTGTAACGTAAGTGAAAAATAGTGTCGAACCAAAAGTTTTACCTAGAAAATAGTAAAATAGTTCAATTGGTTTTTGTTGGTGGTGGTGCTAGTGTTTGGCATGTAGCTCTCTTTTACAAATAGTTGGATTCCTTCTTCTCATTCCTTGATCTATGTATTCATTTATTAAGCAAATATCTCTTGGATACTTTCCCCATACCAAGGGGGTATTTGGAGCTAGCTCTCCATTCTAGGGGCTAACATTATACTCATAGCCTCATTTGAGAAGCAGGTGTGGGTTTTTAGACACATGAATACTGAAGGGGCTTTGGTTTTAACATTGTGCAAATTACTTCAGTACAAACCAACTTTGTGGACCTGTATCAGAAGGAGTCATTTCTCTGCTAGACCATTCCATATCTCTGAGAGTAAGAGGCAGTATGGGCCCCCAAAGGACACTGTAGTAGGGGCGTCATTGATTGAACCCTTACTCTGTACAAATAGATGATATCTCAAGAACAGCAAGGAGTCCCCTAGTCTGTCCCCAGATTCATCACTGCAGTATGGTTTATTTTGTGCTTTTAAAAATGTTTAATTTCCTCTTGATTTTCTTGCTGTCGAGCTTGGGAAAAAAAAAAAACAATCTTTGGCTCAGCATTTGCAGTTTTTTCTACAGTTGCAGTATTCTATTCTGTGTTAAGATTATCAAAAATATTACAAATCTGAGGAAACAAGAAACATTGCTAAGAAAATGAGGCTGATCTCTTTCTATGGCCCAGATACACTGTTTCTCTTTTTATTAATATTTATTTATTTATATGAAAGGCAGATATACAGAGAGGTAGGGGCAGAGGCAGAGAGAGAGGTCTTCTATCCGCTGTTTCACTCCCCAGATGGCTGCAATGGCCAGAGCTGTGCCGATCTGAAGCCAGGAGCCAGGAGCCTGGAGCTTCTTCTGGGTCTCCCACGTGGGTGCAGGGGCCCAAGGGCCTGGGCCATCTTCTATTGTTTTCCTGGGCCGTAGCAGAGAGCTGGATCGGAAGTAGAGCAGCCGGGACTAGAACCGGCACCTATATGGGAAGCTGGCACTGCAGCCGGCAGCTTTACCCGTTATGCCGCAGCGCCAGCCCCAAGATACACTGTTTCTAACAAATCAGTGATCATAGTCACTTCAAGCAGAACTGGAAATCTCTATTATTAAATGTTAATTTATGTCAGGCCTTTCTTGATAATCTCAGATGCCATCCTTTGTTTTCTGTTTATGACTTTTGTCAAGCTTGAAAACAAACTGCAATCATTTCTCAGTATCCCTTGATGATTGGTTCTGGGATGTCAGAGGTACCACAACCCTCTGATGCTCCAGTCCCTTAGATAAAATGGTCTAAGCATTTGCATATAAACTACATGCATTAAATCATCTCTAGGTTGCATAGAATTCCTAATACAGTGTAAATGATATGCAAGTGGAAAAAGCTTGTAAATGTTTGGTACAGGTATAATGGATATAGGTCTCACTACATTTTTAAAATTTTAATCTACTCTATTTTATTTGATAAATTCATTGTCTGCTGGTGCTGTTTCTTGTCTTTTTTTTAAGATTTTATTTATTTATTTGAAAATCAGAGTTACACAGAGAGAGGAGGAGAGGCAGAGAGAGAGGTCTTCTAACCACTGGTTCCCTCCCTAGTTGGCCGCAATGGCCAGAGCTGCACCAATCCGAAGCCAGGAGCTTCCTCTGGGTCTCCAACGTGGGTGCAGGGGCCCAAGGATTTGAGCCATCTTTTACTGCTTTCCCAGGCCATAGCAGAGAGCTGGATTGGAAGTGGAGCTGCTGGAACTTGAACACGCGCCCATACAGGATGCCAGCACTGCAGGCGGCAGCATTACCTGCTACGCCACATCCCAGGCCCCTGTTCATTTTATTTTAAAAGAAGAGAAAGAGGCAAATAGGGAAATTTGCCATGTGAGGCTGGTTCATTCCCCAAATGCCTGTAACATCCAAGGCTGGGCCAGATCAAAATTATGATGCCGGAAATCAAACTAGATCTCCCACCTGGGTAACAGGGACCAAGGGCATGAGCCACCACCTACTGCCTCCCAGGGTATGCATTAACAAGAAGCTGGATGACAAGTAGAGGTGCTACTCAACTCCGGCATCACCATACAGGACCCTGGCATCCCAGCCAGCATCCTCACCTCTGAGCCAAGCACCAGCCATCCTAATCACTTTTAGATCCATGGCTGGTTAGATTTGTGGCGCAGAGTCTACAGAAACTTACTGAGTGATGATTTCTTGTGTTTCTCCTCCACTGGCTGAGAGCTTTGTAAGAATAAACAGTTTTCTCTCAGGGCTTAACACATGACAGGTGCTTAGTATGTACTGGTGGGATTCAATGTATTTGGCCATGAGCTTGTTATTCAAATAACCTAAAGACAAGAGTGGCTTGTGTAATTAAATTAAACTAACATAGTAATAAAAAATTAAAGGGAAGGAATAAATTGAAAACAAGCAACTCAGTAAACCAGCGAACATGAAGGAGAGGCATTGATTGATTCTGTATTCCCTTGGCAGGAACCTACCTGTGGCCAAGGGCACATAATTAGTTGGTTCAAGGGTTGACATGAGACTTCACAGGCTTCTCAGGAAACAACCTAAACTGTGGGGAGCAACTGGGAGCAACTCGGACTAGACTAAGTTACTGGAATTAAGGCTTATTCTATGCATCTGCTCTCCCACAATATGGCGCTGGGAGAGGAGGAAACAGCTTCTACACAGCTGCCTCCAGTTCAACCAATAAACTGTAGGACCTGCTCCTGATTGGAGGAGAGCAGCGTACTCGGCATGTGGGTAGCAGAGTTGGGATTGGTGGAAGAGGACTATAAAGGAGGAGAGAGACAACATGCACCAGGAACATCTATCTGAAGGAACACCTGTGCAGCCCCCGAGAGAGCCGGCCGGCGGTGTGCCGCTCCCCCGCGGAAGTGGGGAAAAGTGGCTAGGGGGAACCGCCCTTCCACGGAGGTGGAAGGGACGGTAGCCAACCCGGGAAGAACCAGCAGCAAACCCGGGGAGGGTCGAGCAGACAAAAGAACAGTGCAGGGTCCTGTGTCGTTCCTCCACGAAGACAGGGAGCGACACTAAACTAACTGTTTGGGACTGGGTTTGTAGCTTAGTGGGTTAAGCCACCAGCTGCACATCAGAATCACATATAGGAGTAGCAGTTCTATTCCCAGCTGCTCCTCTTCAGATTCAGCTCCCTGCTAATGCACTTGGGAAAGCAACCAAACATGGCCCAGGAGGTTGGGACCCTACATTCACATGGGAGACCCAGAAGAATTTCCTGGCACCTGGCCTCAGCATGGCTCAGCCCAGGCTATTGCAGCCTTTTGGGGAGTGGGCCAGCAGATGAAAATTGTCTTTCTGGGGCCAGTACCATGGCACAGTAGGTTAATCAGCCAGCATCCCATATGGGAACCAGTTCTAGTCCCGGCTGCTCCTCTTCTGATCCAGCTCTATGCTGTGGCCTGGGATAGCAGTGGAGGATGGCCCAAGTTCTTGGGCTCTGCACTCAGGTGGGAGACCAGGAAGAGGTGCCTGGCTCCTGGCTTCGGATCGGCACAGCTCTGACCGTTGTGGCCAATTGGGGAGTGAACCAACATAAAGAAGACCTATTTCTCTGTCTCTCCCTCTCACTGTCTATAACTCTACCTCTCAAATAAATAAAATCTTTAAAAAAATAGGAAAATTGTCTCTCTCCGTGTCTCACCATTTCTCTCTGTTACTCTGCATTTCCAATAAATAAATAAAACTTAAGGAAAATTAAATGATTCTGCTCTATATATTGTCAAAGAAATGTAAGACAGAGGTAGGTGCTGTGGCCCATGGGAAAGGGTAAGCCACTGCTTGGGATGCCTGCATATCATATTGGAGTGCCTGAGAGTGAGTCCTGCCCTGGCTTTCGATCCAGGTTCCTGCCAAAGCTCTCAGGAAGCAGCAGGTGTGGCTCAAGTACTTAGATTCCTGCCCTAACATGGGAAACTCAGATGGAGTTCCTGGCTCCTGGCATTGGCTTGGCCCAGCTCCTGCTGTTGTGGGCAATTGGGGAGTGAACCAGTACATGGATTTTTTTCTCTCACTCTCTTTTTTTCTCTTTCTCTCTGTCATTCTGCCTTTCGCATAAATAAAAAATGAATAAATAAACTTTTTTTAAAATCAGCCTATTATAAAAACGACAATCTGATACACCCAAATGGCCCCTTTCATCTCAGCACCTTGAGACTTTGCAAATGATAATTATCTCTGACATCATTCCCTCTGAGGTAAGAATTTTTTCCTCCATTTATAACTGAACCTACATAAAATTATTTCTCCCAAGGTCCCTAGTCACGGCTGGGGTTTGACTCCTTCACCTCCGGAGATATGTGTAAGTTAGCACATAAATCTCACTGTGACGCTGGAAAAACTTTAACTCAGCGCAAAGTTATGTTTGGGCTATCAAGAGATTAAGCTTATTAGAGGCTTCAGATTTCAGGCAAAAATTCCCTAGTGAGGAGTGCAAATGGGAAGCGATTGGAGGGATTTCAAGACAGAAAACTGTTTGGTTCTACTTCATATTTTAATAACATTTCCGATATTCGGATGGCCTAAGAGATGAATTGATTTCAGGACACATTCTGAAATTGCAGGTGACCTGGAGCCAAAATAAAGCGTATCTGACCAAGAATACAGTCTCAGAGGAATGATAATAAAATCCTAGACTGGGAGAGTGTTTCATTTTATTGCCCAAATCCATGGAAATTCACCATGGCAGATCAAACTTTTAATATCTGGTCACAACAGGACATCATTCTTAATGATACCCAGCTGCAGAGCGTATGTGCTTGGAATTTTTATCCCCACCTCTGTGCTGTCAGAGATCCTAATTTTAGATTTGCACAGTTTTTAAATTTTTATTCACAAATAATTATTATAAGTGTCAAGAAAAATTGCAGTAGTACAAAAAACTCCCACAGGCTCTTTTCATAGATTCACAATTTGTTAACATTTTGTCCCATTTACTTTATCACTTGTCATATGTAAGAATGTGGGGGGAGATGGGAGTTTGGCACAGCAGTTAAGATGTTGCATTGGACACCCACATGCCATATTTGAGTGCCTAGGTTGGAGTCCCAGTTCCACTTCTGAGTCTAGCTTCCTGCTAATGCACACCATGGGAGGAAATGGGTCGTGGTTCAAGTAGTCGGATCCCTGCCACCCTGTGGGAGACACTGACTATTTTAGGCTCCTGGCTTTGGCCTGGCCTGGTCCTGGTTGTTCTAGGCGTTTAGACAGTTAACCAGCTAATGGAAGACCTTTGCCTGTTTCTATCTCTGTCTTTGTGCCTTTCATATACAATGAAAAAAATTTCAACAAAATCAATATTGTCACCTCTGAAAATAAGTCAGATGACTTAAAAAAAAAAAAAAACAAGATTTTTTTTCAGACTATTTGTAATTATGCTGTATTTGTCATTCTGGCTTGCCCTTAATTTTTCAGTGTGTATTTCCTAACAAAGACGTCTTATACAACCCAATACGGTTACCTACTTTAGGGAAATAGGGACCAGTGCTTTTATTGAATTGACTGTCTATATTCCAATTTTGTCTATTGATCCAATAAAGCCTTTTATTGGATTTTTTCATCTAGGACAGGCTCGAGACTGAAATTGCATATTACATTTTGTGATTATGTCTCTTTTAATCTTGATCATTTACTCAGCCTTTCTTTGTATTTGGCAACAGTGGCATTTTTGAAGAACACAAAGAAGTTTTACAATAGATTACATAAAAAATCTTTTGAGACATCTAGGTGTTATGGTTGTTGCTGTTTTCTACCTAACAGCTTTGAGTGGCAAGTGCAAGAAAAAGATGAAACTAGGTAGCTTAATTATAACATCAGTGAAGTCCATTGTAAATCTACTCTTACTGTGTACCTGGCACACGGCTACTACCCAATAAATGTCCCCAGGGGTAGCTTCCCCACTACCAACCCTATGTTCCAATGAGTGAGGGGCACCCCGAGTCTCACTGGTCATTTTCTCCACATCGTCTGTCAAGTGATTGATGTTTGGTAGATCCAATAGTTTGTTCAATGAATGAGTACCACAGGGGTAGTACACCTCACACTCAGATGTGTTAAATGACTGCATCATTTTTTTTTTCTCTTAGTCACCCTGAAAATAGTTACAAGCCATAAAATAGTTGAGCAGGCATTGAAAGCCATTATATTGTTAGAGAAGTGGGTTTTCCCAGAAAACATCAGGCACACTCCTGCAAAGAAAATTTTGTTGACTTCTGAACTGCTTGACATCCACTGACACAGTGTTTTCTGTTACCTTTTCCTTAGACATTATATGTAATTTTCTTCCCATCTTTGTTTATTCCTTCTCTCTGCACATAAGGATACCAAAACTCATTCACGTAGATTCTGCTAAATTGAAACTTGTAGAGGTTTTCAAAAGTTCTCTGTCATCTGAACATGATAAGCAATTAAAAAAATTTCTTTATTTGAAAAGCAGACTGACAGAGAATCTTCCATCTGCTGGTTTATTCTCTAATGCCTACAACAGCCAGGGCTAGGCCGGCTGAGCCTGGAACTCCTTCTGGGTCCTCCAAGTGGGCTGCAGGGACTAATCCACTTAAGCCATCCACCTGCAGCCTCCCAGGATCACATTAGTAGGAAAGTTGGGTTAGAAGCAGAGTAGCCAGGACTTGGAACAGGCATTCGGATATGGAATGTGGACATTCCAAGCAGCAGCTTAACCTGCTGTGCCATACCTGTCCTATAAGAAAACTTTGTAAAAAGAAACATTTGTAAGGGCCCCCACTTAGTTTAAAGTATTGCTTTGCTTTGGCACCTTTTCCATACAAGTGCTAGATTAACTACAATTAGCTGTATGCTATTACTTACTTTTTTTTTTTTTTTTTTTTTGACAGGCAGAGTTAGAGACAGAGAGAAAGGTCTTCCCTCTGTTGGTTCATCCCCCAAATGGCCGCTACACCTGGCACTGCACTGATCCGAAGTCAGGAGCTAGGTGCTTCTTTCTGGTCTCCCATGCGGGTGCAAGGGCCCAAGCACTTGGGCCATCCTCCACTGCCCTCCTGGGCCACAGCAGAGAGCTGGACTGGAAGAGCAGCTGGGGCTAGAACCCAGAGCCCATATGGGATGTCAGTGCTGCAGGCGGAGGATTAACCAAGTGAGCCATGGCACCAACCCCATGCTATTACTTACTTTTTAGGGGACACTTGCTCTGTTTTGGTTGAATTTGCTCTAATCCCAACATGGCTATTGCAACCACAAACAGTGATGCTTGGAGAGAGTAATTAGCCCAAGGTTATACAGCTGGGACTGGAACCCCAGTCTCTGAGTCCCACCTTTGCTTGACCTCTGTGCACTAGGCTTTTTGAATATGTAGGTGCTTAGAGTCACATGCTTAGCTCCTAGTGAAGCAATTTCAACAACAACATCACATTTTTAACAAAAATTAAGTGTATACTGTTTCAGAAAAATCAGTAATATAGTGCTGTGGGAAAACGAAGAACTATGGACACTTTTTTTTTTTTTAAAGATTTATTTATTTATTGGAAAGTCAGAGTTACATGGAGAGAGGAGAGGCAGAGGCAGAGGCAGAGAGAGGTCTTCCATCTGCTGGTTCACTCCCCAACTGGCTGCAATGGCTGGAGCTGCGCTGATCCGAAGCCAGGAGCCAGGAGCTTCCTCTGGGTCTCCCATGTGGATGCAGTGGCCCAAGGACTTGGGCCATCTTCTACTGTTTTCCCAGGCCACAGCAGAGAGCTGGATGGGAAGTAGAGCAGCCTGGACTTGAACACATGCCCACATGGGATGCCGGCACTGCAGGCAGCGGCTTTACCTGCTACGCCATAGCACTGGACCCATGAACACCTTTTCAGTTATTTTGAGGTTGATTTATTTTTAAATACAAGGTAGGATGTGGGATGTGGCCATCATTTTCTCTTCAGTTCTAAGTGCCCTTAAAGCTGTAACTCCAGCCCTGGGTGCTTTAGAAGGAATACAACTGCATTTCACTAAAAAATATCCTTTCTGTGACTTTGGAGAAAAATTCTCTCACATAGAGTTAATGAGCTTTTCCTGCAAAAGGCAATTGTGAGAGAGACTTTGCTCTTGAATGATGAAACTCAGAGCACAGTTGGAGCGATTACAAGAGCGCCACAGATAAACGGAATCACCTGATAGAAAACACGTCTGTGTGTGGGGCGACTTGCAATGGACATTTCAGCCTTACCATCTGACTTTTCCTCATTTATATGTGGTCAGCTAAGGATTAAATTCTGTCTTCGTGTGCTGATAAAGTGCCTTCTCAGTACTTCAAAACTCACTCTGCTTGTAGTTGATTTTTATTTCTTTAAACATTCTTGTGTTTTTTTAACCAAAGGCCATTGGGGAATAAGCTGGGGGAAGAGGCTGGCTGGAGTATGAAAGGAATTTAGTTAACTTGTTTCAGGGAAGAATCATGAACTTGTCCATCCACCATATTTTATATGCTTCCTTATATCTATGATCTATTGTTCATAAGTAAGATTGATTTCATTTAAATATATGCCTTGTCTCTTACTCAGGCAGGCTCCTAAAATTGAGTAAGTAGTCTTTAAGGTTCCTCTTGCACTTTACCTATATAAGCAGATGAATACATGTTGCATCGTTAACATGTGCACGTTTATAATAGCTGGGATGACACTGTCTTGCCTGATAGGCTGGTGGGCAGGAGCAGTGTTAATAATAAGCACTCCTAACAATTACCGAGCAGTTGCTATTTGTAGGCACTGTGGGTAGCACTTGGCTCTCGCTTAATCCTCACCACAAACCTCAGAGGCAGTTACTGTCATTATCTGGTTTTCTAGATGAAGACAATCAGGCTCAGGACTGCTCTTGAGCCAGACTCTCACAGCTGATGATTCATTTTTTCTCACTCTGGAGGTTACACTTCGTTCTGGGTACATCTGATTTGCTGTCACCGGGAGGGAGTAGTGGAATGAATGCAGGAGACCAGAGGAGCTGTCATGGATGTCTGTCTAGGAGGTGATGGGAGCCAGGGTTAGAATTTCAAAGGTGAGGATAGAAGCAGGTGTTAAGCCTAGTGGTTACGATGCCCATATCCCCCTGTTGGAGAACTGGGTTTGATTTCTGGCACTAGCTCCTGATTCCAGCTTCTTGCTAATGCAGACCCCGGGAGGTAGTGGTGATGGCTCATGTAATTGGGGCCACTTTCATGGGAGACTTGAAGTTTGGCTCATCTCGAGTCCTGTCATCATTGAAGGCATTTAGAAACTGAGCCAACGAATGGGAGTTTGCTCTGTCACTGTGCCTCTGTAACAAAAATTTTAAAATGTTTCTGGAAGATGAAGATAGAAGAAAGTGACAGATGAGGCAGGCTGTGTGGCATAGTGGGTTAAGCTGCTGCTTGGGCTGCCTGCGTCCCTTATTGGAGTGCTGGTTCAAGTCTCAACTGCTCCTTTTCCAATCTAGCTCCCTTCTGAAGGACCTGGGAAACAGCAGATGGCGGTTCACTTACTTGGGCCTCTGCCACCCATGTGGGAGACCCACATGGAGTTCCTTGATCCTGGCTTTAGCTTGGTCCAGCCCCAGCTGTTGTTATTTGGGAGTCAATCAACAGACAGAAGATGTCAGTCCGTGTATCTCTCTCTGCCTTTCAAATAAACAAACCTTGAAGAAGAAGAGTGAAAGTGACAGAGTTGATCAGGTTTTGGCGATGAATTTGGTAAGGACAGGAGGGTACGGATGGTGCCGAGGGCTGGCCCTGGGTTTCTGCCTGACCTGGCAGGGACAGGTGTTGGGACAACAGCTGTGGCAGGAAAGAGCCAGCAAAGCGTCATCAACTCCTTGTCAGGAAAAAGTCAGAAGCAGGGAAAGGCGGCATGGTGGAACATCTGAAAGGAAACAGGTTTATTATTTCCCGGAAGTAGAACCAGGCTCTAAAATGATGGCCCAGAGCTCTGATTTAATAAAGAGTTAGGAACAGTTTTCCATTGACTCCTCAGTTGGCCTACAGACAGTGCTTTTCAAGTGTTTGAAAGTGATTAAGAGCAGTTTGTTTTTTGAAGTGGTTTAAATATTCCATTTGTAAATCTTGTTGAACTCTTCATTTGCTTGTTGGGACTCTTTCTCTTTGAAAATGGGGAAAAGCTAAACACTGGCTGAGCCTCTGTTCCCGTTCCTGAAGCTCTACTGAGTTGGAAAATAGTGACCGGCTGCAGGAGCCCAGGTCGTCTTCCCACACAGCTGAGCCACTGTGCACCAGGCTCTGAATCCGCTGTCCACTGCAGCCTTAGCTGGCATTAGTGCTCATTCACGGCTTCTCCCATCGGGGTTCTGCATTAGGAGTAGCTTTGTGAAGTTGATGGAGTTTATTGTGGGCAGGGAAAACTGCCAAGTCCTTCCTCCTCCACACTCCACCTTACTGTCGCTCCCCCTCTTCGCGGAGGAACGACACAGGGCCCTGCGCTGTTCTTTTGTCTGCTCGGCCCTTCCTGGGTTTGCTGCTGGTTCTTCCCGGGTTGGCTACCGTCCCTTCCACCTCCGTGGAAGGGCGGTTCCCCCTGCCACTTTCCCCACTTCCGCGGGGGAGCGGCACACCGCCGGCCGGCTCTCTCAGGGGCTGCTCAGATGTTATTCGGATGTTCCCCTTAGATGTTCCTGGTGCATGCCGTCTCTCTCCTCCTTTATAGTCCTCTTCCGCCAATCCCAACTCTGCTACCCACACGCCGAGTATGCTGCTCTCCTCCAATCAGGAGCGGGATCAGCTCCTGCAGGTTACTGGTTGAACTGGAGGCAGCTGTGTAAAAGTTGTTTTTACTCCTCTCCCAGCGCCATATTGTGGGAGAGCAGATGCATAGAATAAGTCTTAATTCCAGTAACTTATTCTAGTCCGAGTTTCTCCCCACACCTTACCACCCTGCTGTTTCTTTGGGACATTAGCGATATTTGGAAACATCTGATTCTGACCATAAACTTTGAGAGGACAGGGATTGCAGTTTGTTCTGTGTTTAACCCCCAGCACTTGGGACATTGTTTGGCATGTGATTGGCATTCAGTTAATGCATATTCAATAAATGATTCAATGAGTCGATGAACAGGTAAGTGTAATAAATGCACAAAAGACTTGAGTTGTTAGTAAAAGATGAACTGTGTTCTCAAGAAACCGAGGCAAGGCGTTAACAGGTCTGTTGGAAGGGACGCACAACCTGCAAAGTTGATCTGAGCCAGGGCGAGCATTTGCTGCTGAAGGGTGTTTCACATCCTGTTTGGTGAGGCTGCAGGTCTGTAGTGGACACAGACACTTCCAGGCAGTAGCAAGCCCACCACTCATACATTAATTTGCAGTGCAGATATGGGGTATGGCCAATAAGTATGTAGCCATGTATCTATGGACTAGGTGCTGTTCGAAGTACTGCACGTGTATTCATTTATAAGTGTATCACTTAGTTTTCATAAGAACTTGAGTATCTTAACAAAACTCCCATTTTCTAATGATGAGATAGTTGAGTTAAATAACCTTCCCATGGCAATACAACTAGGGAATGGATTCACTCCTGGTGCCAGAATTGGTACTCACTTTGCTGGGTGACCCAAAGACCTAACATACTCATTGGAAAAGAGTTGAGAACCATGAAAGAGTAGGCCTTGAATGTTGGTCTATTAGGTAGAAAGAACACAAGCACACATAACATTTCGAGGCTAGGGGCAAATTATTTAGTACAAATGCACCTGGTCGCTGTAGTGGTAAGGATTGAAGGAGAGAAAGTGACTTGTCTTAGGTGGTGCTGGTAAATGGCACAGCTGGGACTAGCATCCAGCCATGGCGGAGACCAAGTCCAAGGACTTTAAAGTGTGGCTAGGTGTCGCTCCCCGTCTTCGTGGAGGAACGACACAGGACCCTGCGCTGTTCTTTCGTCTACTCGGCCCTCCCCGGGTTTGCTGCTGGTTCTTCCCGGGTGGGCTACCGACCCTTCCACCTCCGTGGAAGGGCGGTTCCCCCTGCCACTTTCCCCACTTCCGCGGGGGAGCGGCACACCGCCGGCCGGCTCTCTCGGGGGCTGCACAGGTGTTCCTCTTAGATGTTCCCCTTAGATGTTCCTGGTGCATGCCGTCTCTCTCCTCCTTTATAGTCCTCCTCCGCCAATCCCAACTCGGCTGCCCACACGCCGAGTACGCTGCTCTCCTCCAATCAGGAGCAGGATCAGCTCCTGGAGGTCATCACTCAAGTTGGCAAGAGGCAGCTGCGTAGAAGCTGTTTTCTTCTCTCCCAGCGCCATATTGTGGGAGAGCAGATGCATAGAATAAGTCTTAATTCCAGTAACTTAGTCTAGTCCGGGTTGCTCCCCACAGCTAGGCTTTCAGGAAAAGAGAATTGCAAGGACATTGCATTCAGTCTCAGGTTTAAGAAAGAAGAAGACCTGGCTGTGTTGTTTTTATTCATTTTAGAGTTATTTTTTAATACAATTACCAAATTGCATAACCATTACTAAAATTGTTTTAGAACATTCTTGTCACCTGCAATAAAATCTCACAGGCCTATCTGAAGTTAATCCCTATTCCTCCCTCCAGCTTTATGCAATCTGTCTTGTGTCTCTACAAATTTGCTTTTCCTCTACATTTCCCAGAAATGAAATTGTTCAAAATGTGATTTTTTTAAAAAAATTACTTTTATTTATTTGAAAGGCAGAGTTACAGAGAGGGAAAGACAAAGAGAGAATCTTCCACCTACTAGTTCACTCCCCAAAGGCCGCCAGAGCTAGAGCTGAGCCAGCCAAAACTGGGAGCCAAGAGCTTCTTCCAGGTCTCCCACATGGGTCACGGACCCAGGGACTTGGGCCATCTGCCGCTGCTTTCTCAGGAACATTAGCAGGGAGCTGGATCATAAATGGAACAGCCGGGTTTTGAATTGGTGCCCGTATGGAATGCCAGCATCGCAGGTGGTGGCTTCTACTGCTATGCCACAATGGCGGCCGCAAAATGTGATATTTTGTGTTGGCTTCTTTTTCTTAGCATGTTGAGATTTAGGGTCATTCTTGTTGCAGCTTGTATCAGTATTTTTCCTTTTGATGGCTAAATAATATTCTGTTATATAACTATGCCACATTTACATTTTGTTTTCCCACTCATGTAATGATTGTGGTGTTGCCCACTCATTGTGGTGATTGGGAGTAGTGTTGCTTCAGTCATGTATGAAGTTTTATGTGAATGTATGTTGTCATTTCTCTTGAAGTAGATACCTGGAAAGGGGATTGCTTGATTGTATGGTAACTTTGTTTACTTTTGCTGAATTTTTAAAAATATTTATTTATTAAAAAGGCAGACTTAGGCTGGCACCGCAGCTCACTAGGCTAATCCTCCGCCTAGCGGCGCCGGCACACCGGGTTCTAGTCCCGGTTGGGGCGCCGGATTCTGTCCCGGTTGCCCCTCTTCCAGGCCAGCTCTCTGCTGTGGCCCGGGAGTGCAGTGGAGGATGGCCCAAGTGCTTGGGCCCTGCACCCCATGGGAGATCAGGATAAGTACTTGGCTCCTGCCATCGGATCAGCGCGGTGCGCCGGCCGCAGCACGCTGGCCGCGGTGGCCATTGGAGGGTGAACCAATGGCAAAGGAAGACCTTTCTCTCTGTCTCTCTCTCTCTCACTGTCCACTCTGCCTGTCAAAAAAAAAAAAAAAAAAAAGGCAGACTTACACAGGGAGAGGGAGAGACAGAGGGAGAGGGAGAGGGAGAGGGAGGGAGAGAGAGAGAGAAAGAGAGATCTTCCATCTACTGGTTCCCTCCATTAGCAGGGAGTGAGATTGGAAGTGGAGCATCAGGGACTTGAACCAGCACCTGTATGGGATGTTGGTGCTGCAGGCAGCAGCTTAACTTAAGAAACTTTTTAAGAAACAAGTCAATGCTAAGGAAAGCAACAGCCAAGAGAAATGCAAACGAAGTGGGCTAGGCAGTGGGAAAAGCATATTTTTTTATGTTCCTTAGATTACACTATGCAGAAATAATTGTTGCATTTTGCATCTAAAACCCAAGGCTGGATACCATTATCAAAGGAAATCCGTCAATTCCTTGAAGATGATAAATGTGCTCGTATCACAGCATGGTTTCTTTTCCCAGTTGGGATTGAAATATTCTATGGGAAATCAAATTTAAAAACCACAGCTAATTAAAAACCAGGTAAAGCAAGCAAGCAAGCACATTAGCCAAACCTCCAGCCCTGATAGTCTGGTGCCAAAGAAAGACTCCATGAGTACTCCTCTTTCTGTGTTTCGGCAAGTTAATTACCTCTCATGCATACCAATAATATTTGCAGAGTCTGAGAGCCACAGCTCTGTTTGCCCTGCTTCCCAAAAGACAAACGGCATTCAGCAAAATGGGGAAATAATCACAGCCAAGCCATATTTCGCCAGTATGCTTATACTTTCTCCCTTTTTGTCAAATTTCGTTCAAGTTGCTGTGCGCATGTGTGTTCCCTCTCTGTGTGTGCTTTTCAGTGCAAGACAGAACAAGTATTCACGACTCCAGCAGGTCAGCCAATCAGTGGAGCACAAAATACGTTGGTTAATCCAAGGTGACCTACACATTTAAAATTTGTTTGCAAAGCCAGCAGCAGTAAGGCCACGAAGGCAATTACAACATTCTAAACCACGGGAGTACTGGGAGATGATTTCGAAAAGGCCCAAAGAGAGTTTTTACTGCTTAGGCTCACAACCAGCAGTTCATGGCACATTAAGTTTTACATTTGAAGACTACGAGAATCCCTTGCTACAACTTGTAAAAGTGATCAGAGAGAGAAAATATCAGGATCCCTCTCGATGAAAACTGTTCTCTATGTGGTTATGAAACTCCAGCTTCCTCTCTCTACGTCTGAGATTGAGTGATGGTTAGGGGTTGGTGATACATCTGTGTGGAGGTTGGTAGTGGCATGTGTTTCGTTATCTGTTTAAAATTCTGGTCTCCAACTTATGGAAATGTCTCCTTTAATTTCCTTTGTAAAATAATGCCATTCTCAAGTTCATGTGGGTTGGTGGGCCTGGCTTCATCATTATTCCCCAGGGGTAGGCACATGACCAAAACTTGGCCCCTAATAGGTTCATGGTGATGGGTTCAGAAATGGGTATTGATCCAAGCTGGGATAGTGAGAAGACTGCAGGCCTCTCTCCTCTGAGTTCTTAGGATGAAATAATTTTTTCTAGTTTTTTTTTTTTTTTAATTTTTGAGAGGCAGAAAGAGAGAGCTCTCATATGCTGATTCATATCCCAGATATCTGCAACAGCTGGGGCTTGGTTAGGGCCATAGCCAGGATCTGGGAATGCAATCCCGTTCTCCCACATAATTGAACACATCTGGACAAGCCCCACTGCCTCCTAGAACCTGCATTGGAAGGAAGCCGGGCTCAGGAGCTGGAGCCTGCTGTCCTAACTACTAGGCTGAACTTGGATGCCTAGGCTGGAAGAATCTGACTCTGGAGATGGTAATGAGAGCCCTCCATGGCTTCAAGGGGGGAATCCTGTCTACAAGAGGAAAGAATACAGCCTACAGATAAGAAAGTAGAACCAAGACGTGGAGGAGACCTGGTTACCGTGGCGTCATCTCAGCTTCCAGGGCCGGCTATGCTGAAGCCTTTGGAGTCCCTGGCCCCCTCTTGGTTGAGCCAATTGTTTCTTCAAGGCCTTTTAGAAACCATCTCTCTAAGTTTATGTCTGTGGTTTAGAATGCTGTAATCGCCTCCATGGTTCTACTGCAGCTGGCTTGCCTACAAATTTAAGTGCTCGGGTCACCTTGGATTAACCAATGTATTGTGTGTTCGACTGGTTGGCTGACCTGATGGAGTGTTTGGGTGGAGGGAGAGTCTTTTACATGCAACCAAAAAATTCTTACCGATCTAGGAACCTAATTAATTTTTGGACTTTTGCCTATTTTTAACCCCCATGGCTGACTCAACACAGGGTTCCACAATAGTCTCAGGCAGGCATTGTGATACAGTGGGTCAAGTCACACTTGAGACTCCCGCATCCTGTGTTGGAATGCTAGTTTGGATCCTGGCACCTCTGCTTATCATCCACCTTTTTGCTAATGCTTCCTGGAAGGCAGCAGATGATGGTTGAAGTACTTGGATCCCAGCCACTCATGCAGGAGACCTGGAAGGAGTTTCTGGCTCCTGGCTTCAACCTGGTGCAGCTCTAGCTAGTGTGAGCATTTGGGGAGTGAACCAGCAGCTAGAAAATGTCTCTCTCTGTCTCTCTCTACCTTTCTGGTAGATGAAAATAAATAAAATAAGCATTAAGAAATAATCTGGGACAACGCCGCAGCTCACTAGGCTAATCCTCTGCCTGCGGCGCCGGCACACCGGGTTCTAGTCCCGGTAGGGGCACCGGATTCTGTCCCGGTTGCCCCTCTTCCAGGCCAGCTCTCTGCTATGCCCGGGAGTGCAGTGGAGGATGGCCCAAGTGCTTGGGCCCTGCACCCCATGGGAGACCAGGAGAAGCACCTGGCTCCTGGCTTCAGATCAGTGTCGTGTGCTGGCCGCAGCGGCCATTGGAAGGTGAATCAATGGCAAAGGAAGACCTTTCTCTCTGTCTCTCCCTCTCTCTCTCACTGTCCACTCTGCCTGTCAAAAAAAAAAAAAAAATCTGATCATGTGAAGATGATTTCAGAGTGTTTTTTGCTTTATCTGTACACAATTGTCACACATAAAAATCTCAGCCTGTTGTAACGGAGGAATCTGAGACAGTTAGTGACCTGAAAAGACAAAGTGGCCATCATAGGGCCTAATGCTGTGGTGTCATGGGAATGTCATGGTACCAGAGTCTGATGCTCTCTTTCATGGAGAGAGCATCTGTCTTGTATGGACGTGAATTTCAAAATCGAAGATGCAACACAGAAGTGGATTGCAAAATCAACAAGTATTGGTCATTGTTTTTATTTTTTAAGAAAAAACATCAAAATACATCAGATACAATAAGGGCAAGTGATAATTCTGAGACGTTTTTATCCTGTTGTACATGAAAATACGTGTATAGATTTAGATAGATATGTATGTTCAGAGTCTGAAACTGTATCAGATGATGTGGAGAGAGCTTGTTATATTCCCAGGCGCAGTATGTTTTACGGTGGTTCATGTTCAGAGTTTGCAAACCTTCTTAGTGCATATTTGAATTTCTTTTATGAGCATGCTTCTTATCTAAACGGACAAAAGAACAAATTTCTCCTAACAATAAAGGGTCGCCCAGCATCCTGCAAGCTGGTTTATGCGCATGGCACGGATTCTGAGTTGTGAACACAGCGTTTCCCTGTTTGCCTTGCACATCCCTGAGCTGCCAGGAAGAAGAGCATGTTTGGGGGGCTGTAAGTGCCGCACACAATCAAGTCTGATCTGTTTATGGATGTAATTCCCTCTGCCCAGAGATTGGGATGTGCGCTGTGGTCTGAATTATCCTGCATCTGATTTTCATTAGCTGCCTGTGACTTCCCCTCCCCTGGATCCGGTTTCTCTGCCCTTCTCTGAATTACTGTGCGCGGGCTGGCTTCTGCAGTTTGCTCAGCCTCGGTCGTCAGCAGTGGAGTCCACTGTTCTGTTTCAACGCATGCTGCAATTTGAGCGCATCCACGTTGGGAGTGTTTTAGACATAAAAATGCTGTCTAATGATGAAAGAAACTCCCTCACCTAATCGCTGCTGCATTAGAAGGTTTATTACCAAACCCTATGAAGAAGGGGTGGGTTTGGTTTCCTAGGCCCGGCGACAGAAAACCAGACCATAAATGTTTAGTACCAAGATGTGTACAGGGCTGTGAACTGAATTGTGTGCTCATAACATGCATGTGTTCAAGCCTTAACCCGCAGTGTGGTTGTATATGGAGAGAGGGCTTTAAGGTGGTGATCAGGTTATATGAGGTGATGAGAGTGCAGTCCGAATCCAACAGGATCAGTGGCCTTACACAAGGAGGGACAACAGCTTATTTTCACGCACTCTGTGCTCTGAAAGACCATGGGGGAACCAGGCAGAAAGTGGCTTTTGGTAAACCAGGGAGAGAGCCCTCACTAAAACCCGACCATGCTGACGCCCTCATCCTGCAGCCTCCAAAACTGTGTGTGTGTTTGGGGGTGGGGGTGGCTATTGTTTGAGCCACCTAGTCTTTGGAATTTTGTTAAAACAGCCCAACTTGACTCATACCACTTTTTTCTTAACCTAATAAATACTGGCGTGGTGCTTTCTATGTGCCGGACTTGTTCTAAATCTAAATGCAATCTTCTGAAGAACTCTGAAGAACAGAGCAGGCTAAGTTGTGTTGCAGTAATTGCCACACTTCAGAGTTTATAATCTTTCTTTGTCACATTTGTGTGTCTTTCTTCATCATATTCGTATCTGGAGACTGGTGGGGGAAGGTAGGTGGGAAAATTCTACTGGGAAATAACAAATCCTTCCTGCTCACGTACCATTGACTGAATAATGCAAGTTACAGCCATCATTTCATTGGGACGAAGAAGTACTTTCTTACCATGTTGTTTTCTCTTTTATGCCTCCAAATTTGTTTATTTGAAAACAGAGGTTGGGGCGCTGGATTCTGTCCCAGTTGCTCCTCTTCCAGTCCAGCTCTCTGCTGTGGCCCGGGAGTGCAGTGGAGGATGGCCCAAGTGCTTGGGCCCTGCACCTGCATGGGAGACCAGGAGGAAGCACCTGGCTCCTGGCTTCGGATCAGCGCAGCGCGCCGGCCATAGCGGCCAGTTGGGGAGTGAACCAACGGAAAAAGGAAGACCTTTCTCTCTGTCACTCTCTCTCTCTCTCACTGTCTAACTCTGCCTGTCCAAAAAAAAAAAAAAAAAAAAAAAAAAGGAAGGGGGGGGGAGGGGGACAGGCAAACAGATCATTCCCCAAATGGCCACAGCTGCTGGAGGGTGGCCCGGCTGCTGCCAGGAGCCAGGAACTCCATCCTGGTTTTCACATGCGTGGCGGGAGCTCCTGTACTTGTGCCGTGATCCACTGCTGCCCAGATGCAGGAGCAGGAATCTCAGTCAGAAGCTGAGCTGTGGGGAACTCAAACTGGCACTCGAGTGTGGGACGTGGGCAGCCCAAGCAATGGCTTGACCTGCTGAGCTGCGCACCTGCCCTGCCGACCATGTTCCTCAAAGGAGGAGACCCAGACAGACAAGGGCACCTTAGAAAGTTTGTGGGAAAAAATGGAATGAAAAAATAGATTCAGAGTTGATGCTTAGCCTAGCAATTAAGAAGGTTACATCCGACACTGGAGTCTCTAGATTCAGTACCTGGCTTTAGTATCTCACTCCAGACCTTGGGAGGCAACAGTGCCAGCTCAAGTAATTGGGTTTTTGGGAATCCTGTCTTGTGTTTCTGGTTTCTGGCTCTGGCCCTTGCTGGCATTTAGGGAGTGAACCAGTGGATAGGAGTTCACTTTCTTTGTCTCACTCTTGTATAAACAGGTAACCTTAAAAATTTTTTTGATGCAAAAAGTTTGAAATTTGTGCATAGTTTTTATCTAATAGATATTTCCCATGAACTTTTGAAAGTATGGTCATCTTTGTTAAACAGCAAAAACGACTACTGCCACCATTCTATGAGGAATATGCTTTTATTATTCCTATTTTTACAGGCGAGAAGACACAGAGTGTAAGGAACGTGCCTTAAGGTCACGAAACTAGTGAAGGGAGTAGGGTTAGCAGCTCATAACACAGAACATATAGTTACATCTGAATTTCAGATAAGCAACAAATGATCTTAGTAGAAATACAGCCCTTTTGTGGATCTGGGATGTATTCCTGCTAAAAATGTACTTGTTACTTATCTGAAATTCAAATGTAACCTGGTGTCCTGCATTTTATGTGGAAACCTTAACCCGGTCAGTTCTCAACTGAGATTTGAACCTCAGCATTTTGCCTCCAAAACATGAATATTCTATTCAGCCCTATTCTCTTGCTTCTGTGGTCTTCTTTGGTTCTTCTGCCAACATTAATTTAATGTTTGGTCTTCAACCATATGACTCAGGCTGAAAGCAAACTTTGTGACATCTCAATCAAAGGGTTGGGGAGGGGAGGAATTTTGGAAATGTTTTTGCACAGGTTTCACTACCGTCCTGGGAGGGGGTTGGGGATAATAGAATTTCTGCTCCCAAAGTGAGTATATTGTCAGCCATCCCTAATGATGTACCCACTAAGTGTTAGCTAATGGAAGGTGACATGTGAGGCAGATCATCAGATATCTTTGAATCCCCAAAACTTTCCCCTGTGACTGAAATGTGGCTTATTTGTCTTTTTTAAATTATGAAGCATTTGGACTGATAATAAAGTTAGTTAGCATTTTCTGACGGCGATAATTGAAGATTCAGGCTTGAGTTGAGTCCACACCAGTGGCGGACAGTGAACTAGTGATTGTTTGTGGGAGTGGGTGTGAGTTGGAAGAGGAGAGCATAGAGCCAGCTCAAAACCACACATTTTCAGGCTCCTGGCTTGGGCCTGGCAAGTCCTGACCAGTGAGGCCATTTGGGAAGTGAACAAGTGGATGGTAGATCTCTCTTCGCTCTTTCTCTTTCTCTGTTTCTCTCTCTGTGTGTAACTCTGCCTTTCAAATACATAAAATAAATCTTCATCTAAAAAATGTGTTTTTTTTTTCTTTTCCTCAAGGTTGATGGTTGATAGGCAAATAATGAATTGTTGACAATGAGAATAGCTGATCCGTGATTAGCCTTTAATAAATACGTATTCATTGGCAGAGTGGGAATTAAATATTTGTTAAATCACTGCATGGTAGTCTCCATCATTTGTCCTATTTTACAAATGAGGAATCAGAAGTTTGAGAGGCTAAGTGACCATCAAATTAAAATCAGTTTCTAAAGAGCTTTGAGTCTAGGTAAGAGCTTTGATTTATCCCAGGAAGGGTTTGTAGAGCTCCCTATTATTACTCCTCTTGATTTCGCTTGGCCTTCGGAGGCCTGGCATCAAGCCGCTGAAGCTGATGACTCATTCCCTCTCAGGAATAATGACTAACAAACAATTAGGAAGAATTGATTAACATGCCAGAGCCCTTGGATAAAAGATAACCAAGTACAGATTAGCATTTTTCGCTGCTCTGTGGCCTGAGTTTCACTTCCTTCTTTATCCCCTGCAGAAAGAGACAAAAGCTTTCTCTAGGCAGGATTATAAAGCAGGGTCTTTCTTTCTTTCTTTTTTTTTTTTATTTGAAAGGCAGAGTTACCACAGGAGAGGGAAGAGGCAGAGATCTTTTATCCCCAGGTTCATCACTCCAAACGGCTGCAGCAGCTGAAGCCAGGAGCTTCATCTGGGTCTTCCACTTGGACCAACCTCCACTGCCTTCCAAGGTGCATTATCAGGGGGCAGGATGGGAAGTGGAGCAGTCAGGACTGGAACCGGCACTCATATAGGATGCTGTCGGTGCAGGCAGTGGCTTAACCCTCTGTGCTACAACGCCAACCACAGCCGGGTATTTTTGTAGCTTGATGATCCCAGCAACTGAGCTCCCTTTCTTTAAATCTCATCTTGCAAAGACACAGGCTGAGTGTTCTTGGTTGTAGAAATAGCTGCCTTCTGCAAAGGCTCCGTGATGCCTTGTCTGCATCTTGTCACCTGCCAAGAAACTGCACTCTGACAAAGTCCCCTGTAGAATCATTTCACAGCAGAGTACTGAAGAGCCCTTAGGACTCTCTTACTGTGTGCAGGAGCCCAGGAAAAGGAAAGTAAATGCAAATCTGAAGACCTTCATAGTCAGAAGGTTGTACAACGTGGATGTGTCCGTTGGCTGTTTATATATTTTGGCTAGTCCCTAAAGTGATATCAATAAGCTTCATATACACACCTTGTAGACTTACCAGTATTGCAGAAACTAACACTGAACATTAATTTCTATTGAGAATATTTTTATTTAGTCATTACGATATCCCAGATCCTCCTAAGTTCTTTATCATAATTAATGAACTCGGAAAATACTGGACTGTTCTTCCACTGCTGGTGAATGTCCAGCTTGGTAGCTTTTCCCAAGCTGAACAGTTAACAGTTGTGCCTCTTATGACCCAAAAATTCTACTCCTCAATTTATATAAACAAAGATGCATTCATGTGGCTACTGCAAAAATATGTTCTAGATTGTTCACAGAAGCATTGTTAGTAATAGCACCCACATAGGAGCTACTCAAATGCCATCAATTTTTAAATGTGTAAGTGAAACGTGATATTGAGGTTGGTTCACAATGGAACACTGTGCAATGAAAAGGAACAAGAGTATTTCATATATGGAATATTCAACCAATAAGGTCAGATATAAGAGCATACTATATGATTCCATTTTTATAGTTAAAGACAGGTAAAAATACTGTGTTAGGCAAGAGATAGTACTTAGCCATAGGGGATAGTGTAGGAGGTAGAATTTTAAGATGGCATAAAATTCCTGCACCATAATGTGACTCCCTTGTATAACCCCTGCCCCATGAGTATCTGTGGAATCTGACTTGATGGGCTGTCACTCTGTAATTAAGGTCCCTAACTGCCCAGGCAGTTGGTGGGCATCACTTAATCAGGTGCGTTCATAAACGAGCAGTTGGAGGTCAGAGAAAGCTCCTTCTGGTTGGAAGGAAGGAACAGCCCTAAACTGCCTGTGTGGGCCACTGGCAAGCAACTGTAGATGGCCTGAAGAAGCAGAAACTGGTCCTCGTTCTGCAGCTAGCAAGAAAATGGGGTCTTAGTTACACAGCCACCCAGAACTGAATTCTGCCAGCAAGTTGAATGGGTTCAAGTCCTAGATGGGAGCACCAGGCTGACCTTTAGAATGCCACCATCTGAGATCCAAGCAGAGGATCCATGGAAGTGGACAGATCATCTATGTGCTGTCTCCAGACCCACAAAGACTGAGGCATTAAATCTGTGCTGTGTAAGCTACTGAGTTGGGAGAGTGGGCTCCATAGTCATAAAAAGCTAACACACGTGGTGGGGACTGGCAGGGGCGCTGGGCACTTGGAGCATTCTTTCTTCTGGTCTAGATGGCGGTTTATCTGAGTGTATTTAATTTGTAAATATTCATCGTGCTATACATCTAGACTACACGCAGAGAAAAGCATACATGCCCTTCTTCAGAAAAAGCTGTTTAAAAGTCAACCTTTTGAAGTAGGTTATATATTGTGATCTCTCTAGTCGAAGGCGGGGAAGCTCCAAGGCCCTCAAATGTGCTTCCACCTGAATCCTCTGTGCTGTGGGTCGTGCTAGATTTGGTGAAATAATGAAAAAAAGAATGAGGACTAGCCACTGAGCAGGAATCAGACCTTAGAGGTGAATTTGTTTTGATGACTCAGGAAACCCTGATTGTGTCCATCATTCTCGAGTAGAGCAGGAAGTGACCTCCTCTGCTTGTCTCCTTGCTCCTCCTCCTCCTCCTCCTCCTCCCGTGGATCAGCCACACTTGCATCTGCTAAGGATTCTCACTGTTGATCCCCCTGGTCCACAACTGAGAATGAAAGTAGAGTTCATTCAAGATGCGCGCATTCCAAAAATGGGGCCCATGAGGCCAGCATTTATTTTAAAACAAAACAAAGCAAATCAAAAGAAATAAAAATTAAAAACCACTAAAAAAAAGTCTTTTAAAGATTACCAATACATCACACAATTACTTGTACAGATTCAAAAAATTTCAGAAATTAAAAACATCCAGAGTCACCACTGGTAACTCTTGAGCATGTCTTACCTTTTTTTTTTTTTAATGATCTATTCATATGGAGCAAAAACAAACAAGCAAAGAAAAAAAAAAACCACAACCACTAAAGGTGGGTGTTTCACCTAGCAGTTAAGATGCCCACATTCCATATTGGAGTACTTAGGTTCTCGTCCTGGCTCCACTGTGTACTCCAGCTTCTTGCTAATACAGACACTGGGAGGCCACAATGATGGCTCAAGTAATCGAACCTCTGACTTCCATGTTAGAGACTAGAGTTTCCATGCTCCCAGTATTGTGGGCACTGGGGGAGTGAATCAGTGGGTAGGATTCTCTATCTTTCAAATAAATAAATAAATTTTTAAAAGGAATGTAAATGCCTTTGTTGGTTTATACTGGTTATATTTAAAATGGTACTTTGGGGAACATGCTGAGTTACAAATATATTATTGGAATTGCTAGAATCTACAAAATTTTACTTGTAGGTCATGTAACATTTTTGTTAGGTAGGGTCATCTGACGTGTTGCAGGTTTTTCGCAAAAAGATGTCCACAAAGCAAAAAACTGGAGCTTACATTTCAGGGCATCATGAGTTGTTTTTAAATTTGTTTTCTGATTTTGAATATATTATATAATAATAAAATCAGAAATATATAAGAGCATAAATTAGGAAGCAAAACTCATTTGAGTCAACATTTTCATTAACATTGTGACTGATAAACCTATAAACTATATATAACTTATGTAAGTACTTATACCATGAATATAGTCTGTTCCATTTTTTTTTTTTTTTTGCTGAATCTGTCATTGACTTCTTTCCCTAATAATGTATAGGTAGATACCTTACTATATAAATGCATCTTAAATTACTTATCTATTTATTATATTTGATAGGCAAAGAGAGAGAGAGAGAGTTCACATCAACTGGTTCTATGCCCAAATGCCTGCAACAGCCAGGACTGGGCCAGGCCTAAGCCAGGAACCTGGAACCAGACCCCAAATGGGGTTTCCCACATGGATGGCAGGGACCCAACTACTTGGGCCATTGCCTGCTGCTTCCCAAGGTCATATTAATGAAAAGCTGGAATTGGAAGCAGAGCCAAGACTCACACCTAGGTACTCCATAGGGGACATAAGTGTCCTAGTGGCATCTTAACCTCTACATCAAACACCTGCTCACATAAATATACTTTAATTTATTTATCCCATCTAATCCTGATTTAGATTGCAGTTTTTTTTTCTTTTCCTATGAAAATTCCACTGCTGTCAGTGACCTCATGCACACATCTCCTGGTCCTTGCCTCATTATTTTTTTAGAATTCACTCCTAGAAATAGGATTCTTGGGCCAGATAGCAGAGCTGCAAAATTATAGATTGATACAGTTCCATGTTGGTTAGGCTTTTGTTTTACTTTTTTTTTTTAATTTATATGATAGGTAGAGTTATAGACAGAGAGAGAGAGACAGAGAGACAGAGAGAAAGGTCTTCCTTCCATTGGTTCACCCCCTAAATGGCCGCTATGGCCGGTGCTGCGCTGATCTGAAGCCAGGAGCCAGGTGCTTCTTCCTGGTCTCCCATGCGGGTGCAGGGGCCCCAGCACTTGGGTCATTCTCCACTGAACTCCCTGGCCACAGCAGAGAGCTGGACTGGAAGAGGAGCAACCGGGACTAGAACCCAGCACCCATATGGGATGCCGGCGCCACAGGTAGAGGATTAACCAAGTGAGCGATGGCACTGGCCCAGGTTTTTGTTTTACTGTCAACAGTAAGCCCCCAGCTGTCGGGACCCTTTACTTGTAGTATGACTTACTCCATATGGTTATGGGTAGGATTATCCCCTGTACCCCTCTACCACCTCCTGTTAGTTTTTTGACAAGTTGAGACTGAAAGATAATTCAGGGTTTTATCTTCCAGAAAAGAAGCTGGGTATCCCTAAGGAAAAATCAAATTAAAGTAATCAGGGGCCTCTATAATTCTTGAACCAAACCATCAGCAGAGCACTGTCCAGCTTACGACCGGCTACTGCGGGCTCAATTGCTCTTGTCAGCTCCACTCAGCGTTGAGCAGAGTGATGGGGCCCCACATGGTTCTCGAATGTAGTCTAAGGGAAGGCAGACATATCTTACAAACGGACTCTGAGTAAGGCTTGTACTGACATTGGCTGGTTTGCTGAAGTCCCTTAACCAGGATCAGACAAAGCAGCATTGGTCAAAGGATCCCGTGACTGTTGTCACCGTCGTTCAACCTGCAGTTGTTAAAAGAGTACAACAGACATCTCCTTGAAATGTGGACTTGGTATCCTACCTCTTTGCCAAGTGTTTGGAGCTTGGTATCTAAGCTAGAAATGTTATTTTTTAAAAAGATTTATTTATTTATTTGAAAATCAGAGTTACAAAGAGAGAGGAGAAGCAGAGAGAAAGAAAGAGGTCTTCCATCCGATGGTTCACTCCCCAGTTGGCCGCAATGGCCAGAGCTGCAGCGATCTGAAGCCAGGAGCCAGAAGCTTCTTCTGGGTCTCCCACATGGGTGAAGGGCCCCAAGGAGTTGGGCCGTCTTCTTACTGCTTTCCCAGGCCACAGCAGAGAGCTGGATTGGAAGTGGAGCAGCCAGGTCTCGAACCGGCGCTAGTATGAGATGCCAGCACTTTAGGCCAGGGCGTTAACCTGCTGCGCCACAGTGCCAGCCCCCTAGAAATGTTATTTTATGAGTTAGCTTTGAAGAGACAGTAAATGTCAATGAGCCCAGCTATAGTGCTGGTAGGATCAGGACCGCTGTGTGACTGTCAGTTATAACCCATCCTGGAAATGTGTTTCAGTCCTACCAGGGACCAACGTGGGGGTTTCAAGCCACAAGAGTAATACTCTGTTTGATACTCCTTTTTTGCTTTTTTAAAGATATTTAATGTCACTTGAAAGGCCAGCCAGAGAGACAGAGATCTCCAGTACATTCAATCACAGTCTTTTGTGTGAGCTACTGTGAAAAGTAATTTCCTGTTTAATAGTAATTATAGTTTCTGCACTGAGGAGGAAGCATATTTGATAAGGAAAGATTATTGGTAAAACAAAATTGCATTTAAAGTGGCAGGCTGCCCGTGCTTCCGAATAATTTGTATTAGAAGATGAATAAATGCTTTATTTGAAAAACATGGCTAATTGGGATTGTTTTGTTGCATAAGAATTTATTTTTAAGAAAAGAGGCATTTCTCTGTTGAAAAAGAAAAATCGCACATAAAACAAACATATCAGACCTTTTGAATGCTGATCACAGGTTAGTGCAGCAGCGGTTAGTGTAGAGGTTAAGATGCTTGCATCTCACATCAGAGGGCCTGGGTTTGAATTCCTACTCTGCTCCCAATTCCATCTTCCCACCAATGTGGACCTTGGGAGGCAACAGCGATGGTTCAAGTGATGGGGTTGATGTCACCCATTTGGAAGACCTGTATTGAGTTCCTGGCTTTCTGTTTTGGTCTGGTTGTGGTTCCAGTTGTTGTGTGCACTTGGAAAGTGAATGAGAGCTCTCTGTCTCTCTGCCTTTCAAATAAATAAACAAAATTTTCAAAAACAATGTTTCAGGTACATGATTGATCGACGCGTGTGTTGCCTTGGCAAGGTCTCTTTCCCCTCCTGTGTTTCAGTTTTGTTGCCTTAAAAGTAATTGGATTGGGGTGGCGCTGTGGCGTAGCGGGCTAAACTCAGCCTGTAGCGCTGGCTTCTCTGGTGGGCATTGGTTCAAATCCTGGCAGCTCCTCCTCTAATTCAGTTCTCTGCGTATGGCCTGGGAAAGCAGTGGAAGATGGCCCAAAAGCTTGAGACCCTGCACCCTGCACCCATTGTGAGGACCCAGAAGAAGCTCCTGCCTCCTGGCTTTGGATTGGCCCAGCTCCGCCCATTTCAGCCATTTAGGGAGTGAACCAGTGGATGGAAGACGTTTCTCTCTGTCTTTCCCTCTCTGTAACTCTGACTCTCGAATAAATAAATATTTCTTTAAAGTAATTAGATTGGACTACTCTGTCCTGCATGTTAATTTCTGCTTTCTAGAGGTTGCTTAGATCCTTAGGTTGAGAAGTACAGCAGGGCCTCAAGCAAGCTTAATGGGAAATAATTGATCAATTAGTAATGTCTGCTCTGAGCAGAGGGAGAAGGAGAGATCAAGTAAATTCCATTTGTTTGCAATTTCCTGAGCTGGAAGTTCTCTGAGGACATGGACTGTTTTAAATATTTCATCTGAAAACATTTATAAAAGGGTTTTATTATAGGATAAAACTGAAGAGAAGTAGACTGATCTCTAGATTTTCTCTGGCTGTGTTGGAGTCTTTTAACAGCTTGAAATACACATGTGTTTTTGTGTTCTTGATAGCAACATGCAGGACAAACTCTGAAGAGAAGAAAAATGTGCTTGGATTTCAGAGAAATTTAGTGTGAGATATCTGATAGGTGGAAAATGATTTATGAAATGAATCCTCTGTTTTGTTAGAATATAGATTGTTGTTCCATTCAGGGCTCTTTATATGAAACAGATGCCCAGTCTATAAATCAGGCACCCTGCAGTAAGGAAGACGGCGTTTTTTTATAAATTATTGTGGGTTGGGGAAGTTGAAGCGTGGATGAACAAATTGTTACCGGTTTCTTGGCGTGCCATTTTATCAGCCATCTCTGTGCGAGGATCTTGTCCCCATTTCTGTTAAGGGAACTGATAATGGGGAAAGAGTTGAAAGTTCCCCCGAGAAATTCGGGCTTTGACCTAACAAGTCTCCCTCCTCAGGTTTAACACAACCAGAGTAGATAAGTGGATTTTTCCAGCTTTGTGGAGAAAGTGCTGTTTGGATCTCAGTTGCAAATCTAACTCCCCCAAAGGAAACTGGATTAAAGCAGTTCAGGGAAGGAATACATGTACCGTTAGTGTGGGCGTGGATTGCTCCCTTTTCTGTCTGAGTTCTCACTAGGGGGCTGTGTTTTCTCCTTATCTTTTCCCCCCCTTTTTAATATTTATTTATTTGAAAGGCAAAGTTACAGACTGAAAGGGAGAGAGAGAGAGAGAGAGAGGGAGATCTTCCAAGTGCCGGTTCACTCCCCAAATAGCTGCAGTGGCAGAGGCTATGCCAGGACTGTGGCAGGTGGGTGACCTGGATGAAGCTCCTGGCTCCTGGCTTCAGCCTGGTTTAGCCCTGGATTTGTGGTATTCTAGAGAGTGAACCAGTGGTTGGAAGATCTCGCTCTCCTTTAACTCCATGTTTCAAATAAATAAATATGTATTTTTTTAAAAAAGAATTTCATAGCTTTCATATAATTCTTTGATTGTTAAATAGTTTGTTTTTTCTAAAAAGTGAATTGGGGAACTTTTTGTTACTATTTTTATTTATTTGAAAGGCAGAGAGAGAGAGAGAGAGAAAGCAAGAGAGAGGGATCAATCTTCTATCTACTAGTCCACTCTGCAAAGTGACTACAGCAGCCAGGTCTTGGCCAAACCCAAGCCAGGGAACTAGGAACTCAATCCAGGTCTCCCATGTGGGTTTCAGGCACTCAAACACTGGGTCATCACTTGCTGCCTCGCAGGGTGCACATTAGTAGGAAGCTGGAATTGGAAGCAGAGCCAAGACTCAAATTCAGCCACTCAATTATAGTATGTGGGTATCCCATGTGGTATGGATTGCCCATAGGCAATCACCTAATGATTATTCTCTCCACAACTGAAAATAATCTGTTCATTCATTTATTCGTTGGTCAAATAAAAAGTATTCATCTAACTCTCTGATTGAATGTAAGACACATGGCTGGCCTCCCAAGTTACAGTGCTACATAAGACAGGGCCACTCTTCAAGGTTTACAATCCATAAATACAATCTAAATGACAGATCATTGAAATCTGAGTTCTAACTGATTTCAGAAGTCCTTTATTTTAGGATATGCTAAACATTTGAGTTTGGTTTTTATTTTATTTGGGTTGGCAATATGTTCACATGGTTCAACAATAGAAATTAAATCAGAAGAAGTCTTATTCTAACTTCTCACACCACCTACCTACTGTATTTCCCACCATTTGGCCTCCTATATACAACTATTCTTTTTAATCTCTTGTGCACTCTTGTGTTTATTTTTGTGTGAGTGAAGCTATATTCTTACTTGCCCCCATTTATATTGAAATGAGGATACGGGGCATTGTTTGATACCAAGCCTTTTTCACATAGATGTTTTCCTGAGATAACTCCACAGGCTCTTCATTCTCCTTCCCTGGCTCTGTGATGTTGTGCAGAGGTGCCATGGTTTCTTTGCCCACTGGCGTCTGGGTAGACAGGTATTTCCAGCTCATGCACCCACTCTGCAGTTGGCTAGAGGGTGCATCTGTCACTTCACTTAGTGCTGGTTTAAGTACTCACATAGCTGTAAAACCTATTCCCAGGAGTGAAATTGCTGAGTAAAAAGTAAATGCATTTGTAATTTTGTTAGCGATTGCCAATTAGTTCCCCAAAGGGCTATCCCATTTTACACTCTTGCCAGCAATGTATGAGAGTGCCTAATTCTGCTATATATTACAAAATGTGCTGTAAAATTTTGGGATTGGATTTTTGCCAAGTTAATAGGTGAAAAGTGATATCCCTATTCAGTTTTGACTTGTATTTTTCTTTTTATAAGCAAAGTTGAACATCTTTTTATATGGGTAAGAGCAATTTTGTATTTTTCTGTGACATGCTGGTGTTTCTCATTCGTATGTCTATTGCTTTGTTGATCTTTTTTTCCTACACAATTTCTAGAAGATAAACTTACTCTTCATAAACATTTATTATAAGGAACTTAGCTACATTCTTTTTATGTGTATACTCGTTTAGTCCTTACAGCAAGCCTGGAAGTTGGGTACTATCGACGCATTTTTAAAATGAGGAGGGGCAGGCATTTGTGCTAGTGGTCATAAAATCAGCTGGGATGCCTGCATCCCATATTGGAGAACCTGGTTTGAGTTCCAGCTCTGCTCCCAGTTCCAGCTGTGCTACTGGAGACCCTGAGAGGCAGCAGGTGATGGCTCAAGTAACTGGGTCCTGCCACCCTCATGGTTCCCAGCTCCCAGCTTCAGCCTGGCCCAGCCCTGGCAGTTGTAGGCAGATGGTAGCTTTCTCTTTCTCTCTCAAATAAATAAAGTAGTAAATAAAAAGTTTTTTTTTTTTTTGAGCTGGCATTGCGCCATATGGGTTAAGCCACTGTCTGCAATGCCAGCATCCCATATGGCTGCTGGTTCAAGTCCAAGCTGCTCCGCTTCAGATCCAGCTCCCTGCTATGCACCTGGGAAAGCAACAACAGATGGTCCAAGTGTGTGGGTCCCTATTACCCCTTGTGGGAGACCCAGATGGAGCTCCTGGCTCCTGGCCTGCCCAGCCCCGGCCATTAAAACCACTTGGGGAGTGAACCAGCAGATGGAAAATCTCTCTCTCCTCTTTCTTTCTCTCTCTCTGTAACTCTGCCTTTCAAATATATAAAATAAATCTTTTTTTTTTTTAAAAAAGGTTTTTATAAAAATGAATAAACTGAAGTTCAAAATATCTCCATAACTGACTGCAGGGCACACAGCCAGGAAGAGGCAAAAGTGATCTTCAGATCCAAGTTGGTCTTACTACTGAAGTCGCTCCTCTTATTCATCCAGTATTGCTGTTTTTCTTAGGAGGAGGCCAGTGTCAACTCATTCACACTGATGTTCGTTTCTCAAACACACAAGGTGGTGGAGGAACGTGGCACCGGTTCAGGCTGGGTGATGTGAAAGCCTAGCTGACATGAAAGCCCGCCATGCCATATGGTGACTGAGCCCCAAGAATGTTGGTGTTACCCGCAGGAAGGCCTCATGGCAGTGTGGCTGAAGGCAGACATGACAAGTGGCTTAAATTACACAGCAGAGGGCTCATACCAACTCAGGCATCCCAAAGTGCATGTGACCATCGTGGATCAAGTATGCTTCTCCTAGGCCGGCCTCCCACTGGGGACCTGGAACCTGTTTAAATGTGGTAGCTGCTTCTGCCCCTGCTGCCATGGAGGAGGTCCCAGGGGAAACAGTTCTGGGTGGTGTCTGAAATCCCTTGCCAAATTATTTCTCAGTTTGGCCCAGCACCTGGAGGCTCAGGTAATTTCCCTTCTAATGTGTCCTCTCTGCCTCAAGCTGCTGGCACTGTAGGTGAAAAATTGAAGTGGCCTCCAAAGTGCAAAATAGAAAACTGTGGTTCGTTTATGGCATTTGGCAAATTTGCAAGATTTGACGCGAGTGCATTACTAAATGATTAAGCCCCAGGTTCTCCCCTCCGGGAGTAAGTGTAGGCGAGTGTTATATTACTCCTGAATAATGCAATCACTACAGTTTTCTGCCAGTTCAAAAATAAAGCCCAGGTGCCCCTTTTCACCTTAGTTACCCATTGCAGTGTAAAAACCATCATCCTTACAGCCAATCTCTCCATTTTCCTTCAGTGAAGATTATTGTGATTCAGTGCGCTTTGAATCTGGTGGGTTGTAACACACTTGACGCTACAGTCATGTTTGCCAACAAGGTGGTGGGCACGTAGGAGGGTGTAAGCTTACACAATCCCGGAAGAGTCCCATGGTGTAGATTCACAGGTGGCCAGCAGAAGACATTGATCCCTCATGCATAAGAGGGGAGTCGAAATGCATTGGATTTGCTGAGTGACTGATTAACCTACACTGTTGCTACTTTAGTCTCTGTTCTATTGACTTTCATTCATCAAATTCGGATTTCTTCTAAACTTCCAATTTGACATTTGAGTGCAGCAATGATCTCAGAAGGGAGTAATTGTGCTGGGTACTGTTAAGCTGGCCTCTGAATGGGAAAAACATGAATAGTAGCTTAGACACGAGAAGCTGGTGTGGTGTGGTGCCCAGGCTCGATGGCCCCTCTGCGTCTCCTGCTGGAATGCTAGTGTCCGCTGTGAATGCTGCTGTCCACAGCAGTTGAGCCGTGAGAAAGTTCAGGGCAGAACGAAGAAGGCACAAGAGGTTTCCATAGTGAACCTGCAGTTCCCTACGGTGTCATCCATCAGAGAAACCTCGCCACTAACTGCAGTCATCTTGTGTCTTTGTTTACTTGTTTATTGTCTGTTTCCTCTCCAGAGACAAGCTTCAGGAGTACTGGGACTTTCTGACTTGTCATTGTCAAACCTGATATGATGGCTGGGCTGTTGTAGACACATTCAATATCTTCACAGTGAACTCCATCTCTCTCTCTCAATGTCTTTCAGATAAGTAAAAAAAGTGGAACAACAACAACCAAAAAAAAAAAAAAAAATCTCAGTACCTGGTACTAACTCTTCAATGATGACCAGAATGAATCAGCTTTGATTAGTGCCAGGTAAGAGTTGACAATGATCACATGACAAGGAATATGTAAAGCGTTCTACTTCCTGTACCTCATTTTCTCCTTCTCTGGTTTGGATGTCATTTAAATGTGTCCCCTGGAGTTTCAGGTGCTGGAAGCTTGTTCCCCATTGTGATGGTGATAAGAGGGAGTAGGACTTTAAGAGATAGGGACCAGTGGGGGCACTGTTAGGAAAATGGTGCAGTTTTATCTATGGCACAATCTACACTGATTCCATCCTAGGCTCTAGCCACCCCCCACACCATTGCTGGAAGCCAGGTGGCCCCATGGCCCAACCACCGGTGTCAAGCTCCACCCCCATCCTAATGGGGTTCGCTGCTCCTGCTTTCCTGCCCGCCCTCTGGCAAAGTTTTAAAAGGACCTATTCCTGAACACATGGCTCTCTCTTTCTCTTTTTGCTCTCTCTTGGCTTGCTTCCTTCTCTCCTCTCCCTCTCTCTCGGCTCCTCTCGCTCCTCTCTCCTGCTCGCTCTCTCTTCTTATGGGACTCTTGTTAGTTTTTCAGAGAGCAATGTTGTATAAGAGCAAGGCCGGCCCCTCCCTGTCTCCCTGGCTTCCTGTCTCACCATATGATCTCTTTCCTGCATGTACTCCCACCATGTGACACTATCTGCCATGAGGTTCTCATCAGAGCTTAACTCATGCTGATACTGTAACCTTGAACTTTTAAAACTGTGACCTAAACAAACTTGCTTTCTTTATAAAGTGCCTTGCCTCAGGTGTTTTGTTAAAGTAAGAGAAAACAGATTAGTGCATTCCTCCAACCCAAGGACAAAAAGTAGTCATAGTCCAGAATTCATGATAGGGAAATTGGATCTCATAGAAGTTAAATAATGTGTCCCAGGTTGATACCACTGGAAAATGATAGTCAGGACTTGAAGCAGGAATATAAGATTTTAAAACTGTTTGTCTTAAACACCAGTTGCATTGCCCACAGAGAAGACTGTTAAACTGTGTGGATGGGGTGAAATGATTTAAGGATACCTGGACTAATTGGATTAAAAGTTGGTTGAGGTGCAATAGATCAGCCTCTAATACATGTATAGCAAAGAGATGCAGGATCACTTTGTGAAAGAGTTAACCATTTTGCATTGACTTGACAGTGAATCTGAACTTCTTCAGTTACTTCGTTATGATTAATGACAGGCATTCAACTTAAACTCAAGAGAAAGTTAATGAAGTAAAACCTGAAAGTTAGCAAAAGGAGGTGGAAAAGTCTAGCTGATACTTAAAAACTCAAAATTTTTCTTTCAGAGTTTGAAATCACATTTCTTTATGAAGACTTAAGTTTCCAACTTTTTTTGGTTAAGATTTTTTTTTTTTTTTTAATATCGTGCAGCTGAAACTCAAGACTGTAACAAAGGTTTTAACAATTATAATGATTTAATGGGGCTGGCGCTATAGCACAGTGGGTTAACGGCCTGGCTTGAAGCACCAGCATCCCATATGGGCACTGGTTCTAGTCCCAGCTGCTCTTCTTCTGATCCAGCTCTCTGCTATGGCCTGGGAAAGCAGTAGAAGATGGCCCAAGTCCTTGGGCCCCTGCACCCACGTGGGAGACCCAGAAGCTCTTGGCTCCTGGCTTCAGATTGGCACAGCTCCGGCCATTGTGGCCAATTGGGGAGTGACCCAGCGGATATAACACATCTCTCTCTCTCTCTCTGCCTCTCCTTCTCTCTGTGTAACTCTGACTTTCAAATAAATAAATAAATCTTAAAAAACAATTATAATTATTTAAACTAAGTTAGATATTTGTTCTTTATTTTCATTGTATTTGAAAGGCAGAGACACATAGAGACAGAGACAGAGACAAAGTTTCATCTGGTGATTTGCTCCCCCAATGTTTGCAGCTACCAATGCTGGGCCAGGCTGAAGCCAGGAGCCCAGTTTTCCATCTGGGTCTCCCATGTAGGTGGTAGGGACCAAAGTACTTTAGATATCACCTGCTGGCTACCAGGGCGTGCATTAGCAGGAAGCTGTAACTGGAAGCAGAGCCAGGACTCAAAGCCAGACATTCTAATTCGGGGTGTGGGAATCTGAACTGCTGTGCCAAATGCCCACTCCTAGAATTTATTTTTAAAAAGTTCAGTCCAAATCTTTCTGTTTGAGAAAGAATGGGGTAGCAGCAATTTTCCTGGGCTTAGAAGTCTGCCACAGACTTTGAAATGCTGGGTTTACCTATTTCTCACTGGGTGGGAGTATTAAATGCTGTTCTACTGTTACGCCTTGAACAAGCAATGAAACTTAGGGCCAGCACTGCAGTGTTGCTGGTTAAGCCATCTACTGTGATACCAGCATCCCTGAGGGCCCCAGTATGAGTTCAGGATGCACCATTTCTGATCCAGCTCCCTGCTTGTGGCCTAAGAGAAAGCAGTGAAGGAGGGCTCAAGGGCTGTGGGAGACCCAGATGGAGCCCAGCTTTCTGGCTATAGCCTGGCCCATCCCCAGCCATTGTGGCCATTTTGAGAGTGAACCAATGGATGGAAGATCTCTTTTTCCATGTCTCCTTCTCTGTAACTCTACCTTTCAAATAAAAATTTTTTTTTTTAAAAAAGGAACTTAAAAGTCCCCTCATGCTCTGTGTGTCAATTATAAGCACCCTTTAAATGCTGAATTGGGCTGTGAAGTCAGAATTTGGTATTACTCTCTCGGTTTTTAAAATTTTGTTTGAAAATTTATTTTAAAGTCAGAATTACACACAGAGAGGGAGAGACAGAGATAGAGAGAGTGAGATTCCATTTGTTGGTTCATTCCTGAAATGATTGCAGTGGTGGCACTGGGTCAGGCTGAAGCCAGGAGCCGGCAGCTTCTGGGTCTCTCACGTGGGCGGCAGGGGCCCAAGCACTTGGGCCATCTTCTGCTGCTTTCCCAGGCCATTAGCAGGGAGCTGGATTTGAAGTGGAGCAGCTGGGACTCAAACCAGCACCCATATGGGATGCTGGCATTGCAGGTGGCAGCTTAACCCACTGTGCCACGGCATCGGCCCCTGCATTTGACATCTCTTCTGGGGACTTGCCACTTTTATTGATAGCACTATAATGATGAATAGTACGTTCTGGGCTTTTATTAGGAGCCTAGTCCAATATAAATCACTGAGCACACTCTTTAGCTTTATTGGCCAAAGTTGATTTGTGTTTGGTTTTCTAAAAACACTTTTTAAAAAAAATTTAGGAATAATATTCTGCGGAAAAGCACATAAATCTTCAACATTCACTGCTCAATGAGATTTAAATGTGTTCACAGTCACATTCCCCCACCCAAGACAGAGACTATTCCCAGCACCTGAGTTTCTTTATGCCCCTACTGGCTGGTTCCTCTCTCAAGTATTCTTCTGTTTTAGCTTTTTATTTTTTTTAAAAGATTTATTTATTTCAAAGAGTTACACTGAGAGAGGGACACACACACAAACACAAACACATACACACACACACACACAGATCTATTATCTGCTGGTTCACTCCCCAGATGACGGCAATGGGAGTTAGCAGGGAGCTGGATCAGAGGTGTTACTTGAAAAGCAAAGAGAGAGAAACAGAGAGGAAACAGACAAGACAGACTCTCCATGTGCTGATTCACTCCCTAAATACCATCAATGGCCAGGGCTGGGAACTCAATCCAGGTCTCTCATATGGTGGCAGGAACCAATTACTTGAGCCATCACCTATTACTCTTCAGATTGTGCATTAGCAAGAAGCTGGAGTCAGGAGTGGAGCTGGGACTTGGACCCAGGCACTCCCGTGTTGAATGTGGGTGTCCTAAACACTGGGTCAAACACCCATTTCTATGTTTTCATTTGAGATTATTTGAGACTTACATAAAGAATTGCAAAGCAAGACAAAGAATTCCTGCCTACCCTTCTTCACCCACCTTTACGAAATCATGGGACAACTGTCAAACCCGGGAAATTAACATTGAAATTATACTAGAAACTATTGACTTCATTCCTACTTCACCAATTATTCCACTAATGTCCTGTTTCTGTTCCAGCATCCAGGCTAGTTGTGTACAGGGTACGCTTATGCCATGCCTCTTCAGTCTACTCCAATTTGGGATGCACGTTTTGTCTTTCTGGATTCATGAATTTTCAAAGAGATTGGTCAGTTATGTTGTACAATTTAAGTCTGTGCGATGCTTCCTCGTGAATAAATTCCCAAGATGCAACAGGGTGATTTTGTGCCCTTCTTTATGCTTGCTACCTAGAGATAACGTGATAACGTCTCGCTCTTAGTGACACTAGCTTGGATCACATGATGATGGTGTGCTCTTTGCATTTCTCAAATGGGGAGTTACTAATTCCCCCTTGTTTATCTTTTAAAAGGTTTATTTTTTATTTGAAAGGCAAAGTGATTGAGAATTCTTCCATCTGCTGTTCACTTCCCAAATGCCCACATCAGCCAGGGCTAAGCCAGGTTGAAGTTAGAAACCAGGAACTTCCTCCAGGTCTCTCACAAATGTGGCAAAGCCCACGTACTTGACCTGCTGCCTCCCAGGATGCACATCGTCACTAAGCTGGCCCAGAAGCTCAGGTGGGACTTCAGGCCATGCACTCCGACTTGAGATGTGGGTGTCCTGCACGTGGCTTCACTGCTGTGCCACAGTGACTGCCCCCTTATTTCCTTCTGCATAAATACTAAATGTCTTGTCGGGAGATATTCTGGGAACATGCTAATATCTTGTTACTCATCATACATTTACCTAATTTCAGCATCCCTTATTACTTTTTATTATTCTTTTTATAATCATGAAAGATTGTAAAAATCTGCTCTACGAAAGAACTGTTCGGGGCTGGCGCTGTGGTACAGTGGGTTAATGCCCTGGCCTGAAGCGCTGGCATCCCATATGGGTGCCGGTTCTAGTCCCAGCTGCTCCTCTTCCAATCCAGCTCTCTGCTATGGCCTGGTATAGAAGTAGCAGATGGCTCAGGTCTTTGGGCCCTTGTACCCGAGGAGAGATCCGGAAGAGGCTCCTGGCTTCAGATCGGCACAGCTCCAGCCATTGTGGCCATCTGGGGAGTGAACCAGCCGATGGAAGACCTCTCTACCTCTCTCTCTGTCTGCCTCTCCTCTCTGTGTAACTCTGACTTTCAAATGAATAAATGAATCTAAAATAATGAATAATGAATAAATAAATTTTAAAAAAGAAAGAACTGTTCTTTTTATTTCTTTATTCTGTTTTATTTATTTATTTTGAAAGACAGAGTTACAGAGAGAGGTAGAGACACAGAGAGAGGTCTTCCATCTGTTGATTCACTCCCCAGATGGCTGCAATGGCTGGAGCTGCACCAATCTCAAGCCAGGAGCCAGGAGCTTCCTCTGGGTCTCCTACATGGGTGCAGGGGTCCAAGGACTTGGGCTGTCTTCTACTGCTATCCCAGGCCATAGCAGAGAGCTGGATTGGAAGAGGAACATCGGGGACTAGATCAGGTACCCATATGGGATGCCAGTGCTTCAGGCCAGGGCATTAACCCACTGTGCCACAGTGCCAGCCCCTATTCTGTTATTTATCAATTTTTGATTTATTAATTTTACTTAGCAAGTAAATTTTTAGTAAATAAAAATTATATTTAATTTATTTTCAATTATATAGTTTATGTATTTATCAGTTATTTAGTATCATAGTTATTTTGTGTGTTATAATCCATTAGTGTTAGTGTTTATTGCACAAATAGTCCCAGCTTTGGTTATTAGGAATGCCTCTCAGTTCATTCCTGTCTTTGTAAAACATGCCTCATCATTTTTCTATTTTTATTTTTTTGGTGCTTCCCTAAGTGCTTGTACCATAACATGTTCCAGGTTCCTGTTGTGCTTTCAGTGCCCTAGCCCTGGAGTCAGGCATTTGTTTAAGAAGCCTTTGGTCTTTTCATTGGGGTGTGGCACAGAGAGCAGGATTCGGGTTCAGCATGTGCACATTGCTCCTAGGATGTTACTGCTTTTGTTGTTTCTGCGTCCTCCGAGCGGAAAACGCTGGGAAATGCATATGGATGCTTCTCAACTTAGGCTGGGTTACATTCTGGAAGACCAGCTCTAAGTTGCTGATATACCTAACCTGCCGAACGTGCTAACTCAGGACACAGTGCACTGTGGGCCATCAGTTGTCCCCCCTCCTGATGCCTGAGTTCATTGCCACATCCCAGGAGAGGACTGGACCATGTGTCACTAGCCAGGAAGCAGATCCCGATTAAAAGTTCATGCTGGCCGGCGTCGCGGCTCAATAGGCTAATCTGCCTTGTGGCGCCGGCACACTGGGTTCTAGTCCCGGTCGGGGCACCGGATTCTGTCCTGGTTGCCCTCCTTCCAGGCCAGCTCTCTGCTGTGGCCAGGGAGTGCAGTGGAGGATGGCCCAAGTGCTTGGGCCCTGCACCCCTTGGGAGACCAGGAGAAGCACCTGGCTCCTGCCTTCAGATCAGCGTGGTGTGCCGGCCGCAGCGCACTGGCCGCAGCGGGCATTAGAAGGTGAACCAATGGTAAAGGAAGACCTATCTCTCTCTCTCACTGTCCACGCTGCCTGTCAAAAATTTTAAAAAAAAGTTCATGCTATAGTTTCTACTGAAAATATATGATTTCAGCACCATGAAAAATCGTAAGGTGAACCACTGTAAATTGGGGACCTCTATGGAATACACTTACACACACATACATGTACACACATACACACATACATACTTCTGTTTTTGTGTCCATCTCACTGTATGAGAGTATAGGTATGTATATATAACCACTGGCCCTTTCTGGTAACTCCAATTCTAGTCCAACACCCCTGGGATTATTCTACCTTTCCTCATTTTCTAATTTGTGACTCCCTTCTCTGTCAGGAGGAAACCTGTATCCCATCCATAATATATTCACTAGCTTGCTCATTCTTTGATTATCTATGACATAGTTTCAGATTTACTGATCCACACTGCTCTAAAAATTAAATTGAGCTAGAAGATGATATTTGTGTCCAGTTTAGTTTTGTGATGTATGGCAAAACAAAACAAAACAAAACAAAAAAACCCAAAACTGTTTTCTACATTTATTTCTTCTCGCCCTCATCAGCTGGTGATTATGCACCTGTTATAACATAGGTTCAATTATTACTTTTTGTGTCCTGTTTGATAACCCCCACCGCCCAGTTGATTTCAATTGCATATTTATTTTTGAGAAATACTAACGGGTAGAAATCTAGAACCTCACTCAGAACTGTCACTTCCTTCACCTCTTCTACCTCTTTTCCCACTTCCCCACTCTTGCCAGCTCTTTCTGCTTGCCTTTGTACCTAATTGTTCTTGTTGGTTTCCATGGTGTCCTTTTTGGGCAAGTTTTTTTTTTTTTTTTAAGATTTTATTCATTTTATTTGAGAGTTAGAGTTACAGACAGTGAGAGGGAGAGACAGAAAGGTCTTCCTTCCGTTAGTTCACTCCCCAAATGGCTGCAACGGCGGAGCTGTGTCAATCCGAAGCCAGGAGCTTCTTCCGGGTCTCCCACGTGGGTGCAGGGGCCCAAGGACTTGGGCCATCTTCTACTATGGGCAAGTGTTCTTACATCTGCTTTCTTACAGGAAAGGTAGCATCCTGCAGATACTCTGGGCTTTTTTTCTTCTTTTTTCACTTGAAGCATATTCTTGGAAATTGTACCAGTTCCTGGAGAACTTCCTCATTCTTTTACAGCCACACAGTGCTCCATTGTGAGTTACTGAACTTCTCTCCTCCGTGTGGGGGTGTAGGTGGTTCCCAGTATTTTGCAGTAACAAGCAATGCTATTATAACTTGTTGGTGTGTATTTCTGTGTTGTTGGAAATGTATCTTCAATTTGATTTCCCAGGAAAGGGGAATTGCCAAGTTGAAAGGTACATGGACACATAGTTTCACTGGATAGTTCCCAGTTCCCCTCCATCAGGTGGGCACTAGACACATCTCAATGCCTGTTTCTCACAGTCCCACTAGCACAACGATGGGTAGTACTTGTTATTTTTGCAAATTTGGATGTTGAGAAATAGTATTTGGGTGTTTTAATTTACATTTATCTAATTGGGAGAGAGTATGAATACCTTGAGCTACCATTAAGGGTCCTTTATATACATGTATTTTTTTGTGGCAAATTGTCTGCACATGTGTTTTTCTCCTTCTTTTATTAGATTTTTAAATCAATTTGAAAATATTCTTTCATATTAGTGATGTTAATCTGTGATACATGTTACAAATACTTTCTCCAGCTTGTCAGTTGTCTTTTGACTTTGTTAAAAAAAAATTGCTAGTGCTATGTAGTCAAAATTTTCACTTTTAATGGATTGCAGATTCTATATTTTAATCATTAATTTTAAGTTTACAACACAGAATTTGTAATTATGATAATGCCTATGGAATTTTGAATCATTGTTGTCAAGTCTTTCCCTTCTATTCCTTATGTGATTGCATTTTTTTTTTTTTTTTTCCATTTGGTCTCCCTCAAGCACTTGAAGCTTGTGCTTATATGTGGTGGGAGGTAGACATGTAATCTCTCTATTAAAATTGGCTATCCGGGGCCGGTGTCATGGCTCATTTGGTTAATCCTCCACCTGCGTTGCCAGCATCCCGTATGGGGATCAGTTCTAGTCCTGGTTGCTCCTCTTCCAGTTGAGCTCTCTGCTGTGGCCCCAGAAAGCAGTGGAAGATGGCCCAAGTGCTTGGGCCCTGCACCTGCATGGGAGACCAGGAGGAAGCACCTGGCTCCTGGCTTCGGATTGGTGCAGTGCCGGCTGCAGCGGCAATTTGGGGGGTGAACGAACGGAAGGAAGACCTTTCTCTCTGTCTCTCTCTCACTGTCTATAACTCTACCTGTCAAATAAAAAAAAAAAATTGGCTACTCGGTAATCTGAGCACTACTCTGTAAAAATCTTCTTTACCCTGGTGAATCGAGGGGCTCCCTTTATCACATACTAAATTCTCATATATACTTGGATCTATTTGTGAGGCATTCTGCTCCACTGTTCTATTTGCCTTTTGCAAGCACCACACTCTATTGATTATAAAGCAGTTTGTCTGACAGGGCAAGATGACCCAGGGCAGGCAGGCATTTGGTATGCTGGTTGGGATGCCAGCATCCAATGTTGGAGTTTCCGTGTTTGAGTCCCGGCTTTGCACCCTATTCCAGCTTCTTCTGGCTAAAGTATTCCCTGAAAGGCAGTGGTGATGGCTCAGGTAACTGAGTTCTTGCCACCTAAATGAGAGACCCAGATGGAGCGCCCGGCACCTGTCTTCCATCTGACTCAGCTCAGTCTGTTGTCAGCAGCTGGGAGTGAACCAGCCAATGAAAGTGCTTGCTCTCTCTTGCACATACACACTCTCTCTCTCTTTCCCTGCCAAAACAAAACAAAACACCAAAACAAACAAACAAAAATACCTAAAATCAAAACAAACAAGAAAACACCTTTGAAATATTTCCTTTTCAGCGTAGGCAAGAACTGTTCCGACTTCTGTCACCATAGGTTGATTTTATCTGTTTTCAATTTCCTCTAAATGGAAGCATAGACTATCCATTATTTTGTGCCTTATATCTGCAAGGTGCATCATGCTGTTGGATGTAGCAGCAGCTAATTCATTGCTGTGCAATAGTCCTTTACATACTTGTACCACTTTTGTGCCCTTTCTTCTGTTGACAAACCCTCAGGTTTTTTTCTAGTTGTGTTCCGGTTCAAAGGGAGCTGCTAGAGACATTCTTGTGCATATCCAAGCACACGTCTCTCCTAATTGCTGAGTGGAATTGCTCAATTATGGGACACTTGTATGTTTAGCTTTATTTTAAGGTTTATTTTATTTATTTGAAAGGCAGAGTTACAGAGAGGCTGTGATAGATTGACAGATAGATAGATAGAGATTTTCCACCCACCGGTTCACTCCCCAGATGGCCACAACGGCTGGAGCTGCACCTATCCGAAGCCAGGAGCCAGGAGCTAGGCGCTTCCTCCAGGTCTCCCACGTGGGTGCAGGGGCCCAAGTGTCTGGGCCATCTTCCACTGCTTTCTTGAGCCATAGCAGAGAGCTGGATAGGAAGTGGAGCAGCCAGGACTCTAACTGGGGCCCATATGGGATGCTGGGCACTGCAGGCAGCAGCCTTACCTGCTACGTCACAGCGCCGGCCCTGTGTGTTGAGCTTCAGTAGACAGCACCAAATGGCTTTTCAAAGTGTTTAGAATGATAGCCCCCAGCCGTGTGTGAGATTCTCAGCTGCTCCACAGCCAATGGGCACTTGGTAGTCTCAGTTGCTGAAGATGCCTGAATAACATAGATTATTCATCCTCTTGAGAATCAAGAACCATTTCCAAAACCAGAAATATCCTAAAAAGAAAAACAATACCAGGCTCCATTTTTCAACACACCTAGGACATTACTCACATCAGTGATGCATAGTTAGGCTTTTTTTTTTTTTTTTGACATTTATTTATTTTATTTGAAGGGCAGAGTTACGGAGAGGCAGAGGCACAGAGAGAGAGAGAGAGAGAGGTCTTCCATCTGCTGGTTCACTTCCCAGATGGCCACAATGGCTGGAGCTGGACTGATCCAAAGCCAGGAGCCAGGAGATTCTTCCAGATCTCTTGCATGGGTGCAGGGACCCAAGGACTTGGGCCATCTTCTACTGCTTTCCCAGGCCATAGCAGAGAGGTGGATTGGAAGCGGAAGCAGCTGGGACTGGAACTGGTGCCCATATGGGATGCCAGCATTGCAGGCAGCAGCTTTACCCGCTATGCCACAGTGCTGGTCCTGCTTAGTTAGGTTTTGTGGGAAATACAGAGGAGCTGTTACCAGCCTACATCAGATACAGCAGAGAATTTGTTGCCATTTTCCCATCCTCCTCCTGGCAGAACCTCACTTTTGTTCAGCATGCACTGTTCAGGGAAAGAGATCCTGTCTGCAGTTTGTGGGTGACTCTGGGTTGATTGAAGCTAACTGTAGTTTTCCTATTCCTCTCCCCAGTAATTAGCTTAGGAACAAGCATGTGACCCAGTCCGCCCTGGCTGATGGCCCAGGAAAAGCCCGCTGGGGCAGAGGAGGGCTCCTGGGGAGGGTGTCTCAGCAGTTCCTAAGGTGACTTCAGAACAGAAAGTCCCTTTTTGCCTCTGGCTGAGATATAACTGCGATGCCTGGAGCTTCTGCAGCCTTCCGGCTGCCGGCCTGAAGTGCATCAAACCTAGGAATGAAGCAGAACAAATGCAGGTGGAGGGCTAAGTAGGGGACCAGAACCTGCCCTGTTCCAAGAGTTTTCAAGAAAAATTTTCAAAATTATTTATTTGAGAGGAAGAGGGAGAGCAAGGAGAGGGGGAGAAAGAAAGGAAGAGAGAAACTCCCACCCACTTGTTCACTCCTCAAATGCCTGCTGTTGCCAGGGCTGAAGCGAAGAACTCAATCCTGGTCTTTACCTCAAGTGGCAGAAACTCAAGTATTTGGGCCATCACCTTATGCCCATGCCCAGGCTTTCATTAGGAAGAAGTTGGGGCCGGCGCCATGGCTCACTTGGCTAATCCTCCGCCTGCAGTGCCAGCACCCTGGGTTCTAGTCCTGGTTGGGGCACTGGGTACTAGTCCCGGTTGCTCCTCTTCCAGTCCAGCTCTCTGCTGTGGCCCGGGAGGGAGGATGGCCCAAGTGCTTGGGTCCCTGCACCCCCATGGGAGACCGGGAGGAAGCACTTGGCTCCTGGCTTCGGATTGGTGCAGCGTGCCGGCTGTGGAGGCCATTAGGGGAGTGAACCAATGGAAGGAAGATCTTTCTCTCTGTCTCTCTCTCACTGCCCAACTCTGCCTGTCAAAAAAAAAAAAAAAAGGAGTTGCAATTGGGAGCCAGAATCAGGAGTTTAACCAGCATCCTAACTGCTTGGCTGAGTGTCTGCCTCTCCCCTCCACGAGTTTGCGTGAAGCAATTCATGGGTTGTCTGAAGCCATCTGGGCTGAGATTTTGTTTGTTCATTTGTTTTAACTACTGGCGGGTCTACCTGTGCGTACTCCAGGTATTGGGCTCTGACTTATTGCTTGCATGTCCGTATGGGGGCTTTCTTTTTGTGCTCAGTGATTCTCAGTCTTCAGCTTGCATCAGAATCACCTAGAGGGCTTTTTTTTTTTTTTTTTAAAGAACTTTTATTTAATGAATATAAATTTCCAAAGTACAGCTTATGGATTACAATGGCTCCCCCCCCCATAATTTCCCTCCCACCCGCAACCCTCCCCTTTCCCGCTCCCTCTCCCCTTCCATTCACATCAAGATTCATTTTCAATGATCTTTATATACAGAAGATCAGTTTAGCATATATTAAGTAAAGATTTCAACAGTTTGCTCCCACACAGAAACACAAAGTGTAAAATACTGTTTGAGTACTATTATAGCATTAAATCACAATGTACAGCACATTAAGGACAGAGATCCTACATGAGGAGTAAGTGCACAGTGACTCCGGCTTTTGAAAACAGCTTGCTTGTCCTACCCTCCTGCAAGAATTTCTGATTCGGTAGGTGTGGGATAAGGCTAGAAATCTGCATATTTAGCAGGTTTGCAAGTGTTGCCCAGGCTGCTGTTTCAAGGACCACACTTGGAGCACTACTGCTGAAGCATGTAGACCCCATCTTATGGCATCCAGTAACATGTTTTTGCAAAAGTTAAATAAGTCATGGACTGCTTTCTCATGTCAAGAAATACGAGGAGGGGACAGATGTTTAGTCTGGTGGTTAAGATGCCCACATCCCACATCAGAGTACTTGTGTAGGAGTCTTGTCTCCACTTCCTGTTCTAGCCTCTCCTGCCAGTGCAGACTCAGGAGGCAGCTGTGATGGGTCCCTGCTGCCCATGTGGGAGCCCTGAATTGAGCTCCTGGTTCGTGGCTTTGGCCCAACCCAGCTCTGGTCATTGTGGGCATTTAAGGAGTAAGCCAGCAGATCAGAGTTTTAGTGCATGTTTCTTTGTCTTTTGCCTCTCAAAAAAAAAAAAAAAGTGATCATCAGAAAAGTTCATGAAGATGTATATTATGAAAAAAAACTGTGCATGGATTTGTGCACTACAATAAACTTGTATTTCTGTTGCCCACAAACTTTTTGAAATATGAGTGTTTCTCATTGTTTTGAATGATTGCCTAGTTTTATGTTATATAGATATACCAGAATTTGTATAATGCCATATTTGTATACATGAATGTATATAATATAAAAATGTATCAAAATATATAAAATATACTATATTTGTATGTACTAATAGTAGATATTTTGGTTACTTTATGGAATTTTTTGCATTATCACATAAACATGAATAATCTTGACACTAGTATCATTTTTTATACTAATTCGACTTTAAAAAAAGAAGATTTAGTTGAACATCAGAGTTACAGAGGGAGAGGGAGAGACACACAGAGAGATCTTCCATCCACTGGTTTACTCCCCAAATGGCCACAATGGCTGGGGCTGAGCCAGGCTGAAGCCAGGAGCCAGGTACTTCTTCCAGGTTTCTCAAGTGGGTTCAGGGGCTCAAACACTTGGACCATTTTCCACTGCTTTTTGCAGATCATTAACAGAGAACTCGATCAGAAGTGGAGCAGTCAGGACATGAACCGTTGCTTGTATGGGATGCCACTGATGCAAGTGATGGCTTTACCGGCTACCCCATAATGCTGGCCTCTGAAATTCTTAAAATATTTATATTATTTTCATTTTATATTTATACTGACTGTTTAGTGACTTCTGTAAGACAAATCTTTAAAAGTAAAATTGATGCATCAGAGGGAAAAATGTTGGATTTTATTCTTCTCACACCAGCTTCATAACTATCTATTTCTAGTTACACTTCTCTTAGCTTTAGAAATTTTGCCAAGGGACCTCTTGGTGATGCTGCCTCTGCAGGACAAGACCTTGGCCTTTTGCCTTGCAGTAGTCTTTCTTTCATGTTCAAAGTACTGAACTCGAGAGACCATGGCATTGCCAGCCCTGAGCTTGTCCATTACCAGGGAGAGAATGGGAGCCTCACAGTTTCAGAGGCCCTGCTGTCCTTCTCTGTATTTGATCATCCTTTCAACCAACTGCCCCGTACTCCAAAGAGGTGGAAAGATACTGCGTTTGGATATCATCTGTCCATCATTTCAAACAGATGTTGGTCACCCTGCAGGGGGAAAGCTGGGTTCAAGTTTAAATGTGTGTTTGACCATGAGAGAATTTATCTTCAGATGCCTCAGCCCACCTCAGTCAGAGTGGCACATCCAATTCAGCTGAGACTTCTAGTATATTTAATTTTAAAAAGAAAGAGGAATTCTCACAAGAAGCTAGCTAACAAGTACCATGCAGGCCATGTCTGATCATTCCTGCTCTTGGCTTCAGTTATTCTGGAATTAGAGGCTGAAGCAATGATTGGGTCATCTAATATTTTATTTTATTTTTCAAAAATTTTGTTTCTATTTGAAAGACAGAGATCTCCCATCCACTTGTTCTCTACCCAAACACCCACAATTGCAGGGACTGGGCCATGCCAAAATTGGGAGCTTAGAACTCAATTCTAAGTCTCCTGCATGAATAGCAGCGACCCGACTACTTGAGCCTTCACTGCTGCCTACCAGAGTGCACATTAGCAGGAAGCTGGAATTAGAAATGGAGGCAGGACTGAAACGTAGGCTCTCTGATATGGGATATGGGCATGCCAACCCACAGCTTAATCACTATGCCGAATACTAGCCCACAGTTTCCTTTTAAACATAGACTTTTTTTTTTTTAATTTAAAAACTCATTGCTGAATAGTCCATTATTGTCATTGGTTTGTAGCCTCCAAGATGCTTCCATTGTTGATACTTCCTAGCCAGTGGGTTGGGGAGTTGGAAGGAAAGGAGCGGGGAGATTGAGAGAGAGACAGGCAGACTCATAAACTCAATCATTTGCAAAGGCAAGACCTAAATTTGCATGTACCACTTGTGCTCGTGTCCCACTATAAACAACTTGGTGAAACAACCATACAGAGCCCTGTCCAGTGCCCTGAAGCTGTAGTTTAAGAGATTAAAGCCTGGGCAGGCAGTGAGGGAAAAATAGAAACCAGGCAGAGAAAAAGGTCAAGTTGACGTGATGCTTTGCCTTTTAAGTGGGTTATGATGAGACATGTGGAGCCCTCCATAGGCGTGTTTGATTTGCACATGGCCCTGTTTTGCAAGGAGGAACTGTGACTGGGAAGTCCAAGGAAGAGGAAGAGGTGGGGAGGTGTGTCTGCTGCTCTGCCCCCTCCCACTTCCCGTTCTTGGAGGTTTACCCCCACAGGGAGATCGTTCTCCTCTCAGGCGCTGACTCTGTGCCCTGGAAGAGGAAGGGTGACCCCCTGTGAGTTGGACATGATTGGAAGGGAGGAAAGGATCTAAGCTGGTGCACAGAGCTGTGTTCCACGGTGTGACTTTATGTCATCTGGGGTGGAAACAACAGTAATGTGGCTGCAAACCTTGTTTTTTAAAAAAGATTTATTTATTTATTTGAAAGTCAGAGTTACACAGAGAGAGGAGAGGCAGAGAGGGCCTCCATCGATGGTTTACTCCCCAGTTGGCCTCAATGGTTGGAGCTGTGTCCATCTGAAGCCAGGAGCCAGGAGCTTCCTCCAGATCTCCCCATGTGGGTGCAGGGGCCCAAGGACTTGGGCCATCCTCTAATGCTTTCCCAGGCCACAGCAGAGAGCTGGATTGAAAGTGGAGCGGTCAGGTCTCAAACTGGCACTCATATGGGATGCCAGTGCTTCAGGCCAGGGCATTAACCCCCTGTGACATAGTGCTGGCCCCGCTGAAAACCTTTTAAACTGATTTCTCCAAGTTCTCAACCTGTTCATTGCTCAGTATCTTTAAAAATTATCTAATTGATCAGAAGCTGATAGTGGGAAAGGAGCCTCCCTGATTTTGGTCAGGAATTCTCCCAACATCAGGTGGCATCTCCGTAGGGATTTTGTCAGGCATCTCAGAAACCTAAAGGAGGGTATTCTGACCCTGCCCTTGCCACCCCGTGGGTGCCGGTTGGGTGCTGTCAGAGTTTTCTCTCTCCCACCTCCTTCTTTCTGGCCAAGAGGGAGATTGGTGTGTGATGACCTTTGTTCTGTTGGTAAGTTTGAACTCCTCAGTGTGACATTTTTCCTGGAAGGCAGCCAGTGTACAGACTGATCTGAGTGGCACTGGGTGTGGATTGCTGGCTAACAGTCACAATATACCTTAGGTTGCTTCTGGTTGTGTCTGATATGTTTGCTTACTGTGAACCTGTGAACTCTGAAGAAACTAAAGGAAAACTTAACCAAAGACCTCCCCTAAATGAGAAGCTAGTGTAGTAGATTTTGAAGAATCTAACTATGTTTTCAAAGGATCTTCGAAAGCAGAGATTTGATCTTATTGGCATAAATGCTGTTTTTTTTGTTTTGTTTTGACAGGCAGAGTGGACAGTGAGAGAGAGAGAGAGACAGAGAGAAAGATCTTCCTTTGCCATTGGTTCACCCTCCAATGGCCGCCATGGCCTGTGCGCTGCGGCCGGGGCACCACGCTGATCCGATGGCAGGAGCCAGGTACTTCTCCTGGTCTCCCATGGGGTGCAGGGCCCAAGCACTTGGGTCATCCTCCACTGCACTCCCTGGCCACAGCAGAGAGCTGGCCTGGAAGAGGGGCAACCGGGACAGAATCCGGCGCCCCCACCGGGACTAGAACCCGGTGTGCCGGCGCTGCTAGGCGGAGGATTAGCCTAGTGAGCCGCGGCGCCGGCCATAAATGCTGTTTGACATCAGAATGTTTAGTGGTTACTCTCACACTTTGGGACTCAGAAGACCACAATCAAGTTCATGGTCTTCCTCTAAATGTCTCAGTGACCTTGAGCATGCTTGAATGCTTAGATCCTTAATTTTATTTTCCATACAATGAGGAGTATAACAACATCGTTCTGAACCAGGATGTTGTGAGGAATAAACGAGGTAAAAGCATGTGAAGCTCACGGCACACACTGCACTCCCGGTAGATGGCAGGAGCTATTACTTTTGTCATCATTATCATTGCCATTTTGTTGTCTGACTCACTACTGTCCCATTGAGAACTTCAGAAGTAAATGTAACTCTGGTCAAGGAATTTCACATGAGTGACTTTTGTGACCCTTCCTTTTGGTAAGGGGATAGGGACAATCATTACAGGGCATGTGAGACGTGTCAGCTTGGTGCCTGCAGAGTATCAGCCTTCAGGCATTGGCTTGTTACAGGTTATGGTACCGTCATCTCGAACTTCATTTAAAGTATCTTAGCTCTTCCTATCACGGGGCACACGTGGTTACCTAATTTTGCAGCCTTCTCAGGAAGCTTAGTCAGTGGTGTTAGGGCTTTGCCGCACACCCTGGGAAGATTCCTGGTCTCACCTGCACACTCAGAGTCACCTTGTCCACTGAGACTAGCTCTGCTGCTGCAACCCAAAAGGAGCACATCCAGTCTTCTACTCCCAGCCTCTATCATAGAAACAAAGCAAAACACAGCACCTTATGTGGACAGTGCAGGCAATAATCCTGCAGAACTGCTAATTCCTAGCAGGCACCATTCATCAATTTGTTTACAGTTAGCCTGGGATGATATTGCAGTTATAAATTGCACTTGTTGGTATCTGGGAGAAATCCCATCAATCCTGCAGCTGTGGTACTAAGAGCTGAGGGCTCTCCCTTTGTTTTTCGGAGCATATATATCACTGTGTTGAGTCCCTATCCCTTCAGTCCAGGACAGTTGTATTTTAGTTGGGATGTGTGTCCCGTATAGTAAAGTGCCATCTTTTCTTGACTCAGCAGTTCTTAGCTGCAGACACAGTGATTTATCTGACCAGTGCCAGCTTCCAAATGAGAAGGGAGCAAGAAAGATCATTAGGAGGAAGCATCCATAGACTCTCTAGCCATTCGTCCTCCCAGCCTTCTTTTATAAACCACTCGGTTCCAGAATCAACAACACTGAGTCTGACGTTTCTAGTTCTTTCTCTTTTGAAAATGTATTTTATTTACTTGAAAGGCATTCCTCAAATGCCTGTGACAACTGGAATAAGCCAAGCTGTAGCCAGGCCCTGGGAATTCAAACCAAGTATTCCACATGGGCGGCAGGAGCCCAATTACCTGAGACATCACTTCCCAGGGTGTGTGTTAGCAGGAAGCTGGAACTGGATCCAAATCCAAGCCCCTCTCATGGGGGATGCCTGTGTCCCAACCAACCACTGAAGCATTGCCGCAACCCCCTCCCTGCAACCTTCTAGGAAGATCAAAGTGAAACCAGAACAAGCTCTTGAAAAAGGTTGTTCACAGAGATGAGGTTTGGGAAGTAGACAGTGGCAGGCAAACGCCCAGCTGGAGTTTTCTCGCCTCTCTGTTTCCCTCTCAATGCGCTTTCCCTCCCTGCAGTCCAACCACACAGGTCTCCTTATGATTCCTCAGAGGTACCAGTTCTTCCATGACCACCTGAAGCTCTTCCTCCCACCACTTTCCATAGCTGGTGCTTTCTCATCTCAAACCACCCCTTCCTCCACAAGGCTTCCCTAACCATCCAGCTAAAAGGAGCTGCCCACTCCATCTCTGCAGTACTTCACACAGTTTCATTGTTTCCTTAACCAATTATACTATCAACAATTGTGGCTTTATTCACTTACCCATTGGCTTGTCCTCTATCTTTCCCAATCAAGAACATACATTCCATTAGTGCAAAAGTCTCATTTGATTTGTCAGCATGTTATTCTTGGATGCTAGAAGACACATTGGAATTTGGTGAATGTAATGAGCACTTGGCATGGGCTCAGATGATCTGGGCCGGTGGTGGCACTGTGTGGCCTCAGCTCCTTTGTCCATGCCCTCATTTGCTGAAGGGGAATGATGATGCCTACTTCCGGGAGAATTGGAACAGGAGGATGTTCCTGATCTTTGGGACAACGATACTGGAAATATTCTATAATCTGTTACTGATCAGGGTTTCTGAAAGGCTCCTGACACATGAAGTAGTGAATGAAATTTCATGATCCTGGAGAGGGTGGTTACAATTTGAGATGGATCAGATTTAACACATTCATCCCACCAATAAAAGAAAAAGTGTGGAAGAGGATACTCCAGGAAATTATATCACTTGACTATACAGATTCCAGAATGTCAAAGCAGGAAGAGATGTCAGAGTATAGTCAGGTTATTTTGAACTTGACTTTTTGAAGTCCTGAGTGTTCTTGGAAACCCCCAGGGACTTATTGTAGTGAAAAGAGACACAGAGGGGCCAAGCATTTGGCAGAGTGGTTAAACTGTCACTTGGGATGCCTGCGTCCCATATCAAGGTGCCTGGTTTGAGTCCTGCCTCTTGCACTTCTGATCCAGCTTCCTGCTAATGTACATCCTGGGAGAGGAGACAGCAGGTAATGGCTCATGTACTTGAGTTCCTGCTACCTGCTTGGGAGATGAGGATTGAGTTTTGGTCAAAATGAAATATATATATATACACACACACACACACACACACACACACATATATCTTTTTTTTTTTTTAAAGAGAAAGGAACAGTGAAGGAAGGGACAGCCGACCTGACAGAAATCCATGCCCTTCCTCCCTGTTTCAATCAGATCAGCTCCTGGAGAGCTCTCTGGCCATGCTTTGTGTATTGTTCCAGGAGCTGTTTACTTGTTTTTTAGTACCCATCCTCCTCTTCTTCCTTCCTAGATCCTAATTTTGTCTGCAGTGGCAATGGCCTTAAGAGGCTGTGGGGCGTGGTCAGGGTCATTCACCGCAGTCCCGTTTCTTGATTTCTCAGGCTCCCTGGCCCCTGAAACACGAGAAGAAGCCAGCTATTACTCGTGTCTGTAGAACAACTTTGATTTCCTTATTTAACAGAGACGCATGTGGCTGGTGCTCCCCACCCGTCCTTTCTTCTTCCTCCCTTTGATGCTGATCGCATGTCTGCCACTGCAGCAGCAGGTTGGTGGCCCCGTGGTGGTCAGCATGATGGGAATGCCGGGACACACAGGAACAGTGACTCTTCCCTGAGGGAGCCTCTGAGCCAGTTCCAGCAACCGCCACCTGAGGAAGAAGCCACTGTGGGCTGAGCCACCTTACTTGAGTTTCCTGTCAGTTGCATCTCAACAGATAGACACGTGTTGTGCTTTCAGATAAGATTTTGTTTAGATCAAGGATTCTGAGGCTAAAAAGAAAGTGAAAGACCATGATCTCATCCTAGAGATAAGAAGACAGTTTCAGTTTTCTATTGCTACATTAAAAGCTACCTGAAATCTCAGTGGCTCTAATAGCAGCCTTTTGGTTACCTCTTAACGTTCTGCAGTCTGAGTTTAGCTGGCTGGTTCTGCTGCTGCAGCTTTGGCTGGTTGTTGAGGCTCCAGCTATCACAAGCCTCAGTGGGCTCATTGACCTAATGCCTTGGCAGGAGCAGAAGGAAAATCTGGAAGGCTGAGCTTAGCTGGGACACCAGGCCTCCCTCCTCACACAATGTCAGAGCTGCTTCCGGTCTGTGGCCTCTCCATTTGGTCTCTACAGCTGGCTGACGCGCTAGAGGAAGCTGAACTTCCCGTACGGCACTCAGGGCTCCCAAAAGCCCCAAAGAGAAACTACCAGGCCTTCCTGGGGCTTGATCCTATATCTGGCATAGTGGTACTTTTGCTTCATCCTACTGGTTAAAATGAATCATAGGAGGCAGACATTTTCCCTAGTGGTTAAGATGCCTATTAGGATACCCTGACCTTCACATCGGGATTCCTGAGTTTGATACCTGGCTCCAGCTCTGCTAATACAAACTGTGACAGGAAGCAGTGATGCCTGGGTGATTGGATTCCTGCCAGACCTGGGTTGAGTTCCCAGCTCCCAGCTCCAGGCTGGCCAATTCTGAGCCATTGTGGACATTTGGAGAGTGAACCAGTCAATGGACCTCTCTCTCAGTCTCTCTGACTCTTCACTAGATAAATAGAAAGTAATAAAATGAGTCAGCGGACCATCTCAGTTCAAGGACAGACGATTACTCATGGGCATAAGTAGTGGGAGGAAAGCTTTTTAGGGACAATCTTGCAGTTTTACAGAAACTGAGACCCACACCATGATAGTTGGCTGTCTAAGCCAGGAGAGTCATACTATTCAAATTAGATCACTGGAGGAACGAGAGATTTCTTGTGGGACATCACTGGGGATGAGGGGGAGGAAAAAAATGTTCTTACTCCTAGTCTAAGACTTTGCAACCTCGTATGGTTGACTCTGGGGTCAGGCTGTTGTGTGGAGGGTTTTGCTGTAGAATGTTCAACAGCATCCCTGGCCTCTACCTACTAGATGCCAATAGCATCTCCCCTCCAGCTATGCCAGCCGAAATATCTCCAGATTTTGCCAGATGTCCTCAGAGGTTAACCCCTCTCTCTCCCTCAGTTAAAAACCATTGCCAAGGGCTTGGGTTTACTGTGTATCTGTAACTTCACTGACACCCAACTGGGCTGTCCTACAAATAGGCCAGTGGAGCACATGAAAGTCCTTAAATCCTTCTGGTGGGAAATGAAGATAGGATAACCAGTTTCACTCCAGTCCACACCCTTTGTATGGCACTTGACTTTGGAGAAAGGCTTTGCAGGGTCTGTTCTGTGTTCACCAAGTTCACTTGAAGATTTTGCTACCATGTGAAATCTAAACCTTTTCCCCTCAGCTGTTGATGCATAGTACCAAGGAATGCCTGTATCTTTTTTTTTTCTTCCTTATCAAGAGTAATCTACAATTAAGTAGGTGAATTTAAAAGTGAAGGGACTGGGTGAAAACAGAGTAATAGGTAAAAAAAAAAAAAAAAAAAAAAAAAAAAAAAGACAGTGGACCAAGCTAGGATCTTCCTTAAGGCCCGCCAACATTGAGAGGTGAGTATGTATATACTGTATAGTACCAGAAGTCAGGAAAATGTTTATAGACAGAGAAAACTCAAAATTATATATACATATACATGTTGTTTCCTCCTCATATTCTCTCTCACACATATGCACACATATTTAACTGTCTCTCTGTATCCTCAGGTTCCAGGAACCCCTATGGGAACAAAAATCTGCAGATGCTGAAGTCCCTCATACCAAATGGTGTAGTAATTGCATACAACTTGTGTGCATCATCTCATCTACTTTAAATCACCTCTGTATCACTTACAGTATCACCATGATGTAAATACTATGTAAACGGTTGCTGTACTGTATTGTTTAAAGAATAATGACAAGGAATTGTCATTCTTCAGGAGAGATGCAGCTTTTTTCCTGAACATTTTCAATCCATTGTTGGTTGATCCTGTGGATATAGAACCCATGGATTTGGAGAGACAACTGTATATACAAACACATATACACAATATGTATATGAGTATATTTTTTCTTATTCAGTTGGAGATCACTTGACTGCACAGAGTAATAAGGAAAACTCTAAAATAATTCTGACTGAAACCTAGACACAGTAAAAACCCAATAGTGTCACTACCGAGTTCAGGTTTGTTGTGACCTACTCTAGACTACAAGGGGGTCTATTCATGAGCTCCAAGAAATGTACCTGACAGTCCTTTCTCAGCTCAGTGTTCATAGTGCCTGGAAAAGTGAATGGCATGCAATAGGTGCTCATAATATGCTTGTTGAAAGAACTTTAACACAGAAAGCTAGAAGACATTGGTGACAGGTATAGCTGTGTGATATCATCCTACTTCATGTTTTTTTTTTTTGTTTTTTATTTTATTTTTTTATTTTATTTATTTTTTTTTGACAGGCAGAGTGGACAGTGAGAGAGACAGAGAGAAAGGTCTTCTTTTGCCGCTGGTTCACCATCCAATGGCCGCTGCGGCCAGTGCACCGCGCTGATCCAATGGCAGGAGCCAGGTACTTATCCTGGTCTCCCATGGGGTGCAAGTGCCCTCCACTGCACTCCCTGGCCATAGCAGAGAGCTGGCCTGGAAGAGGGGCAACCGGGACAGACTCCGGCACCCCGACCGGGACTAGAACCTGGTGTGCCTGCGCCGCAAGGTGGAGGATTAGCCTAGTGAGCCGTGGCGCCGGCCTGTTTTTTTTTTTTTTTTTTTTTTTTTTAAGATTTATTTCATTTATATGAAAGGCAGAGTTACAGAGAGAGAAAGAAAGAGAGAGAGAGAGTGCTTCCATCTGCTGGTTCACTCCCCAAATGGCTGTAAAAGCCAGGGCTGGACCAGACCAAAACTAGGAACCAGGAGCTTCTGCTGGATCTTCCATGTGGGTGCAGGGACCCAAGCACTTGGGCTTTCTTCTGCTGCTTTTCCAAGCCATAGCAGAGAGCAGGATCAGAAGTGTAGCATCTGGGACTCGAACCGGCACCCATATGGTGCCCCACAGATCATGCATTTGTTGCCTGCCCTTACCTGGAAGGCTATCCATCTTCCTGTTGCTGTGAGCAGTGGCTTGCTCCAATTGAGAGATGATGATAGTGGGCCCAGGGTGGTGTTGGTAGAAGTGTTAGAAGTGATTGGCTTCTGAATACACTGTGATGATGCAGCCAACAGGATTTCCTGATGGACAGGAAGTAGAAAGTGAGATAAACAAAGTATGCAAGGATGAATCCAAGGTTTTAGCCAGAGCAGCTGGATAGATGGAAGTTGAAATTTGCTGAGTTATGGAAGATTGCACATGGAATATGTCAGAGGTGGGGTGGAGGAACAGAATTACAGTTTGAACCGTACTAATTCCAGTGCATCTATTAGAAAGTCCAGGGGAGACATTGAGTAAATAGTTTCATAGGTGAGTCTAGAGTTCAGGAGAAGGTCTTGGCTAGAGGTAATTTGGGAACTAGCAGCACACAGATAATTTTTTAAAAATTTATTTATTTGTGTGAAAGAGTTACAGAGAAAGAAGGAGAGACAGAGAACCATCCATTGGTTCACTCCCCAAATGGCCACAGCAACCAGGGTTGGGTGAGGCTGAATCCATGAGCCATGAGATTCTTCTGGGTCTCCCACATGGGAACAGGTATCCAAGTACTTGAACCATCTTCCACTGCTTTCCTGGGCCAATTAGCAGGGAGCTGGATTGCAAATAGAGCAGCCAGGACTTAAAGCAGTGCCCGTATTGGATTCCAGCGTTGCAGGCGGTAGCTTTATCTGCTATGCCACAATGCCAGCACCATCATATGGACAGTTTTTAAGGCTATGAGAATGAAATAAACTACTAAAGCACTGAATTTGTTTAGCGGAGAGGAACAAGAACAGAGCTGTAGAAACGTTTATGGTAAAAATTGCATTTCGGTAGTCTTATAACATAGTCCTCTTGATACTATTAAGTTCCTCAGTCTTTCCCTCTATCTACAAACTCAGTGTATTTCTTTTAATTTCTTTGTAATTATTCATCATTTGCACCCAATTGTGCCTGTTATAGTTATCTATCAGCGAATAACAAACTTCACCAAAACTGAAATCACCCGCTTTCTTATTGTATCACGTGATCTTGCAGGTGCACAGTATGGACTAGGCTGGGCTGGGTGATTCTTCTGATCCACTTGGGGTAGCTGGACGTCTAGCGGTGGAATTCAGCTGGTGCAGGAAGTCACATCTGCACTGAGGAGGGATGTATACTGCACCTTGCAGTTAAGCATGGAAGAGCAGATGAAAGAAGACGCTCTGTGGTGTGCAGGAAGAAAGGCTGCGGGTTCCTGGGGAGAAGCCTTCCCTCTCCTCCGCCTCCAGGCCCATTCCAGGAGTGGAGGGACGTGACCAGCAGTTTGGTAAAGTGCAGCATCCATACGTAGAGACAACTTCAGCAGTGTATAGAGAAATCGGAATCCCATGGGAGCGTGGGCTTGCCACTTGCTCATCACTCTCTCCTCTAATGATTGAGCCTTGACCTCCTGGGCTGAAAATTCGTGTGCTGCAAGCCACAGTTCTGCACCCTTCTCGGGGATACTTTCCAGACTTTTCTGGGTGGAAATAGTTGTTTCTTGTGTTGTGTTCCTCACAGGAAGTCCTCATTCTCTGAAGAACACTGCCACTAGATAAGACGCATTCAAGGAGGAGCAAGTGTCAGTGCATCACGTGGGGGCAAGGGCATGTTTAGGGGGACATCACCTTGAGAGAAAAGGAAAGTCAAATGATTTTTTTCTTATTCGATAACCTGTTACTTGTGATAACACTGACATATAAGAAGCAAAGAATGAAATGAATATTGATTGTTTTGTTTGGCCATCAATAACATTTTATGAAATGATGTGACAAGAAATCCTTCATTCAAGTGTCACTTTTCCACCCTAATAAAGATAAGTTTTGCATTTGCATATACTCATGCACACCCCATGTATGCATGTGTGTGTATGTGTATATATATTTCTGTGTTATATACAAAGGAACTTCAAAAATGTGGAAAAATGGAATCAAATTTAAGTTTATTTTGGTGTAAAATTGTTTTTTATAATTGAAAATGTGTATTATGAAAAAGCTGTACTTCAATTTCTAGATTTTTTTTTGCACAGGAACAATCTCATATTTTTAACTTTTTTTTGTTTAATTTTTTTGATTGACAGAGACAGATCTTCCACCTGCTGATTCACTCCCCAAGTGCCCATAACAGTCAGGGTGGAAACCAAGAACCGGTAATCCAGGTCTTCACTACTTGAGCCATCAGCACTTCCTCCCAGGGTCTGTACTGTCAGGAAACTGGAGTCAGGAACCAGAGCCTGGAGTTGAACACCGGTACTCTGATGGGGGCTGCAGGAATCCTTACTGCTGAGCTAACCACCGGCTCCCTAAAGCCATGCTTCTAATTTCATACTTTCACAAACTTTCTGAAGTACCCTCATATATACCCACAAAAGGTCTTCAGTATTTTAAATTTTTGACATATATTATACTTACAAAAAAATGCACAAGCCTTCAATGTACAGCTCTAGGAATTTTTATTTTCACAATCCACCCACACCCATGTAGGCAGCACATAGCTCCCAAACCGGACTTTTACCAACACCCTAAATGCTCCAGCCTTACCTAATATGGTCATTAAACTTCCCTCCAAAATAATAACTCTGCTGACTTGTAATCACATGCATGAGTTCTGATTGTTCTTGAACTTCCTATGGATGGAGTAGTATTCTGCTGTCTGGCTTCTTTTTCTCCCTGTTATATCTGTGAGATGGACATTTCATCCCTTCTCCATGCTGTGTATCTAATAGCATACATTTACTAAACTGTATTCTCCCATCATGGGAAGCTTTCACTTTGAAGTTCTTTGGGCCATCAAAGAAGGAGGTACCTTTCTCTAAAGGGAGGAGAGAACTTCCAATTTGACTATGACCTTGTCTAAAAAAGACTGGAGTCGGTGAACTCAGAAGGCTTCCATAGCCTTGGCAACTCATGACAAGAGCCTAGGGTGATTACTGACGCCATAAACAAGAGTGCCAATTTGTTAAGTCAACAACAGGAGTCACTGTGCACTTACTCCTCATGTAGGATCTCTGTCCTTAATGTGCTGTACATTGTGAATTAATGCTATATCTAGTACTCAAACAATACTTTATACTTTGTGTTTCTGTGTGGGTGCAAACTGTTGAAATCTTTACTTAATATGTACTAAATTGATCTTCTGTATATAAAGAGAATTGATGAATGGGAGAGAGCAAGGGAGATGGGAGGGTTGCGGGTGGAAGGGAAGTTATGGGGCGGGGGTGGGGGAAGCCATTGTAACCCATAAGCTGTACTTTGGAAATTTATATTTATTAAATAAAAGTTTAAAAAAAGAATTATAAAAAAAATTTGAAGTTCTTAGAAATATTACTGTGATGAAGTTCAGAATAAGCTGTCCCAAAACAGGGAACCATGGCGTTTGAGAAAACGACAGAGGCAGGAGCTCCATAACCTTCAGTTACCTTTCTCCCTTGAAGTGGTTCATAAGGTCTGGTTGACCTAGCCCTCCCATAGGCCATAGCCCTTCTTCCAGACACCTCCCTCTATCGGGAGGCAAAGCTGAACAAGTCATTGTTAAGTTTCCCCCAATTTGTCTCCATTACATCACACCCTTTTGTCAGCCAGTCATACTGGAGTATGATTCTCCATGAAAATGCATGATTTTCCCTGTTTCTTTGGATCTTCCTTTCTCTAGGCCCTCTTGTCACAAAAAAACCCACACTGAATGTGTATATTTACTTTGTGTTCATCTCTCTTATTGAGGCCTCAGCAATGAACCTTGTGATGGGTGAGGAAAAGTTACACTTTAGTATGTGAGTTTTGGAACATATGTGAATGAATTTCTTTTTTTTTTTCTTTTTTGTTAAAAGGTTTATTTAGATAGTTATCTGGGAGTGGATGTGACATAGACGACCAGTGGGGAGAGCAGGGACGCCCATGGCTCCGAGTCCACACATTGGCGCTGGAAGGGGAGGATTGAAAATCTCTCTCGTGAAAATGAAATTTTAAGGAAGAATCAAAATGAAATGCAGAAACTAGTAGAACAGGAAAGTGTGCTAGTGAAGAGAAATCAAAATGAAATGAAGAGCTCAATAGATCAAATGACAAACACATTAGAAAGTCTAAAAAACAGAGTCAGTGAAACAGAAGAGAGAATATTGGACTTAGAAGACAGAGCACAGGAAAACATACAGTCAAACCAAAGAAAAGAAGAGGAAATTAGAAATCTAAAAAATATTGTTGGGAATCTACAGGATACTATTAAAAAAAACCAACATTCGAGTTCTAGGAGTTCCTGAAGGCATGGAGAGAGAGAAAGGATTAGAAGGCCTTTTTAGTGAGATACTAGCAGAGAACTTTCCGGGTTTGGAGAAGGACAGAGACATCCTAGTACAGGAAGCTCATAGAACCCCTAGTAAACATGACCAAAAGAGATCCTCACCACGACATGTTGTAATTAAACTCACCACAGTGAAACATAAAGAAAAGATCCTAAAATGTGCAAGAGAGAAACGTCAGATTACTCTCAGAGGATCTCCAATTAGACTCACAGCAGACTTCTCATCAGAAACACTACAGGCTAGGAGGGAATGGCGAGACATAGCACAGGTGCTAAGAGAGAAAAATTGCCAGCCCAGAATATTATATCCTGCTAAGCTCTCATTTGTGAATGAAGGTGAAATAAAGACCTTTCATAGCAAACAGAAATTGAAAGAGTTTGCCGCCACTCGTCTGGCCCTGCAAAAGATACTTAAAGATGTGCTACACTCAGAAACACAGAAACACGGCCATCAATATGAAAGAAGGTAAAGGAAGAAAACTTACCAGTAAAAGAGCATAGGAAGCTCAAAGCGTATACTAGAAAATATCTTCGGGAAAATGGCAGGGCAAAGTCATTATGTATCAATAGTCACATTAAACGCTAAAGGACTTAACTCTTCAGTTAAAAGGTACAGACTGGCTGAATGGATTAAGGAACAAAACCCAACTATTTGCTGCCTACAAGAAACACATCTCTCTAACAAAGATGCATGCAGACTGAAAGTGAGAGGTTAGAAAAAGATATTCCATACCAACAGAAACAAAAAAAAAGCAGGTGTAGCCATATTAATATCAGACAAAATAAACTTTAATACAAAAACGGTTAAGAGAGACAAAGAGGGCACTATATAATGATTAAGGGTTCAATTCAACAGGAAGATGTAACTATTATAAATGTATATGCACCTAATTACAGGGCACCAGTCTATTTAAAAGATATGTTAAGGGACTTAAAGGGAAACTTAGATTCCAATACAATAGTACTGGGGGACTTCAATACTCCACTCTCAGAAATAGATAATCCGGACAGAAGATCAACAAGGAAACAGCAGATTTAATCGACACTATTGCCCAAATGGATCTAACAGATATCTACAGAACTTTCAATCCTACATCTAAAGACTTTACATTCTTCTCAGCAGCGCATGGAACCTTCTCTAGGACTGATCACATACTAGGCCATAAAGCAAGTCTCAGCAAATTTAAAAGAATTAGAATCATACCATGCAGCTTCTCAGACCACAGCGGAATGAAGTTGGAAATTACCAACTCAGGAAACCCTGGAAAGTATGCAAACACATGGAGACTGAACAACATGCTCCTGAATGAACACGGGGTCATTCAAGAAATCAAAAGAGAAATCAAAAACTTTTTGGAAGTAAATGAGGATAACAACACAACATATCAAAACTTATGGGATACGACAAAAGCAGTATTGAGAGGCAAGTTTATAGCAATAGGTGACTATATCAAGAAATTGGAAAGGTACCAAATAAATGAGCTTTCAGTGCATCTCAAGGACCTAGAAAAACTGCCACAAACCAGACCCAAATCTAGTAAGAGAAGAGAAATAATTAAAATCAGAGAAGAAATTAACAGGATTGAATCAAAAAAATTACAAAAAATCAGCCAAGCTAAGAGCTGGTTTTTTGAAAAAAAAAAAAAAAAATTGACACCCCATTGGCCCAACTAACTAAAAAAAGACCCAAATCAATAAAATCAGAGATGAAAAAGGAAACGTAACAACAGACACCACAGAAATAAAAAGAATCATCAGAAATTACTACAAGGACTTGTATGCCAGCAAACAGGAAAATCTATCAGAAATGGATAGATTCCTGGACACATGCAATCTACCTAAATAAACCACGAAGACATAGAAAACCTAAATAGACCCATAACTGAAACAGAAATTGAAACAGTAATAAAGGCCCTCCCAACAACGAAAAGCCCAGGACCAGAGGATTCACTGCTGAATTCTACCAGACATTTAAAGAAGAACTAATTCCATTTCTTCTCAAACTATTCAGAACAATCAAAAAAGATGGAATCCTCCCAAATTCTTTCTATGAAGCCAGCATCACCTTAATCCCTAAGCCAAAGAAAGATGCAGCACTGAAAGAAAATTACAGACCAATATCCCTGATGAACATAGACGCAAAAATCCTCAATAAAATTCTCGCCAATAGAATACAACAACACATCAGAAAAATCATCCACCCAGACCAAGTGGGATTTATCCCTGGTATGCAGGGATGGTTCAACATTCACAAATCAATCAATATGATACACCACATTATCTGCAGAAGACTGCAGAAGAAAAACCATATGATTATCTCAATAGATGCAGAGAGAGCATTCGATAAAATTCAACACCCTTTCATGATGGAAACTCTAAGCAAATTGGGTATAGAAGGAACATTCCTCAATATAATCAAAGCAATTTATGAAAAAAACCACGGCCAGCATCCTATTGAATGGGGAAAAGTTGGAAGCATTTCCACTGAGATCTGGCACCAGACAGGGATGCCCACTCTCACCACTGCTATTTAACATAGTTCTGGAAGTTTTAGCCAGAGCCATCAGACAGGAAAAAGAAATTAAAGGAATACAAATTGAGAAGGAAGAAGTCAAACTATCCCTCTTTGCAGACGATATGATTCTTTACTTAGAGATTTTTACTTATGATTTTTTTTTACTTATGATTTTTTTTTTACTTATGATTCTTTACTAAGAGACTATTGGAACTCATAGAGGAGTTTGGCAAAGTGGCAGGATATAAAATCAATGCACAAAAATCAACAGCCTTTGTATACACAAGCAATGCCACGGCTGAGAAAGAACTGCTAAGATCAATCCCATTCACAATAGCTACAAAAACAATCCAATACCTTGGAATAAAATTAACCAAGGATGTTAAAGATCTCTACAATGAGAATTACAAAATCTTAAAGAAAGAAATAGAAGAGGATACCAAAAAATGGAAAAATCTTCCATGCTCATGGATTGGAAGAATCAACATCATCAAAATGTCCATTCTCCCAAAAGCAATTTATAGATTCAATGCAATCCCAATCAAGATACCAAACACATTCTTCTCAGATCTAGAACAAATGATGCTGAAATTCATATGGAGGCACAAGAGACCTCGAATAGCTAAAGTAATCTTGTACAACAAAAACAAAGCGGGAGGCATCACAATACCAGATTTCAGGACATACTACAGGGCAGTTGTAATCAAAACAGCATGGTACTGGTACAGAAACAGATGGATAGACCAATGGAACAGAATTGAAACACCAGAAATAAACCCAAACATCTACAGCCAACTTATATTTGATCAAGGATCTAAAACCAATTCCTGGAGCAAGAACAGTCTATTCAATAAATGGTGCTGGGAAAATTGGATTTCCATGTACAGAAGCATGAAGCAAGACCCCTACCTTACACCTTACACAAAAATCCACTCAACATGGATTAAAGACCTAATCTACAACCCGACACCATCAAATTATTAGAGAACATTGGAGAAACCCTGCAAGATATTGGCACAGGCAAAGAGTTTCTGGAAAAGACCTGGGAGGTGCAGGCAGTCAAAGCCAAAATTAACTATTGGGATTGCATCAAATTGAGAAGTTTCTGTACTGCAAAAGAAACAGTCAGGAGAGTGAAGAGACAACCGACAGAATGGGAAAAAATATTTGCAAACTATACAACAGATAAAGGGTTAATAACCAGAATCTACAAAGAGATCAAGAAACTCCACAAAAACAAAACCAACAACCCACTTAAGAGATAGGCCAAGAACATCAATAGACATTTTTCAAAAGAGGAAATCCAAATGGCCAACAGGCACATGAAAAAATGTTCAAGATCACTAGCAATCAGGGAAATGCAAATCAAAACCACAATGAGGTTTCACCTCACCCCGGTTAGAATGGCTCACATTCAGAAATCTACCAACAACAGATGCTGGCGAGGATGTGGGGAAAAAGGGACACTAACCCACTGTTGGTGGGAATGCAAACTGGTCAAGCCACTATGGAAGTCAGTCTGGAGATTCCTCAGAAACCTGAATATAACCCTACAGTTCGACCCAGCCATCCCACTCCTTGGAATTTACCCAAAGGAATTTAAATTGGCAAACAAAAAAGCGGTCTGCACCCTAATGTTTATTGCAGCTCAATTCACAATAGCTAAGACCTGGAACCAACCTAAATGCCCATCAAAAATTATGGGATATGTACTCTTTAGAATACTATACCGCAGTAAGAAACAATGAAATCCAGTCATCTGCAACAAAATGGAGGAATCTGGAACACATCATGCTGAGTGAAATAAGCCAGTCCCAAAGGGACACATGTCATATGTTCACCCTGATCGGTGACAACTAACTGAACACCAAAAAGGAAACCTGTTGAAGTGAAATGGACACTAAGAGAAATGGTGACTTGATCAGCATAGCCCTGACTGTTAATGAACAACTTAATACATTATCCCTCTTAGTAGTTTTTTTGTCTGTTCTACTTAATACTACTGGTTTAATTCTGTAATTAATACACAGTTATTCTTAAGTGTTGAAATTTAACTGAAATGTGATCCCTGTTAAACATAAGAGTGGGAATAAGAGAGGGAAGAGATGTACAATTTGGGACATGCTCAAGCTGACTTGCCCCAAATGGTAGAGTTAGAAACATACCAGGGAATCCAATTCAATCCCATCAAGGTGGCATGTACCAATGCCATCTCACTATTCCAAGTGATCAATTTCAGTTCACAATTGATCATAATGAAAGGACTAAGAGTCAAAGGGAACACATAAACAAGTATAGTGCCTGCTAATACTAAACAATAGAATTAAAAAAGGAGAGAGCGATCCAACATGGGACGCGAGATACACAGCAGACTCATAGAATGGCGGATGTCCTAAATAGCACTCTGGCCTCAGGATCAGCCCTAAAGGCATTTGGATCTGGCTGAAAAGCCCATGAGAGTATTTCAGGCATGGAAAGCCAAGACACTCTGGAAAAAAAAAAAAGGACCTAAATGAAAGATCTCTGTGAGTGAGATCCCAGTGGAAAGAACAGGTCTTCAAAGAAGGAGGTACCTTTCTCTGAAGGGAGGAGAGAACCTCCACTTTGACTATGACCTTGTCTAAACAAGATAAGAGTCAGTGAACTCAATAGGCTTCCATAGCCTTGGAAACTCATGACTGGAGCATAGGGAGATTACTGATGCCATAAATAGGAGTGTCAATTTGTAAAGTCAACAACAGGAGTCACTGTGCACTTACTCCTCATGTAGGATCTCTGTCCTTAATGTGCTGTACATTGTGATTTAATGCTATAACGAGTACTCAAACAGTATATTTCACTTTGTGTTTCTATGTGGGTGCAAACTGTTGAAATCTTTACTTAATGTATACTAAACTGATCTTCTGTATATAAAGAAAATTGAAAATGAATCTTGATAAGAATGGAAGGGGAGAGAGAGAGAGCGGGAGAGGGGAAAGTTTCAGGTGGGAGGGAAGTCATTGGGCAGGGGGGGAAGCCAATGTGATCCATAAGCTGTTTTGGAAATCTATATTCATTAAATAAAAGTTAAAAAAAATAGATAGTTGGCTAAGAGGCAGAGAGAAAGATACTGAAAGCTCCCATTCTCTGGTTCTCTCATCAAATGGCTCTAACAGGTGGGTCTGGCCTAGGCTGCAGCTAGGAGCCAGCAACTCAGTCTGTGTATCCATGTGTGCAGAGGGACCCAACTCCATGACCTGTCCCCATGGTGTACTATGAAGTGCAACATCAGGAACAGGGAGTTTGGAGCAGAGTTGGGACCCAAATCCAGGTCTGGAATGCGGGTATCTTAATCTATAGGGCAAACACCTTCCACTGCGTGCATTGCTGTTAGGTCATGGTCTACTGGTTCTTGTCTGTGAATCTGTATACGTGGGTGTTTCTGTTCATAATTGCTGCTTGTGTGATGTTTTGCCTATTGTTAAAAACATTGAGGTAGAATTCTTTCAACATTTGATACACAGAACTTTACAAAAGAGTTCTCACTGATTCAACACTAAATTAAAAGTATTATCTCCACAGTTTTGTGGATACAGAAGCCCAGTAGTCAGGTGCAAGTGATTTTATGAAAACAAATATCTGTCACAGGAGGAATACCATCCACTCCTCTCAGCGTTTTAGTCAAGGACCCTAAGGAGGCCTAGCCCTTCGGGAGATGAAGCTGCCAGTTGTACTTGAGTTCATGCTCTTCCTCAGATGCATTGGAAACTTCCCCATCACACATCAAGCTCTGCACGGAGGGCAGGAGAGATGGCCAGATTCCTTGGACTCAAAAAACACCCTTCACAGCAGCGAGAAGTGGGTGTACCTCACTCCCACGTCATGCAGGACTGTCATTCAGGCCTTGTGTCATAGTTTCACTGGCAGCATTTTTACTCTTCGCTGAAGGTAGGTACATAGCGATGCATTTCATCACAAAAACATTTTATAGTTGATGAAATGTGGTAATCAGAATGATAACATGAGAGCTGTCATTTATTTATTGCTCCAAGCACTATGTTCAGTAATTTAGAAACATTCTCTCATGTAATTTAATCTTTTTTATTATTGTTTGAGAGAAAGACAAAAGAGTGACAGCGAGAAATAAAGAGCATATAAAGAGCATCCACGAGAGAGCGCCTCCAACTGCACATTTACTTACCAAAACGCATGCAGTGGTAGGGCCTGGGTCAGGGCTGAAGCCAGGAACCAGGAACAAAAACCACATCTTCTCCACAGGTGGCAAGAGCCCAATCACTTGAGCCACCCCACTGCCTCCTGGAGTCTGCACTGGCAGGAAGCTGGAGCCAGGAACTGGAAGTGGATGTCAAACCCAGACACTTTGATGTGAAATGTGTAATCTCTTTTTTTTTTTTTTTTTTTTTTTGACAGCCAGAGTGGACAATGAGAGAGAGAGACAGAGAGAAAGGTCTTCTTTTGCTGTTGGTTCACCTTCCAATGGCCACCGCAGCCGGCGCACCACGCTGATCCGATGGCAGGAGCCAGGTACTTATCCTGGTCTCCCATGGGGTGCAGGGCCCAAGTACTTGGGCCATCCTCCACTGCACTCCCTGGCCACAGCAGAGAGCTGGCCTGGAAGAGGGGCAACTGGGACAGAATCCGGCGTCCCGACCGGGACTAGAACCCGGTGTGCTGGCGCCACAAGGCGGAGGATTAGCCTAGTGAGCCGCGGTGCCAGCCGTAATGTGTAATCTTAACTGCTAGGCTAATGAGTTGCTCCATCATTTAATCTTTACAGCGGCCATAGATGGTCAGTAAATCAGGCAGCTGTGCAGAGCTACATTGATAGTGTGCGTTGCAGCAAGTACTCAAACCCAAGGGTGTGAAATTTAGTGAATGCTGACTTCCTGGTGCTGAAGGATGCTCTGTTGGAGGATGAAGTCCTCTGGAGTGCAGAGGGACAAGGAGATCATTTTGGCATTGTGTCTGGGCAGTGTTCTTCACCCCAGCTTTGACAATCACAAAGCTACAGCCCAGGTCCAAATTCTCATTCTCTGCCTTAGTTACAATAGTGCAATTGTTTCCATTTAAGTCTCCCTGCTTCCAGCATTACTACCTCTATAATCTGTTCTCAACATAACAGCAACACTTAAAAAAAAACTACATCAGGAGAGAGTGGCCAAGTGGTTGGATGACAGTTGGCATGCTCGTGTCCCATATCTGAGTGCCTGTGTTTGAGTCCTGGCTCCACTCCCGATTGCAGCTTCCTGCTGGTTCACAGCCTGGGAAGCAGCAGGTGACTGTTCAGATGGCTGGGTCCCTGCCACCCACGTGGGAAACCTGGACTGAGTTCCTGGCTCCCAACTTTGTTCTGGTCCAGCCCTAGATACTGCAAGCTTTTGGGATGCAAGGCAGCAGATGGGCACTCTGTCTGTCTGTCCTGTCTCTCAAATAAATAATGTAAAGCACTCAGTAACAATGTTAGTTTATAGATCGAATAAGACACTAAAATAGAAAGTTTTTTAAACAATCTCCACCCCCCCCCCCAAAAAAAAAAAACATAAGTCAGAATCTGTTTCTCTTCCAGCCCAGCCCTCCAAAGGCTTGTTATTTTACTTGGTATAAAAGCTGAAGTCTCCCTCACTCTGCAGAGCCTTGGACCTTGTGACCTTTTGCCAGTCTCAGACTTCCCTTATAACAGCATCTCTCTCCCTCAGCCCCAGTGTAGCCAGTCCCTTCTCTACCCCCACGTCAGCTTGTGTCTCCCACCAAGAGCTGACTTGGAGACCAAGACTTGAGTGTTGATATTTGGAAAGTTTAGGAAATTGGAAAGGAGGCAGAAAAGGGGCTGCACTGCGTTCTAAGCCAGCTACCACTGCAGGCAATGAGTGTTCACTCCCCTGGCAAAGCCCAGGGGCCAGAGTAGTCCACACACATCACAGGCTCTCCTGGGGTTGGCAGGGATAAGCGCATAAGTCTTGGTGTAGCTATTTATACACCAGCTCTCACCTGTTCCTGGCCTGTGCTAATTCCCTCCAGTCCTAGCCAGCTGTGTGTGTGAGCAGAGCAGGGTCTGGGGCCCAGAGAGAGCCCTCAGGCAAAAAGAGTCCTGGTTATTTGACATTAGGCCGGCACTAAATGGTAACGCTGGAGGTGCGTGGGCAGGACCCTGAAAGGATCCCCCACAGCCCTGAGTGTGCTTGTCCTGCTGCCTAGAACACTCTTCCCACGGGTATTCCCACCCTGCTCCTCCAAGCTCTCCTCTGCTCATTCCTCAGCAAGGCCTTATCTGGTTACCTCTCCTAACTCACCCCCACTCCTAATGAACATGTGAGTCTAAGAGAGGCATCAGAGGGCAGGGATGCCGATCATTTAGGCTTGCTACTCTATCCCCAGGCCCCAGCCAGGTGTCTGGTACACAGTAGAAGTTCAGTGAATATTGAAGGAGTGAATGAATGCATGAATGATCATTTAAAAAACAAACAAACAAAAAAACTCTGTTCGGCTCCGGTGTCTACCAGTCAGCTGTGTTTGTCAAACAGAAAATGAGCAAGGAAGCACACAACCACTTGCACATACACTTGTAATTTTTTCTGGGTGAAAGATACAATGTGAGCAGCAGTTGTAGAACAATGAGTTAAGCTACTGTATGGAATGCTTGCATCCCACATAGGAGTGCATGAGATCTGCTTCTGATCCAGCTTCCTGCTAACTGACCTGGGAAGCAGCAGATGATGGCACTTGGGGTCCCTGCTGCCCTTGTGGGAGACCTGAATTGAATTTCTGACTCCTGGCTTCAGCCTGATGCAGCCTCAAACATTTCAGGCTTTTGGGGAATGAACTAGAGGATGGAAGATTCTCTCTCTCTCTCTCAAATAAATAAGTATAAATAGCTTTAAAATTACAAAAATAAAAATATGATTCCTTCCCATCTTCAAACGCAGTGTGTATCTATTATTTTGTAGTCAGAACTGATTGTGAACGGCTTTAAATGCCCCTCCTCTCTGTTTCTCAGATGTCGAGTATCAGCCATGTGCCAGGCACCATTCAAGCACAAGGGAACTGCAGTATTTCAGCTGGGAATGGCTCTTGGTGGGAAGTGACAGAAACACCAAAAGCAGTGGCTTCAACCAAGTAAGAGTTTTTTTTTTTTTTTTTTTTTTTTTTTTTGACAGGCAGAGTGGACAGTGAGAGAGAGAGACAGAGAGAGAAAGGTCTTCCTTTGCCGTTGGTTCACCCTCCAATGGCCGCCGCTGCAGCCGGCGCACCGCGCTGATCCTGGCAGGAGCCAGGAGCCAGGTGCTTTTCCTGGTCTCCCATGGGGTGCAGGGCCCAAGCACCTGGGCCATCCTCCACTGCACTCCCTGGCCATAGCAGAGAGCTGGCCTGGAAGAGGGGCAACCGGGACAGAATCCGGCGCCCCAACCGGGACTAGAACCCGGTGTGCCGGCGCCGCAAGAGAGTTTTTTTTTTTTTCCCCCATGTAATTAGAAGTCTTAACACAGGTGACCTAACGATCTTACAGTGGCTCCAAGGGGCCATCAGGGATGGTGTGTGCTTCTACTGCCTCACTGTAGCCCCGAGCCTGCTACACACTGCATTCCAGGCAGAAGAGGGGAATGGCAAAAGGCAGGGCTGCATTCCAGAGGACTCCTGCCTCACTTGAGGATGCCTTCCTGCAAAACGGCCCCCAGCAGTTCCTGGTTCTATCTCCTGACCACCCAGCAGATGGGTTAAGGAATGTAGTGATTGTTTTTTTTTTCTCTTATCTTTGAGGGGTTCCCTGCTTCTGTAAACAAAATTGGGAAGACAGGCACAATGGAATGCATCTTGAATAAGTGACCAGCAAAACTGCTGTAAGACTAATGCGAAGTGTGCTCTCGCAGTGTTGGTACTACGGTGTAGGCAAATGGAAAATAAGCAAGCAAGCACACAGACACTTGCAGACTGTGCCAAATAGCCACAAACACTGTGCAGAGGAGTAAAATAAGAGGAGAAATTAGACGTTGACTCAGATTCTGTGTTTATTATACCTGGAAGTTAGAGAAGCGACTCTACTAAGAAGTGACATTGGAGCTGAATTCTGGATGACGAGGCAGACAACCTTGCCAACATCAACTGCGATTTTATTCATTGCTTGTTGGTGATAATTCAGTCTGAGACAGCGGAGCAATATAGCCATGTCAGTCCAGTTCTTTAAAATCCAGCCTTTAAGATGTGGGCTAGAGCATCCTTCCTAAACGTTCCTGCAGTGTGGTGACAGAATGCTTCTCCCTCTATGCGTCCTTTCTCTCCCTCTCACACACAACAAAACATTGAGCTTGTTCCTACACAACGGTAAAGGATCATGGGAGGGAGGGTGGGAAGGGGTTTTGTTTGCTGTTGTCCTATCAGTCTGGCAAATGGGTGGGTGTTTGACAAGTACCGGGCTTCAATTCCCAGCTCTGGAAGGCAGTGGTGATGGCTCAGGTTACTGGGTTCATGTCACTCAGGTGGGAGACCTGGGTTGAGTTCTTGACTCCTAGCTTTTGCCCAGCCCAGCCCTGGCTGGGGAAATGATCCAGCAACTGGGAGATTTTCTCTCAAATAAATATAATTAATTTAAAAAAATGTAGCAAAGTTAAAATCCACAAAAAATAGTCCAGGAAAATAAGCCAGATGTGGACAACTTACAAGAGAGGAGTAATTGTTGTGAGATTTTCCCTGACCCAGAAGCCGGTCTGGTAAACTTAGGTAATAAGTGTTTTGACTTCAAGAGTCTCTGTGAGGCATTGAATAAAAGTATTCTTTTGTTACAATCTAATTCACTTCCGACCTTACCTCATTTGCTTCAAGTGTTGTATGTAAGTCAATTCTTACAGAGAAGTGTGCATTCTGTGTTTGGAAGTTCTGCTGGTTATAACACGAATTTGAATTCTATCATATTTGTTTATTTTTCTTGCAACTCAACTGCTGCATGGCTTCTTGCCACCATTCTTTCCCCTTCGTATTTTTGATACTATAATTAGCTACCCTTTATCTGATATGTGCTACAGATAGAAACACCTTTATGTAAGTGGAAAACTATGGCCCCTAAAAAATCCTGGCCAGGAGAGAATTAGCAGGTGCATGCCACCAGCACGGAGGAGAGTGGGAAAATGTCAGTGGGCATCATGGATGTAATATATAACGTTGATCAGTGCTTTTTATGCTTCGTGTAGAAATGCTCAGAATGCCTCCCATTGTATTTCATTTGTAGGCTGTAGTGTTGTTATACTGCTTTTTTTCCCCTTTTGCTTTAAAGATTAATACACGTTCTCCCAGGATGTCCCCACGATTGTAGAGATGATTTAGGATGTCTACTAAACTGTCACATTCACATTATTTTTCATCTTTATCCAGCATTTTTTATTTTTATCTAGTTATTTTGGTATTGTGTAATGGCTGCTTACATGAAAAGCTCTCCTCCTCCTCCTCCTCCTCCTTCTCTTCTTCCTCTTTCTCCTCTTCTTCTTTCTGGTTATTTGAAAGACAGACAGACAGAGGTCTTCTACCTGCTGATTCACAGCTGAAACACCCACAGCAGCCCGGGCTGGGCCAGGCCAAAGCTATGAGCCACGAAGTCCACTCAGGTGTCCCATGGCAGTACAGGGACCCAGGTGCCTAGGCCACCGCCTGCTGCTTCCTAGGATGCGCTCTAGCAGGGAGCTGGAGTTGGAAGCAAGCTGGGACTTGAACCCCTGTGCTCCAGTATGGATGACAACCTGCTCTAATTTTTTTCTTTTTAACTATAAGAAATGTGTATTATAATGAATTCAGGCATATTATGATCTTTATTGCATGTAAAATTCTTTTTCTGGGTGAGGTAATAATTTTCTCTGTTTTGGAAATGCCTACTCTTTTCCTTTTGCTCCAGGATCATTTGCTCATGCAGTGATTCCACTTATGGAATAAGTATCAAAGATGAAAGATTCTGAGAGGTTTTAAAAGGTTACTTAAATGATTTAAATAAATTAGTATATAGAGTTATTTATGATTAGCAACCATGCTGTTAAAATATTTAATGAGAAAATAGTTTTGATCTTGAATGAAATAACAAGCCCATAGAATGCAATCAGTGAGAGATTATTGCTTTTTGTGTTTTTTTTCCTCCATATTTATTTATTTATTTATGTCAAGGGCAGAGTTATAGAGACAGGAGGAGAAAGAGATCATCCATCCACTGGTACACTTGCAAATGGCCTCAATGGCCAGGACTGTGCCAAGCCAAAACCAGGCGCCCAGAACTCCATCTGGGTCTAGCACGTGGGTGGCAGGAGCCCAAGCACTTGGGCCAAGGCCCATTATCAGGGAGCTGGATCAGCGGGAGAGCGACCAAGACTTGAACCGGCACAGCTGGGACTCACACCGGTGCTCATATGGGATGTGTAGCCTACTGTGCCATGTTGCTGGCCCCATGATTACAGTTTTGAATGATGCATTAAAATAAACTTGAAAACAATATACCCAAGTATTAAGGACTGCAATGTGGAAATCTGAGTGCTTTTTAATTTTGTATTATCCTGTATAATTTGAATATTCTTACAATGTGAGCACAACACATTGATTTCAGAAAAGAACAGAAATCTGGCTGGTGGTGTAGCACAGCAGGTTGAACTACTTTAGCATCCCATATTGGAGCAGTACTTTGAGTCCTGACTGTTTTCCACTTCCAATCCAACTCCCTGCTGATGCTCCTGCGAAAGCAGCGGAGGATGGCCCAAGCACTTGGGTCCCTGCCATCCGCATGGGAGATAGGAACGGAGTTCCTGGCTCCTATATTTGGTGTGGCTCAGTCTGGGCCATTGTGTCCATTTGAGCAGTGAACCAGCAGATGCAAAATCTCTCTCTCTGCCTCTCTGTTACTCTGCCTTCCAAATACATAATCCTTTTAAAAAAAAAAGGAACAGACATTTATTGAAGACAACGTGTGAGAGAGAAAAGCATCAGCTTGGAGCTGAGCAGATGTGGGTCCAAGTGCATGTGACTGTCTATTATCATGTCACCTAAAGCTCTCAGAGCTCCCAAGACTTCATCTGTAAACCCAGGGGAAGGAAACAGTGGTTCTCCAACAGCTGTATCTTTTGCAGTCAGTATTCAGATGATGGGTTGAGGTGGCAGCTGTTAGGATCACAGTGAAAAGATGTCAGAGGAGGGACAGGGGTTTGGCATGGCGTGAAGACACCGCTTGGAGTGCCCGCTTCCACACTGGAGCGCCTGGATTCAAGTCCTGGCTCTGTTCCTAGTTCCAACTTCTTGCTAACGCTCACCCTGGAAGGCAGCAGCTAATGGCCCAAGGACTTGGGCCCCTGCTAACCGTGAGAGAGACCTGTTTTGAGTTCCAGGCTCTTGGCTTTGGCCCGGCCCAATCCTAGATGCTGTGGGCATTTGAGGAGTGAATCAGACTGATGGGAGCTCTTTGTCTATCTCTGTCCCTCTACTTTTCAAAAAAAAAAAAAAAAAAAAAAAAAAGTTAAAGGACTCTGAGGATGCAAGGTCATGAGAGGAGATACACAGAAGAGGTGGTGAAATTGGGACTTTGACAAGGTTCAGGCTCATGCGTCAAGCTTCAGAGGAGGCTTTGTCGCCCTGGTCCCACCCTGCTAGGAAAAATGCATACTGCCCCAGATCGTGAGGAAGTGCCAGGAGAATACCACCCATTGCAGGTACTAATGGGAATTGTCGCGTTCTAACATGCGCTGTCCGTCATCCACAACCGGAAGCAAAGAAGAGCGGGAATGATAAGAATTGCCATTATGCTGAGCTGGCAGCCTCAGCTCTTCCCGAGTCTATTTTAGTGGACTTCCCCCCAGCTGAAGAACAGAACAGGGATAACTAGCTTGACTTTGTCTCGTTATCTCTTTCCATTTAAACACAGATATCCTGCTGGGGTAACCTTTGACACGATATTACACGGCCACGGTAAATAATAACTGTTCCTATTTTCTAATGCTCCCCCTGGTTGAGCAAGCCATTAATTATGGAACATAAAAGTTGAAGTTTTTGTGAATTGGAGGAAATGTCATTTGAATTCCTTTGCTGTGTTCACTAAATTTATTCAAAAGCTTGAGAAGTTTAAATGGCTAAAAGAATTATTGAGTTGGGTTGTCATTCAGAACTGCCCCATACCAAACATGAGAATCTGGGGTCAGGGGCAACATGTTAAGAGACTTACAGAGCTTCCTGCAAAATCTGAGTTTGAGTCACCATGAAATTTAGAAATCAACTTTCAGATACCCTCTGGCTACCTGAGTTCTTTAGAAAAATGCATTCTGGGTTATCTTGTTTTTGAAACCCTGCTTCAGAACTTGCAACGGACTGAGTTAAAATCATTAAAAAGGCTTATATACGTCACTTGGAGGAAAGTGTTAGAAATTGTTTGGCTATAAATTTCTATATTGATCAAGACACTGATTTCGAGATTTTGTCACTTTTTCATCTTTGATAGTTGTTGTCGGTATTTTTAAAATAAGGTGAAACCTGGGTTTGATGGCATTCAAATTTTACTGAGACTCTTTTAATATTCTCAATTTTTTATTTTTCTTAACTTGCATTTTAATTTCAGAAATGTTTGCTATCTTTGTTTCATGTTATATGTCAGTTTGCATCTAACCCTTTTTAGTCTTAGCTTTAATGAGCTCCAAGTAAATATCATATTATGAAGGATGACAGAATCCTACAACTTTAGAATTGGATGGAGCCTTAAAGTTCACCTATTCCATCTTTGTCATCTAAATGATGACTGCAAAATCATAAACACTGGTGATATTTTAAATGCGAACAATTATTTTCTATTAGATATGTTTTGTATTATACATCTGCTGTTTTGAAAAGTGGTGATAACTGCATCCGATCTGGTCTGAGCACAAGTATAAGGAAGAAATGTGCGACTCTGGAGTACATAAAGGATCGCTGGCATTTTTTAAGAGGAACATCGAAGTCGCTGGGCATCGTGTGCTCCAGAGACAAATGGTTTTGTCTTTGACTAGGCTGTTTTACGGGTCTGTTGAGAAAAAAATTAACTCGAAAGCTGTTTTATTATAGATTTCTGATGGACCTGGACAATTCAGAAATCAATGATAAAACCAATAGTTTTGCAGACATTTCTTACCTGTAGTCATGCAAAGAAATTCTGCCTCTTGCTTTCTCTCTCCGCCCGTGAAAGAAGACAGCTTTGTGTCCCACCTCAGAGTTCATTTCAGGGTTCCCTCCTACCCAGGTCTCTGCTGTTTGCTTCTCCTTTGACCGAGTTGTACCAATTCCCTCATTCTCTCATTTGTGACACATACAATGTTTTCCAGGTGTTATTTTATATGAGAGTCATGATGGTTCCTCTTTGGGAGCACCACTCTGTAGCCCAAGTTGTACAAACGACCATTCCTTAATAGAAAACTATTCATCCTCTACCTCGGCCTGCAGCTGAGAACACGGAAGCTTGGAGAAACTCGGGGCACACATGTCGTAAATTGCTCAGCTGGATATGAATCCAAGTCTATTTGGTTCCCGAACTGCTGTTCTTTCTGTCTCACTGCACAGCCTCCTCACAGACAAATACATTCTCATCTTTAAAAACTGGCTTTTATTGTCACATTCCAGTTGATGTATATGCTTCCAAAATAATTACTTGTTATACCAGAAATACTCCTATAAGCTTGAGATTCTCAGTGGTGACATTTGATTTATATATTCTTTCTTGGCTGCTTGCTTTCTCTGTTCTGTTTGGCTCGGGTGTTTCTCTTGGCTTTGCATCGTGTGGTACCAGGTTTCTGAAAGCCTGCTTGAGTATCATGTGTGGGATGCATTACATTGTATATAAAGCTATTCCCTCTAAGTTCTGATCATGGAAGCAAAGCCTCCTTGGCCATCGCAGGTGGGGAATCTGCAGGAAAATGGAATTAAAAGATAATTTTCCTTTGGTGCAAAAAAAGCTTTTAAATCTATGCATAGTGTTTTTATGATATGGAGGTTTCATTAACTTTTTGTAGACTTCTTTTATGCATGGATTCAAAGAACTTGGAGCACCAAAATAAATTTATCTTTTCATAACATTTTTCCATAGACCTCTTTTCTAAAAAAAATATTTATTTGAAAAGCAGAATAACAAACTGAAAGAGAGAGACAGAAAGAGATCTTCCATCCACTGGTTTACTCCCCACATAGCCACAGCGGCCACAGCTGGGCCAGGCCAGAGATTGAAACCCCAACCAGGTCTCCCAGTCAGGTAGCAGGGGCCCAAGTACTTGGATGCTCTTCCGCTGCCGTCCCAGGTGCATTAGCAGGGAGCTGCAACAGAAGTGGAGCATCTGGGCCTCAAACTGGCACTTCACTGTGACATGCTGATGTCACAAGCAGTGTTTAGCCTGCTTGGCCCATCTATGAACCTTTTTTTTATATAAAGATTTGTTTATTTGGGGGTTGGCGCTGTGGCGCAGCGGGTTGACGCCCTGGCCTGGGGTGCCGGCATCCCATATGGGTGCGGTTTGAGACCCAGCTGCTTCACTTCTGATCTAGCTCTCTGCTGTGGCCTGGGAAAGCAGTAGAAGATGACCCAAGTCCTTGGGCCCCTGCACCCACGTGGGAGACCAGGGGGAAACTCCTGGCTCCTGGCTTGAGGTCAGCGCAGCTCCAGCCATTGCGGCCATCTGGAGAGTGAACCATTGGATGGAAGACCTCTGTTTCTCTCTCTCTCTCTCTGCCTCTCCTCTCTCTGTGTAACTCTGACTTGCAAATAAATAAATACATTTTTAAAAAAGAGATTTATTGGCCAGCGCCGCAGCTCACTAGGCTAATCCTCTGCCTGCAGCGCCGGCACCCCTGGTTCTAGTCCCGGTTGGGGTGCCAGTTCTGTCCCGGTTGCTCCTCTTCCAGTCCAGCTCTCTGCTGTGTCCCAGGAAGGCAGTGGAGGATGGCCCTGCACCCACATGGGAGATCAGGAGGAAGCACCTGGCTCCTGGCTTCGGATTGGTGCTGTGTGCTGGGGGTGTCAACAATTTGGGGGGTGAACCAATGGAAGGAAGACCTTTCTCTCTGTCTCTCTCTCTCACTGTCTAACTCTGCCTGTCCAAAAAAAAAAAAAAAAAAAGAGAGAGAGAGAGAGAGATTTATTTATTTGTTTGAAAGGCAAAGTTACAGAGAGGGAGGGAGGGATTGAGGGAAGAAGGGAGAAAGAGAATGTTTTCCATCTACTGGTTCATTCACCAAATAGCCACAATGGCTGGAGCTGAGCCAATGTGAAGCCAGCAGCCAGAGCTTCCTCTGGGTTTCCCACGTGGGTGCAGGGGCCCAAGGACTTGGGCCATCTTCTACTGCTTTCCCAGGCCATAGCAGAGAGCTGGATTGGAAGTAGAGGAGCCAGGACTTGAACAGGAGCCCAAATGGGATGCCAGCACTGCAGGCGGGGCTTTATCTGCTACGTCACAGTGTCATCCCCCCATCTATGAACTCTTTGAAGCGCTCTTATATATATGTGTGTGTGTGTGTGTGTGTGTGTGTATTGACTTGTCTTATTGACTGTCTTTGATTATGGAAAATAATTCTGATTTGCACTTACAGTAATAGCACTAAACCTATTTTAAAATGAATTTCAGTTGAAGGCATTTGGCCCAGACGCTAAGAAGTGCCTTGGGACAGCCGCATGTCATATGAAAATGCCTGTATTCATGTCCCAGCTCTGCTTCCATATCAGCTTGCTAACGTGCACCCTGGGGGGCAGAAGGTGATGAATCAGTTTGCTGGGTTCCTGCTGCACATGTGGGAGACTGAGTGCTGGGCTCCTGGCCTCGGTCTGGCCCAGCCCCAGCCATTGCAGGCATCAGGAGAGTGAATCGGCATCTAGGTCTGTCTCTGTCTCTTTGTCTCTCTTTCAGATAAAAATCAATAAATAAATACTTTGAAAAAAAAATCAGTGAGATAAAGTATATAAATTAATTCTTATATAGCTCAGATAATAGTTATGAGCAAAGAAATATCAAAAATCATGACTCTTGCCGGAGCCGCGGCTCTCTAGGTTAATCCTCCACCTTGCGGCGCCGGCACACTGGGTTCTAGTCCCGGTCGGGGCGCCGGATTCTGTCCCGGTTGCCCCTCTTCCAGGCCAGCTCTCTGCTATGGCCAGGGAGTGCAGTGGAGGATGGCCCAGGTGCTTGGGCCCTGCACCCCATGGGAGACCAGGAGAAGCACCTGGCTCCTGCCATCGGATCAGTGCGGTGTGCCAGCCATGGCGGCCATTGGAGGGTGAACCAACGGCAAAGGAAGACCTTTCTCTCTGTCTATCTCACTGTCCACTCTGCCTGTCAAAAAAAAAAAAATTTAAAAAAAAAAAAAAAATCATGACTCTCAGATGGCTCAAAATTGGGGAAAGGGAAATGTCTTGAAAGTCAAAGTGTAGGGGCCAGCACCGTGGTGTAGTGGGTTAAGCCTCTGCCTGCAGTGCCACCATCCCATATGGGCTCTGGTTCAAGTCCTGGCTGCCCCTCTTCCTATCCATCTCCCTGCTGTGGCCAGCTGTGTCTGTTGCGGCCATTTGGTGAGTGAACTAGCGGATGGACGACCTTTCTCTCTGTCTCTCCCTCTCTCTCTGTAACTCTGCCTCTCAAATAATCAGTTGTGTAATAGTTAAGTGGCCCCTGGTCACTTACGTGTGTGTATAACTGAGGGTGCGGCTCCCTACCACTGGGCCTATGGTTTGAATGTGCCTCCTTAGCATTTATATGCTGAAACCTCATCACCAGTGTGCCCCTGCACAGTGCTTTCAGGGCAGCCTGCCTCCTTAGGGACCAGTTTATTTGTCCTGCTGTTGTGATTGCAAATGAGCCTCTTATTCAGCCTGGCTCACTGACTTGAGGCAGTGGTGCAGCTGGCCCTACAGGCTCCCTAATCACGTGACTAAGGAGATCCTTTATCTGCTCTGTACATCATGTCTTGATGGTCATTCTTGTCTTGAGGGCTTTTCCCCCCAGGAACTCCCGCCCCAAGCAAACAGTAACAGGCACCTGCACATAGTCCCTACATTGACTGGAGGCCCCTTGTACCATTGTCAAAATTCCCTCCCGATCATGTTATTGATGACCAATCGAAAGAGGGCCCCTGTCATTGCAGACCAACCCAGAACTTGGACTCTAGCTAAGCATGCACCTCTCAGGCCCAACCTCAATGGATTAGAACCCTCACCCATTAGGTGCCGCACCCTTGTGTTGGCTCTTTTGTTTTATCTCCGAGCAAGCCATACAGGATAAAGGATTGCAAAATCAGGTCTTTAGATGGGTTTTGTCTCTGTCTTGTAACTGAATGTCAATGTGATTGTCAAGTTTTTTTTTTTTTCCCCAAAATTGTGCTAAAAATCCCCAGTGCTTTGGGGCCCTTCAGGTTTTTCCTCACTTGGAAGCCCGCTCCATGCCACCTGGCTGGAGGTCTCTGACTCTAATAACTCTCGCTTTTCCATCTCTCTGCTTGCCCACTTAGAAACTCTTCTTCCATGTGAGAGAGACAACCGGGGTAATAACAATCTCTTCGCCAATGCTTCACCTGTAACAGAACCAGCAGATGGAAGATCTGTCTCCTCTTTGTCTCTCTGCCTTTCCAATAAATATAAATAAACAATTCTTAAAAAAAAAAAAAAAAAAAAAAAAAGCCCTCACTCCCCCACCTCTCTGGGAGAGTGAGGGCTTTTTATCCTGATAGCAGGATAGACAGGATTACCAATCCCACTCCTCTGATTTTTTTTTTTTTTAATTTTTTGACAGGCAGAGTGGACAGTGAGAGAGAGAGAGAGAGAGAGAGAGAGAAAGGTCTTCCTTTTCCGTTGGTTCACCCCTCAATGGCCGCTGCGGCTGGCGCACCACACTGATCCGAATCCAGGAGCCAGGTGCTTCTCCAGGTCTCCCATGTGGGTGCAGGGCCCAAGCACTTGGGCCATCCTCCACTGCACTGCTGGGCCACAGCAGAGAGCTGGCCTGGAAGAGGAGCAACCGGGACAGAATCGGGCACCCCGAATGGGACTAGAACCCGGTGTGCCGGCGCCGCTAGGCGGAGGATTAGCCTATTGAGCTACAGCGGCGCCGGCCTGATTGGTTGTTAATCCAGCCCTCTCTTTGGTTATTAGCTGCTATTCTGCCTCTCCACTGATTGATTAAATCTAAGTTCCCACTTTTGTACATAAAAATAGCCAGGCTTCCCAGAGCAGTTCTTCCCTTAGAGCCCCACTCCTGACTGCTGTAGCAAGAGGTTTCTCACTTAAAATCTTGCTTTGGTCACTATCCACATGGATATTCTTCAACTGAGATCACCTTTGTCATCCCGTAACACTGGTTCTGCTTCCCATTCCAGCCTCCTACCAATGTGTACTGGGAGGTGACAGGTGATAGCACAAGTATTTGAGTCCTTGCCACTCATTTGGGAGAACTGGATTGAATTTCAAGCTCCTGGCTTCAGCCTGGCACAGTTCTGATTGTTGTGCACAACTGGGGAGTGAATCAGTGATGCAAGCTTGCTTGCTCTCTCTCATCTGTCTCTGTTCTCTGCTTTTCAAACAAATAAAACATATACAGAAAAGTTTGAAAAGTAAATATTGCATGTGATCCCATAAAATATATACATTTATAGCCTTTCATTTTTCCCTACAATGATCAAAGCTATATATCCCCAATATTTACATTATATATATTGAGTATGTTCAGTATATATATTTGGAGTAGAGAAATATATGGGTATTTCCCAAAGTTTGTGGAAAATTTGATTAAAAGATTAGTTTATTTTGATGCCAGAATACTTGAAGTTCATGCACATAAGGAAGCAATAAAAAATATCATCCTTCACGTCTGAGACCCCTTTTTACACATCACACTCTGGAGCAATCACTCGTGATTTGAAAATATGTCTATTCTTATTTCTCTATGATTTAAAAAAATCCTGGAGCAGAAATGTAGCCTGGTTGTTAAAGTGCTGGTTAAGATGTGCATCCTACATGGGAGTATCTGGGTTCAGGGCAGTGCTCTGGCTCCTAACTCTCGCACCCTGGGAGGAAGCAGATGATAATAGCTCTAGGCATGGGGCTCCTGCCACCCGTATGGGAACCCTGGATTGAGTCCCCAGCTGCTAACTGTGGCATGTATTTGGGGAGTGAACCGGTAGACGGGAGTGAACTCTCTCTCTTTCCCTCTGGGTGTCTCTCTCTGTTTCTTCATCTCTCAATTAATAAAATTTTTTAAACACTTGAGATCCTACTGTATAAACATTTGCAATCTGTTATTTTCATTTAACAATCAATCATAAGCGTTTTTACTTGGCTGACAAAATTCTCCTATTCTCGTGGATTTCAGTGTTTTACCCACAAGGAGTCCCTCCTTCCCTGTCACTGATTATGGGATCTGCCAAGGGAAAATCAAGGTGTGAAGTCGTCAATTAAAATATTTCCAAATGCCCGTTCTGAGTGGGAGGGTATATACTCACGTGTGCCTTGTGCCTTGGGAGTGAGCTGGGCAAGAATGCTGGGCGGTCAGCGTAGGGAAAGAGAGGGAGCTGGACAGAAGGGGACAGAGAGGAGGCTTGGGACAGAGAGGTTCACGGTCATGAACCAGATGGGCAGATCCCTGATAATGGAACTGGGTTCCTTGGAACCCACCCATTAATCTTGGGCTCCCTCTGCTGGCACTGCGGAGAACACTCACGCACCAATAACCTGAACAGACCTGAGTCCATTGAAATCGCGTGAGATAGAGTCACCGTTTCTGTGATTTCTCTAAGATCAAACTGTACATCCACATTGGTGGGTTGACAGGCTGTGCTTATTGAGTTGAAACAGATTGGAAGCCTTGCCTGTGCCGCCTACCCTCCTCCCCTGCCCCAGGGGAGTGAAATACTGGACGTCTCAGCTTGCTTTTGCAAGACTCTTGGCATTCTCTGCCAGACCGAGGGTGAGCTTGTGTCTTAACTGTGTCTTGTTGCAATTTTCCTCTCCTGTCTCACCTGTGCCACCCCACCCCACCCCAGAGCCCCACCGTTTGCTGGTGCCATTTGTGAACAAAAGCGAAATGGTGAAACTTGCCTTGGCTTTGTAAAACAGACTTCCATGGGCTTCTCTAATTATACAGCCTCTTATTTCCCCATTTGTGCTTAATTCAAAGCTGTAAAAAGCTTTTCAAAATAGGTGCGCACTCTGCTTGACAGTTGTGAGAAAACAACAACCCCAATAAAGAGAAAGCAACTCACATTTGCCATTTCCTTTTCCATAATTTATGATTTAGTTCCCCCACCCCCACCCCGGCCCCCATCAGGAGAGAAGAATTTCTTTGGGAATGATTTTCTTTTAATAGCACCATCTGAAGCAGCAAACATCTCTTCTGCCGTCGCCAGAAATCCTTGCCTCCCAAACAGTGGCTGAAGATTGAATTAAGGTTTGGAGGGAGGCTGCCTGAGTCCCATAAATAAACAATGAGGGCTCTGGCCATTTCATTACAGAACTTAAATAAGCAGTGCAGATGGTGGGCTGCAGCGTTACACATGCATAACCTACTTAAGACTGGACGTTAGAGGGTCAGGAGCGTTCATGTACTCCTCGTGCCATTTATTTACTCTACTTGGGTTACTTCTTTGACACCAAGCTGTGGGTCAGGCAAATTACTGCAGGCAGTAATGCAGACAGATGAGAGGATAAGGGCATTGCTGAGTGATGCGAGGACAAATACTAAAGGAGCTTAAGGATTTATGGCCCTGAGCTTAACCTCAGAGATGTTGCTGTTGATCCTTCTCATGCAGTTGCAAAGGAGCAAAAAATATTAAATCCGTTTAAGTACACTCAGAAAGGTGATTAATTCATTAGCTGATTAGCTCATGTAACTGAGAAGTTCTGAGCTTTAGGGAGATGTGGTTCTAGATACTCTGGGAGGGTGATCAGGTGTACTCTATTCCTTCTTGCCTCTCTCCCTCCCTCTCCTTTCTTTTTAAGTTTTGTTTACTTGCTTGAATGGGGGGGGGGAGGTGGGGGAGCACGAGTGAGCAACCTTCCATCCACTGGTTCTCGTCCCACAACAACCAAATCTGTGCCAGGCCAAAGCTGGCAGCCCAGAATCCCATCCAGATCTCCCACATCGATGGCAGGGACTAAGTTACTTGAGCCACCACCTGCTCCCTTCCCTAATGCACAGTAGCTGGAAGCTGAATCAGAAGCAAGGTGGGGACTCGCACCCAGGTCCTCCAGTGATGGATGCAGGTGTCCCGAGTGGTGTCATAACTCTGAGCCAAATGACTAACCAAGATGTGTGGGTTTTTTGGAACCACAGGTTCTGTGTAGAGTCAAGAACCTGTCCTGTGGGTTGCAGTGCTGGGGGGTGGGGCGGGGCAATGGAGATGGCACCTGCAAAAGAGCTGTGTCAGGAGAATGGCTCCACAAAGGAAAGTCTACATACTGTTAGTGAAGAAGGGGACGTGATGCCAAGAAGCAGAAAGGGGGTGGCTGGTTCTTCAGCCAAAGCAGCTGAGAAAGGTGTATTTGTGAGACCCTTCCACTGAGGTCAGGTGACGCACAGGATGGCCCCTGTGGAAACACTCGAGAATGTTCTCTCAAGTCTGTTCCCCTGCAGGTATTTTCATTTCCCAGTTACATTTATAGCAGGCTGAGCTCGCAAGTGTTCTTCGAAAGCAAAAACAGTATTACAGGTACCCACCTTTTATTTCTCCACTGGTACTGCTCAATGCTGCCAGGTTTACATTTCCCATTTTCTCCTCTGAGAGAGCAAAGTCTTATTGTACAACAACTTCAAAAAATTCACAGAAAATTCATATTATGAAGAAACTATGAGAGCAGGCATTTGGCACAGTGGCCAAGACATCCCTTGGAATATGTCCATCCCATATCAGAGTGCCTGGTTCAAGTCCTGGTCCTCTGCTTCTGATCCAGCTTCCCACTAACATGTGGCCTGGGAGGCAGCAGACAATGGATCATGTCCTCTGGTCCCTGCCAGCCATGTGGACTGTCTTCCAGGCTCCTGTTTTGGCCTGGCCCAGTCCTGGCTGTTGTAGCAGATGGAAGACATCTGTCTGTCTATGTATCTATCTATCCATCTATCAATCCATTTATCATCTATCTATTACCTATCTTTTTCTGCCTTTCCAGTAAAGTGAAAATAAATAAAAATATTTTTTAAGGTGACAAAACCTTTCATTTAAAAAGAGAGGAAGTTATGCATGGGTTTCAAAGTTTTTTGCACCTGCACAAGTGTATCTTTTAATTCTATTTCTACATACTTTTGGAAACATCTCCCTACCACATCCCTCATTCTGTTGAATTCAACTAAATGTATGGCAGCCCTTCTAGGAATCCCTGTGATGAAAGGGTCAAGTGAATGTCAGAGGCACAATTGGACTAACAGATTCCAGGCTATGTAGCCCCTGTCGCGAGTTGAGAATGATTTCCTTTAATCTGTGCTTTGGTCCATTTCCTTGTGGTCCGTGTGGTGGTGCCACCATCTCTCAGGAATTTCTTACTAGTCTACAGCCTAACACGAAGAGAAGCTGTTGTTGCTTTTCAATATAGAAATAGCACACACATCCAGAAGTCCAGTTCCAAGGGAGACAGATGCATTGTATCCTTGTCAACTTCCTGCTTGTCATACTGTACTGTAGTTTTGAAAGATGTTACCATTGGGGAAACTGGGAGAAGGTTACACAGAATCCTTCTGTATATGTTTTTTAAACTGGAAATATACCTACAAACATTTTATGATAATTATTTTAAAATAGCAGAAAAAAAAAATAGAATAAATAGTAGTAAGAGGGTTGGTGTTGTGGAGCAGGAGCAGTGGGTTAAACCACCACCTGCAATGCCAGCATCCCATGTGAGTACCGGTTCAAGTCCTGGCTGCTCCAGTTCCAATCCAGCTCTTTGAAAATGTGCTTGGGAAGATGACAGATGATGGCCCTGGTACTTGGGCCTCTGTCACCCATGTGGGAGATCTTGATGGGGTTCCAGGCTCCTGGCTTCAGCCTGGCCCAGCCCCCTGTTGTTGCAGCCATTTGGGGGAGTGAACCTGTGGATGAAAGAGCTCTCTCTCTCTCTAACTCTGCCTTTCAAATAATAATAATAAAAAAAGATAGGGCTGGCATTATGATAATGATGTCCTGTGTCATTTTTAAGAGATGTGCTTATTTATTTATTTGAAAATCAGAGTGGTAGAGGGGCAGAGAAAGAGAGGAAGAGAGATTGAGATCTTATATCTGCTGATTTACTTCCGAAGTGGCCACAATAGCCCTGGCTGGGCCAGGCTGAAGCCAGGAGCCAGAAACTACGTCTGGGTTTCCCACATGGGTGGCAGCGGCTGAAGTACTTGAGCTGTCTTCCCCTATCTTCTTTAGGAGAATTAGCAGGAAGCTGAATCAGAAGTGGAGTGGCTGGGTCTCCAGCTGTCACTCTGATAAGGAATGCCTGTGTTCTCAAGAGGTAGCTTAATCTGTACACCATGATGCAGCTCCCCACCTACCCTCCTGGGCCCACCATGTAATCATTTTTTTTAAAACATTTCTATTTATTTATTTACTTGAAATTCAGAGAAAATGAGAGAGGGAGAGGGGGAGGAAGGAGGAGATGGAGAGGGAGAGGGTGAGAGAGAGAGAGAGAGAGAGAGAGATGGACAGAGATCTCTCATAGCATCTGCCCGTTCACTCCCCAAATGCCTGAACAGCCAAGATTTAAGCTTGGCTGAAGCCTAGAGCCCAGAACTCAATCTAGGTCTCCTACATGGGTGGCAAAGACCCGAATACTTGAGCCAACGCTGCTGCCTCCCAGGGGGCCCATTAGCAGGAAGCTGAAATCAGAAGTGTGTGTGTGTGTGTGTGCATGTGTGTGTGTGTGTGTGTGTGTGTGTGTGGAGGTGGGGGGAGGACGGCATGTACAGCGGCAGGTTAAGTCTCTACATCCCATAACGGAGTACTGGTTTGAGTTCCAGAAGTTCCACTTCCCATCCAGCTTCCTGCTAATGTGTCTGGGAAAGCAGAGGATGGTATCCCAGGTGCTCAGGCATCTGCCACTGCATGGGAGACCGGGAGGGAATTCCTGCCTCCTGGCTTCCTTCTGGTCCAGTCTGGTGGTTGCAGCCATTTATTTGAGGGAGTGAACCAGCAGATGGATGATCTCTCTGTAGATCTCTCTCTTTGATGCTCCACCTTTCAAATAAATAAATCTTAAAAAGAAAATTGTAGCCAGAACTGGAACCCAGGCACTCTGATTTGGAATGTGGGTGTTCCACATGGCATCTTAACCACTGTGCCAAACTTCCGCCCTGTGCTGTGTCGTCTTGGTCAAAGCACATACCCGAAATGTTTTTCCAAATAAGGGTGTGAATGCGTTCTTACCTCCCTGCAGCAGGCCAAAAAGCTTTGGACAGAGGCCCCTGAAGCCCTAGGCTGGGGTTACAATACGCTTCCCTGAGTCTCAGTAGAGACTCCTGAACAAGGCCCTCTCACCAGGTACCTACTTAAATACATATTTACTTTTCAGTTTCCTTTTTGAAAAAATGGAAGCAAAAGTCACATAACATTAACCATATCAAAGTGGCTTGCAGTACATTCACTCCCTTATGCCACCTGTGTCTCTATCCAATTCCCAAGCATGTTTATCACCCCCAGAATATGTAAAACCCATTCCCACTAAGCAGTGACTCCACACTCCTACCCTTAGCTTCTGGCAACAGCCAGTACACTTTCTGTCTCCATAGATTCTTCTCAACATTTTATATAAATACCATTCCATATGCAATTGTGTGTGTGTGTGTGTTGTGTATGTGTCTGCCTATTTTTACTTACTGTAATGTGTTCAGAGTTCATCCACAAGTGGTGGTCTGCTGGGGTTCAGGCCATGGTACCCCAAAACAGGCCACCGTGGCATCTCAGGAAACTGAAAGGGAAGGGAGGTGACACTCACTCCCCTCCCACCCGTCTGCCCTCAAGCAGGCCACCAAAGATTTCTCTGAAGTTGATCTAACAGCCCTGCTCCAAGGTGCCCTCTGGTCCTCAGGGAGAAGGAATGTCCTTATCTCTGAAGACAGAAGGCAGGGAGGAATGTGCACAAACAGGACCTGCCAGGAGCTCACCGCTCTGTCCACTCCTGCTCCCACACCACCAGCTGCCTCTCATCAGCCTGAGTGTGAAAGCCCACGCTTTCCCTGTTTGGGTCTACATGTTGGCAATGGTGAGTAGAGCTGCTACAACATGGGTGGACAGGTGTCTGGTCACCTGTTTCTGCTTCTCTTGAGTATACCCATCCCAGTGACATTGGTCATATGACCATTCTGTGTGTCACAGAGCGAATGTCAGCTGAGCAACTGCAGTATTCCCTGTGGTGCATAAGTGCTGCCCACACAACATTGATCCAAGATCCCTGCCCTCCTGGGGCTTATACTCTAATGGGGAAGAGCAAGGCAAGAAACTGTAAGCAGGAGAGTTGCACAATTGACGGTGCAAAATGAACACACAGGCCCCTTGTGTTAAGCGGGCAGGCTGGTGACTGAGATGTCATGTAGGACGATTGCTTCCCACACTAGAGGGCCTGGGTTGGACATCCACCTTCTGCTCCTGTTTCCTCTTTCCTGCTCGTGCAGACCCTGGGAGGCAGTGGTGATGGCTCAGGTGACTGGGTCCTCCCACCTACATGGGTTGAATTTGTGGCTCTGGGCAACAGAACAGGTGGTCAAACACCTGTACACAAGCTTTGCCACAGCTCTATTCACCACTGCCAAAAAGTAGAAGCAGATTAAATGTTCATCAGTGGACGAATGGACTTAGAATTGTGGTATGATTTAGCCATTAAAGAAAGTTGTGGGGTGAGAAGAGATTTCTTTTCTCACTCTCTGCTATGTTCGGGACTGAGTGCCTGCAATAAAAGCCTAGGAAGAGAAGAGCACACAATTTTAACTTCCCATGCATTTATGTGACGCGGGAGCCTTCAGACGTGAAAATCCAAAGAAACAGGGAAAGCGTGGGCTTTCACACTCAGGCTGATGAGAGGCAGCTGGTGGTGTGGGAGCAGGAGTGGACAGAGCGGTGAGCTCCTGGCAGGTCCTGTTTGTGCACATTCCTCCCTGCCTTCTGTCTTCAGAGATAAGGACATTCCTTCTCCCTGAGGACCAGAGGGCACCTTGGAGCAGGGCTGTTAGATCAACTTCAGAGGAGTCTTTCATGGCCTGCTTGAGGGCAGACGGGTGGGAGGGGAGTGAGTGTCACCTCCCTTCCCTTTCAGTTTTCTGAGATGCCACGGTGTGGGGTACCGTGGCCTGAACCCCAGCAGACTGGGGAGTAAGCCAGCAGGTGGGAGCTCTCTCTTTTTGTCTCTCTGCCTCAAATAAATAAGCACAAGGTTTTAAAGGGTTGTAAAGAATTTCAAGATGGCAAGAGTTGAGTGTTAAACCAGGTGCAGGCCCTCAGAGACTACAGTCATTGTTAACCCATGAAGCTGATGCTAACAATAAGAAAACTAGATGCACTTAATTTCCAATGTCAGGCAGCCTTGGGTACACAGAGTACAACAGTGAGACAGAGAGTGAGCTACTCTTCTTCCCTGACAAGGCCTCTCTGTGGAGGTCGTGTTTAAACTGAGACCTGAGTGTTGGAAAGAAGCTAGCTTGTGTCACGGTCTCGGGGCAGAGAACCAAGCAGAGGGGGGAGCTGGAGCAGATCCTGTGAGCGTGAATACACCAGGCATGGGTAAGGAGCGAGAGGGGGCCAGGCTGTTGTTGCTAGAGCCTGCTTAGCCTCAGCCTGAGTCTGGGTATGGTTTCTAACCCACACTCCTTGCAGAAGGCACCCAAGATTTTCATTTCTAAGCCATCAAAGCTTGAGGCCTGTTCTTTGGAATGAAGCTGGTGAAAATCAGTCATGGTGACATCGGACTCTAGACCTGTGGGTCTCACCACTCAGTACCCTGTTCTTCCCCAGGCACTCCCCAGCTGCGGCCTAGACTTTGCCTAATGTGTACAAATTATTTTGCTTCATGAAGAACCCACAGTATCTGTCAGGATGCAGAGATCAGAGTGGACATTGGACCTAGCAGTTAAACTGTGCTGTAAGGGGTCAGTGTTGTGGCGTAATGGGTTAAGCCTCTGTCTGCAATACCAGCATCCCATATGGGCACAGGTTCGAGTTCCCACTGCTCCACTTCTACTCCAGCTCCCTGCTAATGCACCTGGGAAAGCGGCAGAAGATGGCCCAAGTGCTTGGGCCCTTATGCTCATGTAGGAGACCTGGATGAAGCTCCTAGCTTTGGCCTGGTCCAGCCCTGGCCAATGTGGCCATTTGGGGGAGTAGACCAGCAGATGGAAGATCTTTGTCTCTATCTCTCCCTTTCTCCCTCTCTGTAACTCTGCCTTTGCAATAAATAAAATAAATCTTAAAAAAAAAAAAGAGAGAGAGAGAGAGAAAGATTGATTCCATTTAAGATGTTTACATCACAGCTCAAGATCCTACCTTTAGGTTCCTGCTAATATAGACCCCAGGGGGCAACAAGTGATGGCTGAAGTGACTGTGTCTCTGCCAGCCATGTGACAAACCTGGACTAAGTTTCTAGGTCTTGGCTTTGGACCATCCCAGCCCTGGCTGTAGCAGGCATCTGGAGAGTGAACCAGCAAATGGGAATTTTATCTGTCTCTTTATTTCTGTCTCCATCAGTGTCTCTGTCTCTGTATCTCTGTCTCAAATTTTAAAAATGGAGGGATGGCCGGCACCATGGTTCAATAGGCTAATCCTCCGCCTGCGGCGCTGGCACCCCGGGTTCTAGTCCCAGTCGGGGTGCAGGATTCTGTCCCGGTTGCCCCTCTTCCAGGCCAGCTCTCTGCTGTGGCCCAGGAGTGCAGTGGAGGATGGCCCAAGTGCTTGGGCCCTGCACCCCATGGGAGACCAGGAGAAGTTCCTGGTTCCTGGCTTCGGATCAGCGTGGTGCACCGGCCACAGCGGCCACTGGGGGGTGAACCAATGGCAAAAGGAAGACCTTTCTCTCTGTCTCTCTCTCTCACTGTCCACTCCGCCTGTCAAAAAAAAAAAAAAAAAAAAAAGGAGGGATGCTGAGCAGGGGAGGAGCAGGATGCGGAGTGTGTGGGGAGCAGTTTGATGCCAGTGAGTAATAAGAAGCACACACTGTAATGTCAACCCAGTGCCAAAGACAGTCTGCTGCAATGGTCAGAGCACGTGGGTTTCAGACGGTAGAGCTCTGAGACTTCAGGAGCTGAACTGTGGCTGAGAGAGTGGACTGATTACTGTGCCCTCTCACAGGCGCCCCCAGATGTTGCTCAATAGGTGTGCACATGGCACTGCAGTCATTGCTGGTGGCTTAGAGTGTTTCAGGAAGCAGAAAACGTGGAGAACATGACTCTAGACAACACTAACAAGGTCTGGATAGGTGCAGAGTCCCAGGTCTCTACAGCTGGGGAAGGGCGGGTCCAAGAAGGAGGATTTGCATGCAGGCCAAGGTGTTTTTCCAGCCATGCAGGAGGAGTGAGTGAGTCAGAGAGATGGTGCATGGCCGAAGAATTCCCTTAGGAATTACTGTAGCATCAGTGCCTTAGAAAACCGAATTCATGGGGCTAGAGACTATTAGCAAGGGGCAGGGGACATCTATGGTTTCCACGTTTCCCCTAAGAGGTGGTCCAAAGTGAAGGGGAAGAACCAGAAATGTCTTCACCCGAGAGGACAAGCTGAGGATGCCAGGTTGCATCAGCCACTGAATGGGTGGCTCAGTGGTCCTCACGGTTTGTATGAATGAATGCTTTCTAGTTTTGGGGGACAAACTCTTCATTATCTTAGATCACTCTGAATAATGTGGGCCCACAATATGCCCAGACTTATTTTTTTAAAGATTTATTTATTTATTTGAAAGTCAGAGCTACACAGAGAGAGGAGAGGCAGAGAAAGAGAGAGGTCCTCCGTCTGATGGCTCACTCTCCAATTGGCTATAACGGCTGGAGCTGTGCCGATCCAAAGCCAGGAGCCAGGAGCTTCCTCCAGGTCTCCCATGTGGGTGCAGGGACCCAATGGTTTGGGCCATCTTCTACTGCTTTCCTAGGCCATAGCAGAGAGCTGGATGGGAAGTGGAGCAGCTGGGTCTCGAACTGGCACCCATATGGGATGCTGGCGCTCCAGGCCAGGGCATTAACCCACTGTGCCACAGCAACTGGCCCCGCTCAAACTTATTTTAAAGGGCACTACATCAGTTTCTTTTTAAAACTTTTCTATAAATATTTATTTATTTATTTTTATTTGAAAGGCAGAGTGACAGAGAGAGAAGGAGAAGGAGAAAAAAAAGATATTTCACCTGCTGTTTCACTCCCCATATGATTACAACAACTGGGGCTGGGCCCTACTGAAGGCAGGAGCCAGCTCCATTCTGGTCTTTTATGTGAGTGGCAGGGACTGAAACACTTGGGTCATCTTACACTGCTTTCTGAGGTGTATTAGCAATGAAGCTGGATAGGAAATGGGACAGCCAGGACTCAAAGTGGCATTCCTATGGTATGTCAGCCTTGCACCTGCTGTGCCACAATGCTGGCCCACCATGTCAGTTTCTTTCTCTTTTATTTAAGATTTATTTTATTTATTTGAAAGACAGAGTTACATAGAGAGGTAGAGTCAGAGAGAGAGAGGTCTTCCATCTGCTGGTTCACTCCCCAGATGGTTGCAATGGCCGGAGCTGAGCCGATCTGAAGCCAGGAGCCAGGAGCTTCTTCCCGGTCTTCCACATGGGTGCAGGGCCCCAAGGACTTGGGCCATCTTCTACTGTTATCCCAGGCCATAGCAGACAGCTGGATCGAAAGAGGAACAGCCGGGACTAGAACTGGCACCCATATGGGATGACTGGCGCTTCAGGCCAGGGCTTTAACCCACTGCGCCATAGTGCCAGCCCCACCATGTCAGTTTTTGAAGAGCCCTGTGTATTCATTTCATTTGTAGATTTACTGATTGATGAGAACATCATTTGTGATTGATTTCAGCTATAAGGTCTAAATGATAATATAACTCTTGGAGGATACAGGGTCTATGTCCTTTTTTCTTATTTTTTATTTGTAAATTAAAACATATTTTTTTGTCTATTTTAAAGGCAGGATGACAGACAGACAGACAGACAGAGATCAACCATTTGCTTGTTTACTCCCCAAATGCTGAGACATCCACGGCTGAATCAAGTGGAAGCCAGGAGCCTGGTTTTCTCTCTGGGTCTCCTATGTGGGTTGGAGGGGCCTAAGCCCTTAAGCCATCATCTGCTGTTACCCAAGATGCATTAGCAGGAAGCTGCATTGGAAACCGAGTGGCTAGGACCCAAAGTGGCACTCCCATATGGGATATGGGCTTCCCAAGTGGTGGCTTAACTTGCTATACCAGGTTTTTTTTGCTGGGACAGGTGAGGTGGCACAGAGGGTTAAGCTTCTGCTTGGGATGCGCATACCATATAAGCATGCCTGGGATCCATTCCGGCCTGTGCTTCTGATCTAGCTCCCTAGCAGCACACTTATAACGCAACAGGTAATGGCTCAAGCACTTCAGTCCCTGCCACCCACAGGGGAGACCTGGATGGAGTTTCTGCCTCTTGGCTCTGGCCTGGCCCAAACCTGCCTATTATGGCCACTTAGGGAGTGAACCAGCAGATGTAAGATCTCCCTCCCCTTCCCCCCCCCCCTTTCTCTTTCACTCTGCCTTTCAAATAAATAAATCTTAAAAGAAAAAGAAAAAGGCTTTGCTGGTGGCCAGCGCTGTTTGGGATGTGTACATTCCGTATCAGCCTGGTTTGCATCCCAGTTCCACTTCTGATCCCAGCTTCCTGCTGATGTTCACTGTGAGAGGCAGCAGATGATGGCTCAAGAACTGGTGTCCCTGCCACCCATGTGGCACCAAAATTCCTGAATCCTGTCTCTGGCCCGGCACTGGCTGTTGTGTGCTTTTGGGGAGTAAACCAGCAGATGAAAGATCTGTCTTCTTTATCTTTTCAAATAAAGTGAAAATTTTAAAAATGCTAAATGATTGTGGATTTAAAAATTATTGCAAAGCAGAGAAAGTTATTTTTCTTTTCAAAAAAAGGTTTTGCTAAATCAGCATTCTATTCCAATTGTGCAGTGTATAACTTTGTGTTTTTTAAAATACTCATCAGCACTTACCAACATTTTTATTCTTTCAAAGTTAAATATCTAGGGAGATGTTCTATCCTCATTTAGAGCTAAATATACACCTACAGATGGAAATAGAAATTAGGAAATGTTCCATCTCATTTTGATTTTCTGCCTTCCCTCCTTCTATCATGATAGTCGAGGAAATTCACTGAATAGCACTCTTACCCAAAAATAGCCCCACATTTATTTCTCCCACTCTGAGTAAAATTTGGAAGTTAAATCCTTGTTTAAGAGAGAATCTGAAAATAATTATTTTGTAATTGTTTTGAAAAAAAAAAAAAAGTGGAGTTATCACAATTATAATAACTGTGATACAAACAGAAAGCTTTTTTTTTTTTTTTTTTTTTTTTTTTTTACAGGCAGAGTGGACAGTGAGAGAGAGAGACAGAGAGAAAGGTCTTCCTTTGCCGTTGGTTCACCCTCCAATGGCTGGCGCGGCTGGTGCACTGCGGCCGGCGCACCGTGCTGATCCGAAGGCAGGAGCCAGGTGCTTCTCCTGGTCTCCCAAGGGGTGCAGGGCCCAAGCACTTGGGCCATCCTCCACTGCACTCCCTGGCCACAGCAGAGAGCTGGCCTGGAAGAGGGGCAACCGGGACAGAATCCGGTGCCCCTACCGGGACTAGAACCCGGTGTGCCGGCGCCGCAAGGCAGAGGATTAGCCTATTGAGCCACGGCGCCGGCTAGAGAAAGCTGATTTTTGTATGACTGAAGTTTGACTTGAAACATTACTTTCCCATTGCCTGTTTTTTTTTTTTTTTTTTTTAAGATTTTATTTATTTATTTGACAGGTAGAGTTACAGACAGTGAGAGGGTTCACTCCCTAAATGGCTGTAACGGCTGGAGCTACACCTATCCGAAGCCAGGAGCTTCTTCCAGATCTCCCATGCAGGTACAGGGGCCCGCACTTGGGCCATCCTCCACTGCTTTCCCAGGCCACAGCAGAGAGCTGGACTGGAAGAGGAGCAACCGGGACTAGAACCTGACGCCCATAAGGGATGCCGGTGTCGCAGGCGGGGGATTAACCTAGTGCGCCATGGCGATGCCCCCCCTCCCCATTGCCTGTTTTAACAGGAAAAGAAGGCTCTTTTTTTTTTTTTTTTAACATGTAGTTTTCTTTTGAGAACTTTCCATTTAAAAACCTAATGATGATTCCTTTTAAAAATCTGTGTGGGGGCCAGCACTGTGGCATAGCAGGTAAAGCCACTGCCTGCATGCTGGCATCCCATATGGGCGCCGGTTCAAGTCCTGACCACTCCACTTCCGAGCCTGCTCTCTGCTATGGCCTGAGAAGTGGCAGAAGATGGCCCAAGTGCTTGGCTCCCTGCACTTGTATGAGAGACCCGGAGGAAGCTCCTGACTCCTGGCTTTGGATCAGCCCAGCTCCGGCTGTTGGGGTTTATTGGGGAATGAACTATCAGATGGAAGACCTTTCTCTCTCTCTCTCTCTCTCTCTCTCTCTCTCTCTGCCTCTCCTCTCTGTGTAACTCTGACTTTCAAATTAAACAAATAAATCTTTAAAAGAAAATCTGTGTGTAGGGACAGGTATCGTGGCACAGCAGGTTAAACTGCCACTTAACTCACCACATCACATGTGTGGTGTGCTTGGGATTGAGTCCCACCTCTGCTTCTGACTCAGCTTCCTGCTAGTGTGCATGGCAGGCTGCAGGTACTCAAATAGTTGGGTTCCTACAACCACATGGAAGACCAGGATGGAGCCCCTGGCTCCTGGCTTTAGCCTGGCCCAACCACAGTTGTTGCAAGCATTTGGGTAGCAAACAAGTGGATGGAAGATCTCTCTCTCTTATTTTTGTTTCTTTCCATCTGTCATTTTACCTTTCAGACAAATAAATCTTCTTTTAAAAAATATGAACTTTAAAAAATATTTATAACATGGCACTTGTGAGAGCAATAATTTGCAGGATAAAATTGAGACTGTGTTAGGAACTCTGAGATAGTTGGAAATGAACACGCCTCTTTCTCTCCATTCATTCACCATATTATCTGGATTATTCAGGAGTTATTTGGATAATATTCCATGGAGTCCCTGTTTTGACTTTTTATTTATTTGAAAGTCAGAGAAGAGACAGAGTCCGAAACACACACACAGAGAGCTTGTATCCTCTGGTTCACTCCCCGGTTGCCCACAATGGCTGGGGTTGGTCCAGGGCCAGAGCTAGAAGTTGGGAACTCAATCCAAGTCTCCCATGTGGATGGCAGAAAGCCAATTACTTGAGTCATCACCACTTCCATCATGCCTTCCAGGGTCTGCATTAGCAGGAAACTAGAACTTGGAGCCAGAGGTGGGCATAGAACCCACTCTGATGTGAGACACAGGCATCTTAATTGCTAGGCCAGTTGCCAACTCCGACCCTCTGCTTTAGATCGCAATAGCAGTGATAGGAACCAGCTGTTCATACCATCTTTCTTTTGGAGGTATGTGTGTTGGGGGTCGGGTGGGGTAGGGGAGCATGTAGTTGTGTGCGTAGTACTCTGTTCTGTGCTCCAAGGTCATATCACTAACACAACCCTGGGAAGCAGGTACTGTGATTATCCTGTTTGGCAGACAAGGAAAGTGTCACTGAAATTCACTGGGCCATTCATCCAAAGCGTATTTATCACCTCCTTTGGGCCAAGATGTGTGGTGGAGTGCTGAGTGCAGAGTGATGATGATGTCACGTGGAAGGAATTCCTGCTATCATGGCATTGACAGCCAAGACAAATTCCGAGTCCACTTGACTCCGCAGTGCTCCATTCTGCCTGTCAGCCCAAAATACCAAGGGAGGGGTAAACCTGCTAAGCGATGCTAGTCTACTCAGCTGAGTTATGAGGCAAGAGGGAGGAAGACAAGAGTAGAAGGTGTTGGAGGATGAGTTCAAGTTATATTGCTCTCAGGTGATAAGATATGCCCTGCCAGCAAGCATTGCATTTAAAATGCATCATTTGGGGCAGGTGTGTGTTGAACCTAGCATTTAGGACTTAGGTGAAGATGCCTACATCGTGCTTCATTGTAGCTGGTTTCTATTCCTGGCTCTACCTTCTGGCCCTGGCCTCCTGGACATGCAAACCATGGGAGGCAGCAGTGATGGCTCGAGTCATTGGGTGTCGCTCCCCTTCTTCACGGAGGAACGACACAGGACCCTGCGTTGTTCTTTTGTCTGCTCGGCCCTTCCCGGGTTTGCTGCTGGTTCTTCCCGGGTTGGCTGCCGTCCTTCCACCTCCGTGGAAGGGTGGCTCCCCCTGCCACTTTCCCCACTTCCGCGGGGGAGCACAGCCGGCCAGCTCTCTCGGGGGGCTGCTCAGATGTTCCTCAGGTGTTCCCCTTAGATGTTCCTGGTGCATGTTGTCTCTCTCCTCCTTTATAGCCCTCTTCCACCAATCCCAACTCTGCTACCCACACGCTGAGTATGCTGCTCTCCTCCAATCAGGAGCGGGATCAGCTCCTGCAGGTTACTGGTTGAACTGGAGGCAGCTGTGTAAAAGTTGTTTTTACTCCTCTCCCAGCGCCATATTGTGGGAGAGCAGATGCATAGAATAAGTCTTAATTCCAGTAACTTAGTCTAGTCCAAGTTGCTCCCCACAATTGGGTTTCTGCTACCAATGTGAGAAATCTGAGCCCAGCCTAGCCCAAGCCAATGCAGACTATTGAGGAGTGAACTAGTAGATAACAACTTTCTCTGCCTGTCTCCAAGATAATAATAATAACAAAAATGTTGTTGTTTTAGTTTGGAGACTCAGGAATGAAACTCCCTAAGGTGGAGTGCAAAGTGTCCCACAGCCTGGCTCTAGGCCATCTCTCCAAGCTCATCATGAGCCTCCCCACGCAGCTGTGCACGCTCGGTTCCCTGCCTTCCTAGTGGCTCACTGAATTCATTCTTGGCCTTCTGTGTGGAGGGGCCACTCACCACCCTTCTTCCTTGGGTACCACCCCGTTCACCTGCTCAGCATTTCCATCTTCTTAAGTGGTCATGCCTGACCACCTGCTCAGATTTAAACCTCTCCCAAGACCCCCTGTACCTCTCCAGGGAAACACTGATGTCACTGGTGCTTAACTTTTTTTTTTTTTTAAGATTTATTTATTTATTTATTTGAAAGTCAGAGTTACACAGAGAGAGAAGGAAAGGCAGAGGGAGAGGTCTTCCATCCGATGGTTCACTCCCCAATTGGCCGCAACAGCCAGAACTGCGCCGATCCGAAGCCAGGAGCCAGGAGCTTCTTCCAGGTCTCCCTTGTGGGTGCAGGGGCCCAAGGGCTTGGACCATCTTCTACTGTTTTCCCAGGTCATAACAGAGAGCTAGATCGGATGTGGAGCAACTAAGACTAGAACCGGTGCCCATATGGGATGCCGGCGCTTCCAGGGCGTTAACCTGCTGTGCCACAGAGCTGGCCCCCAGTGCTTAACCTTTGTTTATGTGACTAAATAATGTTGGTCTCTTCAAATAGACAGTGTAATCCTTAAGAGTAGACACTTCCCTTCCCTCTCATCCTTTGCTCACGTTTAAGTATTTTGCTAAATTTATAAATGTAGTGCTAGGTATATGTTGAATGAATGAATGCATAAATGAATGAATGAAGGTGAGCTGTTAGTAAGTAAGCATCAGGGCATGTAGCCATTCCTCCTGCTGCTCATCACTGTCTACCTATTGCCTAGCTCTGAGCCTGGGAGATCAGCTATTGAAGCCTCAGTATATCTGGAGAGAAGCCTAAGACTCTATGTTAAATTTTAAGTTTTAAGAGACAGAGACAGTGTCTATCCTCTGGTCCATTCTCTCGATGCCCACAGTGGCAGGGACTGGGCAGGACCAAAGCCAGGAGCGGGGAACTCAATCCAGATTTCCCATGTGGGTGGCAGGAACCCAGATGCTTGAGTTTTTACTGTTGTCTCCCAAGGTCTTGGGTAGCGGGAAGCTGGAACCATGAGCTGGAATTAGGAATCAAAACCAGGCATTCTGATGTGGGACATGGGTACCTTAATTGCTAGTCTAAATGCCCACCCCATATTCTGCATTTTTTAACAAGGTTTCTGGTGATATTGAGGCTGTTGGCTCGAAGACCACACTTTGAGTAGCAAGACTCAATGATACAGAGCAGTTGCGTGAGGATATTGGCTTAGAGTGATATATCAGAATGCTCTGGGCTCCAAACCCAGCTTGAGCTGGCTTACTCCAAAAATAATGATTTAGTTTGTCATATAAGTGAACAGGCATGTGACAAAATTGAATTCAGGCTCAGTTTGATAAAGGTTCCAGCTCTGTGGCTCTGTCATTCCCTTGGTGCTGCTCTCCCTCAGTGTCCTTTTCATGCATTAGTTGATGACTCCCTTGATGGTGGGAAAATGACTGCAGCTTTTGCAGCTATCACATCACATAGAACCTTCCAGTAGGAAAGAGGTCATCTATTTGCCCCGTCATCAAGAAGAGTCTGTTCCCAACTGTGACTTGATGAACCTAGGTTGTAGGTGGGGTGTGTCGGGAGAGAATGTACAGTTGAGTTGCCAGCAGTTGTCCATTTGCTAGCCTCAGAGGAAGCTGCTGATGGTGTCCTATTGGGGTGCCTGGTCCTTGTGGACTGGATGGCTCAGAGGTTGCCATGCATGTGGCCTAAACATTGCACAGTCTGCAAAATCATAGTCAAGTACAAGGACCCTGGCCTCCAAGGGCCTACCCAGAGCACTCATTCTCACCTCTATCACATTAGGACCACCTGGGAAACTTTAAAAGCACGGGTGTTTGGTTCTTACCCTAGATAAATCAGAGTTTCCTAGGTTAAAATGTACAAGTATGACATGTTAATGAAAACTTTTTTAAAAAGAGAAAAATAAGAAATTTTGCTTGGATCACAGCCCACTATTCCAAGTTATAAGAGAAGATTGCTGGCCGGCGCCGCGCTCAATAGGCTAATCCTCTGCCTTGTGGCGCCGGCACACTGGGTTCTAGTCCCTGTCGAGGCGCCGGATTCTTTCCCGGTTGCCCCTCTTCCAGGCCAGCTCTCTGCTGTGGCCCGGGAGTGCAGTGGAGGATGGCCCAAGTCCTTGAGCCCTGCACCCGCATGGAAGACCAGGAGAAACACCTGGCTCCTAGCTTCGGATCAGTGCGATGTGCCGTCTGCAACGCGCTGGCCACGGCAGCCATTGGAGGGTGAACCCATGCCAGAGGAAGACCTTTCTCTCTGTCTCTCTCTCTCACTGTTCACTCTGCCTGTAAAAAAAAAAAAAAAAAAAAAAAAAAAAAAAAAAGAGAGAGAGAGAGAGAGAAAGAGAAGATTGCTGGTGGGGTGGGCATTTCACTCAGAGAATAAAATGCCAGTTGAGATACCCTCATCCCACATTGAAGAGCTTGTGTTCGATTCCCAGTTGTGTCTCCTGATTTCAGCTTCCTTGCCAATGTGTGTCCTGGGAGGCAGCAAATGAAGGCTCAGGCCCTTGGGTCCCTGCCATTCATATGGGTGATCTGGATTGGGTTCCCATTTGGCCTCAACCCAATGCTGGCTATTGTAGGCATTCAGGGAGGGAACCAAGGGCTAGAAGAACTTTGTTTCTCTTTCCTTCTCCACCTCTTGTCCTCAACCTCTCTCTTAAATGAATACATAACTTAAGAAAGAAGACACTCAAGTGACTCTAATGGGTGGTTACAGGGGGAATTGCTGACTTGAAACTGTGAGTCTCAGCGGAAGGAGGGGTTTGCAGGCCACATTTGTCAATGTTTGGAGCCTTTTTTGGTTTGCACAACTGGAAGGGAGTTATTGCTGACGTGAGTCTGGTTGCATGGTGCCCAATGTCTTCGTAAGCGCAGGAAAATCTCCTCTACCCCACACTAAGAATTATGTGGCCCAGAACCTTGATATCCATGATGTTGAGAACCATGACCAACGATGTATTTACAATATGTTCTGGAACACTGGTAGGAGAACGTGGAGTAGAGAGAAGTGGTTTTCAAGCTTCAGTGTATTTCAAAATTAACAGAGGTGCCTGGAGCTGGCTTTGTGACATAGCAGGTTAAGTCGCTGCCTGCAACACCAGCATCCCTTATGCATTCTGATGTAAGTCCCTGAAGCTCCACTTCCCATACAGCTCCCTGCCAATGCACTTGGGGAAGCAGCAGAAGATGGCCCAAGTGCTTGGGCCCCTGCCACCCATGTGGGAGACCCAGATGGAGTTCCTGGCTTCTGGCTTAGGCCTGGAGAGCAGCCCAAGCTATTGTGGCCATCTGGGGAGTAAACCAATAAATGGAAGAGCCCATCTATTCCCTCTCTCTCTGTGTCACTGTGTCTGTGAAGTAAACCAATAAGTCTTTTATTAAACAAAAAAGGACTTTGGGAAAAAAAAAATGAACGAGGTGCTTGTTTACAATGCAGGTTATTGGGCCTCATGCCGTCAAGTATTGATGGCTCCTATGTGGAGTGTGACCCAGTCATCTAGGGGTTTCTTCTGATCAAATGGCCCCTAATTCTGTATTGCAGCAACAGACCAGGGCTGGAGGAACACAGGTGGAGAACCATCCGTGCTCATATTACACTTCATGTTGTGCTTTCAGCTGTGAGCCGAGCAAAATCTAAAAATAGCCACACGGAGGGCATGATCCCGAGCCCCTCATGCCAAGCCTCCTGGTGGAATTTCAGGTGGTGGGGGGGGGGTGGGGAGGATCAGGGGCTGCCAAGGCTCTGGCAGGCCCTCTCGTGGTCTGCGACCATGTCTTCCTCCGAGGAGAGGAAAGGTGGTGCCCAAACAAGGCTGCTGCTTCCCAAGTCCCAAGGGAACTCTAGGGGTGGCTCTGATCTTTGTTTTTGCAGCTCTGGGGGGCTGATTTCTATTCCTATCTGTCAGTGATGGAAGCTACATGGGGAGGAAAGGGGAGTCCCCTGAAGTGTATGGTTTACCCCCGTCCCTGACTAAGTGTGAGCTGTGGTGGGATTGGCGGAGCCAGGCTGGGCCTCTGTGGCTCTGATCTTTGTCACTGGCTGATTATCTTCTTGCTGCAGTGCCTTGTGGTAAAACTTGGTACTGGAGCCTGGCACCCTGGGAGAGCCGCATGAGGGACTTCAGCCTTTCACTGCTTCCCAGGGAGACCCCAGGCCTCTGCAAAAGACACAGCCCTGCTAATACGCCCAATGAGACACGCAGTGCAGTGGCTCCAGCTGAGAGAGCTGACTAAATGCCGCTTCCCTTTGCAGCTTGCATTGTTTTGGCAGAGTTTCTCCTAAAAATAGCACAGCAGAGTCCATTCCAGCAGCAGGCTCACTCCCCAAATACCTATAATGGTTGGGTTTGGGCGCTGCTGAAGCCTGTAGCTTGGAATACAATCTAGGTCTCCCATGTGGGAGGGCAGGGACCCAACAACTTGGACTATCACCCTGCTACCTCCCAGGGTGCACATTAGCAGGAAGGTGGAGCCAGGAGCTGAGCTTGGACTCAAACCCAAGCAACCACTGTGGGACCTGGAAGTCCCACACAGTATCTTGACTGTGGCACCATATGCCTGCCACTCTGGTCTCTGCTTGATTGATAGCTGTCACCTCTGCCAGGATTCCACAACAGCAGACACAGAGACTACCTTTTGCCTCCCTGTGTGCCTCTACCTTCTAACTCAGTGGCTGACTCCATAAATATTTGTTGAGTTAGTGAACAGATAAATGAATAAAAAATACATTCAAGTCAGCCAAGGTTTGGAGGATGTCTTCTATGTGCTAGGGCTTTTTAGTTAGGAATTATTTATTTGCAAGAAACAGAAACCCAACCCATCTAACAAGAAATGAAATAAATAACCAAATCTGAAAGCACAGCCGGGTCTGGAGGGACCAGGGGAAGAACCAAAAAAAATCAGGAAGTTCAAAACTGTGTGTGTTCACTGGCCCACAGTTCCTCTGTCCCTCTCCTTCCCCCAGTCCTGCCTTGACTCTTGCTGCTCACCTCCTCTGTGTGGTTAGTCTCATTCTCCTCTTTGGCTGCATGCAGGCTCCATCTACACTGATCATCCTTGAGACCAGGCTGCCCAACCTCCCCTTTTAAGCAGTCTGGGGCTGGTGTTGTAGTGCAGTAGGTTAAGCCACTGCCTGCAATGCCAGCATCCCAAATGAGTACGATTTCTAGTCTTGGCTGCTCTACCTCCAATCCAGCTCCCCGCTAATGTGCCTGGGAGAAGCATTGGAAGATGCCCAAGTGCTTGGGCCCTGCTACCCACATGTGAGACCCAGATGGACTTCTAGGCTCCTGGGTTTGACTTGGCCTAGCCTCAGACATCTCTCTCTCTCTCTCTCTCTCTCACTCTCACTCTCACTCTCTCTCTGTGTTTTACTTCCTTTCAAATAAGTAAGTCCTGTATTTTAAAGTACCCACTGTTGCTCGTTAACCAGAGTCTGAGTCCCAAATTCAAATTTCTAAGAAATGAAGAGGACTGACTTCCAGGTCTACATAGATGATCTCAGGGAGGTGGGGAAGCCCTCCTATTTGCCCCTTATTGTACAGGAATTCACCCCTGAAGTACAAGCTCAAGGGGAAAGCCTGGATGCATATTCGCAGAAGGCAAACAGAAGCTAAGGTCTGATCATCAGTAGAGGCCTGTCCACAAGGCAGGCAGTGTGCTGAGCACTGGGCCACCATTCATTCACTCCAGTAATATTCCCTGCAGCCTGCAGTGAGCCGGGTGTTGAATAAGATGCCTAGGATATGGCGAAAGCCAAACAATGACTCTGCCTCCTGGAACCCTCATTCTACAATAGAGATCCTTCTGCATTCCAACAAGGACATGAGCAAGATGACTTCTAAGAGTGGTAAGTGTGGAGAAATGGGCATGGCCTAAGGTGATAGGGCAAGGGATAGAAGGTTAATTTTTAAAAATATTTATTGATTGATTAGGGAGAAAGAGAGGCAGTGACCCCATCTGCTGGTTTATTTCCCAAATGCCCATGACAGCCAGTGCTGGGCCAGGCTGAAGCTGGGAGCCAGAAACCAATCCGCATCTCCCACATTGGGTGGCATAAACCTAATCACCTGAGTCTATCAATGAGGGCTGATGCGCATAATGCATTAGCAGGAAGCTAGAGTCAGGAGCCAGAGCTGGGCATCCAAATCATATCCTCTGATGTGGGATATTGGACACGGGCATATTAACCATTGTCTTAACCACTAGGTCGTGTACCCACCTCAGGGAGTCTTAATTGTCATTGCCTCTGAGAGTGTCCTCTTCTGCCATACTGGCCAAAAGTACTAACAATAGTGCCAATATCTGATGTTCTGTTTACAAAGAAGGAGGTAAGGGTAGCATTCAGAATATTCCTTGCAATTCTCACTATGTTTTTCATGAGATAGGGGACCGTTGTAGGAAAAGCATGTAGAAGGGACAGTGAGGCCCAGGAGTCACCCTTTCTACTTCTTTTTGGGAACATATTCTGGAAAAGGCTCTGAGTGACTCAGGACATCCTGTAGCATTCCAGAAGCCCCCTGCCTCTGCTTCACTGAGGGTCCTGCCTAATATAGGCTTCAGGGGAAGAGGGAGGAATGAATGTGATGGGAGAGGGGAGGTCACTTGTTCTCCTCACCCTCAGGCTTCTAGGCTCCCCACTGCCTTCCATAAGACAGATGCAACAGAGAGCAAGGGTGTTCCTTAGCCATCCTCTGAAGTAGCTACAGCAATGACAAGATACACTAGGCAAAGTTCTACAAGTTCTGCATGTATCAACTACTTAATTACACTCTGAAGTAGGTATCATTATCATTGCCACTTTACAGGCAAGGAAATCATGCAGAAAGCTGATATTTCTTAGTCCCTAAAGCTTGTATAATTTTCTCAACATCATGTGATAAAACTGAATTTCAGGCCGGCAACTTGGCTCAATAGGCTAATCCTCCGCCTGCGGCACCGGCACACTGGGTTCTAGTCCTGGTCGGGGTACCGAATTCTGTCCCGGTTGCTCCTTTTCCATTCCAGCTCTCTGCTGTGGCCCAGGAGTGCAAAGGAAGATGACTCAGGTCCTTGGGCCCTGCACCTGCATGGGAGACCAGGAGAAGCACCTGGCTCCCGGCGCTGGCCACAGTGTGCCGGCTGCAGCAGCCATTGAGGGATGAACCAATGGAAAAGGAAGACCTTTCTCTCTCTCTCTCTCACTGTCCACTCTGCCTGTCAATAAATAAATAAATAAATAAAACATTTATAACTTTAAAAAAACACTGAATTTCAAGTGTAGGCATTCATTCTGTCTCCAAAATCCATGATTTCTCCCAGTAGTGACCTCTCCCTAGTGAGTTAGTCCCTTGTTGGTGGTGTACTGAAGGTTTCCCTCCAAAGTAAGTAATGGATAATCAAACAACTACATCTTTTTCATTAGTTCCATGGAATTTTTGTGTAAGTCCACACCATATGCATTTTTGATATCTCTGAAAACTCCTGTTCATCTATAGAAAAGGAACATAAAAAGCCTCTGATTTCAAGTCAAATGAACAACACTTTTTGCAATCCTTCCATCAACTATTACAGTCTGACACCCATCAAGGGAAGGAAGTATGGTGTTAACACTTGGCTTTATTTAAAGGATTAGTCTCAGAGTTTGCCCCATGAATATGGTGGATGAGAGCAAAGTATTAAAATATTTAGACAAGAATGCAACTCCACAATGGAATTTCAGGCATCAGCAAGTAGGTGGGGACATATTTGGGGTTAGGCCTTTTTGATGCTTCTAACTTTCATGCAGTCCTTGGAAAGTGTAGTGGAATCTATCAGCGAGGCCAAGGCAGGTTTTGCTTGGAGGATTTGGAGAGCTGGTGATTCTTTTCCCTCATTTTTCCAAATAGCTTTTTTTTTTTTTTTTTTTACAGGCGGAGTTAGACAGTAAGAGAGAAAGAGACAGAAAGAAAGGTCTTCCTTCCATTGGTTCACCCCCAAATGGCCGCCAAGGCCGGCGCACTGCACCGATCCAAAGCCAGGAGCCAGGTGCTTCCTCCTGGTCTCCCATGCAGGTGCAGGGCCCAAGCACTTGGGCCATCCTCCACTGCACTCCTGGGCCACAGCAGAGAGCTGGACTGGAAGAGGGGCAACCAGAACAGAATCCGATGCCCCAGATGGGACTAGAACCTGGGGTGCCAGAACCACAGGCGGAGAATTAGTTAGTGAGCTGTGGTGCCGGCTAAAAATAGCTTTAAAACATTGAAATGTAGTACACACACCAGTGGTGGATGTATTTTGCAGCATTTAAGATACAAATTGGGACGCCACATCCCATATTGGAGTCTCTGAGTTCAAGCTCTGGTTTGTCTGCTTCTTTTTTTCCCCCAAAGAAACCTTTTATTTAAGGAATACAAATTCATGCATTTCATAAATACAACTTTAGAAACATAGTAGTTCTTCCCACTGTACCCACCTTCCATCCGTCTTCCTCCTCCCCTTCCTATTCCTACTCTTTTTTTGTCCGTTTTTGATTCAGTTTCCTCCTAGTGCATACCATGGGAGGTAGCAAGTTATGGCTTAACTGCTTGGATCCCTTCCACCCATGTGGGAGACTTGGATTAAATTATAGGCTCCTGGCTTTGTCCTGACACAGCTCCATCTGTTGCAGGCATATGATTGTCTATGTCCTTCTCTGTTTCTCTTTAACTGCTCTACCTTTGAAATAAACTAATAAAACTTAAAAATTCATGTGCAGGGGCAGCCATTGTGATGCAGCAGCATGGGTCACCGCCTATAATGCCAGCATCTCATATGAGCAATGTTTCAAGTCCTAGTTGCTCCATTTCTGATGCAACTCCCTGCCAATACACCTGAAAAGGCAGTAGAATATGGCCCAAATGCTTGGGCCTTTGCCACCTATGTGGGAGACCCAGATGGAGTTTCTGTCACCTGATTTCAGCCTGGCCTAGCTCCAGACATTGTGGCCATCTGGCGTGAACCATCGTATGGGAGATTCTCTCTCTCTCTTTCTCTCTCCCTCTCCCTATCCCTCTTCCTCTGCCTCTCTCTCTCCTCTAACTCTGTCTTTTAAATAAATAGATCTTTTTAAAAAATTTTAAAAATTCACATGTCCACAGCAACAAAACAGACAACCCAGTTAAGAAATGGGCAAAGGACTTAAACAGACATTTTTCGAAAGAGGAAATCCAAATGGCCAACAGACACATGAGAAAATGCTCAGGATCACTAGCCATCAGAGAAATGCAAATCAAAACCACAATGAGGTTTCACCTCACCCCGTTAGAATGGCTTTCATACAGAAATCAACAAACAACAAATTCTGGCGAGGGTGTGGGGAAAAAGGTACCCTAATCCACTGTTGGTAGGAAGGTAAACTGATAAAGCCACCATGGAAGACAGTATAGAGATACCTCAGAAATCTGAATATAGACCTAAAATATGACCCAGACTCCCCATTCCTGGGGATTTACCCAAGGAAAATGAAATCAGGAAATAAAAGAGTTATCTGCAGCCCCATGTTTATTGCAGCTCAAATCCCAATAGCTAAGACATGGACTCAACTAATGCCCATCAACTGAAGACAGGATAAAGAAATTGTGGGATATGTACACTATGGAATACAACAGAGTGGTAAAAACAAATGAAATCTTGTCATTTGCAACCAAGTGGATGAATCTGGAAAGCATCATACTTAGTGAAATAAGCCAGTCCCAAAGGGACAAATACCATATGTTCTCCCTGATCTGTGAGAACAAATAGAGTACCTAAAATGCAGCCTGTAGAAGTGAAATTGACACTTCAAGAAGGGATGACTTGAGCTGCCCTTGTCTTGCCTGTTGAGAAACAGGTTTTGTTTTGTTTTTTGTTTTTTTTTTTCTTCATACTATTTGTTGAACTCTTTACTTAACGTAGAGTTAATCATATATGTATAAAGTCAATTAAGGATGGATCTCAATAAAAAATAAGAGTGGGAATAAGAGAGGGAGGAGGAAGTTTGTAACTGTGAAGCTGTATAGTTGTGCATACATCCCTACAGACTTACTTCTAAGGATGCAGTTTAAAAAACTGCCATGGAACCCCAAAGCCCATTAAGCTGGGTGGTAAAAATGCCATCTTAAGTGTTAAAGTGATCAAATTAAGTGTTAAAGTGAACGTATAGATAGGATTAAGTATTAAAGTGATCATATAAATTGGATCTGATAATAATAATAGCATCTGATAATAATAATAATAGATAAAATTAAAAAGGAGAGAAATGTCCAACATGGGAGGCAGTCCACACAGCAGACTCATAGAATGACAGTTGCTTTAAGTAGCACTCTGACATCAGAATCAGCCCTTAAGGCATCCTGAAAAGCCCATGAGAGAAGTTCTACATGAAGAATCTGTGTGAGTGAGACCCCAGCAGAAAGAAGGGACCATCAAAGAAGGATATACTTTTCTCTGAAAGGAGGAGAGAACTTCCATTTTGCTTATGGTCTTTGTGAATTTAAAAGGCTTCCATAGTCTAAGTGGCTCTGTCAAGAGCTTTGGGTGATTGCTGATGTCATACATATGAGTGTTAATTGTTAAATTAACAACAGGAGTCACTGTGCACTAACTTCCCATGCAGGACGTCTGTCCTCAATGAGTTGTATTCTAAGAGTTAACTGTAAAACTTGTGTGTGTGTATATAAATTGTTGAAATATTTACTTAGTATAGAGTTGTTCTGTGTACAAAGTTAATTGAAAATGAATCTTAATGGAGAATGGGACTGGGAAGGGGAGAAGGAGGAGAAGGTGGGGTGGGAGTGTGGGTAAGAGGGTGGGTATGGTGGGAAGAATCACTATATTCCTAAAGTTGTACTTACGAAATTTGTATTCCTGAAATAAAAGGTTTCTTCGGGAAAAAGAATTCACATGCCATAAAGTGAATTCTTTAAAGCATAATGTGTCAGAGAGATGTGGGATTATCACCAGTAATTCTAAAACAATTTCTGCACTCCAGAAAGATATGCCTTACCTTGATTGTGGTAATCATTTCACAATGTATACACACTTCAAAACATCACATAATACACCCTAAATATATGCAATTTTTGTCAATTATACCTCAATAGTGTTGGAAAACATGAGTTTAAAAAACTGACAATTCATACTCTAAAGACTCTTCCATTAGCTGTCACTCTGACTTCCTCAAATCCTTAGCAGCCACCAATCTATGCTCTTTCTTTATGGATTTGCTTATTCTGGAAATTTCATATAAATGGAATCAGATAATATGTAGTTTTTCTGTTTGACTTCTTTCACTTAGGAGAATAAAATTAAAGTTCATTTATGTTTTAGCATATATTAGTACTTCATTATCTTTTTTTCTTACAAAAAAGATTTATTTAAAAGTCAAAATTGGGGCCAGCACTGTGGTGTAGCGGGTAAAGCCGCCACCTGCAGTGCTAGCATCCAACATAGGCATCAGTTGGAGTCCCAGCTGCTCCATTTCTGATCCAGCTCTCTGATGTTGCCTGGGAAGGTAGTAGAGGATGGCCCAAGTCCTTGGGCCCCTGCACCCATGTGGGAGACCTAGAAGAAGCTCCAGGCTCCTGGCTTTGGATTGGTGTAGCTCCGACCATTGTGGCCAGCTGGGGAGTGAACCAGTGGATGGAAGACCTCTCTCTCTGTGCTTCTCTTTTTCTCTCTCTGCCTCTCTTTTTCTCTCTGTGTAACTCTGACTTTCAAATAAAATAAATATATCTTTTGTTTTTTTAAAAGGTAGGGTTTCAGAGAGAGAAAGAAAGAGAGAGAGAGAATCTTCCATCTGCTGATTCACTCCCCAAGTGGCTGCAATGGCCAGAGCTGGCCAAATAGAAGCCAGGAACTCCATCCGCGTCTCCTATATGGGTACAAGGGCTCAGGTACTTGGGCCATCCTCTGCTGCTTTCCCAGGCACATTAGTGGGGAACTGAATGGGAAATGGAGCAGATTCCACAGTGTGAGGGACCTTCTCCCTTATTCGTGCTGTTCTGTGGGTCAGTATGGCAGGGGGCGGGGCGAGAGGAACTGCAGGATGTCGTCACAGCCGGGGCAGAGCTGCCGCTCACCCACAGGGGCATCAGAGAGGGCACAGAAGCTGGGCGTCCTCCTTGTGGAGCTGCTGGGCAGGGTCTTCCAAGAGGAAGCTGCAGTGCGTGAGCGTGTCATGACACCATTCAGTTCAAGTCTTGCTGCAGCAGGTAAGTGTCAAAGGTTTCGGGAGTGAACTCTCTCCCTTCTTCCTTCCTTCCTTCCTTCCTTCCTTCCTTCCTTCCTTCCTTCCTTCCTTCCTTCCTTCCTTCCTTCCTTTCTTTTTTGACAGGCAGAGTGGACAGTGAGAGAGAGAGAGAGAGAAGGTCTTCCTTTGCCATTGGCTCACCCTCCAATGGCCGCCGTGGCCGGTGCACTGCGGCCGGCGCACCGCACTGATCCGATGGCAGGAGCCAGGTGCTTATCCTGGTCTCCCATGGGGTGCAGGGCCCAAGCACTTGGGCCATCCTCCACTGCACTCCCTGGCCACAGCAGAGAGCTGGCCTGGAAGAGGGGCAACTGGGACAGAATCCAGAGCCCCAACCGGGACTAGAACCCTGTGTGCCGGCACCGCAGGCAGAGGATTAGCCTTGTGAGCTGCGGCGCCAGCCGGGAGTGAACTTTTGAACCACAGGCTGCACCATGTACTTATTTTTTAAAAAAATATTTATTTATTTGAAAGGCAGAGTTACTGAAAGGCAAAAGCAGGGGGAGAGAGGGAAAGAGGGAGAGAGGAAAAGAGGGAGAGAGGGAGAGAGGGAGAAAGGGAGAGAGGGAGAGAGGGAGAAGGAGAGGGAGAGGGAGAAGGAGAGGGAGAGGGAGATGGAGAGGGAGAGGAAGAGGCCCATCCGCTGGTTCACTCCCTAGATGGCCACAATGAGCAGAGCAGTGCTGATCTGAAACCTGAAACCGGTAGCCTCTTCTGGGTCTTCCATGTGGGTGCAGGGACCCAAGAACTTGGGCTAACCTCTACTGCTTTCCCAGGCAACAGCAGAGAGCTGGATTGGAAGTGGAGCAGCTGGGACTTGAACTCGAGCCCATATGGGATGCCGGCACTGCAGGCGGCGGCCTTACCTGCTACACCACATCATTGGCCCCTGCACCATGTACTTATGCCTTATATCAAGGCCCTATGCAGACCACAGTCATTTTCATTTATTTTTGCCTTCTACAGAATTCTGAGCCTGGCAAATTAAAAGTAGTTTTGACCCTGATGAAGAACAGGATGGTAGAAGCATCCCTGACCTTTTAAATTCTCATTTTTTTCCCTCCAAGCCTGGTGTTTCTCGTTAGTTCTACAGGCTGGAAGAAAATAGATTTTGTGCCATGTAAATTATTTTGAGTTTATGGTCTCTGGTGAGAAAGCCAGGCTGATTGCACAGAGGGTGTTTTATGCAGGTCCATTAGCGTGGGCTCCGTATTGATGAACCCATAAAGCATGCCCTGCCACAGCCTTGTCACGTAATCTCCTAATCCATAATTAATATTCATGCAAAACACCACCACATCAACCTAACGTCCCTCGCATGGTAATTGGGGTTTAATTGCTTTTTCATTAGCCAGGATTGGTAAATCTTGGGAGATGCTAGTCCTAGGCATTTACTTGAAGAGGCTATTCAGTCTTTTGGCTTTTTTAAGTTAATAATACCTTTTGATGAACCAGGAATCCTGAGAGACCTGAATTTTTGTTGTACTTTAAACCCTACGTCATTTGGGTCTCCTGGCAATCCTGAAAGGTAGAATAAGGAAAGTTTTCTTTCTTTTTTAAAATTTATTTTTATTTTTTATTTATTTATTTTTTGACAGGCAGAGTGGACAGTGAGAGAGAGAGACAGAGAGAAAGGTCTTCCTTTGCTGTTGGTTCACCCTCCAATGGCCGCTGTGGCCGGCGCACTGCAGCCAGCGCACCGTGCTGATCCGAAGGCAGGAGCCAGATGCTTCTCCTGGTCTCCCATGCAGGTGCAGGGCCCAGGGACTTGGGCCATCCTCCACTGCACTCCTGGGCCACAGCAGGGAGCTAGACAGGAAGAGGGGCAACCGGGACAGAATCCAGAGCCCCAACTGGGACTAGAACCTGGTGTGCCAGCGCCACAGGTGGAGGATTAGCCTATTGAGCTGCAGCGCCAGCCAGGAAAGGTTTCTTTCATTAAGCCCTGTTTAAAAAATTTATTTGAGAGGCAAAGGTAGATAATCACACACACACACACGCGCGCGCGCGAGCGCGCGCGCACACATCTATCTACTGGTTCATGCTCAAAATACCTACAATGGCCAGGGCTGAGCCCAGGGCTGTAGCAAGGAGGCAAGAACTTGCTCCAGGTTTCTCATGTGGGTGACAGAAGCCCCATTACTTGATCCATCCTGCTTCTTCCCAGGGTCTACCTTAGCAGGAAGCTGGAGTCATGAGTGGAGCTGGGAATCTCACTCAGGTACTCCAATGTGAGACTTGGCTTCTTGCTTGCTTGCTTTCTGTCTGTCTTTCTCTCTTCCTCTCTTTCTTTCTCTCTCCTTTCTCACTCCCCCCTGTTTATTTCTTTCTTTAAAAAAAAGATTTATATATTTATTTGAGAGAGATCCAGCTTCTATCTGCTGGCTCACTCCTACATGGCTGCAATAGCCAGGGCTGTGACAGGCTGAAGACAGGAGCCAGGAGCTTCTTCCAGTTCTCCCATATGGATACAGGGGCCCAAACACTTGGATCATCTTCTGCTGCTTTTCCCAGGCCATTAGCAGGAAGCTGGACCAGAAGTGAAGTAGTCAGGACACAAACCAGTGCCCATGTGGGATGCCAACATTGCATGGTGTTGGCCTTACCTGTTACACTACAATGCCAGGCCCTGACTTGGACTCAGCAACTAGACTTAAACACTTGCATCCATGAAGCCCAGTTTTAACAACTGGGAAAACTGAGGCTTTAGCCCCCCCCCCCAAAAAAAAAATCACACAAAAAAACAGATCTTAACCCAGATTCTCTTAATGCTTAGCAACTCCTGATCTGTATTTAAAGACATTAATAATGCACTGTATTAATGCACTGGGTTTATTGACTTGATTTGTCAACTCAGCTTTGTCCCACCATTTTCTCAGCCATTTTCCCAGCACTCTAAGGGGCCAGTGAATAAAAATCAGTTTCAGAAGCTAATGTTTGGAGCCAAACACTGTCAGGATGATGGATCCATTCAATTAAAATAAAATATAATTCTGCTCAAGCAAAACAGTTTTAAGAATCAGACACATATGTGTAAGGGATGCATTTATTCCCAATACACCTGGCCTCTCCTCCTCTCTGATATTGCAAAATGAATGATTCTATGTGTACAATTATCTGGACAAAACTTGAATTGACACACTGGATTAAGCACTCTTATGAAAATCAATAGTAATTAAAGGGGACACTTAGCTGACAATGTTGACAGAGCTAGATGTCCTCAAGGGCTCTTAATTTTCTTTTCCCTCCTAATTGCTCCCCCTGGCTTCCGCAGCCACCAATGCTTCTTATCCAAATATCAGATAAGCTGATCTAGTCTGGATATTATTGGGTGATTTCAATTACTATACGGTTAGATGAGATTCTTTTTTTCTAAAATAGGATTTCTCTAATCTTGTGCCTATTTCTTTAAACTCTGTCAATTTTCTCTGCAATTCAGATGACACAGGAAATGATGACCAAACTGCTTTCCTATGGCATCTGCCTAGGTGGGTTTGAGCTGTAGCAGGTGCTATCAGCTTTAGCTGCTTGAAATTTTCCTGACTGAGAATTGCTAATATTCTAAAGAATCTTCTCTCATTTCCCATCAATCTTTTCCTACTATCCCTGACCTTGACTGCCATTGGAAATGTGCAGTGGAAATGGCAAGCTGGTAAACCAAGAGAAATAGTGGGAACCCCCTTAGAAAGTTTCTTGGGCTCCTAATGACTCTGGGGTCAAGGTGGAGAAATGTCTGGAGCCTGTGATTGTATAGATGCAGTGATGTTCAGATATTTCTGTTTAGAAGCCAGCAAATTTAGGTAAACGCATGAAAGTGAGTTGTTACTAAAGCAAGCCTCAGCCCTGAATTGCTCTCTGGCTTCCTGCCTGGTAGTGATCTTCCCCTCTGCCATGTACTCTTGCCATGGTGCCACCTGCTCTGAAGCCCTCACCAGAGAGGGCTTTGAGTCTCCAAAACTGTGAGCTCACGAACCCTCTTTTCTTTATAAGTAGCCTGCCTCAGGTGTTTCCTTGTAGGAGCATTAAACTGACAAAAACACTCATTATAAAGACCAGAAATGTGGAGCTTATACTTCTTGGAGGTGCAGAGTGCAGTAACAGGGCACTGGTGTCTGGAAGAGCCTGTTGGCTGCATCATAGCACAGTCAAAGGCAGCACAAGGTGAGGAAGTACGTGCAGAAGAGAGAATAGCCAGGCTGAATTTATCCTCTCTCCACAGTAGCCAACTACTCTTGCAATAAAGCTCTGAATCCATTCATGAGAGTAGTGCCCTTATGGCCTATTCACCTCTTAAGAGTCTCACCTGTTAACATGGTGACAGTGGCAGTTGGATTTCAACACGAGTTTTGGAGGGGGCATTTGAACCATGGCATGCAGCCAACTGCAAGTCCTCTGGGACGGCTGGAGTCTGGAAACAACACGGAAGGCAGCAAAGTTTGAGCTGCAGCCATGAAAAGGGCAGACCATTTTCTGAGTCAAGGGCAGGACACAAGGGCACAGGGAAGAATTTTAAGCAAAAGATGAGGATCTGAATCCCATGAACCCAGTTTCTGAAGACCACTGGTGAATCCAACACATCCCATGGGCCTGGCATAAGCAGACAGTTGGCCACCACCTTTCATGGAGAGACATGGTTTGTGCAGGTGATGACAATAATACTCCTGGTATATGGAGGTGAAGTCATCAAAGCCCTTTCACGTAGATATTCTTTTTTATGGTTGATTTATTTATCTGAAAGAGAGATACTGTGTACACACACACAGACACACACACACACACACATCTTCCACTTGCTGGTTCACTCCCTCAAATGACTGCAACAGCTGGGACTGGGCCAGTTTGAAGCCAGGAGCCAGGGTGGCAGACACCCAAGAAGTGGGACCATCTTCTGTGCTTTCCCAGGCACATTAACAGGGAGCTGCATCTGAAGCAGAGAAGCTGGGACTGAAACAAATGCCTGTATGGGATGCCTACACTGCAGGCAGCAGCTCTATCCACTAAGCCCCAATGACACCCCCCCACCTTGCTTTAATCTTATCCATATAAAATAATCTTATAGCATAAGAATTTTATCACGTAATTAAATATTTTTCATGGTTCCAATTTTTTTTCTTTTTTAGAGAGTGAGTACTCCCATCCATTGGTTCATTCCCCAAATGCCCACAACCGCTGAATTGGAGATGGAGCAGCCAGGACTCAGCTTGTGCTCGGATGTCGGATGCCAGAGTTGTAAGTGGTGGCTTAATCCCCTGCACCACAACACTGGGCCCTCAGGTAGGCATTCTTGTTTAATCTACAAAAGTTAAGTCAATCCACAGCTGAGAAAACTAAGAGTGAGAGAGAAGGAGGTCCCCGCCTTGCTAAGATTTTAGGGCTAGCAAGAGGTCAGCCTGGATTAGAACTTTGCCCTCTGACCCTTCACCTCCCTTGTAGGAAACAAGCCCCCTTGTCTGAGTGCTGAACTGCATTCTCTAGCTGGTCTCCCAAGAAGGCCTGCAGTGCCTGTGTCTCCGTGGCATCCTCAACAGCCTTGTTAAAATGATCATCCTTTGAAGGAGTGAAAAAGAAAAACAGCTGTCATTTGAGAGGCATTTACTGCCATAATTACAGCCACCATTTGGAGAAGTTGAGTGAGAAAACCCCGATGACTTCAAAGACAGACCACATTCCATATGCCACAGTCTGTCAGGGGCCAGCGTTTGACAGGAAGCAGTTTGATGGAAATGTTTCTGTTGTCATTTCAGAAGAGATAGGCGCGTCGCGGGGAACCGCTCGGCAACGTGGCTGCATTTTTCTCATTATGGGGTTGGGTTTTGCAACCACTTTCATGTGCTATCTTCTAATCTCTCTTAGGCTCTGTCCTTCTTCATAACCTTTCTCCCCAAAATCTCTGGATTTTTTGGGTGCCATAATAAGATCACTTTTCTTTCTTTTCATCTCTGGCGTCTGAGACTCTGTGGTCCCCAGAATTACGTTGTCTAAGACATGGACCATGAACCCCTGTCGTTATGCTCTAATCACTTCTATGCATCAAAAGGACCAGAGAGGGAGAGGGTCATGGTGATTTCTGGGCCCGGCCATCTGGATGTGAGCCGAGAATTCTGCATCAGCCATCTCCCTCCTCTTTGCATTCCGGGCTCCCCTTCTCAATCCACCCATTGTCCCCAGGACCTCTCTGCCCCCACCAAAGTCAGACTGAACTTTGGGCTGAACCTGGAGTTTTGCATAATAAATGACTTAGGCTGGAAGTTGATTTCCTAATAATCATTCGTGTACACCAATGGTTGTTAATCAGGGGTGATTTCATCCCTCTATGGGATATTTGGAAATGTCTGGGAGTGTTTTTGTTAGCCACATCTTGGGAGAAGGGATGTAAGTCACTCTGTGCCAGTGGGTGGAAGCCAGGGATGCCAATAAACAGCCTGTGGTGGACAGGACAAGCCCACAACAAAGATTTCTCTGACCCAGGGGCAGGGTTTGGCACAGAGGTTAAGATGCTGCTTGGGATGCCCATATTCCATACCAGAGTGCCTGGGTTTGAGTCCTGGCTTTGCTTCTGATTTCACCTTCTTGCTAATGTCTGTTCTGGGAGGCAGCATAGAAGGCAGTACTGGGTCCCGGCCATTCATGTTGGAGACCACGATTGAGTTCCCATCTCCCGGTTTTCGCCTGTACCCAACAAGTGTTATAAACATCTGGAGAGCGAGCCAGTGAATGGAAGATCTGTCCGTCAGTTTCTGTCCCTCTTTTTCTCTCTGCCTTTGAAATAAGCAATCATAAATAAATTTTAAAAATTTAAAAAGCATTGTCTGGTCCCAAATGTCAACAGTGCTAGGTTTGAGAAACCGCATAAACTCAATTAATACTTTCTTCTATGTCAGGCCAAACTGTAAAAAAAAAAAAAAAAAAAAAAAAAAAGGGAATTCTGTGATATGTAGGACTTGTGCCCTCTAAAATTCCCTTTCTGGAGAGATATATTTCATTTAGAAAATTTTTTCAACTGCAGTTTACAAAATGATCAGAAAAATGTCTTTCAAGTAGCTTTAATTTTCTCATGTACTAGAAACCTAGAGTGGGTTTTAATTGAAGAACTCAAAAGGTCAGATATCTGGGTGATTTTTTTCAGAATATTTTTGCCTTTCCTCCTGGGGTTACAAAACAGCTGCAGCAGCTCCCTTCTCACCAGAAAACCCCAAAACAGGAGGGGTGAAGGGCCTAAGCAGCTTCCTCGGATACATGCATTCTCTTTTCTTCTGAGTGAGAAAAATCCTTTCCAGAAGTGTTCCAGTGCCTTCTCTTATATCCTACAGGTCTGATTTGGGACACTTGGCCATTCTTAAATCCTTCAGGGATAGTTTAATATGAGCTTACCATCCGTGACATGGTCCAGAGTCAGCCAACATTATCTGTAAAGGCCCACGTAGCAAATATTTTCAGCTGTTAGTGAAGTGCATGGTCTGTGATGATGTGTCTCTGAATTTAAAAAGAAAGTTTATTTATTTACTTATGTGTGATGAGAGAGAGAGAGAGAGAAGAGAAGGGGAGGGGAGGGGAGGGGAGGGAAGGGGAGGGGAGGGGATATCAGTCATCTGCTGGTTCACTTCCCAAATGCCTGCATTAGCTGAGGCAAGGCCAGGACGAAGCTAGGGGCCAGAATCTCAATGCAGGTATGCAGGTCTCCCATGTGGGTGGCAGGAACCCAATCACTTGAGCCATGACCTCTCCCTTGCAGTGTGTACATTACCAGGAAGCCAGACTCAGGAACAGGGTTTGGACCTGAACTCAGGCACTCCCATAGGGGGTGCAGGAAACCCATGTAGTGTCTTTACTGCTAATCCAAAAGCTTGCTCCTTCTTTTCAATATTATTTAAAGTTTTTAGCAATGTAAAAACTATTCTTAGCTCACGGGCTAGATAAAAACAAGCCTTAGGCCACAGTTCCTGACCCCTGGACAAAGTGCTTCCCTCATAATACGTGAACCAAATCAGGGTTCTGTTAGCAAGGAGTGTGGTACTAGCGGTGGTAACTGGGTGGTCTACAGCAAGATGCATAAGAGAGAGGTCTAACGCGGGGGTACCAGTGCTGTGATAAGGATGTGTAGAGGAGCCCATGGGCATCAACCTACCAGATGGACCCCAATGACCCGTGCCTCCAGTGTGCACACCCTTGGATCAGGTTGATTTGTTGAACCAATGGAAATGACAACATGTGACTGTAGACACTAGATCAGGAAAGACATTGCTTCTTGTACCTTAGTTTCATGGACTGCCCGATCTCCAGGAAACCAGCTACTATGTAAGGAGGATGCTCAAGTGGCTGGGTGAGAGGTTCACTTAGTGAGAAACAGGTTTTCTGCTCGCAACCGGCACCAAATTACCACCCTGTGAATGAGCCACACTGGAAATAGCTTCTGCTGCTCCAGCCAGATAAGCCTTCAATTGACAGCAGTGCTGGCTGACATCTTGGCTGCAACCTCATGAGAAACCCTGATTTCCAACTTTACAGTTAAGCTCTTCCAGATTCCTCACCCACAGGAACTGTGAGATAATACATATCTGTCATTTTAAGTCCCTTAGTTTTGGGCGCTTTGTCATGCAGTCATAAATAGTACAAAGACTTCTAAGCAGGATGAGAATGCCTTGGTATTGAGACTCTTGGAATGGCATTTTCAGATCCTAGTTGAGATAGGTGTGTTGGGGGTGGGGGTGGGAACAACAGAGAAAGATTAAGGAAAACTGGGACCTCTAGTCCATTTGTGAAGTTGGAGCAAATCAGCTTGCTTTTTTGGGTGTCATACACAAATCTTGGGAAAGACAAGGTGAATAATTATCAGAGAAGTGAGAGAACTATCAAAAGTACTTGGAATAATGTATATATCATGATACATGGCTCAGTTCTGTTTTCTCTGAAGTAGTATGTGACTTAGCTTTTCCCCATCATTCCTTTCTAAAGATTTATTTGAAAGTCAGAGTTAGAGAGAGAGGGAGAGGGAGAGGGAGAGGGAGAGGGAGAGGGTGAGGGAGAGAGAGAGAGAGAGATCTACTTGTTGGTTCACTCCCCAAATGACTGTAACAGTCAGAGCTGGGCCAAGAGCCAGGAGCTTCTTCTGGGTCTTCCACATGCATACATGAGCCCAAGGACTTGGGACATCCTCTGCTGCTTTCCCAGGCACACCAGCAAGGGATTGAATTGGAAGTGGAGCAGCTGGGACTTGAACCAGCACCCATATGGGATGCCAGTGCCATTGGCAGCCTTACCTGCTATGCCACAGCACCCACCCCTCCCCAATCATTCTTGAAAAGCAAGATCCATAGCACCCAGAGAGGTTGGACAGGAATCTAAGTGTTCAGCATTAGGAAAAGTGACCATGTATGGAGGGTGGTTCAGGACCAAGGACAGATGCCTACATACCCCTCCCACTGCCCATACCCCCTAGAAAATTAGGGGTGTGGCATGCATTTTCTGGTATCCATTCTCTGATATATAAAATTTGAGGAGTTGAAACATACGATATTTAAAACTCTGCTCAAATAGTCTGTGAATTCATGATTCCAGGTTATTTGCTCTGCTCTCAAATCCTTGTCAAACACCTTCGGTTTCTGCCAATAGAGAAGGTCAGTCCTGTCTATTAGACAGACGTAGCATTGAAGGTGATATGCTGAGCTCACATCAATGTACCAGAGAAAGAGGACAAGCCAAGGGTGCTAATTTATTTCTCTTTCTTTGGCTCTCATTTTCTGCTGCGTGCTGTCATCTGCCAAGCCCTGCAGGGAATAAAAGAGGGGAAGTTGCGGATTTTTCCTTCAAAAAGTTTTCAATCTGGAAGGAGAATGACAAGGACTTATAACTCTCCCAACTGCAATGTCTGTTTCCTTCTTTAGATAGGTGTATACTCTACTTGTCCCCTAAAAAGACTGCCTCTCAGAGAAGGATCTTGTAATAGACATTTTTACTTTGATATGAGTTTAATTCAGTGTGTTACTGTGCATTTGAAACTTCATCTACCTTATGAAAAAGAAGGCTTTTGTTAAAAAAAATCTGAAGCAATCATTAGCACGTATTTTAAGAAAAGATTTATTTATTTGAAAGCAAGAGAGTGAGAGATACAGAGAGAGAGATCTCCCATCTGCTAGTTCCCTCTCTATGGGGTCATAATGGCCAGGGCTGAGCCAGACCAAAGCTGGAAGCCAGGAACTCCAACCAGGTGTCCCATGTGGGTGGCACAAGAGAGCTATCTTCCACTGCTTTCCTAGGTGCATTAGCAGGGAGCTGGATGGGAAGTGGAACAGCCAAAAGTTGAACTGGCACCCATGTGCAATGCTGGTGTTGCAGGCAGTGGCTTAAACTGCTGTGCCGCAGTGCCCCTAACACATTTTTTAACTTGATCAAATTCATCATTAGAGTTTCTTCAACTGCAAAATGGGCCTGATAATACAAAGGTACTTCAGGCAGTCCATAGAAAAGTCAAAATTTAAAAATTTGAAATCCATGCATAATTTTCCATAATACACATTTCCATGAACTTTTTGAAGCCCCCTTGTTTTGGTAACTGCCTACTTGTAGCTTTTGTTGGCTTAACACTCCTCTTCCTTTTGCTGTATTAGTACCTCCAACCCTAATTCCAAGCACTTTTGGCTGAACTGTCAATCACTTCCACTGCCTGGCTACTGGTGTGGCCACAGATTCAAACCTGGCAATGATGAGAAACTGTTCCATTGCTCATGGAGACCAACTCAAAGGAAGAGTCCATGGCCAAAGTAGAGATAGTTAGACTCCTCTACATCTGATATCTGCTCCATCTGGAATTGCTTTAGGAAGTCATGAGCAACACCAGAAAATGATTCTAACATGGATTTTTAGAAAGATTTACTTATTTATTTGAAAGGCAGACAGACAGAGAGAGAAAGAGAGATCTTCTACCCACTGGTTAACTTCCCAGATGGCCAGAATAGCCAGAGATGGGCTGATCTGAAGCCAGGAGCCAGGAATTTCCTCCAGGTCTCCCATTTGGGTGGCAGGGGCCCAAGCACTTGGGCCATCTTCTGCTGCTTTCCCAAGCACATTAGCAGGGAGTTAGACTGGAAGTGGAGCAGCCGGGACTTGAACTGGTATTCATTTGGAATCCCAGCATTGCAGGCGGTTGCTTCACCCATTACACGCACAACACTAGCCCCATGATTTTAACATGTTAAAAAAAAAAAAAACAGGAATCCAGACACAATGAAGTGAGAAGAATGAGAATGGAAGAGAAGCAGAGAGAGGTTGTTTGACCTCTGGAAATAGCCAGTCCTGAATGCAACTTACTTTATATTAGTCAATAAATTCCTTTTTATGCTTACGCATGTTTAAGACATGCTTCTTTCATTTACATTTTGGAGGAATCCTCACTCATATGCTAACTATAAGGGTTATGAGGAGGATCACGTGAAATAAGAGTTGTGAAGGCCCTTTATCAAATACTATACAAAAGCTGCAATAAAGTTCTAGGGACCTATCCCTTTAATCTCTCCACATGCCTCTAAGTGCTTAACAAATATTATTCCATTCAATCTGTCCTGCAGCCTGGCTGCCCTGATGATGGTGAAAACCTTCAATTTTCCTTCCTTTGATTTTAAGCTAATGCATTTCATCTATTAAACTTCTCCATAAAGTGAGTAATAAACGGAATGATCTCTGTTTTCTTTCAATGTGGGTTAAAAATGTGTAGCTCCTCCAGCGTAAGTGCAGCCAGCATTTTGCTGTGCCTATAACAAGAACCTTAAGGGAACCACTGGTTTGGTGATATTTCGCCTAAATGGCAAGGCAGTGACTGCTGTTTAGGGTGATAGAAAGCTCTCCTACCCACTTCCCTTGATTTCATCCACACTAAGAAGAATCCATGACAGCGACATTCCTGAGATTCTGGGCCAGACAAAAACTTTTGCAGATGTTTTCTGAAATTAATTTCTCTCTTCTTTTTTGGTGCTTAAGACAGCCTCACCTCTCTAAAACATTTTTAGGAAACCCTTTGAGAGCCTTCACTTACAGTCGGTCCTACAATTACCCCCCTTTTTTCTTCTTTCTGCCAAACATAAAATACGTCTGCTGGAAGCATGGGACTTTGCCTTTTATCCAAAAGTAGGCATGTGTTTGGAATCTAATTTAGAGATGCTGATGATTTAATGCTTTAAGTGAAAACAGAGGCTGAGGCAGGGGTCTTAGAGTTTGGTGCATGTAAGCTTCCTGCTGATTAAGTCATTTGGGGCCCTCAAAGAGCCATTTAGCATAGCAATTCCTAAAAGCTGACCTGTAGCCACATAGTTCTTTCTGATAAGGTGATTAATAATTGAAAAAAACAGTGATCCTTTCTTGAGTTTTTCTTTTGGTTTCATAGATTTTCATAACTGCATACAGCCAGAGTCTGCTCTTAAAAATCTATCTTGTGGTTACTAGGGAGTCATCTGTGCTTACTTAGATTTGACACGCAGGAACGAAGGGCGCTAATAATTTACTGAGGCCTCCCAGTCAGCTAGCCTGGTCCTGTCCTTTCTCGGCAGTAAGACCAAACTCACTGCCTAGCAGGGCCTTCACATTTCCTATTTCCTCTGCTTTGGATGCAATTTTTTTAAAAAATTATGTTGTTTATTTGAAAGAGAGAGAGAGAGCGAGTGAGCTCTCCCATCTACCAGTTCATGCCCCAAATGCTTGTGGCTACTGGGAATAAGCCAGGCTGAAGCTGGGAGGAGGAACTCGATATGGATCTCCTGCACGGGTAGAAGGTTGTGCACTAGCAGAAATCTGGACTCTCGAGCAGAGCTGGGACGCAAACCCAGGCCCTCTGATACGGGGTGTGGGCGTCCGAAATGGTGCCTTAACCACTACACCAAACGCCTGCTCCTGGATGCAGTTTCTTGATTCTTTGTAGGTTGGCGCCATCCTGCTGCTTAAATATCAGTTCAAACGATTGCTCAGAGATGCCTCCCGTGTCTCACTCCACCTATGACAGCCCCCAGTCATTCTTGGTCACCTAATCCTGTTTTGTTTCATATGTTGCTGTTTTGTGTTTATTGGCAGTCTTGCCCCTAAAACTTCAGCTCCACAAGAACTTGTTTATCTTGTCCTTTTCTATATTTCTAGCTTCTAGAAACAATGCTAATCCATGGTAGGCACTCAAATATTTGCTGGATGAAAAAATGCTTCCGCTTGTGATTTCGCCTATTGGCATGCAGATATTAGATTCCTACTGGACACTGCAGCAGGGGGCATAGGTGAACTGTGGTATTTTCTGCATCACTAAAAATAACCGCAGGAGTGGATATTTGGCCTAGCAGTTAGGATGCCAGTTAAGAAACCTCGCCCCACAGCAGAGAAACTGAGTTAAACACCCAACTCTGACTCCTGAATCCAGCTTCCTGCTAATGCAGATCCTAGGAGACAACCTCAAGTAGCTGGGATTCTACCACCCATGTGGGAGGCCTGGTCTCCTGGCTTTGGCTAGGTCTAATCCTATTGCTTGCAACAAAAGACTGTGAGATTTTAATTTTTCATCAAATGTTTATACAGTGGCAAATATGTGCCAGGCAAGGGAGCCACACAGAAAGCGTCCGTGCCCTCATGCAGCTTAAGTGAAGACAGCATTATTCTTCCTTCTGCTTCTTTCTGTAAGTGGCCATTTCCTCTGGTTAAGATCCCCAGCTCCTGGCCGGTGCTGTGGCATAGCAGGTTAAACATCTGCCTGTGGCGCCAGTTGGTGTTCTGGCTGCTCCTCTTCCATTCCAGCTCTATGTTTATGGCCTGGGAAAGCCTTGGGAGATGGCCCAAGCGCTTTGGCCCCTGCACTCATGCGGGAGACCTGAAAGAAGCCCCTGGCTCCTGGGTTCAGATCAGCCAAGCTCCAGACATTGGGGCCATTTGGGGAGTGAACTGGCAGAGGGAAGACCTCTCTCTGTCTGTAACTCTCTCTCTCAAGAAAATAAATAAATAAATCTTTTTAAAAATCCCTAGCTGCTGCAGCCTTTCTTCGGTGACATTCCTTTAGCACCACACCCTGGCACCCCTGAAGGTCTGTAGATTGATAGAGTATTGGTAAGAAATCTTAGATAGCAAGTGCTGGAAAATCAATCAGTTAAATTAAGTGAAATGTGAGACTATTGGTTCAGGAAACTGGAAATCCTAGGAGGAGTCCTTGGTGGCAAGGCAGCTCAGGGCTCTGTAATGATGCTCTGGGGATGCAGGGCAGAGTGCCACAGGCTGGGGCCTCAGCAACACAAAGCAACTCCCACGCAGTTCCAGAGCTGAGAAGTCCAAAGATAAGATATTGGCAAGGGGAGAGGCTTTGTAGCTTAGCAGCTACGGTGCCTCTGTCCCACATTGGAGTACTAGGGTTCAAGTCTCAGCCCTGGCTCCTGATTCCAGCTGCCTGCTAAGACAGACCCTGGGAGGCAGTGGTGATGGCTCCAGGAGTATGGTTCCTGTTACTAACCAGACTAAGTTCTCAGTTCCCAGTCTGGACCTGTTCCAGCCCCTGCCGCTGTAAGCATATGGGAAGTGAGCAAGTGAATGGATTCTCTCTCTCAAATAAATACATTTTAAAAATTCTTCTAAAGAGCTGCCGGGAAGGTTGGTTCCTTCTGTGTTGCCTGACTTTGTAGCTTCAGGGATCATGTGGCGGCACCCCCTGCCCTCCCCTTAGGTTTCTGTGGTGTTTTTCCTGCAAGGAAGTCTCATATGCAAACTTCCCCCATTTATAAGGACACCAGTCAGGATGAACTAGGGACCCCCCTAATGAGCTCATGTTAACTAATTGTACCCACATTAATCCTATCTCTGAATAAGGCCACGTTCTCAGGGACTGGAAGTTAAGACTTCATCATCACAGTGTCTTCAACAATCTCTTCATCTTTTGGTTCTACTCCCTCTGTCTACTTCCGCCTTATCCAGGCTATCTCCAAATTGTGATGGAAGTGGATATCGGCACCACTGCAGTTGGAAAGAAGTGCCTTTTGTTAAGTTGTTAAAAACAAAACAAGCAGCTCAGTAGGCTAATCCTCTGCCTGCGGCCCCAGCACCCGGGTTCTAGTCCTGGTCGGGGCGCCGGATTCTGTCCCGGTTGCCCCTCTTCCAGGCCAGCTCTCTGCTGTGGCCTGGGAGTGCAGTGGAGGATGGCGCAAGTGCTTGGGCCCTGCACCCACATGGGAGACCACGAGAGGCACCTGGCTCCTGCCTTCGGATCAGCGCGGTGCGCCAGCCGCAGCACACTGGCCGCAGCGGCCATTTGGGGGGTGAACCAACGGAAGGAAGACCTTTCTCTCTGTCTCTCTCACTGTCTAACTCTGCCTGTCAAAAAAAAAAAAAAAAAAAAAAAAAGAAAGAAAAAAGAAAAAACACAAGCCCCAGCCCTGTCTGTGATTGGCCCAGCTTGGATCATGTACTCATGACCTGCCCAGTGTCAGGGGAAGCAGAGGAATATTCAGGCTTGCCAGCCCTGGCCTGTATGTTTTGCCCTGCATCTGGGATGTAGATCAGTCCCCGCCTGAAAAACAGGGCTTCCATGTGGAGAAGGGGGCTTCCCTAGAGAAAAAATATGATATATTCCTAGCAGAAGAGGTACAGGTCTCACCTACATGGACAAGAGCTGACCACTGCAATCGGTGATACTCTTCTGCCCTGTTCGCACCATCTCGGCTCATGAGCCTAGTATTATTTATTTATTTAAGAGTCAGAAAGTGAGACAGACAGACAGACGGACAGAGCTCCCATCTGCTGGTTCACTCCTCAAATGCCTGCAAAGGCTGGAGTTTGGCCAGGGCCAAAGCCAATAGCTAGCCAGGAATTCCATCTAAGTCTCGGGGTAGATGTTTAAGCTTCTTAGACTGTCCTTTTATTTGCTTACTTCTAAATTACTTACCTTGCTGATATGAAATTTTATGATTCTTCAACAACATACTTAAAGTCCTTTTCTCCTTGGGATAGTATTTGATCTATATAAGGACCAATTCTCTAAAAGTCTAGACTTATCTTTTTTTCAAGTGGAGGAGTGAGTTTCACTTTGTTTTGATTTGCAGCCCCTATACTGACAGTTTTGGCTACCTGGTGCTTTGGGGTCCTGATAAGAGTAACACAAAAGCTTAACGAAGCCGTTAGCAGATGGGCTGGCTGGGACTAATAACCACAGACAGCAGATAGGATGCCTCTGTTCAATAGTCTACAAAATGGGACTTACTTAATTCTGCTGTGACACATTGTTCTTGGCTGACAATGGTCTCTCTCTAGAAAATTCAAGGTCTTCCCCATCTCTCTACAGAGAAAAGCAGTAGCTCGGGAATTTGTACCCAAGCTTACAGAAAACCCACACCTTCCAATCTTTCCTTTAGGATTCAAACTTTCTAAAAGCTCACTTACTCATGAGACAAGACTCATAAGAAAGGAGACACCGTGCCTTGAGCACTTATTAATATTCATTACTATTTCCAAACAAGGACCAAAGTGAGATGATATTGTCAGACTTATGAAAATGTCTCGTGAAAAGTCACAAAATACTGCTATGCACAGGGTGCCACTTCAGGCTTTAACAGTGTAGTTTGTACAGCTTGGTCTACCCAGCACCACACTTCAGCTAACCCAGACAATGGGTAGAATTACATATGGATGTATATAGAATGGAACTTTAGAAAGTTCATGCATCAACAGAATTAAAAGATAAATTCACTTTGGTACAAGAAGATAAACTGAAGTCAATGCATAGCTTTTTCACAATATGCATTTCTTGTGTACTTTTACAAGACCTCTCATACTGAGATGGTACATGGAAGGTACAGGTGCTCTACCTCTGACTTCTAGAATCATGCTGTATTCATCAGAGATCAGGCAGGATTCTCCAGAGGAACAGAACTGACAGGATGTAGGTACAGACACATAGATAAAGACGATAAGGACTTAGCTCACCTGCTTACGGAGATGGGAAGGCCAAACGTTGGCAATCTGAAGTACTTGAGTTCCTGCCACCTATGTGGGAGACTTGAATAGAGTTCCTGGCTCCTGGCTTCGGCCTGACCCAGCCCCAGGTATCTGTGTATGTGCTTCTTCCTGTCACTTTGCCTTTCAAATAAATAAAGAGAAACAAACTCTTTTGAAAAAACGAAACACTCATGGCCGGTGCCATGGCTCACTTGGTTAATCCTCCTCCTGTGGCGCCAGCATCCCATACGGGCGCCAAATTCTGTCCTGGTTGCTCCTCTTCCAGTCCAGCTCTCTGTTGTGGCCCGGGAGGGCAGTGGAGGATGGCCCAAGTCCTTGGGCCCTGCACCCGCATGGGAGACCAGGATAAGTACCTGGCTCCTGGCTTCGGATCAGCGCAGCACACCGGCCATAGCAGCCATTTAGGGGGTGAACCAACGGAAGGAAGACCTTTCTCTCTGCCTCTCTCTCTCACTGTCTAACTCTATCTATCACATAAAAAAATAAATAAAAATAAAAAAGAAACACTCAGAAAAAACTTGAGCATATATATATATCACCCCAAAATTGACATATAAAGTTGACCATCATATACACAGACCCATTCTAATCCCACTTCCAATGCTTTAGTCTCTGGGCAAGTAAGTGAAGTACTTCAATAATCAGTTTCGTTGTCTATGAAACAGAAGACAAAATACCTGGCTAATAAAGGTGTTTTGAGGACCAAGTAGGTTAACCTACAAAATGATTTGTTAGAGAACCTATAGAAAGCACACAGCACAACAACAACTATTGTTAAATTAAAAATTTTTTTTTCCTTTAAGAATTATAAAAACATAAGTGTCCTGGATGCTTTTGCTTGAACATAATGTTTAAATAAGTAGAATCGTGGGGCTGGCGCTGTGGTACAGCCAGTTAAAGCCCTGGCCTGCAGCACTGGCACCCCATATGGGCACAGTTTGAGTCCCTGTGGCTCTACTTCTGATCCAGCTCCCTGCTCTCGCACCTGGGAAGCAGCAGAGGACAGGACAAGTCCTTGTGCCCCTGCACCCATGTGGGAGACCCAGAAGAAGCTCCTGGCTCCTGGCTTCAGCTTGGCGCAGTCCCAGTGCTTGCAGACATTTGGGGAGTGAACCAGTGGATGAAAGACCTCAGTCTACCTCTCTCTGTAACTCTGCATTTCAAATAAATAAATCTTTTTTTTTACAAAGTATAATCTTTGAAAAAACACACCTAGCTAATATTTATATTTCATTTTGTGAAAAATTATATGAGAGAGAGAGAGAGAGCAAACTCTCATCCACTGGTTCACTCCCCAGATGCCTCCAACAGCCAGAGTTGGGCTGGTCCACAGTCAGGGCCAGGAACTCAATCTAGATCTTCCACATAGGTGACTTAGATCCAACTACTTGGGCTTTTACTGCTGCAACTCAGGATCTGAATTTTTTTTTTTTTTTTTTTTGACAGGCAGAGTGGATAGTGAGAGAGAGAGAGACAGAGAGAAAGGTCTTCCTTTGCCGTTGGTTCACCCTCCAATGGCCGCCACGGCTGGTGCGCTGCGGCCGGTGCACCACGCTGATCCAAAGGCAGGAGCCAGATGCTTCTCCTGGTCTCCCATGGGGTGCAGGGCCCAAGCACTTGGGCCGTCCTCCACTGCCTTCCTGGGCCACAGCAGAGAGCTGGCCTGGAAGAGGGGCAACCGGGACAGAATCCGGCGCCCCGACCGGGACTAGAACCCGGTGTGCCGGCGCCGCTAGGTGGAGGATTAGCCTGTTGAGCCGCGGTGCCAGCCAGGATCTGAATTAACAGGGCATGGAGTTAGGAACCAGAGCTAACCATCAAGCCAGGCACTCTGATTAGGGATGTAGGTTTCTTAATTGCTGTCTTAACCCCTTAGGCCAAATGCCCATCCCTGGATAATATTTTTAATCTAGAAAAAGTTACTGTACCAAAGTTATAAAGGAATTTTTTGTTGTATTTAGTTTGTAATTCAAGAATAAGTTATATCTTGAAGTAATTTTTATAAAAAACTTTCCATGCATAGATACAGTACAGAGTTCTTTAAGAAAACAACTGGAGGCCGGCGCCATGGCTTACTAGGCTAATCCTCCACCTGCGGCGCCAGCACACCGGGTTCTAGTCCTGGTCGGGGCACTGGGTACTAGTCCCGGTTGTTCCTCTTCCAGTCCAGCTCTCTGCTGTGGCCCGGGAGGGCAGTGGAGGATGGCCCAAGTGCTTGGGCCCTGCACCCGCATGGGAGACCAGGAGAAGCACCTGGCTCCTGCTTTTGGATCAGCACGGTGCGCCGGCTGCAGTGCACCAGCCGTGGCGGCCATTGGAGGGTGAACCACTGGCAAAAGGAAGACCTTTCTCTCTGTCTCTCTCTCTCACTGTCCACTCTGCCTGTCCAAAAAAAAAAAAAAAAAAAAAAAAAAAAAAAAAAAAAAAACAACTGGAGCAAATATTCTGGTGTCTTCCATAGAACCTGAGAAGAATGTTGGGGTGTTACATAAGCACGAGGAATTAGGAAGGAAGCATGCTTTGACAGCCAGAGGGGAAGAGCATGGAGGAAGTGAGAGACTGGCGGTACCCATTACAAGTGACAGTCTTTGTTTCCTAGAGTATGCTGCTATGACATCTGCTCAGGAGAAGCTGTAGAACCTAGTTAATAAAAGACGAATTTGAACTTTATTAACAAAAATCAAGCCAGCCTCAGCAGTTACAGGATCTTACCTGAAGTTTGAGATCACTGAGGAAAAAAAGGCCAGCCCACAACAGGATGTTAGAGTTTAGAAGGTTTCAGGCTTTTGTATTTACTTGACTCGTGATTTCCAAGTATAACACCAGCTTATACTCAACCAATAAATAAACGATATAATTTGTGCTGGGCGGGAATCAACAGGCACTGTACAAAGAGTTTCCTTTCTCCCAAGGGACTCCTCAGGATTTTGTAGGATCTGATGGAGATTTCATTTTTGGGTGCCTTAGTTGTGAAAGAGGAAGATGAGGGGGATGATGCCGAAAACTCTCCTGCCCTCTAGCAAAGTGTGAAAGGGTTTCTGTTTTTATTGGATAAGTGAGCCTATCCTGCCAGTGATGAATGGCTTTCTTAGGTCTCTTTCTAACCATAATTTGTAATTCCAAGAATGAGGTCTCCCTTTTACAGCCAAAGCAAAAGTGAGACTGTAGCTGAAGTCATTCTGATAATTACCGGCATCCTCTACTTCCCTTTGGTACCCCAAACCTGGCCTGTCTCAACCAGAGAATGGCCCTCTGGATTGAGGGGATGAGTGGTTAACTGGGTTCACTGCCAAGGACAAATGCACGGGCTCCCACGGTGAAGTTGGTAGATGTGATATCTCCCAGCAGAATTTTGGAAGGGCTGAGATAGGTGCAAGCAGATTGTCATATAGGTTTGGGATATCTGAGCAATAATGACAAGTAGCAAGAAGGCTGGGAACAACGAAGCTACTCCAAAGACCACTGGGATCAATGGCTTTTGCACATAAGGAGAATTGCAACAGACTCCCAGAAAAAGTGTGAAGATTCTGAAAGTTTTCATCATCAACAGCTCGTGCATGATACTTCATGGTTTCACACTCTCACCCTTTGAGCTATTGCGCTCTTCCCTGCCAGCTTCGTCTCCCCTCCAGCTCACGATGGTACCCACTGCTGCCCTTTGTCTATGCTATGGACACTGTCATTTCTTGCACCTTTGGTCCCATGATGGCCCAGGGGTGACAATGAGATACCATGTATGGTATATGACAGCTCCTCGGGGTAGGGACTCACCCCTTGAAGAGCAGTGCTCAATAAACTGGCATTTTAGGTACAAGGAGGGGATCAGCAGCTTACAGCACATTGATGGACTTTAGAAATGCATGCGGTTGAGTTCCTTTAACCATAGTCTAGCACAGGCCAACGATGAAGATGTTGTTGAGTTCTTCACATTGCTGGGCAGTTACTTTTTCATTTTACTTAAGGGAAAGAAAGGAGTAAAATAAGTGGGCTAAACAGAATTGATTTTGTTGGGTTTTGTGCTGTAAGAGATGAGTGACTTCATTAGCTGCTATCTGGAATTTTCTGAGACAGCTCATAAGAATTGGAAACCTCGCCTTCTCCACTATTAGTTGAATTGGAGCAGGCAGGGCAGGCTTACTCGGTATGGCCAAATTTGATGCACTCCTAAGGAAGACAGAATCCTGCCACCAGCTATTGTCCATTTTTTGTGGCCCCAGCTGGAAGCTAGGGTTCAGATGGCCTAAGGGTTCTGGGCTCAGACTTCCCCTAGGTGACCAAGGCCCAGTGAATTGTATGCTGTCTTTCTTGTTCTCCTTCTGAGCGTTTCTTGATACCCACAAGGCCCCTGGATGGTAAAGCCAAAGCAAGGGGAAGCTAATAGTCAGGGGCCTTCTTCAGTCCATACAGAAGAGCTTGCAGATGGTTGTTCACCCTTCCTACTTTTTTTTTTAAGGTTTTTTTTTTTTTTTAATTTGAAAGGCAAAGTTACACAGAGAGAGAGGGAGAGACACAGAGAGAAATCTTCCATCTACTGGTTCACTCCCCAAACGGCTGCAATGGGTGGGGCTGGACTGGGCTGAATCCAGGGACCTGGAGCTTCATCTGGGTTTCCCATGTGGCTGGCAGCGGCCCAAGCACTTGGGCCATCTTCCGTTGCTTTCCCAGGTGCGTTATCAGGGAGCTGGATTGGAAGTGGAGCAGCCAGGACATGAACCAGCATGGAAATGAAGCAGCCAGGATGTGAGCAAAGTACCCATATGGGATGCTGCTGTTGCAGGCAGAGGCTTCACCTGCTGTGCCAGAATGCCAGCCCCTCCTTCTTTTTAAAAGATTTTTTTTAATTTGAAAGGCAGAGTTACAGAGAAAGAGAGAAATTTTCCGTTTGCTGATTCACTCCCCAAATGGCCACAAAGGCCAGGACTGGGACAGACTGAAGCCAGCTTTATCCAGGTGTCTCATGTGCATACTTGGGCCATCCTCATCGCTTTGCTTTCCTAGACTCATAATCAGGGAGCTGAAGTGAAGTTAGAACAGCTGGGACTCGAACCAGCACCCATAAGGGATGCTGCATTGCAGCTGGAGGCTTTACCCACTATGCCACAGCACAGCCCCAAACCCTTCCTTCTTTTAAACAGACAGTTCTGGGCAGCATCGTGTGTACTTGTCACGATGTCCTGATAGAGTTAAACCTCTGTGGTCCCTATCCAGTGGCATTTTCAGTATCATACGTTTGTATTGGCTTCCTCCCTGTACCCCATCTCTACCTCTAACCTCCTGGGGTTCTCCTAACAGATATAGTGAACTCAAGTTCTAGTCTTCAGGGTTCTTAGACTGAGACACAAAGAGACTGTATTCTATGATAATATTCTGTGGATTTGAGATAACAGGTGTCTCTCGGTTACTTCGATTTGTTAACGTTATAAATGTCCTATTTTGCTAATTAAAGGAAGAAAAGTAAGAGATATAAGTTGTTTTAGCTTTAGTATTTTTAAAGATGCATTTATTTGTTGGAAATTCAGAGTTACGGATAGGGAGACACACAGAGGAAGATATCTTCCACCTGCTGGTTCACTCCCCAGATGGCTCCAATGGCCAGGACTGGGCCATGCCAAATCCAAGAACCAGGAGCTTCATCTAAGTTTCCCACATGGATGACAGGGGCCCAAACACTTGGGCCATCTTCTGCTTCTTTTCCCAGGCCATTAGCAGGGAGCTGGATGAGAAGTGGAGAAGACAGGACAGGAAGCAGTGCCAATATGGGATGCTAGTGTTGCAGATGGCTGCTTTACTTGTTACAGCACAATGCTGGCCCCAGATATAATTTTTTTTTAAAAAAAAGTAAGTATTTTCAAAATGTTATCAACTAACTCATAAAGAAAGAAATCAAGAAAGTATAATGCAGAATAAACATTAAGTAGAAGCGGCAGGGCTTTGGTCTAGCAATTAAGACACAATTTAGGACGCTGATAGACCACTTTGGATGCCTGGAGTTAATTCCCAGCTCCAACTTGAAACTCCAGCTTCCTTCTAATGCAGACCCTGAGAGGCAGCAGGTGATAGCTCAGGTAGTTGGATACCTGCCACTCGTGTGGGAGACCTTTCTGGCTTCAGCCCCTCGTGTATTGCAGACAGTGCAGATAGGAGTCTCTCTCTCTCTCTCTTTTTCATTGTCTCTCTCTCTCTCCTCAATCAATCCACTAAAATAAAACATTAAGTTGAAAAAAGATGCAGTTAAATATGCTTTTAAAAAATACATAAGAAACATCTATGTTCTTGATTGCTACAAGTGGGAGGTATTCAAAAATGTTCATGGAAAATGCATATTATTCATGGATTTCAGATTTTTACACCAAAATAAGATTATCTTTCAGTTGATTTTTTCCACAAACTCTTTGAAGGATCCTCATATATTTGTGGCCAAAAAATATGTTCCAAATTAGGAAAGGTACACAGGAAAATGGGGTTGTCAAGGGATGGAGAGTGGATTTTGCCTTTACCATTTCTGTCATATATATATTTTTTTGACACGCAGAGTTAGACAATGAGAGAGAGACAGAGAAAGGTCTTCCTTCCGTTGGTTCACCCCCCAAATGGCCACCACGGCCAGCGCTGCGCCAATCCAAAGCCAGGAGCCAGGTGCTTCCTCCTGGTCTCCCATGCGGGTGCAGGGCCCAAGCACTTGGGCCATCTTCCACTGCTTTCCCGGGCCACAGCAGAGAGCTGGACTAGACGAGGAGCAGCCAGGACAGAATCCTGCGCCCCAACCGGGACTAGAACCCAGGGTGCCAGCACCGCAGGCGGAGGATTAGCCTAGTGAACTGCAGCGCCGGCCTCTGTAATATATTTTAAAGAAAAGATTTGAAGAACAGTTCAACAGTGTTAACATTGGCTGATTGTAGTTGGAAGGTGTGTACATATTTATTGTATTTTTCTCTATTTAAATTTTTTTCAAAATTAAATAAGTTAAAGTTGTTTTAAATATTTTAGAATAAAAGCCAGCAAATCCAAAGCTCTGAAAAAAACCATGATGACCTATAAGCTTGACAATGTCTAAGCAACTAGTGTTGTTGATGTCATCGGTCTCCTCCAGATTTCTTCTTTCTAAGTCCTTATATGTTGGCTTAAAACTCAATTATTAGTCTTGCTTTGTCTTCAGAAGCTTGGAACTCCTGTTGTTGACTATGGTAACCAGGGAGGAAGTCTTTGTAATAAAGGTATTTTCAAAACATATTTATTGGGGCCGTGGCTCACTAGGTTAATCCTCCGCCTGCGGGCCAGCATCCCATATGGGTGCCGGGTTCTAGTCCCGGCTGCTCTTCTTCCAGTCCAGCTCTCTGCTGTGGCCCGGGAGGGCTGTGGAGGATGGCCCAAGTGCTTGGGGCCTGCACCTGCATGGGAGAACAGGAGGAAGCACCTGGCTCCTGGCTTCAGAGAAGCGCAGCTCCGGATGTTACAGCCATTTGGGGAGTGAACCAGTGGAAGGAAGACCTTTCTCTCTGTCTCTCTCTCCCTCTCTCTCTCACTAACTCTATCTGTCAAATAAATTAAAAAAAATTTATTTTCCAGAAAATGTGAAATTAGCGGTATAAGAATAAATGTGAGGTATGACTTAGTTGGTGGAGCCACAGACAAGAGTCCCAATGTAAAGAATGTTTATTCTTGTTCCAGATGGTTGAATCCAAACCAGAATTTTTACTGGAAATAAATCAAGCTCAACTACTAACTCTTTTCTATCATCCAGTTATAAAAACTCCAACATACAAACCTGTCTATCTTCAAAAAACCCTTCTGGTTTTGGGACTATTTCTTTTCTTCTTTATAATTACAAATAGCTTCCATAAATTTTCAAACTCGCTCCAGTTTGGGAGCTTATGCCTGACTGCAACTTGGTATTATTCAGTATTATTAGCATTAATATACGTGTTGGGAGACAAGAGAACATTTTGATAAATACTCATGGAATGTACCAGATCAGTGCATATTTAGAGTATCTATTTGCACAAAGCAATTTCGTGAACATATGGCTCACAAGTTTTGAAGTCTGATACTGTTAGATAGATTGATGCTGGTAATTTATCATATGCCGCCAGGAGCAGAGACATGAATTGCAAAACCCGGTAATGGCTTCTGGCACCCAGGCAACAAACCCCTCTGGCCTTTTCCTCTTTGCCCTCAGACCCTTCAGCAACCCTGTGAAGTAGGATTCGAGAATGAAGTCAACATGAAACTTTTTTCTCTAGTTTTCAGGGACAGGGAGGGCTAGGTTATGCGCAGACCTAAATAGAAACACTACAAGGGTAAAACCGCAAGGTATTTTCCTCTGAGGCTTTTTTTAAAAGGACCTGCACTTCTGCTCGCTGCAAATCTTTCTCTATGCCTCCCTGTGCCATGGGAACCAGGAATGAGAGTTTCCAGTGACCTAGGAGAAGCAGAGGAGGTGGCGGTTGGGGGACAAGCTGCAAAGCCACGCAAGTGATTTTTAAACTCTCAAGTCTTTGGGGCCTGCTAGAGCCAGAAATTATAAATAGGAATGCCTGGCAAGAGGGGAAGAAGGGACAGATCTTTCCGCTTCTTCAGAATGCTCTTGAGCAGGATGGAGGCAGCAGGAGCATTTTAAATGTTTTTGCACAAAACCCACTTCATTCCTTCACAGCAGAGCCATTTGGCATTTTAGGAGGGAGAGTAGTTTATCTGGGCAGGATCAGAATGGAAAATTTTTGCTGCAGTGGCCACTGTTGAACTGATGGAATTGAAAGATTCTTCCTTGCAGGAGAAAAAGTATACAAACTTTATTTATAATTTATTTTATTTTTAATTTATTTGAAAGGCAGAGAGACTGAGATGTGCCCTCTACTGGTTTACTCTCCAAGTATCTGCAACAGCTGGGGCTGGGCCAGGCTGAGTCAGGAGCCAGGAACTCAATCTGGGTCTCCCACATGGATGGCAGGGACCCAACCACTTGAACCATCACCACTGCCTCCCCTAGTCTTCATTAGCAGGAGGCTGGAATCAGAAATAGAGCCTGGACTTGAACCCAGGCCCTCTGATATGGGATGTGGGTATCTTAGCTACTAGGCCAAGTGCCCGCCCTGGAGTATCTGTCAATTCCTTGTCTATTATGGACTGAATTCTGTCCCCTTACATGCATATACTAATACCTTAGCACAGGTGTGTCTGTATTTGAAGACAGAGACTTTAGGGAGGTGATTAAAGTTAAATGAAGTCATAAGGGTGCAGTGCATAGTTCTATTGGAATAGTGGCCTTCCAAGGAGAGGAAGCGACAGCAGGAAAGCATGGACAGGGAGAAGGCAGCTACTCTAAGTCAGGAAGACAGCCCTCACCAGAAACCAACCCTGCTGGCACCTTGAACGTGGACTTCTGGCCTTCAGAACTGTGAGAACATTCATTTCTGCTATGTAAATGACCCAGGCTATGGTGTTCTGTCTAGGTAAGGTGGGCAGGGAGGTGGCTAGCAAAGAAGAACTCTGGATCTCCAACACATGCACCACAGCCCTCCTGTGTACCACCAAAACCCCACCTCTGTGGGCAAACCACAGCTGCTGGGGTTTTGGTGCCTAAGAACCAGCACCTGCTGGAAATATCTAATAGGGCTTCAGGCTGGGTGCCTTGCCTTGACCTTTAGGTTGGCACACCGACTCTCATCATGCACCTAACGCCCAGGACAAAAGAAAGGGTACAGAAATGGGCTGCCCTCATTGCTGTCTGTCCCTGCCCCAGATACTGCCCTCTCCCTGTACCTCCAGATAAATTAAAAGGACAGCCCCAAACCCAACTAATTCCAAGTCTGTCTCTTGAGGTTGCCTACACTTACTCCTTGAGTGTGGCTTTCACTTTGAATTAATCTTGCTTTCCTGCTCATTTTTACCTGTGTCTCTCCTTGAGACAAGAACCTGATCCCAAGCATAGCCAGGGCCACCCTCACAACAAAGGGAGCCCTAGGAACTTAGTATGGTATCTTTTAACGGTGGGAGGCAGGCCTTGTTTTATTGGCATATGTTAAAGGGCACTGGGTCCACGTTAAAGCCTGAAAGGAAGTAGAATGGTTCAAAAGATTGGCTGTTGTCTCCAGGCAGGCCTGATTCAAATCCCAATTGATCACTTAGCAGTCATATGACCTCTTACAAATTACCATTCCTGATCCGTACAGAAGGATAAGGAATAAAAACAGTTTGTATCTGCAAGATGGTTGCGAGGTTAAATGCTGTAATATAGAGCATGTCACAGGGGCTGGCAGATAGCACTCTAAAAATAAGCCTGCTGTGACAGTGATGCCGAGTGCCTCCTGTGTGGCTGGTATTTTCAGTTTACAAAGTTCTTCCATAGCCATTATTTCATTTTATTTTTATAGCAATCTTGTGAGATTAGCTGGGAAGGAAACACTACACCCACTTGAGAGAGGAAGAAACCAAAATTCAGAAAGGTCAGGAAACTTGTCCAAGCTCAGATTTCAAATAAATTTGGAGCCAGGCTTCAAATTAAGGTCTCCTGACTCCAAGTTTCATGTTTTTCTCACTAAACTTGCAGTTCCTGTGAATTCTTGTCTTCCTCTTTCCCTTCCTCCTTCCATCCTTTTGCTCTTTGTTTCCACCTGCCAAATATGAATTGGGTCTTCATCGTGTTTCACACATTGCCCCTTCCTTTCATGGATCTCTGTGCTGCCTTCTTCTTCACTCATTTGAATGCGGATGTTGCATGTGTGAGACTGCTAAGGAGTGCACCTGTGCGCGCTCACACTTGTCCATTTCATCCTGTGGTTCTCACCGGGGATGACCCCTGCCTTGTGTCTCCTCTCCTTACCTGCCAGTTTTGTTAACTCACAGAAGTTGCCCTCAGCTTTCAAGGACGTATTATAAATAGAGCCTTAGCAGCACTCTCCTTTCTTATCTGAAAACTGACACCACGCACAGTCAACCAGGACAAAAAGCAAGAGAACAGCGTCCGTGGCAGAGCAGATAATCAATATCTTTAAATGATTTGAGAGCAGAGCTTCCCAAAGGGGAGGTGAGAAGAGACCTGAAAATGACAGCCCGAGGAAGCTCCTTGGGATCTCCTAGGGAGTGAGGGATGGAGGATTATTGAAGACACAGATTTCATATTGCAATTTTTATTTTTGGAAAAATGCCAAGCAAAAACCACCTGCCCCTTATTCTTGCAGTACAAATGATGGAAACTAAAGTTCCACAGAATCTCCTTGACCCCTGGCATTAGGCAGGAGTTGCATTGATTCCCAGTAGGGGAAGAGGCGGGCTCTGAATTAGGAGACGTGAGATCATTACCATGAATTTTGTCCACTGGGAATGTGAACTTATTGTTTATGCACGTGTGTTTATTTGAGAGGTGTGCACACACACACATACACACACACACAGCTCCCATTCATTCATTCACTACACACACGCCCATAGCAGCTGGGGCTCAGCTGGGTTGCAGCTGGGAGTTGGGAACTTGAGCCAGGTCTCGCATGTGAGTGGCAGGGGCCCAGACACCTGAGGCATCACAGCTGCCTCTGAGGGAACAGAGCTGGAACTCACACCTAGGCACACGGTATTCTATCCAGGGCCAGGCAACCCCTCCAGCTGAGAATCGCTGGGTGTGGAGTCCTCGGGAGAGAACAGGGCCTGAACAGTTCCTATAGAATTTGAAAAGGGCATCGGATCCACTCCCTGATTTTACACCTCAGTCATCTCAGGCTCAGAGAGGTCCCTGGCATGAAGAATCATGGTTACAGCTGGACTGGCCAAGCCCAACACTTGCTTCAACTTGCAATGGGGGAGGCCCTGACCTTGATCCTCAATCTGACCTTCCCCCTTAATGATCTATGTGAAATGGAGAGCTTGCTCCCTTCACGATATATGTGTCCCTGTACCAGACTCTTCCTGACACTTATCCCCCTTGAACCCTGCCCCTCAACATGCACCCCCTCGCTGTCATCATGACCTAACCCCTACGTTCACTCTGCGACCCCTTATTTGTTCCTTCACATGATTCTTACCCCCCTACAGATTCTGACCCTAACAATGACAGAACCATCACCAGGCTGATTCTGAACATGAAATCTTACATTCTTTTAAGCCAGTTTTACTTAGATTTCTTATAACTTGCAATATGAATATTCTTTTTAAAGATTTATTTATTTGTTTGAAAGTCAGAGTTACACAGAGAGAGGAGAGGCAGAGATCAAGAGAGAGGTCTTCTATCCGATGGTTCACTCCCCAATTGGCCGCAACGGCAGGATCTGTGCTGATCCAAAGCCAGGAGCCAGGAGCTTCTTCCGGGTCTCCCAAGCAGGTGCAGGGGCCCAAGGACTTGGGCCATCTTCTGCTTTCCCAGGCCACAGCAGAGAGCTGGATCAGAAGAGGAGCAGCCAGGTCTCAAACCGGCACTCATATGGGATGCTGGCACTTCAGGCCAGGGCGATAACCTGTTGCGCCACAGTGCTGGCCCCACGAATATTCTTTTGAGAGCTATGTATAATTTGGAACTTTTTACACTTCTGTGTATTTTCCAGTGTGCTGCTTTGATTTGTGTTGATATGATCTCTCTCACATAGAACCACAACTATGTGGTTCTCATTGATTGGCCTCACATAAGACACGGGTTAATTCCCAGAGATAATGTGGATTTTCTTTAGAACTTAGTGTCTGATTTCTTCTTTACCGCTAGTCTGAACGCATGAATCCAATTCTCAGTACTACTTGCTTTAACTCACATCAAGTTCTGGTTGAGAACAATTATACATACGTGTTCATTTTCTCTTGTGTGTTCAGGTTCCCCTTATCGTATTCCAACTTACAGCTCACAGGCATAAAATGTAATTGAGATGAATGTGGATTTCTGAGATTTTGGCTTTTTTAGTGATAGAAATCTCACATGCATCTTGGCTTGGGAAAATGGAAGTAGTGTTGAAAAACTTGCACATGAGTGCCTAGGAGCTCTGTCTCACACTCCTGGCAAAGAAGCCCCTCCTTGCTGCTTTGGAGTAAGCCGCGATGGGCAGGGGAGCACGTGTCATTCAGCTCCAGGGCACATTCTGACTGGCAGGCACAAACGAGAAAAAGCCCAAGCAGCCGTAATGGCAAGAATCCGCAGTACCCTATAAACAAGCTCAGTGTCAGACATCCCTCTCTGTAGGATCTCCTCGTGGCCTCCTGCAGTAAGCTGAGCCACACATGTCCCTTGCAAAGGCACGCTTTTCCTTCAAGGGCGGTATCATCTCTCACAAGCAGGGTGCAGGGCCCCCACCACACCCTGGATTTGCCTTTGTCTAGAACTCCCAGCCCCCAGAGCTGTCAGAAATAAACACTTGCTGTTTAAGCCCCCCAGTCTGTTGTGACACCCCTCGGACTAATTCAACAGAGCAAATTAGAGTAAATCTTAGTAAGATTTTTTTTTTTAATTTGAGAGACAAAGAGAGCTCCCATCCTCTGGTTCAATCCCCAGATGTCCAAAACGCCTGGGCCTGGGCTAGGCTAAAGCCAGGGACCAGGAAGTTAATCCGGGTCTCTCATATGGGTCCCAGGGACCCAAATGCTTGAACCATCACTGCTGCTTTTCAGGGTTTCTATTAGCAGGAAGTTGGAATTGGAAGCAAAGCCAGGGCTCAAACCCAGGTACTCTGCTGTGGGATGCAGGTGTCCCAGCCAGCATCTTAATCAGTAGGGCAAACACCCCTTCCCAGCAGTAGTACTGAACAGAATGTGTGAGTACACAACTCCAGTCTGAGAGTCTTCCCTTAAATGTCCTCCTTATTTCTTCCCAGAGTGAAGCAAGATAAATGCAAGGACAGTACAACACATTTCAAGTGCACAGTCTTACCAGACCTAATTTTAGTGGACTCTTTGTTCTTAAAATTATGTCATTGGATTAATAAAATATCTACATGTCTTTGGATAATAATGCATATTTGTATTTGTCTTCTCTAAGTATTTAATTAATAGGAAGTAAATGCTTACAAAAATTATGCAGGCAGGTTTTAATTTTCTGTCTTGTAGGTGTCTTTATTGTCTAGATAAAGAAAAAAAGGATGATTTAACTAAAGATAGTAACTGACATGGATACTTGATTATACTGGGTATAAGGATTGCATAGATAGGTAAGAGTATATGTTAAGGATGTGATTTTCTGTTTGTTTATTTTCATAAGTATAGTTCATGCATATAACTAATGTGATATACAGTGTACTGTTTTATTTAGTATACCTACAACTATTTTAAAGCTACAGTGTAAATGTTTAAATTGTTGTTTACATTTGTGTGTGTATGCATATATCCCAGAAATAATACCATTTATTTGGGAGCAAGAGAGAGAGGGGGAGAGAGAGAGAGAGAGAGGGAGAGGCAGAGCTCACTCCCATCCACTTGCTCATTACCCAAATGCCTGCAGCAATGAGGACTTGGCTAGGCTGAAGCCAGGAGCAGGGAGCTCAGTCCCCCATGTGGTAATCCTTTGCTGATCACTATACTAAATGAACAGTGTTAATCTACATAAATACTCCTTAGAATCATGCAGACAAGAAAAGTCTTAGAGGAGTTCAAAGAGGCTGCTATTAACTGTCAGAAGCAAGTGCCTCATTCAATTTAACGTGATCACTACATCTCAGGATGGCCAACCGATGGTGCTCAAACATTTGAAACTGGAGTTTCATGAAAATCCTTCGTGAGAGAACCACAATGCGATGGCAAAGCAGCAGCAATATTAGAGCAACATGGTTGCCTGATTTCAGATGTAGATCCAAAGACGTGTCACAAAGCAAGCCCCCACCTGCCAGCAGCACTGTCGAGGTGGTCAAAGACGAGAATCAAAGACCCTGTCCCCTCCTTTTAAAAAGTTTTATTTGAAAGAGAGAGAAAGAGAGACAGAGACAGACAGAATGAGAATCTTCAATCTGCAGGGTTACTCCCTAAATACCTACATGGCCTGGCTGAAGCCAGGGGCCCAGAACTCCATCCAGGTCTCCCAAGTGGGAGGCAGGGCCCCAAGTACTTGAGGCATTACCTGCTGCCTTCCAGGATGTGCGGCACCATAGAGCTGGGTCAGAAGTGAAGCCAGGACTCACATGCACTCTGATATGGGATGAAAGTGTCCTAAGCAGTGGTTTATCCCCTGTGGCAGGAAGCACACCCCCAGGGCCCTTTCAACACCTCCCAATGTACTCTATACAAATATCCTTCACATTGCATTATAAATAAGCTTTGCTTGTAGTGTATTTATTCCCAGGGTGGAGGGTCGTTTTTCCTTGAGGAGTTCTAAGAGTGAGGAAAAAGGGGTTTTGCCCATCTGGGGAATTCCCACTTATCTGTGCAGTGACAGAGACCTTGGCGACTAGCACTAAAGGATGACTACACAGAAGCTTCATTGCCCTATCATGGGGGTCAAGATGAAAAGGGAGAACAAATAGAATTTAAAATTAAAATCACCAAAGCTCTCATTAGCTTTCATGTCTACAAGAACAACTGTTTCTGGGACTCACGTGCGATGTTCTTATTCTGCATAGGCAGACCTTTGAAAAGGCATGAACAGCTGGGCCTTGGGTGTGTGTGTTTGCGGGGGGGTGTCGCTGACCTGACCCTGCTTCGTGCCCCTTTCCACCCATGGGGTAAGGCAGCGAACTGCAGCAGCTGTTTCTGCCCACCTCGTAGATTGCGAGTTCCAAGTCCTTCTGCAGTTTAATTCTTGCCGCATAAAGAGCCCCTTCCCCACTGCTCCCTGGCAGAGAGGAGCCCCACCCCTGCACCCCCCAGCAAGAACCTGGCGAGCCATGTTGCTAGGCAACGCACAATGCAATGCCCTTGACCCTGCTGCGCGCGCTGACCTTCGCGGGGACTACTGAGCCCGCACCGACTGCTCCAGGGGCCACGGTGGCCCAATGGCTGTTTTGGAGGACCAAGCTCTAGGCAGCCGTCGGCAGCTCCAAGAGCGCCTGCTGCGGCGGTTTGACGAGGATCAGGGATTACCGGGGAGACCTGTTGCATGTCCCCTCTTTCCTCAAAAGGAAGAACCGCGCGGGTGGCAGGGACCGGACACCAGCTAAGAGCTGCATTCCGGCCACCTGTTCCTCCAAGCAAGTGCGCTTGCGCCGGGCTGGCCCGCGGGAGCGCCGGATTGCAGGGGTGGCGCAGCCTGGTCGGAGCGGACGTGCTCAGTGTCGCCGCCTGCTGGGAGTCTGGTCCTGGCTTGTATTTCAGATGTGGATTGAAGGCTGTCAGTGTTTTAAAACCATGAACAGATAAAATTAGGTCAGTACTCTAACAGAATCACAAAAGAATAGTTGAAGAACAAGCAAAAAGCAGTCAGAATTAATAGAATAATTTGTTGACAAAAGAACCTTTTATGATCCGGGCATAACATAGTACTTTCACATGAAAGACTTAAATAATGATTTATTACTTTGGTTTATTATTTACGTAGCAAACTTTAGTGAAGAATAGACATTCATTTGCATGAATTTAGGCACGCCTATACAAGCATAGAAATAGCTATTGGCTACAGCTTTTAAAATATGATTTCGGGGCCGGCGCCGCGGCTCACTAGGCTAATCCTCCACCTAGTGGCGCCAGCACACCGGGTTCTAGTCCCAGTCCGGGCGCCGGATTCTGTCCCGGTTGCCCCTCTTCCAGGCCAGCTCTCTGCTGTAGCCAGGGAGTGCAGTAGAGGATGGCCCAAGTGCTTGGGCCCTGCACCCCATGGGAGACCAGGATAAGTACCTGGCTCCTGCCATCGGATCAGCGCGGTGCACCGGCCACGGCGGCCATTGGAGGGTGAACCAACGGCAAAGGAAGACCTTTCTCTCTGTCTCTCTCTCTCACTGTCCACTCTGCCTGTCAAAAAAAAAAAAAAAAAAAAAAAAAAGATTTCGGGGCCAGCATTGTAGCATAGCAGGTAAAGCCGCTGCCTGCAATGCCAGCATCCATGTGGGTGCCAGTTGGTGGCCTGGCTGCTCCACTGGCAAGCCAGCTCTGCTAATGTTCCTGAGGAAAGCAGCAAGAGATTGCCCACGTGCTTGGGCCCCTGCTCCCATGTAGGAGACTGGGGTGATGCTTCTGAATCTTGCCTTGGTGGTTGTAGCCATTTGGGGAGTGAACCAACAGATGGAAGATTTCTCTGTCTCTTCTTCTCTCTCTGTTACTCTTTCTTTCTTTTTTCTTTTCGACAGGCAGAGTTAGACAGTGAGAGAGAAAGAGAGACAGAGAAAGGTCTTCCTTTTTCTGTTGGTTCACCCCGCAAGTGGCTGCTATGACCAACGCACTGCGCTGATCTGAAGCCAGGAGCCAGGTGCTTCTCCTGGTCTCCCATGCGGGTGCAGGGCCCAAGCACTTGGGCCATCCTCCACTGCCTTCCCGGGCCACAGCGGAGAGCTGGACTGGAAGAGGAGCAACCGGGACAGAATCTGGCGCCCCGACCAGGACTAGAATCCGGGGTGCTGGTGCCATAGGTGGAGGATTACCCTAGTGAGCTGCGGCGCCAGGCCCACTCTGGGTTTCAAATAAATAAATAATTTTTTTTTTTTTTTTTTTTTTAAAGAAAGCAGGTCGGTCCTGCCCCTGTTTTCTATCCTAGATCCCTGGCCACACTAAGTATTTCTCTTCTAGATAACTACAGGTTTAGGCACATTAATCTGATTAGGGAAAATATATTTTTACTTAAAATGTATATGTTTCAAGAAAGAAAATACTCTTTGGATAAAAATAAATAGGGGCCGGGGCTGGCGCTGTGGCGTAGCAGGTAAAGCCGCTGCCTGCAGTGCTGGCATCCCATATGGGCACTGGTTCAAGACCCAGGTGCTCCACTTCTGATCTGGCTCTCTGCTATGTCCTGGGAACGCAATAGAGGATGGCCCAGGTCCTTGGGAACCTGCACTCACATGGGAAGACCCAGAGGAAGCTCCTGGCTCCTGGCTTCAGATGGGGGCAGCTCCAGCCATTGCGGCCAATTGGGGAGTGAACCAGCAGATGGAAGATCTCTTTCTCTCTCTCTCTCTCTCTCTCTCTCTCTCTCTCTCTCTGCCTCTCCTTCTCTTTAGGGCTAGGGCTAGGGCAAGAACTTGATTTGAGCTAGGTCTAGGGCTAGGGTTAAGGTTTGGGTTAGATATAGGGTTCAGGTTAAGGTTAGCGGTAGGGTTAGGGCTAGAGCTAAGGCTAGGGTTAGGGCTAGGGTTAGGTTTAGGGCTAGGGCTAGAACTTGATTTGAGCTAGGTCTAAGTGTAGGGTTAGAGTTAGGGTATGGTTAAGGTTGGGTTAGGGTTAGGGTTAGCCGTGGGGTTAGGGCTAGTGCTAGGGCTAGGGCTTGGACTAGGATTAGGGTTGAGGTTAGGGTTATTTAAAAAGATAAATAAATATTTAAAAAAATAAAGAGGGGGCCAATACTACTGTGGTACAGTGGATTAAACCATCTGTGACACTGTTATCCCATGTCAGAGTGCCAGTTGGAGTACTGGCTGCTCCACTTTTTTCTTTTTCTAAGATTTATTTATTTATTTGAAAGAGTTACACAGAGAGAGAAGGAGAGACAGAGAGAGAGAGAGAGAGGTCGTCCATCTGCTGGTTCATTCCACAGTTGGCTGCAATGTCCGAAGCTGTGGCAATCCAAAGCCAGGAGCCAGGAGCTTCCTCATGGCCTCCCATGTGGGTGCAGAGGCCTTAGGGCTTGGGCCATCTTCTACTGCCTTCCCAGGCCATAGCAGAAAGCTGGATTGGAAGAGGAGCAGCTGGGACTTGAACCAGCACCCATATGGGATGCCAGCACTGCAGGCGGCAGCTTTACTTGCTACGCCACAGTGCCAGCCCCTGGCTGCTACACTTCTGATCCAGTTCCCTGCTAATGCACCTGGAAAAGCAGTAGGAGATGGCCCAAGTACTTGGGCCCCTGCACCCACATGGGACCCAGATGGAGTTCCTGGCTTCGGCCTTGCCTAGCCCCAACCACTGTAGCCATTTGAGGAGTGAACCAATAGATGGAAGATTCTTTATCTCTCTCTCTCTCTCTCACCGCCCCCCACCCCGTAACTCTGGCTTTCAAATAAATTGATATATATTAAAATATGATATATGATTGTGCTTATTCATAGATCTGTATTTTTTCATTCTTAGTACACTCAACATCCACATTACTTCCTATCTTATTTTTAAATTTATTTATTTACTTGAAAGACAGAAAGGGTCAAAGCTTCCATCCACTGGTTCACTCCTCAAAGTCCTGCAACAGCTGGGGCTGGGCCAGGCTGAAGCCAGGAGCTGGAACTCAATCCAAGTCTCCCATGTGGGTTGCAGGGATCTGATGACTTGGACCATCACCTGATGCCTGCCAGAGTGTACGTTAGCACGAGGTTAGACTTGGGAGAAGAACCAGGGCTCAACCCCAGGCACTGTTAAGCTGCACCAAACGCTGGCCCCTAAGTACCATCTTTCATTAAAGTAATCAGTTTTTTCATTTTTCCTCTAGACAAGGGGACAGTTAAAGGGGACAGTTGTCTAGTTAAAACTATCCAACCAGGCCAGTGCCGTAACTCATTTGGCTAATCCTCCACCTGCGGTGCCGGCACCCTGGGTTCTAGTCCCAGTCAGGGCACTGGATTCTGTCCAGCTCCTCTTCCAGTCCAGCTCTCTGCTGTGGCCCAAGAGGACAGTGGAGGATGGCCCAAGTGCTTGGGCCCTGCACCCCATGGGAGACCAGGAGGAAGCACCTGGCCCCTGGCTTTGGATCGGCGTAGTTCTGGCCGTAGCAGCCATTTGTGGGGTGAATCAACAGAAGGAAGACCTTTCTGTCTGTCTCTCTCACTGTCTAACACTGCCTGTCAAAAAAACAAAACAAACAAACAAACAAAACTATCCAACCAATTTGTTTATGGGAATTTAACTTGGATTTTTAAAAGTTTTGAAAAAGCAAAAGGAAGAAACACATCACTGGCCAAGCTGGCTTCACAGCCCCCGTGCCAGTGAATGCAGTGGACTTGTCTGAGCCCTGGAATCAAGAACCCACGGGAACACACCTGCAGATGGGCTCTTTGGGCTTATTACCTGCGGATGGGCACAGAGGGAGAGCTCATGCTGCTGGGATCTGCAGTGTTTCTCAGCAGGAGTGTGAGAAAGTACCTGCTATGGAATCTGCTGTTTTGTTGGATGCTTTAAGAGAAGGTCTTAGCCGGCGCCGCAGCTCACTAGGCTAATCCTCTGCCTTGCGGCGCTGGCACACCGGGTTCTAGTCCCGGTGGGGCACCGGATTCTGTCCCGGTTGCCCCTCTTCCAGGCCAGCTCTCTGCTGTGGCCAGGGAGTGCAGTGGAGGATGGCCCAGGTGCTTGGGCCCTGCACCCCATGGGAGACCAGGAGAAGCACCTGGCTCCTGCCATTGGATCAGCGCGGTGCGCTGGCAGCAGCGCGCCGGCCGCGGTGGCCATTGGAGGGTGAACCAATGGCAAAGGAAGACCTTTCTCTGTCTCTCTCTCTCTCACTGTCCACTCTGCCTGTCAAAAAAAAGAAAAAAGGAAAAAAGAGAGGGTCTTGTCCTAGACTAGGTGTTGTTTCAAAGTGGGACCAATTCTATCATTGAATAGGTTGATGACTACAGGACACATAATTAGGCAATATTTTAAAATTTTAATTATACTAATTATACCTTTAAAATATAATTTGTCACTATATCAAATAAAACTGTATTTTTATGTGAATGCATTGTAAAAACTTTTTTTTTTTAAGTAGAAGATCAAATAGAAACTCTCCCTGTAATTTTAACGCTCAATATACATAATTATCTTGAGGTAGTCTTTCTTTTTCTGTAGGCATAAGTGACACCTAGAGGACAGAAAGTAAAAAACCATCTGAGTCATATTTTTTTTTTAAGTTTTATTTATTTCTTTGAAAGGCAGAGTCATAGGGGGACAGAGACAGAGAGCTCTTCCATCTGCTTGCTCTTAACCAGATGTTATTCTTATACGAGACATCACATGACTCTGATAGTGAATGGAACCCTTAATGTCACCTCAAATCATTCACTCACTCTCACTCCCATTCTGATCCACATCTTTATCTTGAACTTGATTCTGACACCCACTTTGAATCTAGCTTGTATGCAGAACTAACTGTGATGTATCCTATGCACTGTCATTGCCTTTAGACTGATCCTAATCCTGAATGGGACTCTAAGCCTTATATGACCCTAACCTTCATCCTGACTCAGAGCATGACCCTGCCTCTTATCTTCATATAAAACCTGACACTGACCATTAGCTTTATATCCTAAGTGAAATTTCTCACCACCCCTGCCCTCAAACTGCCCATCATTTCTCTCTGACCCTGACCCTGTATACAGCCATCACCCAACCATGACCTTTGCTCTCACATGTATGCTGAATCTGACTCTGGCTCTCTCCCTCTTTCTGCTTCCACACTTGAGAACATGGATTACTCCAACTCAGGCTCTGCCATGGCTGTCCATCATCCACCAGCCACCACGGGGCTCTCACCAGAACTGAGCCAGTACACAGCCATGCCCTTGCCCATGAACCTCCGTGGTGGTAATTTATTTATTTGGAAGGCAGAGTTACAGACACACACACAGAGAATTGCATCGCTGGTTCCATGCCTCAAATGGCCACAATGGCCAGGCGATGGGCCAGAGAGAAACCAGGAGCCAGGAGCTTAATCTGGGTCTCCCACGTGGGTGCAGGGGCCCAAGGACTTGGACCATCCTCCGCTACCTTCCCAGGTACATTAGCCAAGAGCTCTATCAGAGTGGAATAGCCAGGACTGGAATGGGCACCCACATGGGATGCCAGTGTCCCAGGCAGCAGCTTAACTCACTATCCCACAATGCTGCCCTGTGATGGTTAATTGTATAATGTCAGTTTGACTGGATTAAGAAACACCTTGGAGGCTGGTGCTGTGGCGTAGCGGGTGAAACACCTGCAGTGCCAGTATCTCATATGGGCGCCGGTTCGAGACCTGGCTACTCCACTTCCAATCCAGCTCTCTGCTGTGGCCTGGGAAAGCAGTAGAAGATGGCCCAAGTTCTTGGGCCCCTGCACCCATACGGGAGACCTGGAAGAAGTTCTTGGCTCCTGGCTTTGGATCGGCCCAGCTCCAGACATTGAGGCCTCTTGGGGAGTGAACCAGCAGATGGAAGACCTCTCCCTTTCTTCCTGCCTCTGCCTCTGCCTCTCTGTAACTCTGCCTTTCAAATAAATAAATTCATTTTAAAAAATGGGATGCAGGCATCTCAAGTAGCATCTTAACTGCTGCATCAAATGTCAGCCTCCAGTTTAAAACAACAACAAAAACAATGCCTTGAAACTTGGAAAGGCATTATTGCAAGTGTATCTGTGAGAGTGTTTCCAAATGAGATTAGCATGTGAGTCTGAGGAAGTCCTGGCCCACGTGTCGAGCATTGTCAACTGAGCAGAGGTCTGGAAGGAATCAGTAGAGAGGGCAAGTGGATTTAACTAAATAGCATCATGGTGGGTATCTTCTTAAGCATTTTAGTCTTATAAATGATTATAATAACACAATTCACAAAAGTTTAATATATTAACTAAATTATAATTTCCATACTGTTGGCTAACATTTAAACTTAAACCTAATTTAATTGAGAAATTATCTTTAAAATACTTGATTTCTAAAAGTGCAAAACATGCTGACTGCATGTAATTTTAATTCACCCATATTTCTTGGAGTGTCAGTAGATTAGTAAAATGTGGAAACAAAATGTTGGCTTTACATTTAAAAAATTTTAAGTAACAGAAAATAAATGTTCTATAATTACCAGGATAATTTTTAGCTTTTTGTGCTCCAGGTGTCTGTTACGGTCTAGAAAAGAAAGAAAAATTTGACTGAGGGTGCTACTTATGGTGGTACAGGTCATTAAAGTAATAAATTTCACCCACTTCTCTCTGCCTCCCTTGTTACACTGGGAGCATTGCAGTAGCACAGAATGAAACTCTGTCACTTTTGTACACCTGCAAGGATTTGGATAGCCCTGAGTGTGTGCCCCAGGGGATCGTGTCTGGCAGGCAATGTTGGGAGGAGTTTTGGACTTCCAAGATACTGGACCTAGGAGGAGTTCCTTGGGTCACACAGGTACTGCCTTCAAAAGAGCTAAGGTAGTTCTCCCAGGATCTTGAGTGAGTTTTCACCAGAGCGATCCTGACCGCTGTCTTGTTTCTGTCTTCCAGTCTCGAGATGGGCTTTTCCCCTCTCTCAATTGCTCCTTTTTTTTTTTTTTTTAAGTGTTCTTTTTTTGTTTCTTTAAGATTTATTTATTTGAGAGGCAGAGTTACAGAGAGAAGGAGAGGCAGAGAGGTCTTCCATCTGCTGGCTCTCTCCCCAGGTGAACACAATGGCTGGAGCTGCACCAATCCAAAGCCAGGAGCCAGGAGCTTCTTCCTGGTCTCCCATGTGGGTACAGGGGCCAAGCACTGGGGCCATCTTCCACTGCTTTCCCAGGCCATCAGCAGGGAGCTGGACTGGAAGTGGTACAGCCGAGTCTCCAACCGGCGCCCATATGGGATGCTGGCACCACAGTAGGAGGCTTAACCTACTACATCACAGCGCTGGCCCCCTCAGTTTCCCTTATACCTGCCCCACCATTGGACCATCACTAGAAGCTGCATGATCTTAGACTTTCAGCCTCCAAATTATGAGCTAAGTAAACCTCTTGTCTTTGTAAGTACCATTGCCACAGATATTTCATTTTAGTTATTAAATAAATGGGCAAACAGAATCCCTGTACCTAATTTAGCACCTGGTACACAGCTTGTGGGAAAGAAGGAAAGAGGGGAAGGGGATAGTCTACCCAGTTCGTTAACTTTTCTCTCTATATCTGAATTTTTATTAGTAACAAGATAATTGACCTACACAATGTAATGCTAGAATTACTGACTTTATGAGGAAACTCACATACAAATAACAAGAAAGTTGGGAATGAGGGAGAGAGGGAGGATAGGCTGTGAAATATCATTATGCTTTTCAAACTGTTCCCTTTATATAAATAAAAAAGGTTGTTTTTTAAAAGCCTGAAAAAAACCAAATAACAAGAATGGCTATTTGGTAGTATATACAGACAACAGTAACAACACCATTTACTTCTGGAGTTTCATTCTGTGGAGTTTTCACAGTTTAGTGGTTTTTAAAGCATTTGTTAGAATGCCAGTGCCCCCAGGAAAAGCAAGGTACTGCATGTCTTATTCCTCATTGTATTCCTAGAGCCGGAATAGTGACTAGGGCATAGTAAGAGTTTAGTAGAGATTAGTTGAAGGAGCAAACTACTTGTACCAGCTCTGATTAATTGCTGGAGTGGTAGCTGACAGTCTTTTGTTGGGAGGTATAATGTATCAATAATGGATTAGCAATGTGGGAGGTGTGTGCAGCCTTGCAAAGTGGGCGTGCCTTGAGTGTGTTCAACCACTTTTCTTGCCTTGCCTGTCGGCTAATACTTTAAACACTTAATTGACTGTGAAGAGAAAATCTAAGGAATTAGGAGATTGACAGAGGACATGTAAATCTAAGATGGTAATGTAAATCTGGGAGATTTGGTTCCTTATTTGGCTAAGTATGTTGATTTTGGTGGAAAAGGAAGAACTTTAAGATTTCTTATTTGTTACTTGCTTACTTTTTTCTGTCATTCTTTTTTTTTTTTTAACAGAAATTAAAAGGTTGGGCTGTGCAGTGCAACAGTGTTTCAACATTTCACTAATTGAATGAAGCTGGTGATGTGCAACAGAAAGGTTTTCATGTTTACTTATTGAGGTTGGGTGGGCACTGTGTTAATTTCACACTCCTTGAACATGTAGTTCTCCAGTCTGAAAGAAAATGGCATTGCAGAGACTCAGAGATAAAGGGGTGATTTTAAAGAACAAAGAAACGGATTTAAAATTTTCTGTCCCCAGAGTCTTCTATCTTTGTCTGGTAAAGAGGCAGGTGCACTCCTAGGTTTACCTGTTGTTCCAAGGTGATTATCTCAAGGCTTTCAGTGTAGGATTGGAGTGTGTGTGTGTGGGTGGGGGGAAGGTTCTTGCGGTATTTTATCAAGAGACTGAAGAGAATTTGAAGGATATACAGAGACATTTCACAGTATAGATACAAAGGTCTTAATTTTATACTTGGTTCTGTATAAAACAGTATTCATTTGATTTGGAATGAAGCATACTTATTTACCTACATAGGGCCCATTTGGGTTTTCTGTTATATTTTTGTCTTACTTCCCAGCTTTCTGGTCAGTGGAGATGGCTCCTTGATCCTGTGGAGGAGTGATTCATTCAATCAACAAATACTGGGGTGGGCATTGTGGTACAACAGGGTAAGCCATCACTTGGGATGTCCATATTCCGTATGCCTGGGATTAAGTCCCACCTCCGCTTCCCATCCAGCTTCCTGCTACTGTGCCTGGGAGGCAGCTTAGTATGGCCCAGGTGTTTGGGTTCCTGCCACTTAGGAGCACCTATTTCCTGGCTTTGGCCTGGCTCATTCCCAGCTATTGTGAGCATTTGGGGAGTGAACCAGTAGATGAAAGCTCTCTCTCTCTCTTTCTCTCTCTCTGCCTTTCAAATAAACAAATAAAATATAGTTAAAAAAAAAAAAAGACACCCACAGCCGGCACCACGGCTCACTAGGCTAATCCTCCGCCTTGCGGCACCGGCACACCAGGTTTTAGTCCCGGTTGGGGCACCAGATTCTGTCCCGGTTGCCCCTCTTCCAGGCCAGCTCTCTGCTGTGGCCACGGAGTGCAGTGGAGGATGGCCCAAGTCCTTGGGCCCTGCACCCCATGGGAGACCAGGAAAAGCACCTGGCTGGCCGCAGCGCGCCGGCCGCGGCGGCCATTGGAGGGTGAACCAATGGCAAAGGAAGACCTTTCTCTCTGTCTCTCTCTCTCACTGTCCACTCTGCCTGTCAAAAAAAAAAAAAAAAAAAAAAAGGAGAAAAAAAAAAAGACACCCACAAATATTTAGCAGTGGTGCAATACTCAAGTGGCATCCAACTCATACCTTTTATTCTTTTTAAACTTCTCTTTTAAAAAAATTATTTAAGGTATACAAATTTCATGTGTTTCATATATACAGATTTAGGAACATAGTGAGTATGCCCACCATACTCTCCCAGATCATTTATCCTTAAACATTTATCTTAATTTGGGTTTCATCTATAGTCAACCCTGAGAAAATGATTTGGGTACAGCTAGTTTTCTGGGGGTGATGATTCTGGAAGCACAAATAAAGAAGTAGAAAAATGAGACAGAAAAGAGGGGAAAGGCAGTAAAGTAGGCAAAATATATCAGCTTAGTGCTGTAGGCAACTTGGTCCCAGTTCTCCTGGGGAAGCCCTGAGAATCTATCTGAAGCATACATAAAATCTGTGTATCAGAGGGAATGCGGGGACATGGATACACCCACATCTCCTGATGGTGCTACAAGTTTCCCATGGTACAAGAGAGAGGTCTTAGGTAGGAGGGACCAGAGACACCACTTGATGAGATGTCAAGGACTGTGTACCAGAGCTCACGTGAGCCAAGGAGACATGGGGAGTGCATCAATGACATTCATAAATCTTTGCTTTCTCTGCTCCAAGGCAGGGTCTCTTTTGGAACTAAGAAACTTCCGAATGAGGTAAACCTGGGGGCTGCCACATGTGTAGCTCCAAAGATTACTACTCACACAGATGGCAATATAGTTATTGTCCCCTCGCGCTGTGGAGCTTTTGCAATGAAAAATATGTAAAACATTCCCATGGATGTTGGTGTCACTGGCATCCCGTGGAGCCATGCCGGATACAAACTGCAAAGTTGTACACACTGTTTCTCTCATTAACAAATCTTGTTATGAAGGCTGAATATTATTTTCAGAAGAAAAAAATAAATTACTATCCAACATTAGACAGAGGGCATTTCATAACAAGTGCAGTTAACATGTTTGCATCAGCACAACCCTAGTTCCAGGTATCTAATGGCTCACTCCCTAAATGTTCACAACAGCTGGAGCTGGGCCAGGACCCTGGAACTCCATCTGGGTCTCCCAAATGGGTGGCAGGGGCCCAAGCACTTTGGCCATCCTCACTGCTTTCCTAGGTGCACTAGCATGGAGCAGGATAGGAAGGGGAGCAGCTTCCCTTGCCTGAGTACTGTGACTTGAGCTGGTACTCATGTGGGGTGCTGGCACAGCAGGCAGCAATTCAACCCACCACACCACAACACAGACCCCTACATGAATCTTGATGGCTAAGAACCGCAATACTGGGGTGGGCATTTGGCCTAGAGTTAAGACTATGGTTAAGATGTCCACATCTGGGCCTGGTCTTGTGGAGTAGTGGGTAAAGCCACCACCTGCAACACAGGCATCCCATATGGACACCAGTTCATGTCCTGGGTGTTCCACTTCTGATACAGCTCCCCGCTGATGGCCTTGAAAAAGCAGCAGAAGATGGCCTAAGTGTTTGGGTCCCTGGCACCCACATGTAAGAGTAGGATGAAACTCCAGGCTTTGGCCTGGCCAAACCCTGGCCATTGTGGTCAACCAGTAGATGGATGATTTCTCCCTCCCTCCCTCCATCCCTCCCTCCCTCCCTCCTTCCTTCTCTCTCTCTCTCTCTCTCTCTCTCTCTCTAACTCTGGATTTCAAATAAATCAGAAAAAAAAATGTCCACATCCAGGGTCCAGTGTTAATGGATCAGTAGGTTAAGCCTTCATTTGCAACACCAGCATCCTATATCACAGTCTCAGGTTGAGTTCTGACAGCTCTGCCTGTGATCCAGTTTCTTGCTAATTCACAAGAAGTCAGCAGAAGATGGCCCAAGTGTTTGGGCTCTTGCCACCCATGTAGACTAGGGTGGAGTTCCTGGCTCTTGGCTTCAGCTTGGCCCAGGTCTGGCTGTTGCAGCCATCTGGGGAGTGAACCAGCCAATGGAAGATCTCTCTCTCTCTCTCTCTCTCTCTCTCTCTCTCTCTCTCTGACATTCTGACTTCCAAATAAATAAATCTTAAGAAAACAAGATGTCTGTGTCCCGTATCAGAGAGCCAAGGCGTATAACCCTGTTCTAGCTGCCAGTTCCAGCTTCCTATTGATAAGACTCTAGTAGTTAGCAGGTGATGCCTCAAGTACTTGGGTGTCTACCACCCACATGGCAGATCTGGACTGAATTCCTAGCTCCTGGTTCTGGCCCTGACTGTTGTGGCATTTGGGAAGTAAACCAATGGATGAGAACTCCCTCTCTCTCCATCCCTCTGCCTCTCAACTAAAAATTTAAAAAGGAAAAGAATCAAAATGCTTATAAAATGATAGGTTTCATCTTTAAATTCCTGTATAAAGCAAATGACAAACATTATAACTTTCATGTAAACAAATACATAGTTTAAAACAAAATTTAAAAAAATGGGGCCAGCATCATGGCACAGCTGATTAAACTACCACCTGTGATGCCCGTGTCCCATTTGAGCATAAGTTTAGATCCTGGCTGCTCCGCTTCCAACCCAGCTCCCTGTTAATGTGCCTGGGAAAGCAGCAGAAGATGTTGTTAAGTACTTGGGCCCCTGCCAACCAACCACATGGGAGACCCATATGGAGTTCCAGACTCCTGGCTTCAGTTTGGCCTATCCCTGGCCATTGCATCTATTTGGGGAGTCAACCAGCAAATGAAGATTCTCTTTTTAAATTGCCTTTCAAGTAAATAAATCTTTTTTAAAAATTGTTTTCCTGTTTGCAAACTATTATCACTGTTAATTGTAGACTATTGGGGAAAGAAGATAGATACCATATATATATGCAATGTATATATATGAAATATATATATACCATATATATATAACATTTCACAAATTTTTTTAAAATATTCACTTATTTATTTGAAAGGCAGAATGATAGAGAAAGAGGGACAGACAGAGCAAGAGCTTCCATCTGCTGGTTCATTTCCTAGATGGCTACAATAGCTGGGGCTGGGCCAGGTTGAAGCCAGGAATTTTGAACATTATCTGGGCCCCATGTAGGTGGTAGGGGTGCAAGCACTTGGGTCATCTTCCTCTGGTTTCCCAGCACATTAGCAGGGAGCTGGATCAGAACTGGAGCAGCCAGGACTGGAACCAGCTCTCTGATATGGGATGTTGAATGTTGCAGGTTTGCAGCTTAGCCTGCTATGGCACAACACCACCCCCACCTCAAGTTTAAATCTTTCTGAAAACACCTACCCCAATTTTATTACTCCTTGAATTCTTTTTTCAAGGACTATTATGGAAGTTGAAAACACAGGTGAAAAAAATGGTGGCATAATAGATCAGCTAATATTGCTATTGATCAGTTGTTGGAACAGACTGTCAGCAGGACAGAGGTGGCTTGCCCAGGGATTAAAAATCCATTATGTGCTAGCACAGAGTATGTGCACTGTGAGTTCTTGTGCAAGTATAGTATTATCTGCTTGTTTATGGAGGATAACTCATCCATGGGATAAGAGAAGAATTTATAGTTAAAACACTGTAGAAAAATGACTTTGTTTCAGCGATGAGTTTCATTTTTTGGAAACTAATTTTGAATCTTTTTTTTTATTTTTTTATTTTTTGACAGGCAGAGTGGACAGTGAGAGAGAGAGAGAGAGAGAGAAAGCTCTTCCTTTGCCGTTGGTTCACCCTCCAATGGCCGCCGCGGCCGGCGCGCTGCAGCGGCCGGCACACCGTGCTGATGGCAGGAGCCAGGTACTTATCCTGGTCTCCCATGGGGTGCAGGGCCCAAGTACTTGGGTCATCCTCCACTGCACTCCCTGGCCACAGCAGAGAGCTGGCCTGGAAGAGGGGCAACTGGGACAGAATCCGGCACCCCGACCGGGACTAGAACCTGATGTGCCGGTGCCGCAAGGCAGAGGATTAGCCTAGCGAGCCTCAGCGCCGGCCTTGAATCATTCTTTCTCACACTACACTTAGAAAAAAAAAAAACCTAGATTTTTCTTTTAACTTCCCATTTTATTTCTGCAAGCACCATGTAGTCTCTTTGCTCATCACAATGACTTTTAAAGAGAGATGATTTCTTGCTCTTTGGAAATGGTCTATCTATTGCCAACTTGGTCACAACAAAACTGATTTCTCATTATCTTGGCTGCAATCATTTATGCCTCTGACAGAGCCCCTTTTTGGTTTTAAAGGAAATCACAGCAGGCTAGTAGCAGTGGATTTTGGGAGAAGCTGGGGGTCGGGGAAATTAGCAAAGATATTGCTGTATGGATGCTGCATATTACAAATTGATACTTTTTCTTCCAGCTGTCTCAGACATAGGGACAATGGTTTTCTGGGGGGGGGGTACCCTGAAGATGTCAGTAGCAATGCACACTGTGTAGTTTAGGTCTC